>NC_088379.1:75180192-75796538 GCF_037993035.2 Macaca fascicularis | reverse complement strand
CTGGTTACGGTGGTTAAAGAGTGTAATCCTAGCACTCTGGGAGGCTTCTGCAGGTGGATCATTTGAGCCCAGGAATTTGAGACTCTGTTCGCTACTAAAAACACAAAAATTAGCTGGGCATGGTGGCAGTGTGCACCTGTTGTCCCAGCTATTTGGAGGGCTGAGGCAGGAGGATCACCACCTGAGCCTCTGGATGTTGAGGCTGCAGTGAGCCATGATCATGCCACTGCACTCCAGCCTGGGTGACAGAGTAATACCCTGTCTCAAAAACTAAACAAAACAGAACCATTCACTCATGTACTCATGTTACTATGGTATACCAATATACACTGTACAATAATACTGGATAATATTATGATATACAACATTAGTAATTATTGTTTAAACAGGCATGTAATTATGTTTTAATAACAGAAAATCTGTTAATCATGATATTAAATCAAATTAAAAAATCATATGATTGCCAGGAATGCTAAACTTACATTTGGTAAATATTTTTAGCTATTTTAGATACATATAGACTTTAAAGCTATTTTAGATTAAAAAATCCTTAGTAAAGAGGAATATATGGATAGCTTTTTAATGTGATTACACATATATTTAGCATTAGATCTTGTAATAAAATACCAGCATTTCATAATCAAGATGAGCAAACGTTTAATTTAATTTTAGTTTAATTAATTAATTTAAAATTGTTCTAGAGTTACTAGTGCTACAAGCTGTGAAAAAATAATAAAATATGAAAATAAACAAAGGAGAAAATAAAAATTTATCATTGCAGATGACATAATCATACAACTCAAGACAATGGAATGGAATATTATTATTGCTAATAGGAACATTCAGTAATGTAGCTGCATCCATTATTTACATGTAAAAGTATTTCTCTTCTAATATACCAAAAATTTCAATGAGAAAATCAAATGAAAGAACACAACTCATTTGCATTAGGCATAATGTGCAAAATACTTAGAAATAAACTTAACACAAAGTGTGGAAGATCCATGTGAGAAAACAAATTGTAAAGTGATGTAGGGTTGTAGAAGAGGGCTTTAAATAATAGAAACATAATTTGCTATGAAATTGGGCAGCTAGATATAAATATGTCACCTCTCTCAAAATAATATGTTATTTTAACTGCATACCCTCCAGATACTGTCTTATTTTTGTCAGATTATCTCACTTTTAAAGTCTTATTAAAAAATGAGAACAACTGCGCATATAACCAACGAATTTCTGAAAATGGAGAGTAGTGCGGATAATATATAACAGCTGTTATAGCTTGTCCGAGAGCTGATTAGCATAACTTCCAGTGACAAAATTGACCCTTGTTCCATTCCTACAATTATAAGGCCAGCCAAGCTGAGTTATCTGAAGACATTGAGGGAGATGCATAAAGAGTTGTTTCCAGTTGAAGTATATTGTGTGCTTTATCCTAGAATTCTATCTATGTATTCTTCTTTCAGCAATTGTTTATTATATTCCTATTCTATGTCAGGCTCAACTCTTAAACCTAGGACTATAGAACAATTGCTCTATATTCCCAGGATTCACCTCATGCCATGCACATTCTAGTTGGAGTTATGCAGTGTACTGTGTAAGTGTAAGGTTAGGTTAAGACGTACCCCAGTCCAGTGGGAGTGGTCTCCAGGAAGTGTCCAGGCAGGACTACAGTCAGTGGGAGTGGTCTCCAGGAAGTGTCCAGGCAGGACTACAGTGCTATCATGTCATACTTTTTAAGTATGCATGCACCTAGAAAGAGGACAGTTGAGCTTCCCATGAAGTTCTGACTTGGCTCTCCCTGACTCACATTTATAGTCTACCACTGTGTGTTTGTTCTGGAGACCAAGAAGATAATGCTTCATCAATTTCTTGAGAATGTTTCTGATTTCTCTACTGCCAAAATTACTGAGCTGACATCTGCATCTTTGGTAAAACTTGTCTGATATGCCCATGTATCTCATTTCTCTTTTGAACTGGACTCATGATCATCATTTGTCAATTAAATGATTTAGGTAGAAAACTATTCTTAATAAATGTTAAAATAAATTATAAAGTTATAATGCCTAAAATGCTATAATGCTGATATGGTTTGTCTGTGTCCCCACCCAAATGTCATCTTGAATTGCAGCTCCCATAATTTCCACATGTTGTGGGAGGGACCCGGTAGGAGATAATTAAATCATAGGGGCAGTTTCCCTTGTATTGTTCTTGTGGTATTGAATGAGTCTCGGGAGATCTGATGGTTTTATAAGAAAAACCCCTTTCACTTGGCCCTCATTCTCTCTTGCCTGCTGCCATGTAAGACATGGCTTTTGCCTTTTGCCATGATTGTGAAGCCTCCCCAGACACGTGGAACTGTGAGTCCATTAAATCTTTTTTTCTTTATAAATTATACAGTCTTGGATATGTCTTTATTAGCAGCATGAGAACAGACTAACACAACTGCTGATTCAAAAATTAAAAGTCACCTCAAAGAAACACAATAGAGTTTAACATCTGTTTATATAAATATAAGAATTAGTATCTAATACAAGTGCCATTGATTATAGTGGGTCATTTAATTAGAGTTACTGAACAAAATAAAAATAGCACACAGGAAAACAAAACAAAATTTGGTTTTCATGTTGATTATTATCCTAATAGGTTTTCAATGGGCCAAATATCTTAATATAAAATAAGAATCATTTTTTAGGAGAAATCGTGAGAAGAAAACATGGGAGACTTTATTTGCACTTATTTTTAAGCATTTCACAAAATTTTCATGCAACACTAGAGATCATTGTTGAATTCAACTGAACCATAAAATGTCTCCATAGAAAATATGTTGTTAAATAAAATCAAAATAGAAACAAAAGAAAAGAATCAAAATATTCACAACTCATATCATAGAAAAGATACTAAAAAAAAAAGACACTGTGACTGTTATTTCATTTTCCTTACTGTCTTTTTATTTTTACATCTAATGGTTGTCCTTTAGAGAGTTTAAGCATATTTTACTATTATGTTTACTTTGATACTTTAAAAAATGACATACTGGTATAAAATGAATATTTGCTCCTTCCTTTTAAGTAATTTAATGACAGTAAATTCAACTTTGGTTAATGTGACATAAGCCTTTAAATTTTTATAGAAGTTTAATTTAAAAGGCTAAGTAAAATGCCACTATTGCATATCTAAAGAAATAATCTATCAGTAATACATTAATATGTGAATCTACACAATATTTAATCATACTCAGGAGAAGATAAATCTTTAGTGAGAAACATTATGCAAAGTTATGATATATTTAAATGTCAATTTTGTATCCAAAATGTGTTTAGATTATTTTGAAAACTGAGATATGGTACATGATGTATTTCACTCTCCTTTTCTTCCAGTCAATACTGAATCAAAATGTTCTTTTTTTTTTAACATCACCTAAATATTTTATACATTTCTGATTTTATGTCAAAATTCCAAGGTAAGAAGGAAAACTGGGAAATTATGCAGCAATAAGTAAAGGAATATTTAATTAAAACCAAAATAATATACCCATTTTTCCAATCTGAAAACAAAGTTACTGGTATCATTGGCTTGCCAAAACTAACATGTTCTGGCCAGATACAATACATTTTTGATTAGGTAAGATTATGACAGCTTCTAAGACTTTCTTGCATCTCCCTTCTTAGATAACTATATTGTCACTGCTAGGAAATGACTTTTGATACACCTGAATGCCTGGCTATTGCTTTATTTTTGTCACAAATTGCATTGCATTGTTAATAATCATAGACATATCTAACCTGTCCCCAAATAGTTAATGGTATTACAATGTAGAAAAATGTATGGGTTTTTTTCTTGTAAATTTGTTTGAGTTCTTTGTAGGTTCTGGATATTAGCCCTTTGTCAGATGAGTAGATTGCAAAAATTTTCTCCCATTCTGTAGGTTGCCTGTTCACTCTGATGGTAGTTTCTTTTGCTGTGCAGAAGCTCTTTAGTTTAATGAGATCCCATTTGTCAATTTTGGCTTTTGCTGCCGTTGCTTTTGGTGTTTTAGACATGAAGTCTTTGCCCATGCCTATGTCCTGAATGGTACTACCTAGGTTTTCCTCTAGGATTTTTATGGTATTAGGTCTAACATTTAAGTCTCTAATCCATCTTGAATCAAACAACCCCATCAAAAAGTGGGCAAAGGATATGAACAGACATTTCTCAAAAGAAGACATTCATACAGCCAACAGACACATGAAAAAATGCTCATCATCACTGGCCATCAGAGAAATGCAAATCAAAACCACAATGAGATACCATCTCACACCAGTTAGAATGGCAATCATTAAAAAGTCAGGAAACAACAGCTGCTGGAGAGGATGTGGAGAAATAGGAACACTTTTACACTGTTGGTGGGATTGTAAACTAGTTCAACCATTATGGAAAACAGTATGGCGATTCCTCAAGGATCTAGAACTAGATGTACCATATGACCCAGCCATCCCATTACTGGGTATATACCCAAAGGATTATAAGTCATGCTGCTATAAAGACACATGCACACATATGTTTATTGCGGCACTATTCACAATAGCAAAGACTTGGAATCAACCCAAATGTCCATCAGTGACAGATTGGATTAAGAAAATGTGGCACATATACACCATGGAATACTATGCAGCCATCAAAAAGGATGAGTTTGTGTCCTTTGTAGGGACATGGATGTAGCTGGAAACCATCATTCTTAGCAAACTATCACAAGAACAGAAAACCAAACACCGCATGTTCTCACTCATAGGTGGGAACTGAACAATGAGATCACTCGGACTCAGGAAGGGGAACATCACACACCGGGGCCTATCATGGGGAGGGGGGAGGGGGGAGGGGGGAGGGGGGAGGGATTGCATTGGGAGTTATACCTGATATAAATGACGAGTTGATGGGTGCAGCACACCAACAAGGCACAAGTATACATATGTAACAAACCTGCACGTTATGCACATGTACCCTACAACTTAAAGTATAATAATAATAATTAAAAAAAAAAAAAAAAAAATAAATAAATAAAAAAAAAAGAAAATGCTAAAGGTTAAAAGGAGAAAAAATATCCATTAAAAAAAAAAAAAAAAAGAAAAGAAAAATGTATGGGTTAATTTTAAAAATAGAAAATCTACCTTCTTTTTTTGTAGCTCAGAAAAATAGGTTCAACTCATTTTAGTTATCTTGTTATAGAGAAAGCATGTTGACATATTCTGAGTGTCAACACGTTTATGCTGAAAGACTCTGTACAATGTATATAATAGGTTTAATTAGTAATTTTCTTACCTGTGTCAGCTGAGCTTTCAGGCTGATCTTTCCAAAATGTTAAGCAGATCATGTTTTACTTGTGTTTAAAACTTCCTACTCTTGTTCAGACAAAATTTCAATTATTTAACCTGACTTAAAAAGCTCTTACTATCTGACTTCTCCTTACCTCTCCAGTCTTGGCAGTTAATGCTTTCTCTATTTTACTCTCTCAACTCCTAACTTCTTAACTTCTAATTATATTGGTCTTTGTATTTTAAATTCTTTTAACTGGTTGTAGATTGTTTCACCTTAGGATACTCACAAATCTTTTCTTTAGAGAAAAATGTCTAAAATAAGCCCTACTCCTGATTTTTGATAAGTAATCTTATGATTGTCTCTTTGGTCCCACAGATTTGAAAACTTTGAGTTTAAGTCTTCCAGTTCTCTGCCTTCCTTGAAAATTCCCAATCCTATCCCGCTCTAACTGCTTTCTCTTAATCATCTTTTTACCTTTGTCACCACGATCCTCACCCGGTCCAAGGGCATGTCTTCCTTAATTATCTGAACAGCCTTCTACCTAGAATCCTGGCCTTGGAGACTCTCCCATTCCTTTCCATCCTACATGTCCAGCAAGATTATTTTTCTCCCACTTCACTACTTTGACTATTTTAATCACTTGTTCAAAAGTCTTTAAGATTCCACAAAACCCTTTGAATTTAAACTATTCTTTTTCAAAACATTATTAAACTCCCTATCTCCCACTACTTCCTTAAACAAATTGTTCTACATCTGACCATTCCCTCAATTATTGTTCTTTACTTTTACTCATACCATACACAGCTCCAAGAATACCTACCTTCCTCCATCCTTCACATCCTTAATTATAGTCCTTCCCAATTCAGATACTGCAAGTTCAACATTATGCTGCTACACTGAAAACCGTGAGTGATGTCTAATCACAATCTGTGATAGGTATTTGTTTTAAGGATCATCTAATAACATGACAGTCATTTTCATTTCATATAACCTTTATTAATGCTGGTTTCCTGCTAAGATGACTCCTTCCCTATAAGCCAACTGCAAATACTATAGTTAGAATTTACAGGTACTTCCCATTGTGGTTGTTCGCCTTATTTGTGTCAGTTTTTCTCCTTCTTTATTCATACATTTTTTCTATGTGAATTTGCATTTCTTCGGGGTTGGAGTCAAGTATATATTTATCCATTTTGCCTTTGACTCTGAGGTTGGCCAAAGGAATAAGGTGGATGTGACAAGGTACTATTTCTGAGCCAAGCCCTTAGAGGCCTTCCATGTTTCCACCTGTTCTTTTGCACATGCGATGTTGCTGTCAAAATAACACACAATGGGTAGCTAGCAGCCAGTGCACCTGCAGTGAGAACCAGAGCCACCCAGCTGCTGCAGCCTGAGACCAAGCTGCTCAGCTGAGCATAGCTTAGATCACCACTGAGTTCTGAGGTGGTTTGTTATACAGCAATGGCAATCAGATATTTCCATACAAATATAATTTTAGTTTATATTTCTGTTACTGCAGTTCTCACCTTATTCTGAGGATATTTGACAAAATAATTCTTTCAAAAATATTGAGGCTGTGCTAGATTACTAATTTGAATGAATTATTAGACAAATACTTCATATATATCTTATTATGTGGGTTTATACATTATTTATCTTATTGATTTAACTTCAAAAGCAAACTTTAGTTTAGCTCTTGGGCCCTATCTGGGAAAGGGTTATCTTTTAATCATCATTAAATCACTTAAGTCACCGATTTATTCAAAGTACTCTGCACAAAATAAGCATTCTTTAGTGGTTGTGAAATAAATAGACTTTAAACTTATCATTAATATTCCCAATGGTACAATGGGGGAGGCAAAATTTTCTACTTCTTAATGTTTTTTTGGCTAGGGCTAAGGATTAAACTGTCATATGACAGATTAGCAAGAGGAAAACATACAAATTTATTCAATACATGTTTTATGTGGCACAGGAGCCCTCATAAAGAAATAAAAATCTCCAAACACAGTTAGAGCTGAATGTTTATATACTAAGTTGCACAAAACATTTATATACTATGTGGACAAAGAGTACTAAATTGTGAAAATGTGACAAAGCAAGGGGGCTTAGACTGGAGTAGTTAATTATCAAGAAGTGACAAAAAAATAAGGGTTAGTTAATAAAGTTTGTCTAAGCAGATTTCTCCCAGCTTTAGCTCTCCATCTCTGGTTATCAGAATGCATTCCTTCCTTCAGACTCAGTGAGCACATCTTCCACGCGGAAGATATTTTTCCCCAGATTTTAGGAAATCCAGAGAACCCTTCTTGTATCTGCTGGGTTTTTTTTGTTTTTTTGTTTTTTTGTTTTTAAGTGTCTTTAACTCAAAACAATTTATATGTCAGGTTGACATATTTTGGGGTAATATGTTCTGAATTTCTTCAGTACATATGTATATAAACTAAAGCAAACATTTTTTTATGATAAACTGACATAACAGTTTTATAACTTAATCGCTGATTTAAAAATTTAATTAAAACTATTTTTGATATTTTGTGTAACAGTTTTTGAGGAGTATCTTTTGTGCTTAATGAGTGGGAGATGACACCCATGTTCTTAGCAGCATCACAGCTGAGGATTGATTGAAGAATGGATAAGCAAAGTGAGGTATATACATATAAGGGAATATGCTTCACCCTTAAAAAGGAAAGGAATTCTGACATATGCTACAACAAGGTGGAACCTTAAGGACATTATGCTAAATGAAATAAAGCAGTCTCGAAAAGACAAATACTATGTGATTCCAGTTATACAAGGCACCTAGAGTTGTCAAATTGATAGAGACAGAAAGTAGAAGGAGTGATTGCCAGGGGTTGTGAGAGGAAAGAAGAGAGGGTTGTTTAGTGGACAGAGTTTCAGTTTTGCAAGATATAAGAGGTGGACGGAGATAGTTGGGAGTGAATGTTGCACAAGAATACAAATGTTCTTAATGCCACTAAGTTGTATACTAAAAAATGATTGAAATGGAAATTTTTATGTTACATGTATCTTACCATAATAAAAATTGTAGAAAAGGTGTGGATGCAATACATTTCACTAGCTCTTTCTAATGTGTAAATCATAGAATATGAAAAGGTTTTATTAGATATTTGAATCTCAACATAAGTCTTATGGCATTGTTACTATTTGTTAAAGAGCCTACGTGGTGAATGAGTAAAAAGAAGCCGTATATTTCCTTCCAGCAACACTCCCTGTCTATGGTTTAGATGGCAGTCTATGGTTGGCATATATCTAAGTGTGTTGATCACTAAATAAGCATTTTAGCAGGATCATTAAGACACAGATACAGTAGTTAGAGTGCAGGGATTCTGATCCCAATTAGAATATGTATCAGCTGCAAGAAGTTGAGGAAATTATTTACTCTCAGTTTCCTCATCTGTGCATGAATCAATATACACAAAGTGCTCAGAATACTGCCTGGCACATTGCCAGTTTTACAATGTTAGCTTTCACTATTCTACTGAGAAATCTTGAGATGAAAATCTAAATTCTATCACCTTTTGGGAAAGCCTGACAATAAGAATATTTTAGTAAACGACCTAATACTAACATTACACTCTCAGGAATATGTGGACTCTAAGAAAACAGATATTTTACAGAAGATAGGCAGAATCTCCCTCTATTTGACTTAATTGAATACTCTACCTAGGTAACTGGTTCTTCTAAGTGCTTATTCAGTCGAGCCTGTGGAAAGCAAAGGTACAAGAATTTATAGCTCAGGGCTCCTTGGTTTCTATATTGACTGCACGTATATAAGTGAGTAAAGGGGAATAGAACCTATTATTACCACGGTAGAGGTATTTTGGCCTCATTCTTTCTTTTTAAGTGCACTTCCAGTAGGCACCTCTCCTCCTTGTTCATTTAAATAATCAGCAATTGGTGCAGTCTTAGCAGAAGGTAGGAGCTTATTTATGTCTGCTATTAGTCCATAAAGAGAAGAATCAGATCAAGGAGTACTTTATTATAATTTCTCTAGAGAAACCAATAAGTTTCCTCCCTCTATGCTCATATTTCTTGTGTTGTGAAGCACTAATGAAGACACTAACTGGTCATTTCAAGGCCTGGAATTCCCTTGGATATTTTCAAGGCTGTCTTAGACTGTTTCCTGTTGCTGTAACAGAATACCACAGAGTGGAAAATGTATAAGGAAAATATACTTGTTTCTACAGTTCTGGAGACTGGGGTGTTCAATATCAAGTTGTTGGCATCTGGCAAAGGCCTTCCTGATGCACTATCTTATGGCGGAAGGCAGAAAGGCAAGAGAGTCCAAGAGAGTGAGAACATTGTTGAAGTTCAGCTGAAGATGGGGTCCTTGTTCCACAGCCATGAAAATTTAGGTTCGCAGATGATTTGAAGAGTGAGTAAAAAAGGGTTTTATTGGGTGAAAAGGAAAATGGGGGAACAGGGACTTTCTGCAAGGCCAGAGTTCCTTTAGTGTGCTTCCCGCCTCACAGCTTGAATTCCAGGTTCCATCCCAGAAGAGAAGGAACCAGACTCCTACTCACTGCAAATGGCCCCAACTTCTGTGGCTCCACCCCAGCGTGCGCTCCTCCCAGTGCACAGGTCGGTTGGAGGCTCCAGCAGGCAGCCCTTCTCACCTGACTGTCTCAGAATGGGGACTGAATTAATCCCTTTGTCAGGAACTCACTCTAGTGATAAATAAGCGCCCCCCCCCCCCCAGTCATTACAGCATTAATCCCTTATGACCTAATCACCACTTATAAATGCCACATGGACGTTGGTGGATAAATTCAAACCATAGCAAAGACCCACTTCTTTCCATTTGGCATACACTTCTCTTGTATGTATCCTGTTGCTCATTCCTAAATTCTGTCTGTGAGATGAAAGAGAAAACCAAAGGAGGAGAATTCTCTCTTTTCTTTTCAGATTCATTGTGTCTAACAGCTTATACTGAATGTGTGTCAAAGAAAATTTACTCCAGTCAGACAAACACTAAATTGGCAACACATCAGATAAAAACAAAGTAGCACTGAATACAATAAAACACAAAGATTAGAAGTTCAAATCTTGTTCTGATATTTGTTCTGGCTAGTATGTTTGTGCTTCTCATTAGCATATTGCAATACTGAAAGCAGAAAGTGATATGACAAAGAAAGTTTTCTCTAGTGGTTAGTAGCAAACCTATGATTCCCGATAGCTTTAACTTCATGCTCATTCTAACTTTCAATTGCATTAGATATAGCATGGGTTTCATTAGATTCCCTGATTTCATTTATTAGAAACTATTTACAATGTTTCCACCATTCAATATAATTGTGTAAATGTCACAGTAGGTGAAAGTTTATCAAAGTCATCAAACTAAATGATAAATCTGTTCAATGAAAAAATTATCAGAAATTATTTTGGATGACTAGATAAGTGGATCCAATCTGGCAATGAGAATATTGAGATATAAAGACCTACACAAGTACAGTTTGAGAACATTCTAGGATTTTATCCTACTCCGTACCCATTTTGAGTCAATAATATGGTCAGTAACCAAACAAATATTAAACAAATAGTAAAATAAAAGCAAAAATCAGCTGGGCCTTAAGATGCAATCACAGATTTATAGAAGAATATGCTTTAAGGAAGCATTAACAGATTAGAAAGTATTCATAGAAGAACAATGAGTGAGGAATTTGACTAACAGCTTGAAGAGAGGAACTGTTTAGCATGAAAAACTGAAGGCTTACTTTAACAGTCATTTTTCAGTATTGGAATTATTCTTCATGATCCCAGAGATTATCTATCAATTTTTTTAGTCATGCATTAATTTATAATTTTGTTTATTCAGAAGTATTTACTGGGCATATATAAGAGTCCACACACTTTCTGTATAATATGAATGCAATGATGAACAAAAGAGAAATGACCCCTTGTGTATTCAAGGTTATAGAATACAAGGGGAAAGATCATTTGCCAATGGAAAGTCAATACAAAGTGATTTTAGATCAATACAGAGAAACATTTCTCTTAAACAAAAATGCTCACAAATGGAATTAATTCCTTAAAGCTGATGTGTTTTTGTTATTGGAGGTATAATACAGACCAAATAGCCATGTGTTTGGAAATTTAAGGACTGAGCAAAGTCCTAAACAAGTCACTCTCTCCTTAATGTCTTATCAATATGTCTCTATTTTAGTTTCTTCATTTGAGGACAAGATAATATTTAGTCAGGTACAATGCAAAGGAAATGTTATGACAATAATATAAGCAAACACAAAGTATTTTTATGCAAAAGCTTAGACTAAATGCAATCAACATGAAATCCTCAATTTCAGGTTTCATATTATTCACTGTAACTTATAGCAAATTATGTCAGAGGTCTTGGAAAAATTATAAAGCTTCCAAATTATAGTGAATATTATTGGGTTTGTTGCTGTAGAATGGAGGAGTATGAAGATGGGACAGAAGATTCATGTTCTACAGTAGATAGAGCTTATAAGAATTGGTTATTCAAGTGCAAGTTATAGAAACCTAACTCAAATTTATTTAAGACATAGATGATGTATTTATATACAACCATGTGGAAGTCCAATAGTGGACAATTGCTTCAATAACAGATGTTTGCACTCCTCCGACTGTGTCATTAAATATCTGCCCATTTCTTTCTCCATCTTTCAGCTTTGTTTTCCACTGTGGTGACTTTAATCTTAGCTTCTGTCTATATGCAATGATGAGATCCAGCAGTTGATCTAAGTTGTCAGTGTTCATGGGATTTGCAATATTGAAGGAATGCTTCTTCCATCTCATGCCTTTATTGGTTTTCCTGCCATGCTTCTGATTGGCCTTCCTTGAATCATGTGTACACTTACATAGGCCACCTTATGTATGATGAAGATTATAGTAAAAGGTGGGAGTATGATTAATAATCTTACACTGTAAGGGGGAATAATTATCCCAATAAATTAATTTCTGGATAGATAAAATATGCCAGAGGACCATTAGAAATACTATAATGCTAGCTTTGTTAATTTTGGAGTTTGTATATTACAACTGGATACAGATAAAATTGACAGCAAATTTTCATCATGGGTGAAAAAAAGTTACATGGCATTAATGCAAGCTTTATACCTATCTCCAAGATCCAAAAATAGTTAAGAACTCAGAGGCTTCCCAGAATTACTAAGCTAATAAGACAGGTGCAGTCAAATCACAAAAATTTTATCTTACAACTTTCTTCTATGCATTTTTATCCACCCTAACAAATTTTCATATATCTTAATTAGGCCTTAATTATATCACTTGCAGCTCTGTGCTTAACCTATCTAGGTATTGAATGAGAATACTTCATATTTATTAAGCTTTTTTTGATGTAGAGATGGTATATAATCTTCATGGCATCCTCTTGAAGATAACAGACATTATCCATATTCTCTAGAAGGAGAATTGGAAAGCTTTCAAATGACTCGAAATTACTTGCTGGTTGAGAGCTAAGTACAGTAATTCTAACTAGCACTTCACTGTTCTATCTGCCAAACCCAGAAGGCAAAATGTTATGAAAGTTTCTTCTTTGATTCGTTTCAATTCAGTTCAGCTCAATTTGATTCACTAAGCAGTAGTAAGAACGCATAATGTGCTCCATGCCATCCTAAATACACGGGGCAATGAAAAATACGAGTAAGGCAAAATCCCTTAACCTTAAGTATTACATAATTTAATTGAAAGCACAACCCATAAACTTAAGAAATAGCAGCATAAAATTTGAGTTAATATACGCTATGCTATAAATTCTTAACTGCAAAAGGAGTGATAGAGATAATACGCGCAATCATAGTTAAGATATATAACGAAGCTTGGCGTGGAGTCTCTCACATACTGACAGTTTTCTATAACAAAATTTCCAAATATATTTTTAGAATTTATCCACTCCACATTAGTTTTTGTATACTACAGTAAGCCAGCTAGGGTCTTTAGTGCTGCAGGCGCAGTGGTAACTAAAAAAGTGCCAATCTGGTCCTTATGGAATTATATTTTAAAGAGGAAGGATACTAAACAAACATGCATACCAACCCGTAACATAACTTGTTATATGTGCTTTAAAGGGAAAGTACAACATGCTAGAGAAAATGTGACAGCAAAATGAATTTGGGTTTCGATAAGGGGATTAGGATGCTTAAGGCTGAAGCATTGAGGCTGAGACCTGAAAAGGAGGAAAGGATAGTCAAATAAGGATTCAGGTGAAGATCATCCCTGAAAGCAGAAAGAGCATAGAGACATGTCATCTTTGATGGGTGCTGACGAGTTGATGGGTGCAGCACACCAACATGGCACAAGTATACATATGTAACAAACCTGCACGTTATGCACATGTACCCTAGAACTTAAAGTATAATAATAATTAAAAAAAATCTAAAAAAAAGAAAGTAACATTAAATGATAAATATTTCTGTCTAAATAGTCCAAAATAACTCTTTAATAAATATCAAATGCCAATACATTAAAAAAAAAAACAACTCAGAATAGGTAAATAAAACAAGGGAATATATGTAGGTACATAACAGTCTGATTTCCCTTAACTTGTTTTTTATATTTCTGGGGTAAATGAAAATTTGGCAGTTATATCTGTTTAGAAAATTAGTGTATGTTCAGGGACTAACAACTGTAAGAGAAAGCTCAAAGAGAGAAAACAGATGACCTTATGAACATTGCCTTTAACAAGAATGCTTGGCCAGGTTTGAGAGAGGGCTCCAGAAATCAGAATAAATGAATTAATGTTATCTGTAAAGGTTGTGCCCCAGTGAAAAGCTTTAAGGTAACATGTGAATATTTTAGATTCAATCCACTGGATAATAGGAATGCATTACAGGGTGTTTAAATATCTTTCCATTTGCTGGTATGCTATGTCACTAGCAATTTAAACTTAAAAACAAATCTTTATCATTTTGTGTTTTTCCAGCAGTATTTAGAATACTGTCTTGTACAAAATGAGTGTTCAGGAACATTTTATGGATCTACTGAAATAATAATTTCAAAATATCAGTTTAATAAAATTAATCAAGATAATTACGATGTTTGGAGTAGGTACACGATTGTATGAAGATGGTGCAATGTTTTCCCATTAATTGCTCTTTCTTTTACCTCAACAGCAACTTTTGTATTACAGCACTCAACCCTCTGCAGCAAAGTATATATACACACACATATATATACACACATATATATAGTATTCATAAATATATAAATATATATTATAAGTATGTATTTTCATACATATTTTCATATATATATATATAGGTAAAGGGGTATCCATTTATTTTTAACATATTTTTGACCTTTTATTCAATATATCTGTGTAAACTGCCTTAAATGCTTTACAGAATAAGGTGGGGTACAGAGTAACAAATATGAATACAGAACTTCACATTATATATCACACACTTAGATACATATATTCTATATACATATATAATACAATAGATATTACATATTCATTGTAATAGATATTACAAACTCATATTACATTTTGCATCTAGAATTACTGGTAAGCTTAATACATGTATTATCTTTATATCCTTGTTCTCTCTCCCTGAGATCAATTTTGGATATTGGTTTGAAATCAGTATCCCGTAGTCCTAGACACCCAACTAGCTTACCAAAGGTAAAGCCTTCTTCACAAGCATACACGCTAAAGATTCCAGCACAACGTGTGCCTTGAATACTGCAGACAAAATTGAGCCCTTTCCGGACATATATGTCATTATTTAAACCACCAGAGTAGGTGGTGCCTTCTTTGGCACATGCAAGGAAGGTAAAGGATGGTCTGAAGATCCCCTGTTTTGCCCAATATCCCACTTTGTGCAGTCGGGGCATTTCCACACAGTGTCAGTCATTGCCCTTGTATTGTGAGCCCAGACAGAAGCTATGTTTGGTTTATTTTTATTCCCAGTAACTACAAGGCATGTGGCATGAAACAAGTGCTTCATATTTTTTAAAAGGCAGAATGAGCAGATAAATGAAGTGAACAAATGAATGAAGAAATGAAGTGATCCTGTCATTTTGGATTATTATTTAATTACAACTGATGCAGTAGAAGGGAAGGACAGGGGAGACACACACGTGCAATAGATATTAGTCACTTAACAAGCGTGTGCTGCTGGGCATGTTGGTATGCACCTATAGTCCCAGGTACTTGAGAGGCTGAAGCAGGAGATTAATTGAACCCAGGAATTCAAGACCAGTTTGGGCAATATAGGGAGACTGTCTCAGAAAAATAATGTGTGTGCTGAACGGATAAAGTGACAGTGAAAAAAAATACTGATAACATTTGACAATGTACTAGGTATGTGAAAAACAGTGATGAGCTGAAATATACACATTTATACTTTCAATGGTTTTTGAACTTGAATTACTTGAGGTATTCTTTTTTTTTACAAGTACAGATATACTGAGGCCAATCCTAAAGGTCCAATTCAATAGATTTAACAAAACTAGCAACACTTGTATTGCCGGTGGACCAAGACAATGCACAGAGAAATTCTGTATTAGATATAAATGGGAATATTTTTCACTGTGTTTAAAAAATTGAAAGAAGAGTATTTTTTTTTTCCACTTTGGGTTGCTAAAGTGCAATTCTAAGCAACTCAAATTTGCTTCATTATAACAGCAATTTGTGGAAAAAAAAAAAAAAAAGAAATAGCATATGCTGCTAATTTCTCCCTTTGACTCCTGACCCGAGGAAAAGCAGGGTGCATTGTAAATTGTCCATCAGCACTATGCATCACTTAAACACATTTACCCAGGCAGTTTAGGTAAGTTGAGCAGGTTAAAAAACTAATGCTCACTACCAAATTCTGCTGGGAGCTTTCCCCATCGCTATGGCTTCAAAACTGCTATGATGTTCAAACTAAGCAGGGAGGAGCTGTCCAATCAGAAAGCAAGCTGTGGAACCACTATAAGCAGCAAGGCTAAATGTATATCTAGCATGGCCATTTGTTAATAGTTTCCAGGGGGGGTCCTATTCTCCTTTGAAATAAAATAGGGGATAGAGCCATATGAATAAAGGATTGTGGATCTGCTTGACACTCATCTCCATCTCTTCTAGAAGAGCCATTTCACTCCAACCATGTGGTTTTAGGGGGCTTCCATGTTCTCATAGGACCCTGGGATTCGGCAACTTTTCATTTCAATGACAATGAGTGCACAAATTAGCTCAGATGTTCAGAGCATGATATGGGGCTTTCAAACTAGAGAATAGAGAGATGTGTTCCTATCCCACAGCTAGTGGTGAGATGGGTGTGGTGCAGCAGTTGTTTTCTGCATTGGAAACTAGGTTAGACAAAGAAAACCAAGACAGCAGCATGCATATCTGGAAGGCGGAGTGTGGACAGAAGTAAAGAGGGAGACAAGAGATAGAGATGGAGTGTTGGCAGGGGAGAGGAAGAGAGTTTGGTAAACAGTCCTGCCCCTTGTTCCTGGTGTCACTGAGACCATTTGCCTTTTTTTTTTTTTTTTTTTTTTTTGAGACAGGGTCTCATTCTGTCACCTAGGTTGGAGTGCAGTGGTATAATCTCGGCTCACTGCAGCCTTGACTACCTGGGCTCAAGCCATCCTTCTGTTTCAGCCCCTCGAGTAGCTGGGACTACAGAAGCATGCCAGCACGCCTGGATAATTTTTATATTTTTTGTAGAGATGGGGTTTCACAATGTTTCCCACAACTCCTGGCCTCAAGTGATCCTCCTGTCTCAACTTCCCAAAGTGCTGGGATTACAAGCGTGAGCCACCATGCCTGACTACCATTGCCTTTATCTTGGCTATATGCACTCTGCAATTACTCTGCTAATTTGTCTAAATCAATTTGAGTTGGATTTTTGACATTACAAACAAGAATTTTTAACAAATTTGGGTGTGGGAGTTTTCAGCTTTAATTCTGTTAAATTGGACCTACTGGGTGAATTGTGGAGAGTCAGCCCTTTGCAGGACGACTTTCTCATATTGTGAAACTAATTTAAAATTTCACACAACTGTGCAATACATTATGAGAAACTCCTTGAATGAAGAAACAAAAACACAACCAAAAAATTTTCCTCTGCTACCTACACATACCTCTCTCTCACAGGTAAACATTCAGGAAAGATATTTACAGAAGTCTTGGATATGGGAGACAACATATCATTGTATAGTATCATTTAAGAAAATATGTGTCTATTACACTTCACTGATCAAAAATTACGCTTTTAGTTCTGATGCTTCTTGACCAAGGTCTATTTAAAATGTCTGCCTTATGTGGCAGATAAATTTTGCTCAAATATTGTTTGGATTATATATATTTCTGTCTTTCATGTTTTCCTGCCTCAGTAACAAATGGTCCAATTTTTTTCTAATAAACCTTCATAAATAATCTGTTGACTAAATGCCCAAACTTTTGCAAAATTCAATCCCTCATATCTCATTGTCTTAAATTTAAAACTCACCCATGCAATTATCTGAAGTCTATACATCATCTTTGATTTTGTTCTGGTTCCCCTGCCACTTGGTGAATGATGATTATCAACTTTCCAGAGTCTTTCTTCTTTTCCTGTTGTTTCAAGGTTTTTTACTTCAGATTTGAGGTTACTGTTTTCTTGTAAATTCCTACCTATAGTTCCTTAATATTTTCTTAGTTTTGAATCCTGGACCACTGTTACAATGTGCTTTTTTGCTTTAACGACTTAAAGTTACTTACAATTTTCAAAGTTTAGGGACAAAGGATATGCCAGAAAACTTTATATTATGCAAACTCAATAGAAAAAACAGATTAGATTACCCCCAATATTCTACTGAATAAAAACCTTCATTTATCTGTAGACTTCATGCAATAAACATGCAATACAAAATCACTGGAGATAATGAGGACAATTCTTACAGAAAAGTTTGATAAAGAATAGAGAATTTGGCTTTGCATCTATCCTCCCAGAATTTGGAAATTGATGGAAATAGGGTGGTGGAGGAAATGAAACAGTAGCTTCAAATGCCATGTAAGCCTAACAGGTAAAATTTCAAGATCCATCAATTTTTTTTTCTTTTTCTTTTTTTACTGTCCTATATGAAACACATGGCTGTTTTGCAGAAAGGTTCATTTAATCCTCTTAAAATGAAAACATGAGATATATCTGACACAATTTCCTATCATTCACAATGCTAGGAAAGGGTCAAAAGGGAGAGCTATTTTCTTATGTAAAGCTCATTACATGTGACTTGTTTTATCTTTAGAATTAAAAATAAAATAAAATAAAGGCTTTCATCATTACTTTCCAGATGCTATGCCTGTCAGCTACTCATTTGTTTTGGTCTCTAGGTATTCTCCTGTCCAATTCCAGAACACCAGAATTCTCACAAGTTTGTCCTACAAGTTATTTAAGATTCTAGGAAAGAGCAGATTTCCACAATTTATTGAGTTTTAGCTGCCGGTTATTGAGCATTCTCTAAGTGAAGACTTGCTGCATAATATTTTTATAAACTTTACAATAGGAATCTATAATTATCCTCATTTTTTATAATACTTTTGATACTTTGGAAGGTTACATAAGTTGTTCTAGGATTTGAAATTTTTGAACACGGGAAGCTTACTGGAACACAAGTTTCTCTATTAGCTCATAAGCATCTCAAAGGCAGATTCTAAATCTTACATCTGCAGGCAGTTGAATGTAGTGGGCCCTCATTTGTTGAATGTATGGACAGGCAAAAGTAACTATGACAACCAGCATCACTTTTCCTTGACATACAGCCTTTCTATTTTCCTAAGATTATAGGTCAATTATTAGAAGGAATTTTCCAGAAGTATATATACCAGATGACAGTTGAAGTGGTATTTCATTAAAATTAAATCTATTTTGAATGCATTTGTGTATATAAAGCATTTAGGACAATTCTGGATCAGTTTAAAAATTTTTTTCTGTTGCTATTATTATTATTATAAAGTATCTATGTATGTTTCACATTCATATAAATGCTGCTAATATACTCAGTAGAGAAGGAAAAGCAAAAATTAAAAAAAAGAATTAAACCAGTTGCTTAACTCCAAAAGCCAGTTTTCTCTTGAAAGAGCACACTTTGTAATTCATATTATAGATTATGAATTTATTCACGCCTATTTGATTAAAGAAACATCACTTTCTGTTTTTGAACATGATAAATGGTTCCTGCTCACTTGAAAGGTGACAATGGAACATTAGTTTGATTTTTTTGTGTAGGGCTGTAATGGTCTTTGCTAATGGCCTAAAGCAATAGATTCAGATGAAAAATTAAAATGTTTACTATCTTTTCTCTGTATTATGTAAGAAGAGTCCCTCAGAGAACATTGTTTTCATTATCAAGGATGATTTATCCTTTGTAATTTATTTTGCTGTGAAATTTGGAGGGCAGACACATTTCTGACTTTATACAGTTTCATCTCTTCATGAGGTAGCAAGAAGTGAAATAACCTCTCAGGAAATGTTGAAAGCAGACACTTACTATATAAAACAGTTTGAACTATTTAATATCCACAGCTAATTTTGCCCTCCTTTGCTAAAACAGTGCAGCATTTAAACACTGAAGAAGCAATATACTGATAATGAAACCATTTCCAGGCAAAGAACTTAAAACAGGTATTTAGTCTGGATAGTTTCAGTATAAATGCCTATGCATCCTCAAACAGTTTAGGCTAATGCAAGACAAACAATTGCATTTTGTGGTAAAGGTATATATCTGTTTTAATCAGAACTTACTATTGGAAGAATCTTTTTAAATGAAGATGCCCTTCAGTGGCAAAACAACCCTTTGTTGGATTATGAACACGCATATAATTAATTCAACTGTCGGTGTTATTCACGTATTCAAATATGTTTTCAAATTGTATTTATATATGTTTATTTGCCCCTCTACAAGAAAAATTAAAATGTGAATTTCTGATGATAGCTGAGTATTTTTACTGACTACGACAAAAATGAGTGTGTTATTTAGAACACATTCTTGTTTCTTTTGTTTGTTTTGTTATGTGTGGGTTTTCCACATGCCTAATAGAAATACCATATGCACACTACAGGGCTGCAGTAACCAAAACAGTGTGGTACTGGTACAAAAATAGAAACATAGACCAATGGAACAGAATAGAGAGCCCGGAAATAATGCTACGTATCTACAACCACCTGATCTTTGACAAAATCAACAAAAGCAAGCGATAAGGAAAGGACTCACTATTCAATAAATAGTGTTGGGATAACTGGCCAGCCATATTCAGAAGACAGAAACTGGACCCCTTTCTTACATGTTATACAGAAAGCAACTCAAGATGGATTAAAGACTTAAATGTAAAACCTCAAACCATAAAAACCCTGGAAGATAACCTAGAAAATACTATTCTGGATATAGGACCTGGCAAAGATTTCATGACAAAGATGCCAAAAATAATTGCAACAAAATTTGACAAATGGAACGTAATTAAACTGCAGAGCTTCTGCAGAGCAAAAGAAACTACTAACAGAGTAAACAGACAACCTACAGAATGGGAGAAAAGTTTCACATGCATTCGACAAAGGTCTAATATCCAGAATTCATAAAGAACTTAATGTACAAGAAAAAGGCAAATGTTCCCATTAAAAAGTGGGCAAAGGGCATGAGAACTTTTCAAAAGAAGACATACACATTGTCAAAAAAAGGGCTAGAAAAGGCTCATCTGTATTCATTAGAGAAATGAAGATGGAAAACACAGTGAGACATCATCTCACACCAGTTAGAATGGCCATTATTAAAAAGTAAAATAATAATAATTATAATGTTCTAGTGAGGCTGCAGATAAAAGGGAATGCTTATACACTGCTGGTGGGAATGTATATTAGTTCAAGCATTATGGAAAGCAGTTTGGTGATTTCTCAAATAACCCAAGATAGTATTACCATTTGACCTAGCAATACCATTATTAGGTATATACCCAAAGGAATATAAATGGTTCTACTATAAAGACACATGCATGCATATATTCCTTGCAGCACTATTCACAATAGCAAAGAGATGCTATCAACCTAAATGCACATCAATGGTAGACTGGATGAAGAAAACGTGGTACATATACACTGTTCAATACTATGCAGGTATACAAGAAAAATGAGACTGTGTCCTTTGCAGGAACATAAATGGAGCTAAATGCCATTATCCTAAGCCAGCACACACAGGAACAGAAAATCAAATACCCCATGTGCTCACCTGTAAGTGGGAAATAAACACTGAGTACATATGGACACAAAGAAGGGAACAACAGGCACGGAGGTCTACTTGCGGGTGGAGGGTGGGAGGAGAGGAAGGATGGAAGACTACCTATCAGGTACTGTGCTGACTACCTGGGTGAGCAAATAATCTGTACACCAAGCCCTGGAGACACACAGTTTACCTATATAGCCAACCTGCAAATGTATCCATGAATCTAAAAAAATTAAAAGATAAAGAAATACAATATGCTACTAGTTAGAAATGAAGAAAGGTGGCCAGGCGCAGTGGCTCAAGCCTGTAATCCCAGCACTTCGGGAGGCCGAGACGGGCGGATCACGAGGTCAGGAGATCGAGACCATCCTGGCTAACATGGTGAAACCCCGTCTCTACTAAAAATACAAAAAACTAGCCGGGCGCGGTGGCGGGCGCCTGTGGTCCCAGCTACTCGGGAGGCTGAGGCAGGAGAATGGCGTAAACCCGGGAGGCGGAGCTTGCAGTGAGCTGAGATCCGGCCACTGCACTCCAGCCTGGGCGACAAAGCGAGACTCTGTCTCAAAAAAAAAAAAAAAAAAAAAAAAAAAAAAAAAAAAAAAAAAAAGATTTAAAGAAAGGTAAAAGGAAATAGTTCATTTAAAATGAATAAACTCTCACTAGTTTGGTGGTAGAAGGCAGTTGGCAGAACTGTAACTAAATCAAGAAGAAAACATTAGATTATAGGTTTTAAAAATATGTTTATATTTTATAATAAATTTTTGCCCTCTCTTCCCTTTCTGGTTTTGGTAACCAAGTTAGAAAAAAAAAAAAAAAAAAAAAACAGTGATTATTTTAGTAGAGTTTACCAGTTTTTCTTCTTTGCCTTAAATCTTTAGGTTGGCAAATAAAATCACACGAATCTCCTCCTAGTTCTGCTACTTAATAGCAATGGGACCAGGGGCAAGTTATTTAAAAATTCTAAGCTTTGCTTTTCTCATCTGTACACAGGGATAATCTAACTATCTCTCTTATATTGTGAGAATTCAGTAGGACAATGTACATAAACTCTTAGTACAATGTAAGTATTCAATATATATTATCTAATGAAAATCTTTGATTTGCAAGTTGTTCAGGCTCGAACTGAAGTTTAGGAAAAGGCAGTTTTCACAGGTGTTACACTGGCTGTATCAGCTCTATTAATCATCAAATGCCTTTGAAGTCTGTCCTTAAGGAAGTTACATTTTATTTTTTAAACAAAGTACCAATGGGCAATTGTAGGCAAAGACAGGGAGAAAGGCTACTTTTACTCAGTCATGGATTCTCAAGAATTTTTACCCAGGGATCTACCACATTGTTTTCCCAGGAATGGGAGATGGGCTTGTGAAGTATTGAGCTCTTCACCAGAGATGTTCCATTTATTAACTACAATTAAGGTTGTTGAGACAGAAATAATTTGATAAAGGTTTAATTGGATGCCAAATGTGAGACACACCAACAACGTTGGTAGTGTTTCAGGGTCTGTTACAAATCAAAAGGCTTTTATCAGAATGTTTAGGAGAAGGGAGGGTGGCTTCTCATACTACAGTTGTCCTTTTTCACTGGAGAGTGCAATACAGAGGTTGCAATCATTGCATACACATTGCAGCATCCAGACTAAAATGTCTATGTGCAGGATAATCAGGAAAACTTCCTAATTTAGAAACAGATCAGCAAAACTTCATGATTCAGAAACAAATCGGCATCCTTTTCGGTGTCAGTGGGTTACACAGTAATCAGTACGTCAATAATTTTAAAGAAATCATGCTAACATTCTTTACTCAGGGTCAAGATGCCGCCATGAATCACAGGACCTCCACCAGGTGGGTTAATTTGGAAGCCTGCCAAAGATGACCTGCAGATTTTCAACTTCTTAAGATGGTGGGGTGAGATTTTTACCTCTCAAGTGCATGTCCATTTGGCAAAGTTTGCTTAGGGCATTAGGGAGTGAGAAATAACTGGGGAAGACAAAAGACTATAGTTTCATTCACTTCTCCTGAGCATTCTTAGTCAAAAGTGGAGAAAATTTGAAATGGATGCCTGAGAGCTACATTTTTAAGTAATTTCCCTTCTATAAATATATATGATGGAGACATGATAAAAGTAAAAGTTTTTGTTTCAACTTAGTAAAAGTATCACATATTTTTCTATTTTTATGCCAGATTAGCTTCAAGACTGTTCACAAAATATTAGTAAAACAAAAAAATTACATCTGTAACTCGACAATTTTTTTAAATATTGGGGATGTCTACTGAGCAAGTTACCAGGGATAAACTCTACTATGGGTGGAGAAGCATTTGGTTTTTCTTAAATATTTTCCCCTGAATGTTTTTATAACTGCCTCAGAACCTGGTTTTGGGAATTCCCTTTAGACAAGTGTTTGAGTCCTTGAACTCACAATTTACGGAGATGGTCAGACTGCATATGTTTTTCTTTACAAATTCCACAATAGGAATTGTTTATTTCTGTAAATACCTGATCACTATTTGCATATAAGTTAAGGAAGATTTTGACACATATATGAGTTTATTGTTAATGGATCCTATGTCCTCAGAGTTCAGGGACTCTGAAAAATAGTGAGCTTCATTATATATGTCAAAGAAGTATATCAGAGCCTTCACTCAGATTTGTGCTAGATTGCAAACACATAATCAAGATTATGAGGAATACTGTCTGGTTTGTGGAGTTCTTTCAGTCATATCTTAAGAAAATAAAATTAGTTTGCCTTTATCATATTTGACCAGAAAATAACTTTATGAATATAAACAATACTATTTATTTTGGTCAAGTACTAGGATCCAAAGGCTGAATTAAAATTCTTAGGAAAAACTGGGTATTTGAACACTAGTGCTCATTTGATATATTAAATTACTGTTTAAGCTGGTGCATGCACCAAATAAGGTAAGATAGCGTCTGAGCTATAATGTAAGTTGTACTTTCATCTGCTACATTTGTTTCCTCATGTACCATAATGTGCTGTTTCTAGTTTGACAGGATGACATATTGCTTCTAGTATGACAGGATGGTGCTACCCATCGTCGGTAATTCCAAAGTCCTTATTTTCACCTGATTTACCAGAGCCTAAGCTATGCTTGCTGCAGTTAAACTCTGCTGGTCTGGGCATATGTGACATGCCCATGAATGAACAACTGTCAATAAAAGTGCTTTAAAACTGGGTATGTGAGCGGGGAGATCTAAAACAATTTAACCCTTCCAAAATGTCTACCAGTCCATAACTTATGTACTGTTCATCAAAGTATAGTATATAGTATAATAAGTATTTTATATACCATATAACTATGAAATGGTAGAAATTTTATGAGAATTAAATTGTTCTAGATTTTTCTGTGATTGAGATACATGTATTCAATAAATATATTTCAATATACATATAGAGAGACATATAAATACTCATAAATTCCTATCTATATCTATTTATATATATGCCTCTATATCTATTCCTCCTGTATCTCTCGCTATATATAGATATTCCTCCCTCTCTTTCCTCTCAAAAGAGAGAGAAATATCTATATATATTCCTTTCTGAGTAATTTGTGTGTGAGCATGGGATATGGAGATATTACAGACACTTGCAAATGCAAAGTTAATCATGCAAATTGTTTAGTGGGTTGCAAAACTGAATCCCAGCTGCAATACAATAGTACAGAGAAAATATAATTTCTTTATTTGGGGTATAAGCAATCTGTTCTTCCTTTTTTAAAACCCCTTTTGCTCATTAACTGGAAAAGCAAAACTTAAATTTCTAATCCTGTTTAAACCTTAGTCCACTTCAATCATTTACAAATACCGTCAAGTAATGTTAGACACTTGAAAAGTTTCATAGGTATGTCTTAGATTTTGTTTAGGGTGGTGATAATCTTGTCATGAAAGCGATAGGTTAGTGGGTACTTGGACTCCTAGTTCTTCTGATCTCCAGGAGCTATTTCTCATCCACTTCATGGCTAGGTAGACTGCTGGCCCCTGAAGCCAGAAACTACACTTGGTCAGTCGGTTTTGTTTGCTTGATTACAATCCTGCAGCATTGTCTGACTCATCACGTTTCATTTTATCTCTGGCTGGGGCTAGAGACTCCTTGAATTTGTTTGGCAGTGAGTTTCATTTAGTCCTGGTGTGGGCGATCGGTTCTGTAGCTTGGAATACTCAGCTATCTGCTCCTCTAGTAAGTCTTCCATCTGAACTTTCCACTTTTTCTGGACACAATCTAGTCCTAGAGGTCCAGTGGTGACCCAGAAAGGTAAAAACTCAGTGTTCATCTGAATGTAATGACAAGACAGAAATAGCTAAATTGATAAGTCTGTGCCTCACCTGAGTGAAGAGGTTGTCTGCCACAAAATCTGTTGGAGGTTATAGGGGGGTGACAATAGATACAGGTAAGGTGGGGATGACAAAAGAGCTTATCATCTTTGTTCTTGGAATTACCACACTTATCCAATACAACTTACTATCACTTAGCCAAAGCCCTGAAATGGGAAAATGGGGATACATATGAGTAACTGTTTAACCTTCTTCTTAGAAAACGCAAAGTTTGAAGTGGACATGCCAAAGGCGCATCTTTATCTTGGGGGTTTTCTTTAGAGAAAACTCTATAGTCGTATATTTTTCAGGCTTCCTTATTTAGATATTGGTGAGGAAATAAAGGAATTTAGACAATTTTCTTTCTAGACAGTAGCCTGCCATGCGTAGTATGTGCTGTAATGAGCACTGGTGAAGCAACGCTGAACAAGTGCCTCGCCCTGCTGATTGTTCTCGTCCTCACACTTCGTATGAGTTGACCAGAGGCCTATTAAATAATTTGGTAAGGAGCTGGAGTTAAATTTTTTCACATCTTAATATTAGTTGCCAGAATACCTTACAATGAATCAGAAGTCACATTCATAAATGGAAACTAATTTTCCTCATCTTAAATCTTGGAGGCACATGTGAACATTAACTACAATATTTCATTTTATCTCATGCCTATTTGCCCTTTATCTTATTTGTGCATCATAAAGAAAAAAAAAGTATTGCAGATACAATGACTTTTGACATTAATTACCCAATCTTGGGACAAATTTCACATGCGAAGGGCACAGTTTTCCACAAGACTGGCCTTACTACAGACAGTGGCCACAAGTTCATCAGTTCCCAGGTTGCCCCTTACTTCTGACCAGTTGGCTTCAAATTTGTGGGTTCCCAGAAACTTCCTGGTTTGATAATTTGTGAGAAATATGCACAGAGCTCATGACAGCACTAAACTTAGAGTTGTGAATAAACTTACACTAAACTTATCATCGTGAAGGGGTACAAATCAAAAACAACCGGAAAGAGACACATTAGAGCAAGATCTGGAATTGATCCAAATATAAAGCTTTTGGTCTTCCTCTCCCTGTGGTTTTCTGGACAGCATTACCTCCTTCCACCTATGTTGTGTGACAGTACTCAAAAAATACTGTGAACTGGGGAAGCTCACTCAAGCCTTTGATGTAAAAACTTTTTATTACAGTTTAACCACATGGTGTTCACATGTGGCTGACTTTTAGTTTTTAGCCCCTTCTAGGGGTTTGTTCTCCCGTTCCTCTGAAGATCGTAACTGATATGTCATGTTCCAAAGGCCACATTATAAGGTGCATTGTAAGACTATCCACTGACCAAAACACCTGGGCAAACAAAGATACTTTTTCAGATAGGTTATTTCAGGGGCCTAGAGACCACCTCCCAGTAGCTTAAGGCAAATGCCATATCTCCCTTTGGATACAGTCAATTCTTTAACACACAGCAGAATCATTTTACAAACCCAGGTACTTGTATACATGCTTGTACTTGTACATAGTCCTGAACTTGAACCCAAGCCTATAATTGTAAACACACCTGAACTTGTGCATGAGTCTGCACTAGCCTTCAAGAATTTCAAGTAAGTTTGTAGTTAACATGTATCTGTTTATTTTACTTTTACTTCTCTGTGAAGAGATTATTTCTTTACACAGTTTGTTTGGAAAAGTCCATTTTATTAATCTGACAACATCATTTGTGAAATATGTTTTAATTTCAATTGACAAATATAATTGTCAATTGACAAATATAATTAAGCACAGACAGCTTTTTTTTTTTAGATGAAGTTTCATTCTTGTTGCCCACATTGGAGTGCAATGGCATGACCTTGGCTTACTGCAATCTCCGCCTCCTGGGTTCAAGCGATTCTCCTGCCTCAGCCTCCTGAGTAGCTGGGATTGCAGGTGCCTGCCAACACATCCATCTAATTTTTTGTACTTTTAGTAGGGACAGGATTTCAGCATGTTGGCCAGGCTGGTCTTGAACTCCTGACCTCAGGTGATCCACTCCCTCAGCCTCCCAAAGTGCTGGGATTACAGGTGTGAGCCACCGTACCTGGCCAAGCACAGGCATCTTTCAAGTAGTTTAAGTATGTTTTACGAATATAGTTTCTTTAAAAATTATAAGCTATTTGAGGATAGGAATTACATGTCTTTTCATTTTTGATTCCTAAGATCATCAAGAATATGTGTTTCGTATTATTGCTATTAGTAAATAAGGGTTTGCGTGAGTGTACGCGAATGCAGCCAATCAGCAGGAGGGTCACATTACAGCCTATAAAGGCATTGAAATGTAAAACAATGTTTAAAGAACACTAATGGTTCAAATGAACCAAATTATTATAGTGACCACAAGTCATAACAGAATGAAAATTCAACTGCAGATATAAACAGTGACAATTCTTATCACCATAAAGGCATCACTGGCATTCAAAATATAACAACACTTAATGTTATTTATATGTTGTACTATGATCACTTAGAAAGCTAGAAAATAGGCCGGGCGCGGTGGCTCAAGCCTGTAATCCCAGCACTTTGGGAGGCCGAGACGGGCGGATCACGAGGTCAGGAGATCGAGACCATCCTGGTTAACACGGTGAAACCCCGTCTCTACTAAAAAATACAAAAAACTAGCCGGCCGAGGTGGCGGACGCCTGTAGTCCCAGCTACTCGGGAGGCGGAGGCAGGAGAATGGCGTGAACCCGGGAGGCGGAGCTTGCAGTGAGCTGAGATCCGGCCACTGCACTCCAGCCTGGGTGACAGCGCGGGACTCTGTCTCAAAAAAAAAAAAAAAAAAAAAAAAAAAAAGCTAGAAAATATTCCAGTATGTCCTTTGTCATCTTTTTCTGATATATTCTTCATATAGTGAAACTTTTAGCTTTAGTCCAAACTATTCTCAACATATCAGACACATATTGGTATTTCCAGGAATTAAATTCGCATGAGGAGATTTGAATGAAAGGCTTATACATATCCGAGGAAGGGGCATTTGGGAGCTGCATGGAGAAATTTGTCTCCAGACTCCAGCCTTGCAAAGAGAACTGTAGTAGACAGAAGCTGAAAGACCTCTTCTCCAGGGAACCTTGTGTTGTTTGTAGCATAAGAAGCCCTGCTTTATGTAATGATGTGTGAATCAATGAGGAGCAGAAATGGATTTCCACCCCTTATTTCCCCACCACCATTTTGTGAAGATGAAACATGGCCTCTCTGCATCAGGAAATGCAGGGCGACTTAAGGACATCAAGGGTCTGCTACAGCAACAACGACAGCAGCAGGAGGCTAGGAATGCTTTAAAAGAAGTCATCAGAGTCTGCCAAGAGATGGCTGAGGAGTGGATGCTCAAGAGAGCAAGAGAGAACCCTGCCCCTGCTTTACGGCAGTGGAGGATGTGGAAATAAGAAAGAAGTACCATGGCTGATGCTTTTGTGATAGAGAGAGCTTGTGTTCAGCAACTCTGATGCATGGCTTAGGGAGTCTTGGCAACTCTTGTTAGTGAAGGATTGAAGGCCCCGCATTGCCTGGTGTAGAAAAGAACTAGGGAAAATGCAGCTCCTATTAGTAAGACATTCCTAATTTACTCTTTTGATGAAATCTTTGGAAATATTGGTTATTTTTGCTAGCTTGTATTATCTGTAAAAAAAATGATATAGATATAGTCTATTTTGAAAATTATACCAGGTTAATGGTTGTTTTTATGCTTTAGTCATCACCTAGAAATCATCGTTGTGCTAGGTACCTCACTGCCACTGCCAGTCTACAACTTTCCCGGATGAGCCTCAACCACTGCTTTAAAACCTCATTCACCCAAGGTTTGTGATGTTTAACTTTCCCTTCAGAAAGGTCTGTGCTCTCTGAAGTCAGGAATAATGGGAGGTGAAAAGGCAAGAAGTGCAGAGAGCAAAGGAAGAGGCAGGCGAGGAAGATTTTTGAATTGTGAATTTTCCCTTTGGTCCACATGGTGACAGCTCACAGTGAATTTTAAGTACAGGAACTATGGGGATGAGCTCTGGGTCCATATTCTGGGCTTAAGTGGAAGGTGATGGTAAGGGAGGTTTTGACAAAAAGCACAAGGTGACAGAGGAATTGGTGTTGTCACATACTGAGGCACTTGGAGGATCTGTAATGGCGTCATGATGAGGTCACCAGAGATAGCTTCTTATGCCATTTTCCCCAAACTTTCTCGATCCTCTACCCAATTCTGATCTTTCAGTTCAAGGATTTAGAGTTTTCGATTTTTGTACCAGTTGTTCAAAGTAAATTCTGCAAACATCCTTTGTTACTAGATTTTACCTATTTAGTCATGTAGTGCATTTTTGTAGTTGCGGTACATTATTATTTAAAGAAATTTTGTGAATTAATCTATGGGCATAGATAGCATACATGACACCATTCCCATGGAGATATGCATTTTGAAATCCAATCAAATAACAGCTATGCAATTATGCTTCTCTGAGGTTTACAAAATAGAGCATTTTAGGCCAGGCACAGGGACTCACACCTGTAATCCCAGCACTTTGGGAGTTCAAAGTAGGTGGATCTCTTTAGGCCAAGAGTTCGAGACCAGCCTGGTCAACATGACAAAACTCCATCTCTACTAAAAATACAAAAATTAGCTGGATGTGGTGGCAGGCACCTGTAGTTTCAGCTACTCAGGAGGCTGAAGCAGGAGAATTGACAGAACCCAGAGAGGGAGGTTGCAGTGAGCCAAGATTGCACCATTGCACTCCAGCCTGAATGACAAAGTAAGACTCTGTCTCAAACAAAACAAAAAACAAAATGAAACAAAAAAAAACAACTGTTTTTTCACCCGGGTACTGTCCACTGACCTATACAGGTGCATGCCTACAAATACATGCATATACATACACATCCTACTATTTTGTGACTCTGTTTAGGCACAGAGCTAAGGGTTTAATGACTGTTCTCTCATTTAATCATCATCCAACACTATTTCAGGAAAGGACTAGTGCTGCTCTTCAGAGATAAAGCAAGTTATAAAAGTGGTGATTTTTTAAAGATTATACAGCTAGTAAGTGAAGAAACTGAACTAATGAGGCCTGTTTGGCTCCAAAGCATGCCTTCTCTGCTGCCACACAATGCATTCAAAACTAAAACTGCTATGCAGGGTGTTATTTGTGCTTTATTTAAATCCATTATGTAAACCAGAATAGTATAAATCATGAAAGATGCACAAAGTGATAAAATTAAGTGATGTAAACACAATAAATAAAGATCCTCATGGCACAGTGATTTTCTGAGCTCAAAAGATTCTATTATAATCTTAAGGTGACTTTTTATAGAAAAAAAGAATCTGCTCTCTTTCTAGAAGGGAATTGCCAAAGCGTTACATTCTTACACATCATCTTGATATATGCAATCTTGGATATAAGAAACATTGTGAGATTTTGGATATGCTTATGAGGAGCTGTATCTCAATTGCAGATTAATGTAATTTTTAATGCTTGTCATATGCTCCTTTCCCAAGACTGTCAGCTCCACATCTGATTTCAGTTCATTCCCACAATTCACACGGACGGGCCTACTGGGCACAGAGTTTGTGTTCCACTTGAGATTTTGTACCCACGCCTTCTGAGATAAAGTATTAGAAAACAGGATGCCCAGCTAAGATTTGTGGACATTGAGTGTCAAGAGAGAGGCACCAAAACTAAAATAATTATAAAATAAAAACAGAACAATTATAGTGGGTATGAGGTTGTGTGTATGTGTGTGAGTGTGTGTGTGTGTATGTGTATCTTCCTGATCCTTATCCTAGGCTGCAGAACAGCATGATGAGAAAGATTACAAAGGCAAAGAATTGGGACACATGACTGAAAACCTGAAATATGAGACCCTTGTTAATACTCGTAAAAACACTTCCCTTCCAAACCCACATGAGAAAGAAAAATTGAGACATTATCATTCTATAAATTAGTCATTTTGAGAACTACCTAGTTCTTTGATTGCCCTTCTTGTAATAGAATGTTTTGCTAGTACCTAATAAATCTTTATTTTAAGGCAAAACAATGTCCAACTTGAGATTTCTGCTGTCAAGAAAAAAAAAAACATCCTATCAATTCAACATATCCAAGCATTGTGGCAACTCAATCTGAAGAGAATATAGTTTAACCCAGTGGAGTGCATATAGCATCTTTTTTTTTTTTTTTTTTTGAAGTTGATTAAGGTAGACCAGTTGGTACCTGTGGGGTGCCAAGCATGAGCTAGACATTGAACAACACGGGTCTGCAAGATTGCTTCTTGCCCCATGGGCTAATCTTTCAGCGCACACTGATGTGACTGGGGGCTGATGAATGAATAAGTTACAAAAAAGATAAAAGAGCCTTTGTCATAAATGTAAAAGACTTTTTTCTCCTTTGAGGTTTAATTATATTTTGCTTCGTAAAATCCCTCAGAATAGTACACTTGGAAATTTATACTCCAGTGAATTTTATCAGGGTAGTTGTCAAAGAATAAACATGAGAAACAGTGTCTAGAGGAAAGCAAAAACATTATGATTAAGAAAATATACTCAAATACAAACATATCTCCAAGGTCTGGGATTTATTGTTCTTTAAATTTTCAGAAACAATAATCATTTCTACAATAATAATTTCTAACAGAGGTATTTCAAGAGTTTTGCAAATCATGTTAAGAAAATAGAAATAAAAGCTTGAAGAAAAGTGAAATCAGTATCAGGAAATACAGGCTTGGTCAGGGCCTACTTCAGTTGTATACAATTTGAACTTTTTCTAGAAAGAATTTCTTGTGACTGGTGAATATTTTGCTCTTCTCATTTCTGTGGGTTCATTTGTATTAATTTATCTCAAGCTCTGTGGATTTAGTGCTTTATCTGATTCATCTTTCATCCCTCAAATGTATTAGTGCAATGTAGACACGTAGTAGGTACAGAATGTTAATAACTATTTTCTTGCAATAATAAAAGAGTGAGGAAAGGCTTGGACAAAGTAGCTCCTTAGCTCCAAAGACCAAAAACTGAAAGCCTATTTATGGGTTTAAGTATTCTCTTATTATAAAAGTCATTTGTATTATGAAATAATTTAAAAAGTTTTGATGACATTTAAACGAAATGGAACAAAGTTGCTTTTAAACTTCCACATATTGAGGTTTGCAATGTGACCTACTCCCTGGCAGTATTTTTATGTACACTTCCCATTCATTTCTAATGTCTACTGACATTGTTCTCTGTGTTGTGTCTGCCCGAATGGATTGAGGCCATCCAGAGAGAGACAGATATTAGAATCAGCAGAAAGTGATTATAGGTGGCATCTGGCAGAGGTCATTTTCTCTTAAGGCTTTGACGTATCACTCCTGGTAAATCGGTTCTATTAGCTATCTAAAGGAACCAGATGTACCATAGGAGATTATGCCAATAAATCTTTTGTGAATTATATATAGTTTTTACTATTGCTGATCCATTGCCATTCAAGTAAGCTCAACCATGTTTGTCTACGAATGGATTCCAATTTAAGCTTCTTAGGTGCTTCCTTACTGAAAAAGTGTTTCTGAAAGTTGTTGCATGATATGACCTAATACCAGAGATAAACTCTTTTAGCAGATATTGGTTTATTGATAAGTTATTTTATGTGTTTGACTTCAGATTTTTCAGTAGATTATTATCTTGGTGAATTCACTAGATACTGCAAATATATTTTAAGTGAAATATTTTCTGTAAGATATAGCAGTCATTAATTTCATCTGTGTAAAATGGTGATTGCTGGATAGTGCAAAATATGTAACAAAGTGTATGTCTCAAAGATAATATTTAGCAAAGATGATTTGATGATAGATGTGAATTTATTGAAGTCAGGTTTTTAGATAGTTCTGCATACACTTTTTTGGACTGCCTTTCTTCACTTTATGAAAACTGGCCACAATTAACCTCCTTCGTAAACAAGATTCTTATTCCTTATAGCCATGTGTAGTTTCTACCTCTATGCTTATTTAAATTGTACACATCCTTCTGAGTTCAGTTTATGTTTGATCTTTGAAAATTTTTATTAATTTTTGGTAATTGTTAATACATTCTCTATCTTAATATCTTAATATCTACTGCAACACATAGAACCAGAAATAACTATCACACTTTTTTTTTTTTTTCCTCCCAAATAATGGTTGAATTTCTATTCACATCTCAATATCCATATCAAGTATATCCACTCTGATCCATCTGAGAAAATTGATCACTGCTTCCTGCCACTCTGATGCCTGGCATATAACATTATCTTTGTATATGTCACACTCTATTGCTGTTTTCTATTTTTTATTTTGGTGTCACCTACCCTTCTTTTCTGAACTCTTTTTGTTTTTGCTTCTCACTATAAAATATAACAGAAGCAAAATTAAAAGAAAATGTAAAGGGAAGGTGAGCTTTTCTCTATCTTTGCCTATCTTTGCTTTTTATTGTATCTAGTAAGACTAAAATCTATTAATACATTAATGTGCTTTAAACATTTGCTCTGCTCTTAAGCAATTCAATCACTGAGTTTTCACTGGTTTTACAAGTATTTACGGAATAGCTACCACTGGGCTCATTTCTGTGTTTGGTGCAATGGGGGAACACATAGTATTAAACAGAGTATTTATCTCAAAATAGTTTATTTCTCTTTAGGGAAACAAAATATAGATGCCTGAAAAACATCAACACTACACTATACAGAATCTGAGATTTCTGGAAGTGAAGAAGTAAATGTAAGGGCAAACATAATGAACTGAGTGGGGATATGTGATATGCAAAGCTGTCTTACATGTAGGTGTCTTCATGCAAAATAATGGACAGGCTTCAGAGATCTAAAGTTAGCATTTTAGATACCTTTTATACCAGTATCAATTCCTTTGCACAACATCCTTAGCAAGTGGCCTTTGCCTGAAAATTCTTGCCTTTCAGTTTTCCCACTGGAGTTGAAAATAGATTCTTCCATGAAAAATGAGGAGTAGAGAATTGGACGTAATAAAACATCCTTATGGAATATTTCGGCCATGCCACTATTCATCTCTAGCTTTTGGTCAGTCTGTGACATTTAATACTCAAGAACCAGTGGATCCACTTACTGAAAGTTGTCTCACCTGCAGTGAAGTCATCATTTTTAAGTCTGATTTGCTTTTCCAAGGAAAGGACAGGTAAAACAAAGCCAAAAACCAAAAACCAAAACCTTGTATCAAGGCTCTCCTCAAATTTTTTACTTAATAGGATCAAAGGTCTGTCTCATATTTTTTTATTGTGAGGTGCTGATGCATGAATAAAGTGGTTGATCATGGTTTTATGATGTCAGAGAAACTTCCATAAATACTAGATCCGACACTATGAATTTCTCTCCTATAATTGTGTCAATAGCATTTTGTAATTTAATATTAAATCATTTTTTATAAATAACAGATTGGGCATCAGTCTGCCTTATTCTGATGTCTGTGGGAGGCAAGCCAAGGATACAGCTGATGAAATACAACCTTAGACAAGCTCCATCTGTCCCATTTAGACGATATCCAGTGTCAGATCTCAGTGGTGGAAGTAATAACTGCAAGCTGCTCTCCAGGGCAGACAGCAAGAGAGGGCTACTGATCACACTGATTAACATAAACAAACCCTTTGGTTGGGTTGTAGTAAGTATAAACTTGAACTAGATAACTACTTTCAAACAGATTTCTGCATTTAGGGCCAGTGTCATGTGGATAAATGAGGCCAGCTCATTTCAAATATATGTAATTTTTATTTGGCCATTACGAAAATATTTTGGAAGAAACATTGCTTTCCCTCTTTTAGAAAGTATCATTGAAAGGACACAGACCTGTACAAAATGTTTCCCAAAATTATCAGGACTCAGGGGTATCTTTAAGCTGGGTCAGGAGCCTATAATTCAGTTAGGCTTTCCGGAGAAGTTTCCAAAAATAAGGTCGGCAAAGGAAGCATGTGTTTTTTCTGGGGTCTAATGGAAGCCTATCATTCCACTCTGAGTTTTAATAGGAGTCTCAATTATCACATAAAAACCATTAATGCAGATGGACCTCCTGGAAGCAGAAAATTTCTAAAAATCCTAAAACACATTGAATGATGGGGGAATTCTCTCAGAAAAGGTTTCCATTTGAGGTTAATAAGTAAGTATGTAGAAATATTTCAAGGTTAAACTTTGTGCTATTGCTTATTTCTAATACATATTAAACTCGTTCATACACTAGTCATCTAGTCAGCCCTTACAAGCAAAATTTGAAGCAGTTTTGAGAACACTGAAAATGGAGCAAAGGTGATTAAGTCTAAACAGGAGTGAATTTTTTTTTTTTTTTTTGTAGTCACAAAATGAAGCTTGATTGTCCAAATGTGTATAATTGACTTCTATGATCAAAGTTTATTTTAGTCTACCCTTTTTATATTTCACTGCAAATTTGGTGAAGAAGAACATAAGATTATTTTTTAACTCAATGGCAATAGTTCATTTTTATAATTATTGAGCAATATTTACTGAAGCACAGTATATATTTTGTCTTGAATATTTTGTCTTGAACTCCAATGGGAATGTTATTATGTAGAAGTGAAGCAATCTTTTTTTCTGAAACAGGAAGCTATCCACTAAATTGAATTGTGGTTACACAAGATGCTAACATAACTCTAGAAATGGAAAGCATTTTCATAAAGCATCAAGCAGATATCTAGGTTGGCAAATCAACATTTTAAATATCATGCTTCCTTAATCATCAAATAAGAAGGTCAAGTTACATGATTTCTAAAATTTTTACTGCTTCGTCCTCTTTGATTGATGAATTATATTTATAAATCAAAATAGCACAAACTCACTGTCACCCATATGTACAGCACGTAATATTTTAGACATCTTTGAGTGTCTTCTAGGTCAGAGTTTTTCAACCTCAGCACTATTGAAATTTGTGGCCAGATAATTCTTTGTTGTGGAGCTGTCCTGCCCTTTACAGAATATTTAGCAACATCTCTGTCTTCTAACTACTAGAAACAATCAACAACCTATCCACTTTCAGTTGTAATTAGGGAAATACAAGTTAAAAAAAAAAATGAGATACTGTTATACATCCAATTAATATGGTTAAAATTTTAAAAGCTAGATATTATCAAGTTAGCAAGAATATCAAGTGCTGAACAACAGAAATTCTGTTAAACATATTGGTGAAATAGAAGTCAATTACTTCGAACCAGTTTGATGTCACCTGCCAATGTGGAAGATAGTCTTAGCCTTTGACTAGTAGTTTTTCTCATTCTATACATTCCAGAAATGAGTATTTAGTTCCACTAGAATGCATGTAGAAGAATGTTTATAGCACCTTTTTCTGTAGTAGCCCCATACTGGAAATGTTTTATATCATGGGAGAATGGTTTAAAAATAAGATATATTTATAAATCAGAACACAGATACGAAAATGAGTTTAAAATAGATACACAATAATGACACGGATAGGTATTAAAAACAACTTCCAGCAAAATAATTTATACACAAAAGGAAACATACTCTATGATTTGATTCACGTAAAGTTCAAAACAGGCAAAAAGAAACCATATTATTTAGGGATATACCATTGAGGGTTAAAAGTATAAAGACAAATATAGGTTAACCCTGGGAGGGAGAAAGCGTATTGTCACTGGTAAGGGGCATTTGGGAACCTTTTAAGGGACTAGTAATAGTTCTTCTCTTTCCTGGCTATCAGATATATAAGTGTTCACCATATAGTAACTCATTACATTGTACATTTATATTTTAGCATTTTTCTGCAGTGTGCTATGTTTCCAGAAACATAAAAACTGAAAGTTATTTACTTGCACTGAAACCATGAAACTGACATACTGGCAAAATGTTTTGAATTTTTTTACAGTCTTCAAATAGAAGAAAACCCTTCAAATGAAGGATCCAGCTGGAAAGCATCTCTGAATTTTAAACGTTTTTAGTGGATTCAATAGACATTTTGAAGAAAGAGGCATTCATTTAAAACAAAGAATAGATTAAGAGACAGTGTAACATAACCAATTACAATTTCAGACCTTTCAAAAGGAATCCAAGGTCTTCATACTATACATCTAAGTGTCTTTGAAATATTTCTACTTCTTCTTTCACATTAGCTTTTGAGTTGCTCTTTTTGACAAATATCGAGGATGAAATAATGTAAGTCCAGTTACAAGTATTTCACAGGTAGGTGGGCCACTACCCTTTCTTCTTATCCTAGTCATCTCATTATATAACCAAAGTCAATTTTATCCTTTAAAAATAGCATTCCTTATCAAAGGTTCTCTTTTTCAATAATTTCCAGCATCAGAGAACACCTTTTTCTTCCTCCTTTAATCAAATCTGTCAGCTAAAACCTGTATCTCTTACCATTTTCCGTGCGTTCTTTCCTGTTCCAACGGAAGAAATTACCCTGTTGCTATCAAATCAGAATCTTTATATCCCTCATGCTTTTATTGTCTCTCTTCTTTCTGAAAATATTTCTTCCTCCTGATTTCCAATATTTTTCCCCAGAAATCAATAGTATTTTCTTTTTATCAGCATAAAATGTATAGTAGTATTTCCCATCTTAAAAACAAACAAACAAACAAAAATTCCTTTACAGTCCCCTTCAGTCATAAACCTGTTTCTGTGCATCCCTTCACAATAAACTTTTCAAACATGTTATTTACACTGATATGTCTATATTTCTTCAAAATTATTTTTGTCTCATATTTGCTTCTGGACATTCAAGATAAATCTATCCGCTCATGGTTGTCATCTGTATATTCCTCTGAATCTCTGAATCTACTTCTGTCAGAGCACCAAAACCACCTAGTTTTAAAAAATATAATGAACTCCTCAACATCCTTATCCTTCTCAACATCTAAGCAGCTTTCAAATTTGACCAGCCTTTCTTGAAACATTCTCTTTACTTGGCTTTTTTTTTTTTTTTAAACTAATTGACGCTCCTTATTTAGATAAGCTTGCCCAGTGCCAAGGCTCGAATGTCGATCTATATGCTGATGTCGCCCAATTTTATATCTTATCTGAAATTCTCTCATGATATTCAAATTTTTGTTTTCAAATGACTACTTGATGTTTCCACTGGGATTTTGGTGGAGCCATCTTAAATTTAGTTGGCCTAAATATGGAGTTCTCAATTCTTTCATCTCCATCTCTCTACCTTCCCTGTTCTTTCCCATTATATCAGTAATTATTAAATTAAAAATCTAGTTAATTCCTCTGCTCATCTCCCTACCCATATTCCAAATATGGGTTTAACTCCCAAAATATTCTTCATTTATCCACTTGTCTCCACTACTACCACAGAATTTCCAAGCCACCATCATTTCTTGCCTAGATTTATTTGCCAGTATCTGATTTATTTTTCCTAATTTTATTCTTACTTATTTTCCAATATGTTTTAGCCAAAAAGGAATCCGTTTTTAAATTAATTTTTAATTTAATAACATCACATCTTACTTAAAACCTCAGTGGCTTACTTGCTTTTGGAAATAAGTTAAAATTCCTCACCAGATCTCATGAACCTACATAACCCAAATTCTGCTTTCCTTTCCAACTTCACGTTTTGCTACCCAGTGAGCTTCATGAGCAATGATTATTTTCTCTCACCTTCTTGAACACCCCAAGTACTTTCCTACTCAGAGCCTCTGCACCTGCTCTGCCTTATGCTTGGTTCTTTCCCCAACTCTTCCTGACAGCTTATTTTTATTTTCGAAACTTCAACTCTTTAAAAAAGCTTCCAAATATGCACAAATATTTCAGTTACTTTCTTCGATAGTACACAGTTCATATTCTTTATAGAAACAATCACAAACTGTAATTCTCTTATTTGATCATGTATTAGTTTAATATACATTTACCTAGTGATGTAAGCTCTAAGAGACAAGGTCTTTACCTGCCACTGTACCAATACCTAGGAACTGCCATGCACCTACCAGATTCTAAGTAAATACCCATTGCAACTGTAACAGCATGGTTGATTGAAATAATTAACTAAGTACCCAATTAAATAATGAGTGTGATAAACAAAGTAGTTGTTTCTAGAAACATGGTATCTATTAGTTTTGAAAAAGTGTCATTGGATACAATTTTTAAGAAGATAGATCCTAGGAAGAAGTTGATCTAGGAACTTCCTGATCCAAGTTTTATGTTTTTGTCTATTTTGGATACAGATAGTTAGCTTTGAGAGAAGAGTGGGAAAGATGAGACTTTTTGTTTTCAAGATGTTATTAAAAGCAGTTAAAAGAGAGGTGTGATTTAGGGAATTTTTCTGAAAAAAAAAATGATTATTGTATATTTAATGAAATAGTTTGTTCAACAATAATTGAAGTGAAATGTTGATGGTCATATCTTTTTGATACAGTCATTTTTTTTCCACTTAAGATGGGTTCTGATTTCACACATAACTAAGGCTGTTAGAGCATTGATTTCCTGTGAATCAAATCAATTTTATTTTTAAAAATTATTTTGGTCTCATATTTGTTTCTGGACATTGAAAATAAAAAAAGAAAAATAGTTTGTTTTAAATAACTTTTTGAGTGAATAATGTAAAGCCTGCATATTAAAGGTACATAGAAAATATTTTTAATAAAAAAGAATTATACATCTGGTAATTGATTGTTTCTTTCCTGGTGAATTCCCCCACCTTACTAGACTTTTTTTTTTTTAATTTTATCATATTTATTTGCTAAACAAAGTCAGAAAACTTTGAAATTTTCTCTGTAAACATAAATCGATTTTTATCCCTCAACTGTAACAGATTTCTGACATTTCTGCACAAGGTTGTCAGTTTATGGAATCAAAGAGACTTACGAATTTTGAAAATAAACCTGAGAGATGCTATAGCTATTCCTATTTCACCAATGTGGAAACTGAGGTACAGAGAAATTAATTTACTTGCCTACAGTCACAAAGATTGTAAGTGACCAAACCACGCTTGAAAGCTCTGTAGTCTGACTCCACAATTTGCCTGTTAAACTCTATACTACAACACTATTTATTGGTGCCCAGTTTGTTTTTCTGAGTGAATTTAATATAATAATACAGTAAGATTTAGTGATACATTTCATATAATTGAATTTTGCAAATTTAGTGTTTTGAAGTTTTTCTTATCACTCAAATGAATCAGTGTGTATAATGTGAGATTTTGATTCTGATTTTTTTTAGTATAAAATGAGAATAATAACAATACTCTTAGTACCGAGTAGGATATTGTAGACATTTAAAAATGTAAGATTTACTCCACCCCCTTGAATCAGAGATATGAATTTTATATTCTATAATAAAAATATGAGGTGGGATACAAGTGTTAGTGACTGAAGATGTCCTTCAGAAGAAAGCGACTGGAGGAAGCAAAATAGATTAAGGGAAGAAGCTAAGCAAAAATATAAGTTTAACCTTATCTTGATTGCATTGGGAGCTCTAGAGCACCAATTACACTGGAGATTTTTTCCTTGATACAAAGGGAACAGTCATTTTAATCTGTCTGTCACTGGCTACTGAGTATGAGGAAAGAGGGATGGGGATGAGGAATAGTGTGCATATTCCACAAGACAAATAGCTCCTATTTAGTCAATGGCAGCTCTCTAGAGAAGAGGTAGCTGTGACCCTTAATCAACCAACTTATAGCAGATGAGGGATGCCTGCACCTGCCCTGGTAGAGGGATTTGGGTGAGGGCCCAACGGTACCTACTACATTAATGGTGTCCAGAATTTGAGATCTCAGTTTACATGTGTTATAGGCCTCCTTAAGTCATGAATAATATGATTGAGATGTTAAATTAACCACTGACTGAGTGCATTTGTCCCTCAGCCTGGTGATACTGCTAAGATTTACAGAGCTTAATTCAAAAGTGGATGAGATTTTCTAAAAAAATTAAAACTTGGAGCTTTGAGGCCTGACCTTTATTTTTGCACTCAGTGAATTATAAAATAATTAGCAAAATATTTCCATGTCACCATGACACAAGTTGCTGGTACTATTATCAGCATAACATGCTGTAGAATTAACACGAAATATACTTCAAGAAGTCACAAAATTATACGAAAATCAAAACATAGGTGTAATAATGGGAGTGAGTCAAATTTTTATAAAATTTTATATTGCTTACATATTTTTTCAATCACTAATCCTTAAACATAAATGAGCCTGTCCCATGATGGAATAATTAATCTCTGAGGTCCTCCTTTATTCAGTCTGACTTTCTGGCACATTTTCCACTTCCCATGATCCTCACATGTTCTCCCTTCTGCCATTCCTCAGTTCAGTCTTGCCAGAAAGCTCTTTGAGAATGCAGTGAGCATATTCTCCCATCTCTCTGACACACATTTCATAGCATCTTTTGATAGAAATGTATGTTTTGCTGTTGTTATATGACATGTTCTGGACGTCTGTTATGTCAAGTTCACTTATGGTGTCATTCCATCCTCCTGTTTCCCCATTGATCTTCTGCCTATTTGTTCTATAATTCTGTCAGTTTTTACTACATATGTCTACAATTCTGTCAGTTTTTACTTCATATGTTTTTGGGCTCTGTTGTTAGATTCACATATGTTTAGAATTGTTATCCTTTTCTAATAATTTCCTCTATAATTATGGAATGTCTTATTTTTCAGTAACAAATTTTGTTTCAAAGTATCTTTTGTCTGTTTTGATTAGCATTTGCATGACATATAATTTTCTGTTCTTTTATTTCACTTGAATATAAGTTTGGTCTTTTGTAGAGTTGGAACATTTTTCCTATCAAGTGCACATGGAGGATTCTTCAGGATAAAACATATGTTAGGCAATAAACAGTGCCTCAACACATTTGAAATAATTAAACTCATACAAAGTGTGCCCTTCAACTACAGTGGAATTAAACCAGAAATCAGTAAAAGTAAGAAAATGTGAAAATTCACAAATATGTGGAAATTAAATGACACGCGTCTAAATAACCAATAGGTCACAGTGAATAAATCACAAAAAATTTAGAAAATATTTTGAGATAAATGAAAATAATACAACATATCAACACTTATAGAATGCAGCTATAGAGGAACTTAGAGAAAGTTTCATACATATAAATGTTTATGTTAAAAAACAAGAAAAATTTCAAATCAATAACCTAACATTTCAACTAGAAAAATTAAACTAAACCCCAATAAAGTGCGAGGTAGGAAATAATAAAAATTAGGAAAAAATAAAGCAGACAACATAGAAGCAATAAAGAAAATACTTAAAACCTGAAGTTTTTTGTTTGAAAGAATCAATGACATTAACAAACCTTTAGCTAAAGTGAAGAAAATAAAAGGAGAGAGGATGTAAACTAATAATAGAAACGAAAGAAGGGGATTACTATTGACTTTAGGGAAATAAAGATGTAAGGTAAACTATTGGGTAATTATATGAACAATTATATGCAACAAATCAGATAACCTAGATTAAATAGAAATATTTATAGAAAGACACAAACTATCAGAATTGTCTCAAGAATAAAATTTTAAAATACGACCTATAACAAGTAAAGACATTGAATTTGTATTTACAAACCTCTCAATGAAAAGTCCAGACCTAGTTGGCTTAAATGGTTAATTCTACCAAACGTGTAAAGAAGAATTCATATCATTCTTTTAAAATGTCCTGTAAAAATACAGGAGGAAGGAGCACTTCCCAACTCATCCTATAAGGCAAGTATTAATTACCCTGATACTAAATCCAGCCAAACACAACACAAAAGGGTAATCATTGCCCAAAACCTTATTTATATAGTTGTAAAAGTGCTCAAGAAAAAAAAAAATGTTAGAAAACAAAATCCAGTAACATATAAAAAGACTTATATACCATGATTGAGTGGGATTTATCTTGGGAATGGTCGGTTTGTTTAACATCTGAAAAATCCATTAATGTAATATTTCTTATCAATAGAATACATAACAAAAATTGCATGATCACCTGAATAGAAACAGAAAAAGCATTTGACAAGTTCCAACACCACTTCATTATAAAAATGGTAAACAAACTAGAAATAGAAAGTAATTTCTTTAACATGATAAAGGGCACCTATAAAAAGCCCTCAGATAACATCAAGCTTAATGGCAAAAGACTGGATGTTTGTTTCGCAAAGATCAGGAGCATGTCAAGGATGTCTGCTGCTGCTCTGTCTATCCAACATTATACTAGTGGTTCTAGACAAGTCAATTCATCAAGAAAAATAAATAAAAGGTATCCAGATTGGAAATGAGGAAAGTAAAATCATGTACATGAAATGTCAGATGAAATGGTCTTGCACAGAAATATCCAAAGGAATCCACTACAAATCTACTAGACACTATCAATGACTTCAGCAAGGTTGCAAGATACAAGATCAATATACAAAAATCTATTGTATTTTTATACACTTGTAATTACTAATGCAAAAATAAAATTAAAATCCCACTTGCAATAGCATCACAAATAATAAAATATTTTAGAATAAATTTAGCAAAATAAGTATAAAATTTGTACTTTAAAACTATGTAATATTTTAAAGAAAGAAATTTTAAAAGACCTGAATAAATAGAAAGACATATTGTGTCCATGGATTGAAAGACAAGGTTGTTAAGATAGCAATAGTCCCCAAATCAATCTATAGATTTCCTATAATCTCTATTAGACTCTCAGCTGATTTTTTTGCAAAAAATAATTCAAAAATTTATATGTGACCTAGGAGACAAGGGACTTAGAAGAGTCAAAAAAGTACGGAAAATGAACAAAGTTAGAGGACCTCATGATTTTAAAACTTGTTGCAGTTATAGTAATTAAGAACAGCATGCTACTGGCAAAGGGATAGACATATAAATCAATGGACAATAATTAAGAGTCCAGAAATAATCCCATATGTCAACTGATTTTTGACAAAGATGCAGAGACCATACAAAGGGGGATTCTTTTAAACAAATGGATAGACATATGCAAATGAATGAAATTGTATAAGTACCTTACACCATATACAAAAATTAATTCAAACTGGATAAACACTTATATGTAAGAGCTGAAACTATAAAAATCTTGGAAGACAACATATGGATACGTGTTTATGTTCTTGGCTTTGAAAAAGGATTTTTAAATATGACACCAAAAGTACAGGCAACAGAAGAATGTGAACAAATTAAACTTTACCAAAATTTTAAAATCTTGTGCATCAAAAAATGCCATCAAGAGGCCGGGTGTAGTGGCACACGCCTGTAATCACAGCACTATGGGAGGCCAAGGCGGGCAGATCACGAGGTCAGGAGATCAAAACCATCCTGGTTAACACGACGAAATCCCATCTCTACTAAAAATACAAAAAATTAGCCAGGCATGGTTGCCGGCGCCTGTAGTCTCAGCTACTTGGGAGGCTGAGGCAGAAGAGTGACGTGAACCTGGGAGGTAGAGCTTGCAGGGAGCCGAGATTGTGCCACTGCACTCCAGCCTGAGCGACAGAGCAAGATTCCATCTCAAAAAACAAACAAACAAAACAACAACAACAACAACAAACCATCAAGAAAGTAAAAAGGCAACCCACAGACCCATGGAATAGGGAAAAATTTTGTCAAATATGTATTTGATAAGGGATTTGTATTTAGAATATGTATAGAAATAACTATTTGAAATGAAATAGCAAAGGAAAAAGATAAAAAATTACAAGTGTTGATGATGGTATGGTAAAATTGAAACTCACATGCATTGTGGGTTGGAATATAAAATGACTCAGCCAGTTTGGAAAATGGCGTGACAGTTCCTCAAAATTAAATATGGACATGTTGCTGGCAAGATAGCCAAACAGGAAGAGCTCCGGTCTGCAGCTGCCAGTGAGATCAATGCAGTAGGTGACTGATTTCTGCATTTCCAACTGAGGTACCTGGTTCATCTCACTGGGACTGGTTGGACAGTGGATGCAGCCCAAGGAGGGTGAGTTGAATTAGGTTGGGGTATTGCTTCACCCAGAAAGTGCAAGGGGTCAGGGAACTACCTTTCCCAGCCAAGGAAAGTCATTAGCAACTGTACCATGCACCCTGGCCCAGATACTGCACTTTTCCCATAGTCTTTGCAACCTGAAGACCAGGAGATTCCTTCCAATGCCTACCCCACCAGGGCCCAGGGTTTCCAGCACAAAACTGGGCGGCCATTTGGGCAGACACTGAGCTAGCCACAGGAGTTTCTTTTTCATACCCCAGTGGCACCTGGAATGCTAACAGGACAGAACTATTCACTCCCATGCAAATGGTGCTGAAGCCAGGGAGCCAGGTAGTCTGGCTCAGTGGGTCTCACCCCTACAGAGCCCAGCAAGCTAAGATCCACTGGCTTGAAATTTTCATGCAAATTGCAGTCTGAGCTTGACCTGGTACACTTGAGCTTTGTGGGGGAATGGGGCATCCACCATTGCTGAGGGTTGTGTAGGCGGTTTTACTGTCACAGTGTACACAAAGCTGCCAGAAAGTTCAAACTGGGCACAAACCAACCCAACTCAGCAAGGTGCTGTGGCCAGACTGCCTCCTTTCTGAGCAGGGCATCTCTGATAAAAAGGCAGCAGCCCCAATCAGGAACTTCCACCACCCTGGGACAGAGAACCCTGGGGAAGGGGCGGTTGTGGGCACAGCTTCAGCAGACTTAAACGTCCCTACCTGGCAGCTCTGAAGAGAGCAGCAAATCTACCAGCACAGTATTCGAACTCTGATAAGGGACAGACTGCCTCTTCAAGTGGATCCCTGACCCCCATGTATCCTGACTAGGAGACACCTCCCAGTAGGGGTCGACAGATACCTCACAGAGGAGAGCTCTGGCTGGCATCTGGCAGGTGCCCCTCTGGGATGAATCTTCCAGAGGAAGGAATAGGCAGCAATCTTTGCTGGTCTGCAGCCTCCACCGGTGATACCTAGGCAAGTAGGGTCTGGAGCTGACCTCCAGGCAAACTCCAGCAGATCTGCAACAGAGGGGCCTGACTGTTAGAAGGAAAACTAACAAACAGAAAAGAATAGTATCAACATCAACAAAAAGGATGTCCACTCAGAGGCCCCATCCAAAGGTCGCTGACTTCAAAGACCAAAGATAGATAAATCAATGAAGACGGGGAGAAATCAGCATAAAAAGGTTGAAAATTCCAAAAAACAGAACATCTCTATTCCTCCAAAGGACCACAACTCCTTGCCAGCAAGGGAACAAAACTGGGTGGAGAATGAGTTTGATGAATTGACAGAAGTAGGCTTTATAAGGTGGGTAATAACAAACTCCACTGAACTAAAGGACCATGTTCTAACCCAATGCAAGGAAGCTAAGAACCTTGAAAAAAAGTTAGACGAATTGCTAACTAAAATAAACAGTTTAAAGAAGAACATAAATGACCTGATGGAGCTGAATAACACAGCATGAGAACTTCATGAAGCATACAGACGTATCAATAGCTGAATGGATCAAACAGAAGAAAGGATATGAGACACTGAAGATCAACTCAATGAAATAAAGTGAGAAAACGAAATTTGAGAAAAAAAGAGTGAAAAGAAATACACAAAGCTTCCAAGAAGCATGGGGCTATGTGAAAAGACCAAACCTAAACTTGAATGGTATACCTGAAAGTGATGGGGAGAATTGAACCAAGTTGGAAAACACTCTTCAGGATATTATCCAGGAGAACTTCCTCAACCTAGCAAGGCAGGCCAACATTCAAATACAGGAAATATAGAGAACGCGACAGAGACAGTCATCAAGAAGAGCAACCCCAAGACTTACAATCATCAGATTCATCAAAGTTGATTTGAAGGAAAAAACGTTAAGGGCAACCAGAGAGAAAGGTTGGCTTAGCCACAAAGGGAAGCCCATCAGACTAACAGTAGATCACTCAGCAGAATCCCTACAAGAGAGAAGAGAGTGGGGGCCAATATTCAACATTCTTAAAGAAAAGAATTTTCAACCCAGAATTTCATATCCAGTCAAACTAAGCTTCATAAGCGAAAGAGAAATACAATCCTTTACAGACAAATAAATGCTGAGGTATTTTGTCACCACCAAGCCTGCCCTACAACAGTTCCTGAAGGAAGCACTAAACATGGAAAGGAACAACCAGTACCAGCCACTGCAAAAACCTACCAAATTGGAAAGACCATCAACACTATGAAGAAACTGCATCAACTAATGGATAAAATAACCAACTAGTATCATAATGTCTGGGTCAAATTCACACATAACAATATTAATCTTAAATGTAAAAGGGCTAAATGCCTCAATTAAATGACACAGACTGGCAAATTGGATAAACAGTCAAGCCCGATTCATGTGCTGTATTCAGGAGACCCATCTCACATGTAAAGACACACATAGGGTCAAAATAAAGGGATGGAGGAATATTTACCAAGCAAATGGGAAGCAAAAAAAAAAAAAAGCAGGGGTTGCAGTCCTAGTCTCTGATAAAATAGACTTTAAACCAACAAAGATCAAAAGAGACAAAGAAGAACATTACATAATGGTAAAGGGATCAGCAACAATAAGAGCTAACTATCCTAAATATACATGCACCCAATACAGGATCACCCAGATTCATAAAGCAAGTTCTTAGTGACATACAATGAGACTTAGACTCCCAGACAATGATAGTGGGAGACTTTAACATCCTAGTGTCAACATTAGACAGATCAGTAAGAAAGAAGATTAACAAGGATATCCAGGACTTGAACTCAACTCTGGACCAAGTGGCCTTAATAGACATCTACAGAACTCTCTACCCAAAATCAACAGAATATACATTCTTCTCAGCACCACATGACACATTCTAAAATTGGCCACATAATTGGAAGTAAAACAATTCTCATCAAATGCAAAAGAACAAAAATCATAACAGTCTCTCAGACAACAGTGCAATCAAATTAGAACTCAAGATTAAGAAACAATCAAAACCGTGAAACTACATGGAAACTGAACAACCTGCTCCTGAATGATTACTGGGTAAATAATGAAATGAAGGCAGAAATAAAGATGTTCTTTGAAACCAGTGAGAACAAAGACACAATATACCAGAATCTCTGGGACACATTCAAAGCAGTGTGTAGAGGGGAATATATAGCACTAAATGCCCACAAGAGAAAGCAGGAAAGATCTCAAATTGACACTCTAACCTCAAAAATAAAAGACCTAAAGAAGTAAGGTCAAACAAATTCAAAAGCTAGCAGAAGACAAGAAATAACTAAGATCAGAGCAGAACTGAAAGAGATAGAGACATAAAAAACCCTTCAAAAATCAATGAAACCAGGAGGTAGTTTTTGTAAAAGATCAACAAAATAGACCACTAGAAAATATATATACATATAAAATATTCTCTATATATTCCTTATATATAATATATATAATGTATTTATATATAGAATATATATATAGATATATATATATATAAAGATATAAGAGAGAAGAATCAAATAGATGCAATAAAAATGATAAGGGTGATATCACCACAGATCCCACAGAAATACAAATTACCATCAGAGAATGCTATAAACAACTCTACACAAATAAAGTAGAAAATCTAGAGGAAATGGACAAATTCCTGGACACATACACTCTTCCAAGACTAAAGCAGGAAGAAATCGAATCCCTGAATAGACCGATAACAAGTTCTGAAACTGAGGCAGCAATTAATAGCACACCAACCAAAAAAAGTACAGGACAAGATGGATTCACAGCCAAATTCTACCAGAGGTACAAAGAGGAGCTAGTACCATTCCTTCTGAAACTATTCTAAAAAATAGAAAAAGAGAATCCTCCCTAACTCATTTTATGAGTCCAGCATTAACCTGATACCAAAAGCTGGCAGAGACACAAGAAAAAAAGAAAATTTCAGGCCAATATCCCCGATGAACATCGATGCAAAAATCCTCAATAAAATACTGGCAAAAACGAATCCAGCAGCACATCAAAAAGTTTATCCACCACATTCAAGTCAGCTTCCTCTCTGGGATGCAAGTTGGGTTCAACATATGCAAATCAATAAACTTAATCCATCACATAAACAGAACCAAAGACAAAACCACATGATTATCTCCATAGATGCAGAAAAGGCCTTCGACAAAATTCAACAGCCATTCATGCTAAAAAACTCTCAATAAAATAGGTATTGATGGAATGTATCTCAAAATAATAAGAGCTATTTATGACAAACCCACAGCCAATATCATACTGAATGGACAAAAACTGGAAGCATTCCCTTTGAAAACTGGCATAAGACAAGGATGCCCTCTCTCTCCACACCTATTCAACATAATATTGGAAGTTCTGGCCAGGGCAATCAGGCAAGAGAAAGAAATAAAAGGTATTCAGTTAAGACAAGAGAAATTCAAATTGTCTCTCTTTGCAGAAGACATGTTTGTATATTTAGAAAACCCCATCATCTCCACCCAAAATCTCCTTAAGCTGATAAGCAACTTCAGCAAAGTCTCAAGATACAAAATCAATGTGCAAACATCACAAGCATTCGTATACAGCAATAACACACAGAGAGCCAAATCATGAGTGAACTGCCATTCACAATTGCTACTAAGAGAATAAAATACCGATAAATACAACTTATAAGAGATGTGAAGGAACTCTTCAAGGAGAAATACAAACCACTGCTCAAGGAAATAAGAGAGGACACAAACAAACGGAAAAACATTCCATGCTCATGGATAGGAAGAATCAATATTGTGAAAATGGCCATATGCCCAAAGTAATTTATAGATTCAATGCTATCCCCATCAAGCTACCATTGACTTTCTTCACAGAATTGGAAAAAAACTACTTTAAATTTCATATGGAACCAAAAGAGACCCTGCATAGCCAAGAAAATCCTAAGCAAAAAGAGCAAAGCTGGAGGCCTCACACTACCTGACTTCAAACTATATTAGAAGGCTACAGTAACCAAAACAGCATGGTACTGGTACCAAAACAGATACAAAGACCAATATAACAGAACAGAGGCCTCATAAATAACACCACACATCTACAACTATCTGATGTTTGACAAACCTGACAAGAACAAGCAAAGGGGTAAGGATTTCCTATTTAATAAATGGTGTTGGGAAAACTGGCTAGCCATATGCAGAAAGATGAAACTGGATCCCTTCCTTACATCTTATACAACAATTAACTCAAGATGGATTAAATATTTAAATGTAAGACCTAAAACCATAAAAACCCTAGAAGAAAACCTAGGCAATACCATTCAGAATATAGGCATGGGCAAAGACTTCATGACTAAAGCACCAAAAGCAATGGTGAAAAAGTCAAAATAGACAAATGGGATCTGATTAAACCAAAGAACTTCTGCACAGCAAAGAATCTATCACTGGAGTGAATAGGCAACCTACATAATGGAAGAAAATTTTTGCAATCTATCCATCTGACAAAGGACTAATATCCGGAATCTACAAAGACCTTAAACAGATTTACAAGAAGAAAGCTAATATCTAGAATCTACAAAGAACTTCAACAGATTTATAAGAAAAAAAAAAAAACCTTATCAAAAATGGGGGAAGGATATGAACAGACACTTCTAAAAGAAGACATTTATGCAGCCAACAAACATGAAAAAAAGCTCATCATCACTGATCATTAGAGAAATGCGAATCAAAACCATAATGAGATACCATCTCATGTCAGTTAGAATGGTGATCATTAAAAAGTCAGGAAACAACAGATGCTGGAGAGGATCTGGAGAAATAGGAACACTTTTAGACTGTGTAAATTAGTTTACACTTTTAGAAAGTGTAAATTAGTTCAACCATTGTGGAAGACAGTGTAGTTATTCCTCAGGGATCTAGAACCAGAAATACCATTTTATCCAGCAATCTCATTACTGGGTATATACCCAAAGGATTATAAATCCTTGTACTATAAAGACACATGCACCATATGTTTATTGTGGCAGTGTTCACAATAGCAAAGACTTGGAACCAACCCAAATGTCCATCAATGACAGACCAGATAAAGAAAATGCGGCACATATACACCATGGAATACTATGCAGCCATAAAAAAAAATGAGTTCATGTCCTTTGCAGGGACATGGATGAAACTGGAAACCATCATTTTCAGCAAACTAACACAGGAACAGAAAACCAAACACCACATATTCTCATCTGTAAGTGGGAGCTGAACAATGAGAACACATGGACACAGAGAGGGAACATCACAAACCAGGGCTTGTCTGGGGATGAGGGACTAGGGGAGGGATAGCATTAGGAGAAATACCTAATGTAGATGATGGGTTGACAGGTGCAGCAAACCACCGTGGCACATGTATACCTATGTAACAAACCTGCATGTTCTGCACATGTTATCTCAGAACTTAAAGTATAATAATAAAAAAAAAATGTAAGTACCTTTACCCATACTTCCATCTTGATGTCTAAATCATATGTGTACTGACTTTAGAGAGAAGAAAAATCCTTTCTCTACTCCAGTTCAAAATAGATGTACTGACTGATTCAGGATGATTCAGAAGGTAAACATTCAGTCTAAAAAATTAACATACAGGGGAGAGGGAATGATACTGTCAATATCCGCACCAACATCAGAAGTTTGTAATTGTGGTACGTTTGCCATTCAGGTGATTTTCTCAAACTTTTCCAAAGATAAAGTAGTATTTCCCGATTCTGGAGCAAGATGGCCGAATAGGAACAGCTCCAGTCTCCAACTCCCAGCGCGAGCAACACAGAAGACCGGTGATTTCTGCATTTTCAACTGAGGTACTGGGTTCATCTCACTGGGGAGTAACGGACGTTCGGTGCTGGTCAGCTGCTGCAGCCCGACCAGCGAGAGCTGAAGCAGGGTGAGGCATTGCCTCACCTGGGAAGCGCAAGGGGGAAGGGAATCCCTTTTCCTAGCCAGGGGAACTGAGACACACAACACCTGGAAAATCGGGTAACTCCCACCCCAATACTGCGCTTTAAGCAAACAGGCACACCAGGAGATCATATCCCACACCTGGCCGGGAGGGTCCCACACCCACGGAGCCTCCCTCATTGCTAGCACAGCAGTCTGTGATCTACCGGCAAGGCAGCAGCAAGGCTGGGGGAGGGGCGCCCGCCATTGCTGAGGCTTAAGTAGGTAAACAAAGCTGCTGGGAAGCTCGAACTGGGTGGAGCTCACAGCAGCTCAAGGAAACCTGCCTGTCTCTGTAGACTCCACCTCTGGGGACAGGGCAATAACAAACACAGCCGAAACCTCTGCAGACGCAAACGACTCTGTCTGACAGCTTTGAAGAGAGCAGTGGATCTCCCAACACGGAGGTTGAGATCTGAGAAGGGACAGACTCCCTGCTCAAGTGGGTCCCTGACCCCTGAGTAGCCTAACTGGGAGACATCCCCCACTAGGGGCAGTCTGACACCCCACACCTCACAGGGTGGAGTACACCCCTGAGAGGAAGCTTCCAAAGCAAGAATCAGACAGGTACACTCGCTGTTCAGAAATATTCTATCTTCTGCAGCCTCTGCTGCTGATACCCAGGCAAACAGGGTCTGGAGTGGACCTCAAGCAATCTCCAACAGACCTACAGCTGAGGGTCCTGACTGTTAGAAGGAAAACTATCAAACAGGAAGGACACCTACACCAAAACCCCATCAGTACATCACCATCATCAAAGACCAGAGGCAGATAAAACCACAAAGATGGGGAAAAAGCAGGGCAGAAAAGCTGGAAATTCAAAAAATAAGAGCGCATCTCCCCCGGCAAAGGAGCGCAGCTCATCGCCAGCAACGGATCAAAGCTGGATGGAGAATGACTTTGACGAGATGAGAGAAGAAGGCTTCAGTCCATCAAATTTCTCAGAGCTAAAGGAGGAATTACGTACCCAGCGCAAAGAAACTAAAAATCTTGAAAAAAAAGTGAAACAATTGATGGCTAGAGAAATTAATGCAGAGAAGGTCATAAACGAAATGAAAGAGATGAAAACCATGACACGAGAAATATGTGACAAATGCACAAGCTTCAGTAACTGACTCGATCAACTGGAAGAAAGAGTATCTGCGATTGAGGATCAAATGAATGAAATGAAGCGAGAAGAGAAACCAAAAGAACAAAGAAGAAAAAGAAATGAACAAAGCCTGCAAGAAGTATGGGATTATGTAAAAAGACCAAATCTATGTCTGATTGGGGTGCCTGAAAGTGAGGGGGAAAATGGAACCAAGTTGGAAAACACTCTTCAGGATATCATCCAGGAGAACTTCCCCAACCTAGTAGGGCAGGCCAACATTCAAATCCAGGAAATACAGAGAACGCCACAAAGATACTCCTCCAGAAGAGCAACTCCAAGACACATAATTGCCAGATTCACCAAAGTTGGAATGAAGGAAAAAATCTTAAGGGCAGCCAGAGAGAAAGGTCGGGTTACCCACAAAGGGAAGCCCATCAGACTAACAGCAGATCTCTCGGCAGAAACTCTCCAAGCCAGAAGAGAGTGGGGGCCAATATTCAACATTCTTAAAGAAAAGAATTTTAAACCCAGAATTTCATATCCAGCCAAACTAAGTTTCATAATTGAAGGAGAAATAAAATCCTTTACAGATAAGCAAATACTTAGAGATTTTGTCACCACTAGGCCTGCCTTACAAGAGACCCTGAAGGAAGCACTAAACATGGAAAGGAACAACCGGTACCAGCCATTGCAAAAACATGCCAAAATGTAAAGACCATCGAGGCTAGGAAGAAACTGCATCAACTAACGAGCAAAATAACCAGTTAATATCATAATGGCAGGATCAAGTTCACACATAACAATCTTAACCTTAAATGTAAATGGACTAAATGCTCCAATTAAAAGACACAGACTGGCAAACTGGATAAAGAGTCAAGACCCATCAGTCTGCTGTATTCAGGAGACCCATCTCACATGCAGAGACATACATAGGCTCAAAATAAAGGGATGGAGGAAGATTTACCAAGCAAATGGAGAACAAAAAAAAGTGGGGGTTGCAATACTAGTCTCTGATAAAACAGACTGTAAACCATCAAAGATCAAAAGAGACAAAGAAGGCCATTACATAATGGTAAAGGGATCAATTCAACAGGAAGAGCTAACTATCCTAAATATATATGCACCCAATACAGGAGCACCCAGATTCATAAAGCAAGTCCTTAGAGACTTACAAAGAGACTTAGACTCCCATACAATAATAATGGGAGACTTCAACACTCCACTGTCAACATTAGACAGATCAACGAGACAGAAAGTTAACAAGGATATCCAGGAATTGAACTCATCTCTGCAGCAAGCAGACCTAATAGACATCTACAGAACTCTCCACCCCAAATCAACAGAATATACATTCTTCTCAGCACCACATCGTACTTACTCCAAAATCGACCATGTAATTGGAAGTAAAGCACTCCTCAGCAAATGTAAAAGAACAGAAATTATAACAAACTGTCTCTCAGACCACACTGCAATCAAACTAGAACTCAGGACTAAGAAACTCAATCAAAACCGCTCAACTACATGGAAACTGAACAACCTGCTCCTGAATGACTACTGGGTACATAACGAAATGAAGGCAGAAATAAAGATGTTCTTTGAAACCAATGAGAACAAAGATACAACATACCAGAATCTCTGGGACACATTTAAAGCAGTGTATAGAGGGAAATTTATAGCACTAAATGCCCACAAGAGAAAGCAGGAAAGATCTAAAATTGACACTCTAACATCGCAATTAAAAGAACTAGAGAAGCAAGAGCAAATACATTCGAAAGCTAGCAGAAGGCTAGGAATAACTAAGATCAGAGCAGAACTGAAGGAGATAGAGACACAAAAAACTCTCCAAAAAATCAATGAATCCAGGAGATGGTTTTTTGAAAAGATCAACAAAATTGACAGACCACTAGCAAGACTAATAAAGAAGAAAAGAGAGAAGAATCAAATTGACGCAATTAAAAATGATAAAGGGGATATCACCACCGACCCCACAGAAATACAAACTACCATCAGAGAATACTATAAACACCTCTACACAAATAAACTGGAAAATCTAGAAGAAATGGATAATTTCCTGGACACTTACACTCTTCCAAGACTAAACCAGGAAGAAGTTGAATCCCTGAATAGACCAATAGCAGGCTCTGAAATTGATGCAATAATTAATAGCCTACCAACCAAAAGAAGTCCAGGACCAGATGGATTCACAGCTGAATTCTACCAGAGGTACAAGGAGGAGTTGGTACCATTCCTTCTGAAACTATTCCAATCAATAGAAAAAGAGGGAATCCTCCCTAACTCATTTTATGAGGCCAACATCATCCTGATACCAAAGCCTGGCAGAGACACAACAAAAAAAGAGAATTTTAGACCAATATCCCTGATGAACATCGATGCAAAAATCCTCAATAAAATACTGGCAAACCGGATTCAGCAACACATCAAAAAGCTTATCCACCATGATCAAGTGGGCTTCATCCCTGGGATGCAAGGCTGGTTCAACATTCGCAAATCAATAAACATAATCCAGCATATAAACAGAACCAAAGACAAGAACCACATCATTATCTCAATTGATGCAGAAAAGGCGTTTGACAAAATTCAACAGCCCTTCATGCTAAAAACACTCAATAAATTCGGTATTGATGGAACATACCTCAAAATAATAAGAGCTATTTATGACAAACCCACAGCCAATATCATACTGAATGGGCAAAAACTGGAAACATTCCCTTTGAAAACTGGCACAAGACAGGGATGCCCTCTCTCACCACTCCTATTCAACATAGTGTTGGAAGTTCTGGCTAGGGCAATTAGGCAAGAGAAAGAAATCAAGGGTATTCAGTTAGGAAAAGAAGAAGTCAAACTGTCCCTGTTTGCAGATGACATGATTGTATATTTAGAAAACCCCATTGTCTCAGCCCAAAATCTCCTTAAGCTGATAAGCAACTTCAGCAAAGTCTCAGGATACAAAATTAATGTGCAAAAATCACAAGCATTTTTATACACCAGTAACAGACAAACAGAGAGCCAAATCAGGAATGAACTTCCATTCACAATTGCTTCAAAGAGAATCAAATACCTAGGAATCCAACTTACAAGGGATGTAAAGGACCTCTTCAAGGAGAACTACAAACCACTGCTCAGTGAAATAAAAGAGGACACAAACAAATGGAAGAACATACCATGCTCATGGATAGGAAGAATCAATATCGTGAAAATGGCCATACTGCCCAAGGTAATTTATAGATTCAATGCCATCCCCATCAAGCTACCAATGAGTTTCTTCACAGAATTGGAAAAAACTGCTTTAAAGTTCATATGGAACCAAAAAAGAGCCCGCATCTCCAAGACAATCCTAAGTCAAAAGAACAAAGCTGGAGGCATCACGCTACCTGACTTCAAACTATACTACAAGGCTACAGTAACCAAAACAGCATGGTACTGGTACCAAAACAGAGATATAGACCAATGGAACAGAACAGAGTCCTCAGAAATAATACCACACATTTACAGCCATCTGATCTTTGACAAACCTGAGAGAAACAAGAAATGGGGAAAGGATTCCCTATTTAATAAATGGTGCTGGGAAAATTGGCTAGCCATAAGTAGAAAGCTGAAACTGGATCCTTTCCTTACTCCTTATATGAAAATTAATTCAAGATGGATTAGAGACTTAAATGTTAGACCTAATACCATAAAAATCCTAGAAGAAAACCTAGGTAGTACCATTTAGGACATAGGCATGGGCAAAGACTTCATGTCTAAAACACCAAAAGCAACGGCAGCAAAAGCCAAAATTGACAAATGGGATCTCATTAAACTAAAGAGCTTCTGCACAGCAAAAGAAACTACCATCAGAGTGAACAGGCAACCTACAGAATGGGAGAAAATTTTTGCATTCTACTCATCGGACAAAGGGCTAATATCCAGAACCTACAAAGAACTCAAACAAATTTACAAGAAAAAAACAAACAACCCCATCAAAAAGTGGGCAAAGGATATGAACAGACATTTCTCAAAAGAAGACATTCATACAGCCAACAGACACATGAAAAAATGCTCATCATCACTGGCCATCAGAGAAATGCAAATCAAAACCACAATGAGATACCATCTCACACCAGTTAGAATGGCGATCATTAAAAAGTCAGGAAACAACAGGTGCTGGAGAGGATGTGGAGAAATAGGAACACTTTTACACTGTTGGTGGGATTGTAAACTAGTTCAACCATTATGGAAAACAGTATGGCGATTCCTCAAGGATCTAGAACTAGATGTACCATATGACCCAGCCATCCCATTACTGGGTATATACCCAAAGGATTATAAATTATGCTGCTATAAAGACACATGCACTCGTATGTTTATTGCAGCACTATTCACAATAGCAAAGACTTGGAATCAACCCAAATGTCCATCAGTGACAGATTGGATTAAGAAAATGTGGCACATATACACCATGGAATACTATGCAGCCATCAAAAAGGATGAGTTTGTGTCCTTTGTAGGGACATGGATGCAGCTGGAAACCATCATTCTTAGCAATCTATCACAAGAACAGAAAACCAAACACCACATGTTCTCACTCATAGGTGGGAACTGAACAATGAGATCACTTGGACTCAGGAAGGGGAACATCACACACAGGGGCCTGTCATGGGGAGGGGGGAGGGATTGCATTGGGAGTTATACCTGATGTAAATGACAAGTTGATGGGTGCAGCACACCAACATGGCACAAGTATACATATGTAACAAACCTGCACGTTATGCACATGTACCCTACAACTTAAAGTATAATAATAATAAATAAATTTAAAAAAAAAAGGTAGTATTTCCATGACCAGAGATGGAAACTACTGATAACTTGTAAATCAAATTTATTTTTTCTTAAATTAAGTTAAATAATTAAGCCAAGCTAGGTGTTCCTTTTTTTTTCTCTCTCTTTTGTTTTTCTTCTTTAGCAATGAGGTCTCATTGTTAAATGAGTTTTGTAGTACAATTACAGCTCACTGCAGCCTTGAACTCCTGGGCTCAAAGGATACTCCTTCCTCAGCCTCCAAAGTAGCTGGGACTGCAGGTACAAGCCATCATGCCTGTGTAATTGTTTTACTCTTAGTTTTTGTAGAGGTAGAGTCTGAATGTGTTGCCTAGGCTAGTGTCAAATTACTGGGCTCAAGTAATCCTCCAGCCTGAGCTTCCCAAGTAGCTGGGATTATAGGCACAAGCCTCTGCAATCAGCATCCCAGTTTTTGATTTATGTATTTTATATATATATATATGTATTTGACTTTTACTTAGTGAAGCTCCAACTACAAACCATGACAACAATTTAAATATAATTCTTTTAAAACTTTTTCCCTTCAAGAAATCAAACCCTCTAACTACAATCTCATCTATTTCTATCTCCTCTATCCTCTCTCTTCTACTAAATTAATTTATTATTTTTAGTCATGATGACCTCAGTCTTTCCAATTCGTTTAGCTAATCATTTCATTTCTTCACTTCAGGCTGCCCCTGTAATCCCTTGAGTCTGGTGTCTGTCTTTACCACTCAACTGAAATGTTGTTTTGAATATATTCAATCCTTTCCTAGCCTTCTTTCAGGTCAGGAGTATATTTAAAACTCAATATTCACACCAAAGAAAACAATCATGAAGCACCCTAGTGCTAAGCTATGTGTTTCCCTTCCTTCTTTCTCCTTGTGCTCCACTCCATTTGCATAAGGAGTCCAACGTCAGGTTCCTTGTCTCTGTCCACCACCACTACAAACCTCAAAAGGTCAAGAGATAAAGGAACCTGGTGTCCAGATTACAGGGGGCCAGAGTGCACATCATCCACCAAGTGACTATGAAGAAGAAGCCAACCATGCTTTATAAGCCAACATAAAACTTCTTCTAGTCATCTTTACTCTCCCATATTTTCACCCCTATAGTCTGCTTTTTTTCATTCCAACTTTTTGTTTTAGGTTCAGAGTTTACATGTACAGGTTTGTAACACGGGCAAGTTGCACATCAAGGGGGTTTGCTGTACAGATTATTTCATCCCTCAGGTAAGGAGCCTGATAGGTAGTTTTTTCATCCTCATCTTCCTTTCATCACCCACCCTCAGGTAGGTACCAGAGTTTATTGTCCCCTTCTTAATGTTCATGTCAAACATACAGCTCAAACTTAAAATTCTTTTCTTCATCCTAGACCCCTTTACTAAACCTGGTCCTTCTGAAACTCTCTCTCTCTCAGTCTCTCTCTCTCTCGCTATATATATATATATACACACACACACACACACACATATATGTGTATATATGTATACATGCACACACCCACATTGTATATATGCATGAGTGTATGTTTCTTTTTAATAAAACTCTCCTAAATTATTCAGATCTTTGCTGAATGCTCCTTTTGCTTGTGGAGGCTAATGTAGCCTGTGTGTTTCCTGAGAATTCTACTTCTCAGATAGTTCTCTGATGATGTGGTTTGATATGGTTTGGCTCTGTGTCCCCACCCAAATTTCACCTTGAATTGTAATAATCCCCATATGTTGTGGGAGGAACCCAGTGAGAAGTAATTGAATCATGGGGTTGGGTTTTTCCCATGCTATTCTCATGATAGTGAGTAAGTGTCAAGAGATCTGATGGTTTTATCAAGGGGAGTTCCCCTGAACACTCTCTCTTTCCCATACCATGTAAGACATGACTTTGCTTCTCCTTTGCCTTCTGCCATGATTGTGAGGTCTCCCCAGCCATGTGGAACTGTGAGTAAATTAAACGTCTTCCCTTTATAAATTACCCAGTCTTGGGTATGTCTTTATCAGCAGTGAGAGAATAGACTAATACATGGTGTCTGGCCTATCTTCCCTCAGCTTGTACCTCAGGACCAGGAAGTAGAATAGAGTCTTCATTTTACTTTCATTTGACTTCTAGACATTTTGTGTGTGTATAAGGAGGAGAATGGTTTCCTGCTATGGGCAGAGACTTCTACAAGCCTAGCATTCCTGATCTGTCTCTATTATCTCACTTAATTCTCCCCAAGGGGAGGAGATACAACTTATTTCTGAATTAGTCGTAGAAATGGACCCTTCCCTCTTCTACCTCCAGGAAGCCAGTGTGCAGGCAGGAAGTATACATTCTTGTTTCCACTTCCATTTTAATTACTTTACTCAAGAAAGTCCTCAATTGTAGAAGAAGCCTGAGGCAGTTCAGTGCTATCTGTAGTTGAGTGAGTGAATCTAGTTTCAGGTTAATTTTTGGAAGCCCATTGTTGTACACTTAGGTCACATTTTCCAAAGACAACCAGACTCAAACAATTTTAATCTTGAACATGTTATTAACTAGCAAATGCTGGCTGGTATTAAAAACTACTTGGAATTTTTTATCTTCTTATGAGCTTTAATCTATTTACTTATATCTTAAATGTTTCATTTAGAGAAGAGGAGGTGGATTTATTTCATCTCTCCAAAAACCCCAACACAGGTCATATTACCCCACTCTATTATTAAATTAATGAAACAAACATCCTTTGAAGGTCATGCTATTTGACAGTCTCATCCTCAATTTTTTCTTGTCCCTACCAGCCTCTGGTTTTCTGGATAGTCCTGCTGCTTCCAGTCAACTCTTCTTGGTCTTTTGCCAGAATTTGAAATGGCACATCAGACTCTCATTTTCCAGGCACAGAATTTCTGATCATTTTCTAAAATGCTATAACTTTCCTGATTGTTCTATATGATTTGTTCATTTGTGTCTATTTCAACTGTCTAAAGATTATGTCAATACTTGCCAAAGTGAGTTATCTGGCTCAGAAAATATAATTTCCTTTATTTGTCTACTTAATGTTAGTGGCTATGCCTCTTAAGACAGGTAGGCATATACTGTTTTCTTTTCTTGGACTGCCTCCTTCATTGTTGTACCAAATTTCAAAACTTACTTCTAAAAGGAAGCCTCTCCAAATGAACCCACCCACTTCTAATTCCTCTTTAACTCAAATTTTAGTTTCTACAGTATTTCATTATGCATATTTCAATTTGTCATTTTAGTTTATTGTCTTACAGTTGCTTCCAATTTTTATGAGGAATGCTTTCTCAATAATTAAACAAATAATAATATTGTAAAAAGCAATGAAAGTTTTTTCACTTTTTTCCTCCCCACATCTTCAGAGAAGTTACTTTCTCTTTTTAAAATAGTGGATGTTCAATAAATTCTATTATCTGACATGTATAAATGTGTGACAGCATCTTATTTCTTTTAACTTTGAATTATTGAAAATGAATTGTTCAGTTATATTTTACAAAGATTAGTTTTTGATATTTTGTGTGTGTGTGTGTGTGTGTGTGTGTGTGTGTGTGTGTGTGTGTGTATTCTCACCCCCTACTGAGTAAAGATTTAGATATGTTATCATGGCTTTTACCAAGACCTAAGGAATAGAGCTCCCTCTAACAATGTATATCATAATTTGTTTTACAAGAAGAGGAGCTTTTCAGATGCAAAAGCAACACTTCTACTATTCATCAACATACTTTTCTAAACAGGACTATATGGAGAATTACACTGGACAGAATTTTAATGTTTTAAAAGTTTATGTTGTTTTTAAACAGTACAAGCTCAATTTGAATTTGATCATTCTAACTGCACTATTGAATTAGGGAGGTGAATAACAACATTTTTTCATTAGCTTCTCCCTAAGTCCCCATTGGCTATAATCTGCAATTCAGAGCTTTCTCTTCCATTGATTTTAGTACCAAACCATGCTAGCAGGTGAGAAAATCAAAGTAACGGTAAACTTGAAACCTATCTGTGATAGTGTAGCTGAAATAGTTCTGTTTGAATGATTCTGTTAGTCAGTCATCTGTTAGACAGGTTGTTTCAAATGTATCCTTCTAAAAGTCATACTCTGAACTCCATGGTCTGCTGTGTCTTACTGTCAAATTTCAGGAGTACTGTTTGACTTTATGGTAATATGTAATTACACAGAACATTTCTTCTTGGTTATAATGCTTTATTGCTATTATTGCAATATTGCTAATATTGCTAATATCTCCTTACTATGTTATTCTTCCAGTTCATTAAGAGGGAAAAAAATGTATTTTTCTGCCCACCTGAAATCTATCTATCTATCTATCCTGTTATTAATTAAATAAAAGGGATTCTAGGATTTTTTTAAAGAGTCATAGACTCATTAGGTTTTGTTCACTTCTTTAACCCCTTTAATAATTGTACCTCCCTTTAGTGTATCATAATAGATATCACGAAGAGTCTCCAAGTCCTCCAACAGATTCCAGAATTCTAGTAACACCCAAATAGTTTTAGATTTTTTTTTCACTGATCATCCAAGGTTGTCCATAGTCTCAGACTTTGCTTCCTATGTTTCTCTGGACTAGGAGCCTTTTGCTCCAGCTGTTCTTCCGTACTGTGTCTGCATGCCAAAAAGCCAGTCAACACACACCCAGAAAGGTGACGCCACTTACCATACATTGGAGCCAGTCGGGGACTCAGAAACCTACCACTAATAATCACCTTTCTAATAAGCCTTTTCTAGGTGTATCTTCTAGAAAGCAAAAGTGAATGTGTTTCCACTCTATTTTACACTCCTAGTTGGTGCCCCATGACTTGCACTATAAGATCCACACTGCAGTCAAAATAAACTCTGAATATCCCAACTGACCACTTCCTTCTCTCCTGTTCAATCACGTGCAATTGCTTACCCTTGTCCTTGGAATCAAATCTGAATTTTTGTCCAATTCAGGTTTATTTACCCTTATTTTTAGTACATGGAACTTTAGCATGCTTCAAAAGACAAAACTACAACAATGTGACAATCAGAGATGTCTCATCCTTCTTCTATGGAATTCATGCCATTTCCAACCCACTTTTCTCCTTACAAGTCACCAATTTTATAGATTCTAGTCCATATTTTCTATGTTTCTTTTTGTGAAACTAAATATATATACATGTTTTGCTATTTTTCTTCTTTCTTACATAAATTGTAGCAAATTACATGTAAACTTTAAGCTTTACTATTTTTACAGTATTTCCCAGAAATGACTCTGTAGGAGTCCTCCCTGTCATAAATGTTATGACTGATGCTCCTATAGCAAGAGACAAGTTAAGAAGAGAAAAGCCCAGCAGATGTATTTAATTAAAGTTTTACATGCCATAGGAGCCTTCAGAAATGAAGACTCAAAGAGTCAGGGAAAATTGTCCATTTTTATGCTTGGGTTCAATGAAGAATGGACAGCTGTGTGAAAATATGATTAGATGAAAAGGGAATGATCTAACTGTAATAGAATTAGTGGGTAAACCCAGCAAGGCATGTCCGTTCAGATTCTTCTTGGTCTCTCTGTGTGGAATTCCTTCTTCCCAGGCATGGGGCAGGATCCTTTCTGGAATGAGGGTCTTATGACAAGGTAGGTCAGAGAATTTCTTTGTGGCCAGCTCCTACACAGTAAAGCTGGGGAAGTTTAGAGTAATATTTCTAGTTTCTATGACCTTTCTTTGGGAAGAAGAATTCTAGTTTCTATAGCGTGTCTTGGGGAGAAAGGGAAGCAGGAGAAAAAAAGGCAGGAGAAGGTCAGAAACAGACTTTATTTCTGAGGCCCTTCCAATGGCCTGTAGTTCAAAGTACTCAGCAAGCCAAAGTGCCATACAGTGGGGCAACATTTTCTGAGTCCCAACTACTCCACATTACTTAAATGTAATTTGTTGAAATTTTTTCTGTTCCTAAGTATCTTTGGACAGAGATCTGAATTGAGGAACATTCTCTTTGACTGAATAATAAAATTCACATTTTCTAATAGCTGACACTAGTGGTGGTGGTACAGACAGAGCTCGTCATGTCTTGTTCTCTTTCATTTTTACATGTGATTTTTTTCCTTTCCCTTCTTTTTTCCCCTTCACCTTCACATCTTCTCTGCTATATTTATCTCATTCTCCCCAGAGAAATGCAGCTCCAACTCTTCAGGGGTTTTTTTTTTTTCATATTTTCTCTCAAGTCTTATTCTATGGTTTGTGCTGTGAACAACTCAGTCTGAGATCTGTGTTCAGTATTTTAGTACTTAGTGTTGGACTTTTTTTCAGAGCGTTTCTTTTTAGTGCTACATCTAAGGTTTCTACTCTACTCTACTCTACTCTTCTCTTTTCTTAGTCTCTTAAATCCTCCTTCGCCCACTCTCCACACACACACACATGAGCTTGCAGTCATGGTTCATGCACCAGCATTAGCTCTGTCAGGATTTGGAGTTTATTTCCTTACGTAAAAGTACCTTGAAATCTGTGAAATTTCTCATATTCTAATGATGTGGAAGGCATGGGTTATGTGTGATTTTCTTTGCATTTGCTGCTGATTATATGTATAGTTTGGAAAGAGTTGTGCAAAAAGGGTCAGATGTAGGATTTTGTCCTTATCCTCCAAACAAGCAATGCTTAATATTTGAACTTTTAACATGATCTGCACAGTGTTTCATAGTCCAGCCCTGTCTCAACTTCATCCTGAGACCCTTTGTTTGTTTGCTCTTTCTGCTCTGGTAATGCTCAAGTTCTTTACATTTAGGCTGTCCACTGCCTTTTAGCCTTCGAACATCCTTTATATTACAATCTAAACTTTGCTTCCTTAGATAAGACTCTCATTACCCTCAAATATAATTTGGTTCCCCTTTCTATATGGTTTCATAGTAACTGACATTTTCTCTTAACCTTATTTAGAACACTTGTACATTTTTTAACTTACCATTCAAACTTATTAGGTTAATGTCTCTCTCACCTGCTTTTCATTAAGCTTAGTTTGGTTTACCACTGTTTCCCTAGTGTCTAGGAGAGTAGTACATTTTTAATTTGTGTTCCCAGAAACAGGTTCTACTAAAGGCTTTGAATGCAAACTGTTTATTTGAAGTCGGATCCCAGGAAATGTTGGAAGGGGACTGAGGAAGTGAAGCAGAAAAGAGCAAGCAGCCAATAAGTGATTATTAAGTGGTTTAGCATTTCAGACAACTGAAACTTACTCCCACTAAGGAAATCTTGGAATCATCACAGAACATGTGGCTCAGTGGGGTGAAGGAACTGGGGATTTTTGCACTAGTTCCTGTCAGTCATCTACTGATGATTGCTCCTGGGAATGTGGTAATTCTCTGGCACTCCTGGCCTGCTATATAAGTGAACAGAGGAAGATCCAATGGCCAGAAAGAAGCCGAGGCGAAAATGAGAAAGAGCTGCAAGTAGAAGCTTGTGCCTGCATGTCAACACTGTACTAGGAAGTTTTCGTGTAACATTTTATTTAAATCTAAAAATAAACTCATAGAAAAAATAATTTTATTCTTATTTTAGAAGAAATCTTAGGCAATTCTTGCCCAAGCAATAATGCCATGACCGTTCTTCGCTCAAACTCATAGTTTATGAAATGAGAATGTCTCAAACCTTTATTGTAAACTTTAAATAAATTGATCCATAAAGATTGTATAACACTGTTCCAGGCAAATTATACATATATTTCAAAGGCTTTGACGTGAAATTTATTAAACTAAGAATATGAGAAGATAAGATTCGAATAAATAATTAAAATGCATTACATATGCCTATAAAAATAATGTTACTTTAATCTTTATTTTGATATTGCTGGCTGATGCTCTCTTTAAGGGAAGTAGAATTAATTCATTCTCCCTTGTACCATGGTTATTACTTCTTCTCTCAAGAAAATATATGCTGCATTTCCCTTCCTTAAATATCTATTCATGATTTCCTACCATTTACTTATATGATGTTAATTATATGCTAATCATGAATTTTCTGATGTCTGAAATACCAGTACCAAACTAATAATTTTGAAAACATATAACTAAATATATATATTTTTAATTTGAGAAAGCAAATTTTCTTTTTTTCCCACTGAATTTTAATTTCTACTCAATGAAAAAATGGCAGAATTAAAAAGTCAATGTTTTTTATGTTGGTAATACATCTGTGGCTTAGAAGAACCAGCATTTATATAATACAGTAATAAGAATAATTATTCAGTCTCTTTAAAAAAAAAGTTAAAAACATGGAAATTGGATTGGCTGTGCTAACACCATAATTCATTGGTCAGAATACAGTAGATACATTGCCATTATTTATATCAATAGACTCATTAAGGAGCTAATGATTTTTCTCCTTGAGTTATTGTGCTCCTCTGAATAGTCAATGGAGCCTTGGGCAATTCTCTTGATCCAAACAATCTGCCTTGGCTTCTCTGAAGGAGCATTAGACAAATTATCTGAGAGAAATTATACATACTGAAAAAGAAGCTTTCATACTCTTTAATATAATCACTTCTGAATTACTTACTATGGAATTTTGTATAATATTATTGGTAAGCAGAGTTTTAAAATTAAAGAGACCCAGGTTCAAATTCAAACCCACTTCATATTCACCAGAGTATGTATGTTCATATATTAAAAAGTTATTAAGTCTCTGTAATTTTCAGTTGATATACTGTATGATAAAGAAAATAACATCTGTCTTGTAAGGGCATTATGGGAAATGGTGAATTTTTTGGGGCGGGGGAATGGTAAATTAATGTATACCAAGCTACTCCTAAAGTAACTGAAAACTCATTGAGACTTAACAAAAACGCTATTGATATTCTTCAAATTTCTTTTAAATTGGAGTGCAAATTAAGGTGGCTGTTTAGAGGCAACGTAATTTGAAGTTGTTTAATCTTTGTACCATACTGCTCCTTAAAAACTTCTCTGTATGGGTAGCAGAATTGAAAAGGAGTTTTATAATTCATCTGTAAATGTGGCTGTTTTAAAGTAGTTTAATTAAGTATACGATAGAAGGAACTTTTGCTGGTTGGGCAACTTCAAGTATTAATTTGCAAGTGTGTCTTCTCAGGCCCCTCATGAGACACAGTGGCTCAGAGAAAGCAACTACTCAATCCTGAGAGATGTAAATCAGAGTTCTAAGTGACTTCACATTGAACATTTCATTAATGTGTGTCTGCTACTGTCCTAAGCACTTTTAAATACAATAATTCATTTAATTTTCACAGTAATTTTCTGAGGTAGCATAGTAGAAAATATCGGTGGCTTGATTGATCACCTTTATCTGGCTGTGCCTTTACACTCTAGCTGCTGTGAATTTTGAGTGCCAACTGTTCACAGAGGCCTTCATCACTGGAGAATTACTTTTCTTCTCACTAAGGCATCTTGCTAGAGAGATTAGCAAGGTATAAAAGGTGTTTCCTTGCCACAAGGAGAGGCCAACTCTGTTTTCTCCCCCACAGATTCATTCTGAAATAGGCTCCCTGGTGAACACACTTGTTTTGGCATTTGCCTATTAGTGAGGCCCCCTTTTGTATTGAATTTGGGATAACCCTATGTAACCAATAGAATGTGATAAAAGTTATACTGCACGATGATTGGTTATAAGAGGCTTGGAAGCACCTGCAATTGTCTCTTGGAATATTTGTTCTGAGGAAGGCAAGGCAGGACACAACAAAGCCTGCCTATTCTTTGGGGGCCATGCTATGAAGAGCTCAAGTCAGCCACAGAGGGAGTCTGTGTAGACAGACAGAGGCTAGCTGGCCCTCAGATGTTCCAGCCCCCCCAGGCCAAGTGTCAGACACGTGAGTGAAGAAATCATCTGGGCCACTGCATCCCCAGTAAATGTCACATGGAACTTAAGCCTCCAGTTGTGCTGTCTCAGCCACCTCCAGCTGTTTCAGCCACTTTATCTCACACGGTGGAGCACTGACAAACTTCACTGTACCCTGCCCGAACTCCTGAACCACAAGAATCATGAGACAGTATAAGGATTGTTGTTTTCCTCCATGAATCTTTGGGTCAGTCTGAAGTAATTGATGATGAGACACGAGGAGGGCTCATGTGCATGCTCCACTTTCCCCCCGGTCTATCCTGTTCCTCACTTCTCCCCGTTTTCCTCAGCACAGCCCTTCAACAATTTACCTCCACAAGAAGCTACTTCTTAGCTCTTCTTCTAGATCACTATGCCTAAAGCAGGTAGGTTCCATTAGTTTCACATTTCAAAGATGCTCAAACTGAGGCACAGATGAGTAAAGCCAATTACTCAAAGTTACACAGGGAGGAATTTTGAGAGCTGGAATTTGAACCTGGTCCTCCTGCCTTTTTTCTTTACCAGAATGTTCTACTGCTCCTGACCAGAGTTACTGCTGCTTACTATGGCCAGGAAATTGTGTTGGGCGATTGTGCTAAACCTTCAAGTCAGAGAAGCCTTAAATATAAAGAGCAATCATTAACTCACTTTCTGATTTATTTTTCCTATTCTGAGGGTCTGTGTCTTCCACTGTGAGACAGAATCCACTGCCTTGTTTAGCACGTGAGCCTTCTGTGCAACGGCAGGAGGACAGCTCATGGGGCTGGCTGGCTGGTAGCCAAGTGCACCGGTGTTCTGTTTGCACCATGCCTATCCTTTTGTCACTTGTTAAAAATTCAGTGTTATCTCCTCTCCTAAACATTGCTACCATCTGCCTACACAGGAATTTGACAATGATTTTGTAGTAATTGCAGCTGTGTGTTGGATACCAATTGTTATTATATAGACTGGCCAATACAAATTCACTTTTAAGCATCTATTTATTTTTTTTTAAACTCTATCCTTCTAATCTTCCCCACCTCCCTGTCTCCCCTAAACAGCTTGTTGAATCTTTTGAAAGTTTGTGATGGTCTGTCTTGAAAACTATTGATGTTTTTTGCTTCAATAAAGAATAAAAAGTTTCATACAATTTTTTTCTATGCATCCATCCAACACATTAAAATAGCTCTAGGGGCTAATTTTTTAGGATCACAATAGAGTTACGATGTGGACTGGCAAAAGTGTTCATTTAAATTTGTTAAATGAGACCAAGATAACTCGTTAGTTTTACAGTAGCATTTTCCCAAATGTGTACTTATAAATCAGTTAGTCCTTGCATTTATGGATCTAAAGCTCCTTTTTAAAGTTCTTAGAAAATAATACATAATTTACTAGTGGTGTCTGAAAGGTTTGCTAGTTTCTCTTCAAAAAAAAACTTTCTGAAATAGCAAAAAATTTTTTAACATCATGATTTTGCAATGTCATTAAGTGCATTGTTCATCTCCATCTCCCCACCACCTTAGCTGTAAATATCAGTTAATATTTGTCACCTTTTTAGAGTCATAATAAAAATTATTCATATATGCACTTTTCAAACAACAATCTTTCATGTGAAATAGCTGGCAGGTTTCTTAAGGGAAAACCATGACTGGTATAAAGCTGCTCACAGCTAGAGGCAGGAGAGTCTCATAAATGTAAGAATGCAACCAAGAAAATAAGACTTACCTTGAAAGGAAAGCAAAGCCGTAAATACTGGTATAAAAATCTCTTGGAAGTTTTGGCAATTAATTTCCAGGTTCCATTTAGTGAGAATCCTGTGTCACAAACTTGAAGAAGAGTGTACAGGGGAAAAATAATAACTCCCATAGCATTTTCATTAGAATGGACCTTTGTTACAAAAGGCAGATTAACAAGAGAAAAACAAGCAGAAGCTTATCAACATGTATATTTCATATATACATGTGAGACACCTAGAATGTGAGTATTGCCCCATGAGGTAGCTTTGAATTTCAGACTGTATAGTATTTTTAAATTAAAAACAGTATCTTTTTAGAGATATAACAAGTCATAGAGAAAAGTCCTCGAATCTATGGGCAGGAACTTTGGGGGAAGACAAACAAATGCCAGATAAAGGTGAGATAATAAACTTGTTAATATAAATTCTTCTGGTATCATCTCAAGGTTGATGATGGTCTAAAGCTGTCTTCAGTATTTAACCTTTGTTCTCTCTGGTTGATATGTTTTCGGGTTGTGGGGGCAGTATTTGGAGGGAACGGGATAGCTTTTGTCTCTGTAAATCTATATTCTACTTTTAGGCAAATAGAGAAAGGGCAGAGAGCACTCCTGTGTCTGCTTTATCCCAATTACTTCAACTCAACAATTCTTCATATTTTGGGGAGGCATATTCTGGACTCCCAAAAGTGTTAAAAGTCAAAACACAAAGGAAGTAAATAGTCAATGCAAGAAGTACTATAATAGTCAGTATTACCATTAGTAATAATAATAATGCTATTATGAATACCTTTTTTTAACCAACAAACAAAATTCTTAGATATCACTCTCCCTGAAAATCCTAGCTGGTACCAGAGTTGGATGAGTTTCAGTCAGTTTTAGTGATCATGCCTCTGCTTCTGCCTTAAACTGTTCTGTCATCAGCATCTGACTCACTACCACTCATTCTTCCTATTAGACCTTACTTCTTCTGAACCCCTCCAATCTCAATACGAAGTCCTTAGTTTTTCCATAATGCCATGTTCTTCTATCCTAACACTTGTTTTCCTATAATTAGCTACTTGTTAGTTTTACTCACAATTGTATGCCCAATGCCTAAAATTAAACATTAGGAACATAGTAAGTAGTGTGATAAACATTACTTCATTTCAATTTTTATTGAGCAGCTACTGCATTTTGGGAGCTATGTTATGTACTAAAAATACAAAGGAAAGCCAAGCACTGTTCCTGACATCGTGGATCCTCCATTCAAATGTAGGACATACACAGTAGACACTGTTGCTTTTGGATCACTTAATTTCATAGTTTTAAAAACTTCAGTAATTGTTATATCTCACCAAGAATCCATTCATTCTTCCACATCTTTCCCATTTATTAATCTCCTTTTGTTTTTCCCTTCTTCTTACCCTGCTTAGATTTCATAATCCATTATTGTAGTCATCCCTTGCCTACATTCTCTACTCCTTTTCCCTTCTGTAACACTTGCTTGGTAAACATATTCTCCACCTACTACTTTCCTCTAGTGCTTCTACACAGCTAAGTATGGCTACAGAATAAAATACAGGCCTGCTGGCTAAACCTATTTTATTTATGAGTACAAATTTCAAGCTGCTCAAGAATTCTACTCTATTTACCGAATCAATTCACCCTCTTACCTCTTCATATCTCCCCATCCCATCTCTCTCACATTATCCTGATTTACCTTTCTGCTAGCTTCATTACATCATCACACAAACATGATGTAACATCCACCATCTTAAAACAGACACACACACATACACACAGAGACAAGAAAACCATTTACTCTGCTGCTAATTCTCCCATAATCAGCCAACTTTTCTAGTAAAATTCTGCCAAAGAATTCTTTAAACACACTGTCTTTACTTCCTGTCTTTCCCTTCTCTCTTAATCCCACTACACAGAGCCTTTCCTCTGTCTTGTCAGGATCACCAATTACCATCATGTTACTAAATCAAGCTGACTCTTCTATGTCTTGAAATTACTCAAATGCTCGATAGCACTTGGTACTTTATCATTCCTTCTGCAATGGCACCCTCCCCTGGTTTTCTTACTTTCTCACATTCCAGCACCCTTGTCCGGCCCGTCTTCTTTGATTCTTTAAACTTGGTAGTGTCCTTTGCAGCTCTCATTCCTCATCCCTCTTCTTCAAACACACTTCCTGGGTGACATCACCTAGGTTAAAAGTTTTATTATATGCTGATGATTCTCAGATTCACATTTCTTTTCCAAACCTTTTCCATGGGCTCCAGATTCATGCATACAACTACACATTAATGTTTCCACTTGGAGTTTCTAGGCCTCATACATATAGGCCACTCAAACTCTTAATCCACAGAATGAGATGCTCTCTCTTCATCTCTTCTAACATTTTTCTTCATGTCATTCAAATCAGACTTAAATAATTTTTCAGAAAATCCCGTTGTAACCACCCAGACAAACCCTCCCAATTGTATATTCCTTTACTCTGCTATATTTTCCTTTGGAGGGCTTACCTGTTTATTTTCCATCTCTCCCATTAGAAAGTAAGATTCATGTGATATACATTGCTGTATCTTTAGAACCTAGAATTCAAAATTTTTGATAAGTGAATAAATAAAATAAGAAAATAAAGTAATTATAGCTATATATGCTCTGAATGAAAAAAGATTGTTGTGTTTAAAACAAAGTAACAGTGGAGGTGTGAACAGGACTATCAGAGATGATCTCTCTCTCAGATTTTGGCAAGTACTTAAACAATGAAAAGGAATCTGCAATGCATAAAGCCAGGAAAAACACATTCATCAAAGAGGGAACAGGAAATAAAAGGACCTACAATGTAAGAAAGCTTACCAAATTCTAGGAATTATTGAAAGACTTTGTGAGTAGAGTACAATGAGTGAATGAGGGAGTGGCTTGAGATGAGGATGGAGAGATGAGCAAAAACCAGGTCACAAAAGTTTTTGAAGACCACGATAAGGGGCTTTAGTATTACTCTTAGTGAAAAAAAAAAAATGCTGCAGCGTTTTATGCAAGAAGGTGAAATGATATCGTTCTACTCAGTGAATAATGGATGAACAGAGAGTAATATAGTAGTAAAAGCAATAGGAAAAGCAGTTGTGGCTATGACAATAGTCCACAAAAGAGATTGCTGCTGCCTGGTCCGGGGCTGTGATGACGACATGAAGAAAACGACACAGATTTGAGGTTTATTTTCAAGGTAAAATGGATAAATCTTACTTGTAGACTGAATCAGGGAAGGGATAAGAGAAATAACAAAATTAAATATGATTTTCTGTTTGCTGGCTGAATGATATATGTGAGAACAGAAAGCCTTGCCAATTTCTGATACAAGAAGACTTGGCAGGATAACGTTCATGGAGGAAAAGTCAGACTCATTTTGTTTAGAGTAAATCTGAGGTGCCTATGAGATATGCCAGTGGATATGTCTGGACTTCAACAAAGTTCACGTAATGGAACTTCTTAGGTAGTTTTACCATATTCCCCATTTTATAAATAAGTTTACTGGGGTATAGAGAAGTTAATTAGTTTTTCCAAATTCCTTCAGCAGAAATGGAAAAGTGAAATTTATACGAAGTCCATCTCATTCTGAAATTGTGTATATAACTCATTAAGGTTAGAACATTTGGGAATAATTCTGGTCAAGAAAATACAGATTCGGGAGTTGTCGGCATGATGGTATTCTAAGTTCACAGGTGTGACTTCTTTGGAAGAGGAGAAGGTTGAGACCTGAGGTGTATCAACATGTAGAGGCATGCAAAGAAGCAAAGGACACCAAGATGGTACAACTAGTTAGGTAAGAGGAAAATCAGGAAAAAGGTTTTGTGGCAACAGAGAACATAGTGTTACTAAGAGGATGGAAGAGGAATTGAGTTGAATTTTTGAGTATCCAAGTAAAATGAGTATCAGAATGACCACAAATGTTTAATAAACAAATAAATATATGATTAAGTACCTTCAAAATCTATTTCCCCTCAAAAACCCATCAGTCTCTTTTTTCCTTCAAGTTTTTTTTGTTTGCTTGTTTTTTTGAGTTTTTTTTTTTTTTTTTTTTTGAGACAGAGTCTCGCTCTATCACCCAGGCTGGAGTGCAGTGGTGCAATCTTGGTGCACTACAAGCTCTGCCTCCCAGGTTCACACCATTCTCCTGTCTCACCCTCCCAGGTAGCTGGGACAACAGGCATCCACCACCACGCCTGGCTAATTTTTTATATTTTTAGTAGAGGCGGTGTTTCACATGTAGCCAGGATGGTCTAGATCTCCTGCCCTCATGATCCTCCCGCCTCAGCCTCCCAAAGTGCTGGAATTAGAGGCATGAGTCACCACTCCCGGCCGTCCTTCCAGTTTTAAAAACTATAATCAGACTGAGATCACAACAAAACAATAAAGAACAGAAAAAAAATGAAACTAGAATAAAAACAATTTGGCATGTGACTTTGGACTAGTCAGTTGCCTTTTATGAGATTCTAAGTTCTTGCTGTAAAATAAGAGAGGTTAAGTCTATTCTGTTTTCCTCATAAGTTTCTTGGAAATAAAATGTGGTGATGTAGTGTTAAAATACTATGGAAACTGTTAAAGTGTTAAGAAATCTTGGTTCCTATTATACATATGTGAACATTTACATTTGCCCTTATTCTAGTTCTTCCTTGAATAGTTAACTTAACAGACTTCAACTTATACTATTTCATTGATTTGGTTTGGCCTAGTACTGTATCGTGTGTTTTACAGGATATAAAACATGTCAGATCAGACGCTGCCTTCCAGGTGCTCTCATATATTTTGTAATAATAATATTTATTATTATTATTCATCCTACAAACATTGATCAGTGGTCATTGCAGTCCATTTTCCAGATTATTTTCTTCTGGAGATGTCAATAACACTTTTCTAAATGTTTAGGTTTACGTTTATTCTGTTGTAATTCACATAGGACAGACGCAGTAAGGTTGTGAGAGATAATCTCAAAGTTGAGGGCTTTCTTGGTCCTACTCCATAATTGCCAATTTAAAATTTTAAAAAAAGGAAAACAAGAAAGAATACCAGAGAATCATTTTGAGTTTCCTTGTAGAAATCTGTGTGTATAAACATCTTTCTAGCTCCTATATGTTTTGCAGCCATTACAAGGAGCCCACAGATACCATGATTTGAGAGAAAAACAAAAAGAATAACAATACTAACAATGATAACACAGATTTTAAAGTTTAATTGGACAGGGTAAGCACAAAGGCAGCCTGAAAATGTCAGCAACAGCACATCTGAAGAGGCAGTGTCAGTATAGAAGGTAATAGCGGATCATCAAAGAAAACACGGGGCTGAAAAAATTGCCATTGATAATAGAGAGCAAAAAAATTACTACCTTTATTATATACTAGCTAATTAGTTATAAATGTAAACTTTATAATCAGTAGATGTTATTACTGGACCAGAACCACCTTTCACAGTAGCCATGGCTATTTGGTGCCTTACAATAACTTTACAAAAGCAAATGCTGGCCTGGAATTTTTATAAGCCAATTTGGTCTTTTCTAGCAAAGCTTCAAAATGATCTTTCTGAACAAGGTTTACAAAGAAGACCATTATAAATCTCTTATATGCTCTTACTGCAATATGACAGCAGCCACTACCATTTTCAGCTCCCTCTCCACATTCAAACGACCTACATTCTGTGGTGGAAAATGGAGAAAACACTATCAGGAGACACTAGAGAAAGCAATTTGGTTTTGTGACGTCTAATTTGGAATGAGCGTACTGAGTTCTTCCTACCTACCATGGACGAGGGGGACTTGAATTATGAGCCCTAAAGAGTTCAGACTCTACTTATGTTCCTATTGGTAGTTGCCTTTGGCTTTCTTCTTCAGAGGAATAGATTAAGTAAAACTCAAAATTACAGAGATACCTAATAAGTAAAGACAAATTGTAAGGCTTTTAAGGGTTTTAGTCCATAATTGCAGGAAATACTAATTAATAGATGTGGAATGCAGACATTTAGAATCACAATGGGAAAAATCCTTCACGTTGTAAAACTGGGATTCTGGAACCATTCAACTTAAACAGAATCCATAATAAGCGGCCACACCACCTCAATTCAGAGTAATTCAACCTTTAGCCAATTTATAATTTACATTCTAAAATTTAAGAAATGCTTAAAATAATTTGCTAAAAATTTATATTCCAACTCTTTTGTACCTAAAGATCATTAGAAAGGGACAGCTTTTCAAGGGCCCTGTAAAAGAAAAATGGCATGGACAGAGTTAAACAGGCAGGGAAAACTGTATTCAAGACTATTGCAATAGGGTAGAGAGGTTGAACTCAACTTCACTGAAATAAAAGATTTTAGGTGCCAAGGTGAGCTAGTGGAAAAGTACTGGAGGATGTTAGTAGCAAAATTAATTAATTTGACTAGGTCATCTGTATTTGCTAATTGCCACTTGTCAAAGTTAGGTTCCTACCTTCTCACAGAGACTAGGAGATAGAGGTGCTAACATCTTTTTAAAAACTTCTATTTTAAGTTCGAGGTATGAGTGTAGGTTTGTTACATAGGTAAAATTGTGTCATGGAGATTTGTTTTACAGATTAATTTATCACCCAGGATTTAAGCCTAGTACCCATTAGTTATTTTTCCTGATCCTCTCCCTTCTCCTACCCTCTGGTACTATCATTTTTGATGAATACATTTCTTGGAGAAGATTTTGTATTTCAAAGAAGCACAGACATCATTTACAATTTCAAGTTTTCTAAGTAACTGCTCTAGGGAAAGGTCATGGGTCTATAGTCAGGAAGGAAGCTGTCTATCACTTATTAAAGCATAGGGGAATACTAAAATTGTCTTTGACAACAGTTATAGAAATGACATTCAATATAGACACTGCCAAAATTGTCTTTAATGATGTACAAACATAAAGCCTGTATATTATTCAAAGAAATACGCAGAGATTTCTGGGAAATTCAGATGAAAATTTATGAACTTTAAGTTCTATGTTATGGCTCTACCCCTCACCTGCTAAGACAGGTGACATTGTGAAAAAACCCTCAGTTTTACAGTACAGACACAGAATCAAAGGATGCTGTGCTAAGGCACAAATGTTATTTGCCTCTTCTTCAGCCAGCAGGCAATCCCTGGAGAGGGTGTTGTAAGTAAGAAGGCTAGATAGAGGTGATGTTGAAGGGAAAAGCAATTGCTTCTGACTGCTAATGTTTAATCTGTCCCCTACAGAAATGAAAGCAGCCTTTTATCTTTGAGTAGAATAAGGTGATTTAGAAGGGGAACAAGATGACACCACAGCAGTTGATGCTGATGCCTTGGCAGTAAATTCAATTCGGCGCATGACTTATGCGAATTTCAAGACTGAGATAAACTTTACTAATGTAATGGCTTTTGGGGAATAGTTCAGAATTCTTCTAAGTCTCTTAAACTGTTGCTGCTTTGCCTTTTTGACTCACATACTAGAGGTAGTGTTTGATCTGTTGCATTTAATGACTTACCATCATTTCTAGTATCTTCATAGAAGTATGCTCCCGGCTGAAACCTGACTCACAAGTTGAAGGGAAGTCATAATGTATTTTTTCCCCAAATGTGGGAACTTCATAATTCAATATAAAACAAAAGAGTAACACATACAGTGTAAACACTTTCATAAATGTCTGCTTCATAATCCATTTGTTTATTCATTTTATTATTCAAAAATTAATTTAATGTCTGTAAAATCTGGAGACTGTCTTGAATTTTAGTCAATTTGTATTGAATAATACAAACATAAGTATTCTAGTATGTTTAAAATACATTTGTTTTTATCTCATGACAGTACCACTGTGTATTTATGATTTTAATGCTCTTTTCCACAGTCCATTAACATGGAATCTTATGAAAAAATAATACTTACAACTTTAAATAGCAAAATTGTCCTAAAACAGTTTCACCACAGTCTAACCGAAATTTAATAAACTGCACATATTTAAAATATACAATTTGATGAGTTATGACAAATATATATGATATAATTTTGCTGTCTCCCACACAAAATCTCATCTTGAATTGCAACGACCATAACCCCATAATCCCCACATGTCAAGGGCTATACCAGGTGGAGGTAATTGAAGCATGGGGGTGGTTTCTCCCATGCTGTTCTCCTGATAGTGAGTGAGTTCTCATGAGATCTGATGGTTTTATACGTATGTATCTCGCATTCCCCTGGCTTGCTCTTCTCCTTCCTCCCGCCTTGTGAAGAAGGTGCTTTGCTTCCCATTTGCCTTCAATCATGATTGCTTATCCTCCGCCTTCTGCCTGAGGCATCCCCAGCCATGATGAATTGTGAGTCAATTAAATCTCTTTACTTTATAAATGACCTAATCTAGGGCTTTTCTTTATAGCAGAATGAGAATGGACTAATAAAATATACAAACATGAAAATGTCACCATAATCACGAAAATGAGCATCATCCATCACATCAAATTTTCTTATTTCCAATATTCTCTGTTCTTTCTACTTCTAATCTTAAGAATGCTCTGCTCCTAATCTTGAGACCAAAATCAACCTCTCATCTACTTTCTGTTATTATGTATTAGTTTGACTTTTTAAGGATTTTATATCGATGGAATTATATACTATGTGCTTTCTTATTCTGCCTTTTATTCATTCGTTTTGAGATTCGTCTTTTTAAAATGTATATGAAGAGTTCATTCTTTTTTAATTGTCTAGACATATTCTATTGCGGGTTATTCCAGTTTGCTTATGCATTCACCTGTTAATAGACATCTGGGCTATTTCCAACTTTTGTATATCACAAATAAGCTGCTACAAACATTTGTGTAAAAGTATTTAAGGTCATATTTTTTTCACTTCTGTTAGCTTAATACCCAGCAGTAAAATGATCGGATTATAGAGATATAATCCAATATGTGTATGTTTAACTTTTTAAGAAATTTACAAAATGTGTTTTACAGTGCTCATACCAACTTTCATTCCTACTGGTAGTGTATGAGAGTTCCAGTTCTTCCATATCCTTACCAATGACTGAGATGGACAGACTTTTAAATTTCAGTCATTGTAAAACAGGTATTAAGTGATATCTCCTTGTGGTTTAATTTTTATATCCCTAATAAATAATGATGCTGAGCATCTATGTATGGGCAATGCTTGTGTTATATGTATGTCTTCATTGGTGAAGTGTCTGTTCAAACCTTTTGCTAGGTCTACATTGAGGAAGCATATGTTCAAATTTTTATTTTGTGTGGTTTGATTTGGTATTATTGGGTTTTTGAGAGTTCTTTGCAAATTTTAGATGAAAGCTTTAATATTGTTTTTAGTATACAATATCTTAGTGTGTGGCTTTTTATTATTTTAACAGTATCATTTTAAACAGATGTCTTTAGTTTTAATGAAGTTCACTTTGGCAATTTGTTTTTTTAATGGATCATGTTTTTGGCTAACCCAAGGTAATACAATTTTCTTGTAAGTTTTCTTTTAAAATGTTTGTGACTTTGTATTTTATATTTAAAACTCTAGTCCATTTGCATTAAAATTTAATGTCTTTTGTATACAAAGATTTTTATTTTTGTTTATGTTTTTCCAATTGCTCCAGCACCATATGATGAAAATAATATCCTTTTCCCATGATATTGCTTTTATACCTTTGTTGAAAATTAGCCATGAGTTTGTGATCTATCCTTGGACTCTCTATTCTGTTCACATGATTGATTTGTCCATCTTTATGATAATATTATACTGTCTTGATTACTATTGCTTTATTATAAATATTGAAATCAGGTAGTGCTAATATTCCAATTTTGTCCTTTTCAAAATTATTTTGGCTATTCTAGGTCTTTGCATTTTTGTATAAATTTTAAAATCACTTTTTCAATTTCTGTAAAAATAACTAGTAGGATTTTATTGGGAATACATTGACTTTAAAGACCAACTTAGATAGAATTGACACTGGTATGGTTGGGCTCTATGTCCCCACCCAAATCTCATGTTAAATTATAATCCGCAGTATTGGAGGAGGGACATGGCAGGAGGTGATTGAATCATGGGGGCCAACTTCCCCATTGCTGTACTTGTGATACAGAGTGACAGAGCGAGTTCTCATGAGATCTGGTTGTTTAAAAGTGTGTAGCACTTCCTCCTTTTTTTTCTTCTGAGATGGAGTCCCACTCTGTCGCCAGGCTGGAGTGCAGTGGTGGAATCTGGGCTCACTGAAACCTCTGCTTCCCGGGTTCAATAAATTCTCCTGCCTCAGTCTTCTGAGTAGCTGGGTTACAGATATGTACCACCATGCCCAGCTAATTTTTGTATTTTCAGTAGAGATGGGGTTTCACCATATTGGCCAGGATAGTCTCGATCTCTTGACCATGTGATCCACCCACCTCGGCTTCCCAAAGTGCTGGGATTACAGGCATGAGCCACCGTGCCCAGCCTAAAAGAGTATAGCACTTCCCTCTTACTTCTTTCTTTCTCCTGCTCCAGCCATGTAAGACATGTCTCCTTCCTCTTTGCCCTCCATCATTACTGTAAGTTTCCTGAGGACTCCACAGCCATGCTTCTTCTACAGTCTGTGGAACTGGGAGCCAATGAAACCTCTTTTCTTTATAAATTACCCCGTCTCAGATAGTTCTTTATAGTAGTATGAGAACAGACTAACACAGACATTGTAACAAAATTGAGTCTTCCAATGTGGGAGCAAATTATATCTCCCTATTTATGTAGGAGTCTTTTAATTATCTCACCAATGTTTTCAATGTAAAGCTATTTTGTAAAAATTGTAAAAATCTATTCCCAAGAATTTAATATTTTGAATGCTATTTTAAATGATGTGTTGATTTTATATATATATATATACACACACACACACACACACACACACACACACATATATTATATATATATATTTATATATATATATATATATATTTTTTTGAGTGTCTCATTCTGTGGCCTGGACTGGAGTTCAGTGGCATGATTGACTCTGGCTCACTGCAACCTCCACCTCTTGGATTCAAGCAATTCTGTCTCAGCCTCTCAAGTAGCTGGGATTACAGGTGCCTGCCACCACGCCCGTCTAATTTTGTATTTTGTATTGGAGACAGGATTTCACCATGTTGGCTGGGCTGTTCTCAAACTCCAGACCTCAAACGATCCACCTGCATCGGCCTCTCAAAGTGCTGGGATTACAGGCATGAACCATTGTGCCCAGCCAAAATTTTAGTTTTTAATTGTTCATTGCTATCTATAAAAATGCAATTTATTTTTGTATATTGGTATTATATATTGTGATTTTATTAGTCATAGCTTTTTAAAGTAAATTCTATTGCATCTTTTACACAAAAAAATGATGTCTGTGAATAAAGGCACTTTGTTTCTTCCTTTCTGAGCCAGATGCCTTTAATATTATGCATTTTATTACTTATTTTGCCTTAATAAATTGATTAAAAGTCCTGATGTTACGTTGAAGAAGTGGTGACAAAAATATATTTTTCTTGTGTCTGATCTTTAGGAGAATGCATTCATTATTTTAATCATTTTGTGTGAAATTAGTTATAGGTTTCCTTAGATGCCATTCATCAGGGTAAGTTTACTTTCTAGTTTGCTAACATTTTCTTTTTTTAATTGAGAAGGAATGTTAGAATCTGTTAAGTGCTTTTTTCCATGTGTACTAAAGTATTCAAAGTATCTCTTTTTTAGTTTTTCAATGTGGCAAATTACATTGATTTTCAAATGTTAAAGTAACCTTGTGGGTTTGTTTGTTTGTTTGCTTTTTGAAGCAGAGTCTCACTCTTCTCGCCCAGGCTGGAGTGCAGTGCCCCAATCTTGGCTCACTGCGAACTCCGCCTCCCAGGTTCAAGCAATTCTCCGGCCTCAGCCTCCTGAGTAGCTGGGATTACAGGCCACCACACCTAGCTAATTTTTGTACTTTTAGTAGAGATAGGATTTTGCAATGTTGGCCAGGCTGGTCTCGAACCCTACCCTCAGGTGGTCCACCTGCCTCAGCCTCCCAAAGTACTGGGATTACAGGCATGAGTACTGGGATTACAGGCATGAGTCACCACACCCAGCCGTAACCTTGTGTTTTTAAGATAAATCCTTAGATTTGGGCATGATGTTTTCTTGCTTTTTGTTTCCATTTATGTTTTTGCATCCATGTTCATGAGAGATTTGTACTACTTCCTTTATGAATTTGGGAATCGATTGTATGGTGTTGATATTTTATTTTTCTCTAAAAGTTTAATGAGATTTACTAGTAAAACCATCTAGACCTGTAGTTTTCATTTTTTAGAAAGATTTTATGTAGAAATTCAATGTTTTCAGTATATGTATTCAGATTAGCTATTTCTTCTTGATCAAATTTTGGTAGTGTATAACCTTCAATGGATTGGCACATTTTCTCTGTGTTGTTGAATTTGTTGGCATAAATTTTTTCATAACATTGTCTATTATCATGTCAGTATACAAAGAATCTGTATTAAAGTCATCTTTCCTTATTGAGATTGAAATTTGTATATTATTTATTCATGATCAATCTTGCTAGAGGTTCACTAATTCTGCTTATCTTCTCCAATAGTATTTTTTTCACTAATTTTTCTATTTTTTCTTTTCTATTTCATTATTTCTAGCTTTCATTTTTTAATATTTTCAATTTACTTATTTAACATCTAATTTTTTTTCTTTTTCTAGTTTCTCAGGTAGAATTTATTAATTTTATGCCTTTCTTATTTTCGACATAGTCCTTAAGTACCATAAATTTTTTCTCTAAGCATCGCTTTTGTGTCATCTCACAAGTTTTGCCGTTTTTCATTTTTGTTCAGTGAAAACTACTAATTTGCTCTTTGATTTCTTCTTTGATCCTTAGGTTATTTAGAAGTATCTGAGAAATTTCCATAAATGATTACTTTTTTATTTCTAATTTAACTCGACGTGTTCAAAGAATATGCGTTGTATGATTTGGGTCTTTGAAATTTATTAAGATTTATACTGTGGCCCAGAATATGGTATATTTTATGTGTGTCTGAAAGGAATGTATATTCTGTTACTGTTAAATGGAATACTCTGTCAATTAAAACAATTTGGCTGATAGTGTTGACCAAATTGTAAATATCCTTACTGATTGTCTCTCTACTTGTTGTGTTAATTATGAATAAAGGGGCATTAAAGCACCTAAATATAATTGTAGATTTGTCTTTTTCTCCTTGAAATTCTGTAAGTTTTGCTTTATGTGTTTTGAAGGTCTGTTATGTGAATAAACATTTTGATAAAATGATCTCCTTTATTCTTGGCAATTTTTTTTTTTCTGAAATCTACTTACTGTTCTGAAAATATAGCCACTCAAGATTTCTTAAGATTAAGTTTAGCATGTTTTTCTCTTTTCATAATTTTACTTTTAACCTATTTGTGTTTTACATTTGAAGTTATTTTCAAGTTTGTTTTTGATGAACTGCACACATACAGGGTTTGCTTTTTTTAACCAGTCTGACAATCTGTCTGCATTTTTTTTTTTTTTAGACGGAGTTTTATTCTTGTTGCCGAGGCTGGAGTAGAGTGGCACAATCTTGGCTCACTGCAACCTCTGCCTCACAGGTTCAAGTGATTCTCCTCCCTCAGCCTCCCAAGTAGCTGGGATTATAGACACCTACCACCACGCCTGGCTAATTTGTGTATTTTTAGTACAGATGGGGTTTCACCATGTTGGCCAGGCTGGTCTCAAACTCCTGACCTCATGATCATCCTGCCTCCGCCTCCCAAAGTGCTGGGATTACAGGTGTAAGCCACCGCACCCAGCTGACAATCTCTGCTTTTACAGTCATGTGACAATTAATGACGGGAATACATTCTGAGAAATGCATCACCAGGCAACTTTATTATTGTGCAAAAATCATAAAGTATACTAACCTAACCCCAGATGATATAGCTTAGTACATGCCTAAATGATATGGTACAGCCTATTGCTCCTAGCTTACAAACCTGTATAGCATGCTACTCTACTGAATGCTGTAGGCAACTGTGACACTATAGTAAGTATCTGTGTATCTAAAACTATCTAATCATAGAAAAGGTATAGGAAAATTTGTTATTATGATCTTATGGGACCACCATCACATACACAATCCATTCTTTACCTTGTGTGAAGCTTTGTTTTGTGGCACAGGACTGTATTTGTGTTTAGTCATTTAATTTATTTCAATTATTCATATGACTGGGTTTAAATCTATCTTCTTGCTGTCCCCTTTTTACTTTGTTGCCCCTTTTCTTTTTTTCTGCTTTATTTTGGATTAGTAAATATAGCCAGTCAGTTGCAAAGACTTCTTAATTCTGTACATGCAGTGCCTCTCATACAATCCCACTGGCTCTATTTCTATAGCTTTCCATACAAATTATCTTTCTCTTGATTAACTTTATTGAGGTTTTTGGGCTTTCTGATTAAAAATTTTCTTTCCAGTGTACTTTCCTTTTTCTTCTTTCAAGAAGAATAATTTCAAATAATATATCAGTCTTTTGTGTTATAATATTTATTACTCAAATTTGCTAGTTTGTAATTCACTATAATTTATCAAACTTATATTGAACTTTATTCTATTATTTTCTTTCTCATGGTTGCTTCTGAATCTTAGCTTACTGTGTTTACTTGGCTGTTTTAAATTATGTAATTTCTTTCCCTTCATTTCATCTATACTACCACTGCCTTCCCTACCAACATGTCTAAAAATTTCCTGGAGCCTTATTGATTGTGCTATCTTGAATAAATATTTCCACATCCTAAGTTATGATCATGCTTAATATTACATTTTGTTTTTATATTTTATATTTCCTATTAGACTGCAGGGTAATATTATTCTTCAATGCTTTTTACTAAGTACTTACTAAAGGATTTACATATAGTAGTCTCTCAATGAAAATGTAAAAATAAATTGGATAAATAAGTTAATCAGTGATATGGTGTAAGAGCCACCCCATTCCATATATAACAAACACACTCACATAAGCATTCTCATTACATTTTAGGATACCTCTGCTTGGATACTTCCGGTGATGGAATAAGTTCATCTAGGTAATTTTCCATTCTGTTGCTGGACTATCCTACTTACCTAAATTTTTTTATTTTAATAATCTAAAATCTGGCCTTTAAAACTTCATTACTAAAAATTATAAGACTGGTAGTAACAATTGTTTCAGAATTTTGTATTAAATTGTAGCTTATAAAATATTTTTACATAAATAAATTTCAATAATTTCCCTGAAGATACACAGAATGAATATACCTTTTACTCTGTTTTTCTGTCTCATATATTACCACTCTTGCCTAATTATCAACCATGAGCAAAGCTCTTCTAATTACTTTTTTTCTAAACTTAGCATTAAAACCTGTTTTGGATATGTCAGAGAAGGGGTTAACATTGGTTAGCTAGAAATAGCTCATATAAGTGGAATTTCAGTAAGCACTGTTATTCTAAAAACAGGAAAAAGACAAAATCAATTGAAAAATTAAATAAGATAGTTCACATAAATCTCTTAGTAGAATATCACATATCTTTTTAAGGAGAAGATCCATGAGATAAATTATTATTATTATTGTTAACACAAATATTAATAAATATTTATGGTGTGTATAGGAAAAATTGTCAGCACCTCTGACAACCAAATATAGTTAAAACAATGTATGTATATGAAAATATTCTATAATAATTATAAAAATTGCCAAGAACCTCATAACAGAGGGATAGAAAATATACTATATTTGTTTTTAAAATCATGTATATGTTTTCTTTTATAATTTGAAACGATTTTTATTTGACTGTTAAATATCTATTTTGGTTATCTTTCATTTTACACATATCAATTTATTCTGAGCCTAAGCCTTCCTGGCCCTCTTCTTTCAGATTCACAAATCTTGCTATTTTTGTCCTTTAACAGGACTTTAGTTCATATACTATATTAGCCTATGCCATATCCAATCTAATTAGTGACCTTCTTGTGCATTTATATTAATTTATATGACTACATTTATTCTTACTTTCAAGTAAAAAAAAATTCAAGATTATTTTTGGAATAAAATTATTGGATCATTTATTCTTAACGATTTCTGTTCTTAAACATCCTTACCCCTTTGATAACCAGTCCCACCAATAGCAATTACTTACTGACAGTACCACAAGCTAGGGATAATGTAATCTGTGTATGTAATATATAATAGTCTGTGTCTTTGTCTGTGTCTGTGTGTGTGGGTGGGGAGGGGGGGTGCTTAAAATAATCCCACAAGTAATTTTGATAAACTTACCTTCAACCCCCATTGAGACTGCTTCTTAAGAACGCCCATCTATCGGAAACATTTAATTTGCAGGTATTGGCTGTGGAACACTAGAGAGGTGGAAATGGTCCTGGACTTATCAAATGAGCTAGGTTAGAGGCCTTGCTCCATCATTTACAAATCTTGTGATCCAAGACAGTCACTTAGGCTTTCTCACTTCCCTTCCTTGATTTTAAAAGACAGATAAAATATCTCATAACAACCTTGCCAGGATAAAATGAGTTAATACCAAGACCTCTATAAGATAAAAAGAGTTATATAATCACAGGCATGGGTATTACTCTTATTTCTTTTAACTTTGAAGTGTGCTTACTTAACATTAAGAGCTCCTTCACACTAGGCTCTCTCAGCTCTTTCGTTATTTTGAAATGTAATGTTACAGGCTCTTTTTCAGATTTTTTCACATTATTGATTAGTTCCAATTGGGTCTTCCTCATTGGTCAAAGATCAAGTCTGCATTCATGTTTGTGTCTAAAGATTGATGCACAATGGAAAAGTTTGTAGAATGTAGGCTAATCCCTATTGTGATAAAAGTCAGGTCACCAAAGAATGCATTTGGAAGGAGTTCAAAAGTTATTTTCTCAGCCGGAAGCAGTAGCTCATGCCTGCAATCTCAACAATTTGGGAGGCTGAGGTGGGTGTATTGCTTGAGCCCAGAAATTTGAGGCCAGCCTGTACAACATGGTGATACCCCATTTCTTCAAAAACAAAAACAAAAACAAAAACAAAAAAACAAAAATTACCTGGGCATGGTGGTGCACTCCTGTAAGCCCAACTACTCCAAAGCTGAGGCAGGAGAATTGTTTGAGCCCAGGAGGCAGAGGCTGCAGTAAGCTGAGATCACATCACTGCACTCCAGCCTGGGGGAGAGAGCGAGACTCTCTCTCTCTCTCTCTTTGACTCTCTCTCTCTCTCTCACACACACACACACACACACACACACACAAACACACACACAAAAGAAAGGAAGAAAGGAAGAAAGGAAGGAAGGAAGGAAGGAAGGAAGGAAGGAAGGAAGGAAGGAAGAAGGAAGGAAGGAAGGAAGGAAGGAAGGAAGGAAAGAAAGAAAGAAAGAAAGAAAGAAAGAAAGAAAGAAAGAAAGAGAAAGAAAGACAGACAGACACGAAAGAAGGAAGGGAGGAAGGAAGGAAGGAAGGAAGGAAGGAAGGAAGGAAGGAAGGAAGGAAGGAAGGAAGGAAGGAAGGAAGGGAGGGAAAGAAGGAAGGAAGGAAGGGAGGAAGGAAGGAAGGATGGAGGGAAGGGAGGGAGGAAGGAAGGATGGAAGGAAGGAAGGAAGGGAGGGAAAGAAGGAAGGAAGGAAGAAGAAAAAAAGAAAGAGAAAGAAGAAATAAAAAGAAAGAAGAAAGAGAAAGAAAGAAAGAGAAAGAAGAAAGAAAAAGAAAGAAAGAGAAAGAAAGAAGGAAAGAAAAAAAGGAAAGAAAGAAAGAAAGAAAAAGAAGGAAAGAAAGAATGAAAGAAAAGTATTTTGTCACGACTTTGAAGGATACTATAGGTAAAGGCATCCCTAGAGAATATGACAGACATGATTTTTTAAAAAATGATCATTAAGTGCCCTCAAAAATCCTCTACATTATCTTAAGCATATGAAAATTATTGAAATAACAGGTGTTGTGATAGGAGTAGAGACTCCAAGAAACATAGAAAGTACAAATTAAAAGCATATTAAAATTAAATGTGGTAAATAAAAATAGGTCAATATACAATAAGGTTATTTAATATAAACTTACAAGCAGAATGATTTTTAAAAATACATAACATAATAGTGCTGGTTAAAATTCCTCAATGGCTTCCACTGCATTTAGAATCTAGTTCCAATAGTTGGACTCTTTGTTGTTTAAAATGATTCCGTGTGTGTGTGTGTGTGTGTGTGTGTGTGTGTGTGTGAGAAAGACTGTGTGTATGTATATATTCTATGAGTTCTCTACTTTATTTTCATAATTAGAAAAGATATTTAATAGTTTAAGTCAATAAGCATTCAATAAATGTCTATTATTTGTATTTTTCATTTCAATAGTTTTGGGGAAACAAGTGTTTTGGATTTTATGGAAAAGTTCTTTAGTGGTGATTTCTGAGATTTTGGTGCACCTATTATCCAAGCAGTGTACACTGTACCCAAAGTTATTCTTTTGTCTCCCCACTCCCAATCCTTCCCCTGAGTCCCCAAGATCCATTAATAAATGTCTTTTTTTAATTGATAAACTCATAATGGGCCTTTGACATTTTAGAGACTTAAAAATAATTATTAACTATTGTTCTTTTAAGTATAGTTTATTTTTTAGTTAAAAAATAAAGTCTGTCAATAACCAAATTAAATTTGATAATGGAAATGACATTAATTTTTTATGCTTAAAATGCTATTTCTTTGATGGAATACAAACATGTACATGTAGACATATATGTACTTACATGCATATATAAATCCTCAGCAATTAAAAAGCTATTTTGGAAGTCTAATATCTAGTAACTTCTCCATGCATTCTTGTTTCTTTATTTCTGTTTTCTTCATCTTTCTTCAAAATAGCATGACTTTGTGATAATTGTAAAAATGTCCCAGTTAGGAATTCTAGAAATTGCATTTCAATATTACATTTTTCATGGATAAGTGTAGGAAACTGTTTCCCATCTCCAATTAGTAGATGATTATTTGAAAAATCAGTAGGATTTAAATTTTAATAATGGTTGTAATAGATGCAGAGTTCTCAGAAATAATGATAATATGACAACTTGCTATGCTCAAGTCCTGTGTTATCTAATGAATGCATGTGAAGAGCTTTCTGGCCCTTCTACACTCTGTTGTTAATAAGAATATCTAGGGAACTAAGCAAAACTAATAAATCTTATATTTATTGTTTTTTGTCTTTAAAAAAATAAAATTAATTAGAAGAAACTGAGGGATAAGACTTAAGGAAAACATATGAATATAACAAAGTCGGAATAAAGAATCCATGCTAGCAGATGAAAGCACTCAAGGAGTTAAAAATAATTAAAAGTGACAAATCTTAAAGCTGTGGCCTTTCACCCAGGGCTTAAGCCTAATTATACTTCGTAATCTATTTTAATAATGACTAACCCATGTTTTCAAAAATATCACAAGTAGTTTTTCGTAAACATGAAGCCCTGGTTGTAATGTGGTTTCTAATTCATCTACTAATTAACAGAAAATATTGATATAAGAAACCCAAAAGCTCAAATCATTCTTAGTTATAATTGCCTATCACATGAATATAGTTCAAATGTAATGGATGAGAAAGGATTATAACTATTATTAATATGATTGTTATTTGGACGGCATAATTATAATAACTTTACCTTTACTCTCAAATTAGCTATTTATGAGAAGTGTAGAGAATGGTTCTCACAACTAGAAATATTTCTTAAGATAGAGAATTTAGAGAAAATATTTATTTTTTTCTCTATTTTTCATCTCCCTTTTGCTGCTAAATTACCAAGCATGTTAAAATCTTATCTTCTCTGACTCTTGTTTTAAAGCAAACTCTTCACTATTTTAAAAGATTAACAATGTCCCAGATAGATTTATTATTCCTTCAATATAGAGCATCACTCTGTTGCCATGTTTTACACTTCCAATTTCAATTTATTTCCTCACCTCAGGGTAACCTCAGATCTTAGATTAATGTCATTTGATAACAGAGTACAATTCTGCATGACATATTCTCAGTTGCCATAGACAATGCTTTGATGAACGCCTTTAAAGTAGAATAAATCTCTAATGCTATAAAACAAATGGCCTTGTATACTTTTGCAACAATAATGAATACTTTTCAGGGGTAAAAATGTCAACAAAAATTTCCAAAGGCAATGAAAATAGGACAGTGGTAGTGTTTTTCTCTGTATTAGATGCATCAGGACTATTGTAACTTGTTCCCACTGATGCCATCTTTCTTGGAGATAACAGAGATGAAGGTGCAAATGATGAATGCATGTGCACATATTCAAGTCCATTTTTCAGTCATCAATCCTGCAAGAATACTGGGCATTCCTTAATTAGGTAGATTTTACTTCTGAGGATTAGAAAAAAATCCCAGTAATTTACACCATTAAGTTAGAGTTCTATTATATTTTGAGCCAATTATGATAAAGTAATATTCTTTATGAGAGTTGTTCATCAAAATGAAATTTTAAATAACAACAATACTGATTTTCCACTGTAGTAATTGAAATTATTTTTATGTTGACATGTTTAAGTGATATTCAAATGATCAAGAAAACAACCTTAATTGCATGTCACTCTAATTTTGATATCATAGCCATGCTCTGTGAAATTCTGTTTTTTCAAAGAAGAGATACAATGTTCTCAAATAGTACAAAACTTAATAGTTTAAATCAAAGGAAGAATGGTTTAATTCAAAATAAAAATTTAAAATCAGAATAGTACTAAAGAGCAAGATTCTAATTCAAGGTATTTCAAATCCTAACAAGATACTGTGTTGGTGATATGCATGTAATTCACGTTTGTGTTAGTAAGACCTAACAGTGCTGGACAAGAACAGATGTACGATATTTATGTTTGTTTGGGTCCATCTATCTTTCTAGCTTTATTTCTGGAAATAATTTTTAATAATTTTTTTTATTAAACATTGTCATGGTATCACTATTAAGTTTCCTCATCAATTTTTAGGTATAAAGTTTCTTTGTAGTTATTGATTGGCATATACACACACATATACATATAAATATATATATTTATATAGACACTTACATGAACCCAAACAATCTGTATGTCAGCTTGGAACTCCTCAGAGGATACTTCAAAAGCATATGTAGTAGAACCTTCAGTCTCATCTGGTTGACCTCTCCTGTCTAGGCATATAGAAGACCGTCCTTCCCAGACTACTTGTAGTTAGATAGTGAGAGGTGAAGCCAGTTGGGCTTCTGGGACAGGTGGAGACTTGGAGAACTTTTGTATCTAGCGAAAGCATTGTAAACGCACCAATCAGCACTCTGTGTCTAGCTAAAGGTTTGTAAATGCACCAATTAGCACTCTGTCAAAACCGACCAATCAGCTCTCTATAAAATGGACGAATCAGCTCTCTGTAAAATGGACCAATCAGCAAGATGTGGGTGGAGCCATATAAGGGAATAAAAGCAGGCCACCTGAGCCAGTAGTGGCAACCCGCTTGGGTCCCCTTCCATGCTGTGGAAGTTCGTTCTTTCGTTCTTCACAATAAATCTTGCTGCTGCTCACTCTTCGGTTCTGTGTTGCCTTTAAGAGCTGTAACACTCACCATGAAGGTTTGCAGTTTCACTCCTGAAGCCAGTGAGACTATCAACCCACCAACAGGAATCAACAACTCCAGACAGGAGGAACAAACAACTCTGGACACACCACCTTTATGAACTGTAACACTCACTGCAAAGGTCTGCAGCTTCACTCATGAAGCCAGTGAGACTACGAACCCACTGAGAGGAACAAACAACTCCAGACGTGCCACCTTTAAGAGTTGCAGCACTCTCTGTGAAGGTCTATGGCTTCACTCCGGAAGTCAACGAGACCAAGGACCCACCAGAAGAAAGAAACTGTGGACTTGTTCGAACATCAGAAGGAACAAACTCTGGACACACCATCTTTAAGAACTGTAGCACTCACCATGAGTGTCCATGGCTTCATTCTTGAATTCAGCGAGACCAAGAACCCAGCAATTCCAGACACATTTGGGTGACCATGAAGGGACTATCGCCTATGGCCAAGCAGTGAGACTATCACCTATCACCAAGTGTTGAGTACCACTGAACCCCTTTCACTTGCTATTCTGTCCTATTTTTCCTTAGAATTCAGGGGCTAAATACTAGGCATCTGTTGGCCAGTTAAAAGTGACTAGCATGGCCGCTGGACTAAAGACATAGGTGTCAGGTTTTCTGGGGAAGGGCTCTCTAACAACCCCCAGCTCATCGGAGTGGGGAGCGTTGGTTTGCCTGGAACCAGTTTCCACTTTTCCTGTACTTCTGGGCTGAGCCGAGCGTTGACAGAGGAAAGCCATTCAGCTCCGGGGTCCCAACAACAAGTTGGTTGACCCTGCTTCCATAAGCAGAACTCTCAAAGTCATGTCACCCAAGCGAGACTTGCCCACCTATCCTACCTATCCTGACCCTTGCGCACTGGGTCCTAACCCCTGCCAGACAAACTTCCTCTTGCCTGTCTTCTCCAAGGCTAGCCTCGCTTCTAGAAACCACTCCCTGTCTCTGGTGCTTTTCTAGTTTCTCCTATAAGAATGATTTCTAGTTTAAACTTCAGGACTCTGTTACCTTCTTTAGGCACCCAGGCTCACCAATCAGAAAGACATAATTTTTGCCCAAAGCCCCATCATCGAGGACACTATCTGGAATTTTAGAATCCCTCCTTAGACAAGCAGGACTAACAAAAGCTATTCCTGAAGCTAGGATATGGGGAGCCTCAGAAATTGTATCCTTCCTATTTATATAAGTGAGGACAAAAGATGTCACTCTTCCAACCCTGGAGATTCCTTCCCTCCCTCAGGGAATGGCCCTCCACTTCATTATGGGGGCATACCATCTTTATAGGACATGGGTAAGGTCCCAATACTAAAAGGAGAATGTTTAGGACTCTAACAGGTTTTTGAGAATGCGTCAGTAAGGGCCACTAAATCCGACCTTCCTCAGTCCTCCCTGTGGTCTGGGAGGAAAACTAGTGTTTCTACTGCTGCGTTGGTGAGCGCAACTATTCCAGTCAGCAGGGTTGTGGGTTCTTGGGCAGGGGTTGTTTCTGCTGCTGCATCAGTGAGTGCAACTATTCTGATTAGCAGGGTCCAGGGACCTTTGTGGGTTCTTGGGCAGGGGGAGAAACAAAACAAACCAAAACCATGGGCAGTTTTGTCTTTCAAATGGGAAACACTCAGGCATCAACAGGTTCACCCTTGAAATGCATCCTAAGCCATTGAGACCAATTTGACCCACAAACCCTGAAAAAAAGGTGGCTCATTTTTTTTTCTGCACTATGGCCTGGCCCCAATATTCTCTCTCTGATGGAGAAAATGGCCATCTGAGGGAAGTATAAATTAAAATACTATCCTGCAGCTTGACCTTTTCTGTAAGAGGGAAGGCAAATGGAGTGAAGTGCCTTATGTCCAAATTTCTTTTCATTGAGGGAGAATACACAACTATGTAAAGCTTGCAATTTATATCCCACAGGAGGACCTCTCAGCTTACCCCCATATCCTAGACACCTGATAGCTCCCCTTCCTATTAATTATAATCTAATCCTCCTTTAATATCTCCTGCCCAGAAGGAAATAAGCAAATAAATCTCCAAAGGACCACAAAAACCAACAGGCTATCAGTTATATCCCCTTCAAGCTGTAGGGGGAGGGGAATTTGGCCCAACCCAGGTACATGCCCCCTTCTCCCTCTCTGATTGAAAGCAGATCAAGGTAGACCTGGGGAAGTTTTCAGATGATGATGATAGGTACATCGATGTCCTACAGGTTCTAGGGCAAACCTTTGATCTCACTTGGAGAGATGCCATGCTATTGTTAGATCAAACCCTGTCCTTTAATGAAAAGAATTCAGCTTTAGTTGCAGCCCAAGAGTTTGGAGATAGTTGATATCTTAGTCAAGTAAATGATAGAATAACAGCTGAAGAAAGGGACAAATTCCCTACCGGTCAACAAGCCGTCCCCAGTATGGATTCCCACTGAGACCTTGACTCAGATCATGGGGACTAGAGTCGTAAACATCGTTTGACCTGTGTTCTAGAAGGACTAAGGAGAATTAGAAAGAAGCCCATGAATTAGTCAATGATGTCCACCATAACTCACGCAAAGGAAGAAAATCCTTCTGCCTTCCTCGAGCAACTAAAATTGCTCCCCTGTCACCCGAGTCACTCAAGGGTCAGTTGATTCTAAAAGATAAGTTTATTACCCAATCAGCTGCAGATATCAGGAGAAAGGGCCAAAAGCAAGCCCTGGGCCCTGAACAAAATCTGAAGGCATTCTTAAACATTGCAACCTCAGTGTTCTATAATAGGGATCAAGAGGAACAGGCCCAAAAGGAAAAGTTAGATCAGAGAAAGGCCACAGCCTTAGTTATGAACCTCAGACAAACAAACCTTGGTGATTCAGAGAGGGCAGAAAATGGAGCAGGCCAATCACTCTCTAGGACTTGTTATCAGTGTGGTTTACAAGGAAACTTTTAAAAAAATTGTTCAATGAGAAACAAGCTGTCCCCTCATCCATGTCTGCTATGCCGAGGCAATCCCTGGAAGGTGCACTGCCCTCAGGACAAAGATTCTCTGGGCCAGAAGCCCCCAACCAGATGATCCAACAACGGGAATGAGGATGCTTGGGGAAGTGCCAGCTCATGTCATCACACTCACTGAGCCCCGGGTATGTTTAACCATTGAGGATGAGGAAATTGACTTCCTCCTGGTCACTGGTACAGCCTTCTCAGTGTTAATCTCCTGTCCTGGAAGACTGTCCTCAAGGTCCATTACCATCCGAGGAATCCTGGGACAGCCTGTAACCAGTTATTTCTCCCACCTCCTCAGTCATAATTTGGAGACTTTACTCTTTTCACATGCCTTTCTTGTTATGCCTGAAAAGTTCCACAGCCTTGTTAGGGAGGGATATATTAGCCAAAGCTGGAACTATTATCTACATGAATATGGGGAAAAGTTATCCATTTGTTGTTCCCTAACTAAAGAGGGAATCAACCCTGAAGTTTGGGCATTAGAAGGGCAATTTGGAAGGGCAAAAAATGCACCCCTCCCCCAGTCCAAATCAGGTGAAAAGAACCCACCCCTTTTCCTTATCAAAGGCGATATCCCTTAAGGTCTGAAGCTCATAAAGGATTACAGGATATTGTTAAACATTTAAAAGCTCAAGGCTTAGTAAGGAAATGCAGCAGTCCCTACAACACCCCAATTCTAGAAGTACAAAAACCGAACACTCAGTGGAGACTAGTGCAAGATCTTAACCCATCAATGAGGCAGTAATTCCTCTATATCCAGTTGTACCCAAAACCTATACCCTGCTCTCTCAAATACCAGAGGAAGCAGAATGGTTCATAATTCTGGACCTCAAGGATGACTTCTTCTGTATTCCCCAACACTATGACTCCCAGTTTCTCTGTGCTTTTGAGGATCTCACAGACCACACATCCCAACTTACGTGGACCGTTTTGCCCCAGGGGTTTAGAGATATCCCTCATCTCTTTGGTCAGGCAATGGCCCAAGATCCAGGCCACTTCTCAAGCCCAGGCACTCTGGTCCTTCAGTATATGGATGATTTACTTTTGGCTACCAGTTCGGAAGCCTCATGTCAGGAGGATACTCTAGATCTCTTGAACTTCCTAGCTAATCAAGGGTACAAGGTGTCTAGGTCGAAGGCTCAGCTTTGTCTACAACAGGTCAAATATCTAAGCCTAACCTCAGAGGGACCAGGGCCCTCATCAAGGAATGAATACAGCCTATACTGGCTTATCATCACCCTAAGACATTTAAAACAGTTGTGGGGGTTCCTTGGAATCACTGGCTTTTGCTGACTATGGATCTCCGGATACAGCGAGATAGCCAGCCCCTCTATACTCTAATCAAGGAGACCCAGAGGGCAAATACTCATCTAGTAAAATGGGAACCAGGGACAGAAACAACCTTCAACACCTTAAAGTAGGCCCTCGTACAAGTTCTAGCTTTAAGCCTTCCCACAGGACGAAACTTATCTTTATACATCACAGAGAGAACAGGGATAGCTCTTGGAGTCCTTACTCAGACTCGTAGGACAACCCCACAACCAGTGGAATACCTAAGTAAGGAAATTGATGTAGTAGCATAAAGCAGAAGGAAAGCATCGGGCAGATGCTGAGGCCAAAATTGCTGCCATGCGGAACCTCCCATTAGAAATACTTATGAAAGGACCCTTGGTATGGAACGACCCCCTCCAAGAGATTAAGCCCCAGTATTCCCCAACTGAAACAGAATGGGGACTTTCACAGGGGCATAGTTTTCTCTCCTTGGAGTGGTTGGCGACAGAAGAAGGAAAGGTACTTATACCCAAAGTCAGTCAGTGAAAAATACTTAAACCCTCCACCAAACTTTTCATATGGGTATTGAAAACGCTCATCAAATGGCCAAATCCCTATTTACAGGGCCAAATCTCCTCTGGACCATCTGGCAGGTAGTCAAAGCCTATGAGGTGTGCCAAAGGAATAATCCCTTAGTCCATCATAAGGCTCCTTTGGGGGAACAAAGAATAGTTCACTATCCTGGAGAGGACTGGCAGTTAGACTTTACCCATATGCCTAAGTCAAAGGGATTTCAGTACTTGTTGGTCTGTGTCGATACCTTTACAAATTGGATAGAAGCTTTCCCCTGCAGGACAGAGAGGCTTAGGAAGTGATTAAAGTCCTAATTCATGAAATAATTCCTAGATTTGGGCTTCCCCAAAGTTTACAGAGAAACAATGGTCCGGCTTTTAAAGCCACAATAACTCAGGGAATTTCCAGGGCGCTAAGGATATGATATCACCTTCACTGAGCCTGCAGGCCACAATCCTCAGGGAAGATCCAGAAGGCAAATGAAACACTCAAGAGGCACTTAAGGACACTAACACAAGAAACTCATCCCCCATGGCCTACTCTTTTGCCCATGGCCTTGTTGAGAATCCAGAAATCTCCCCCAAAATGGGGCTCAGTCCGTATGAAATGTTGTATGGACGACCTTTTCTCACCTCCTACTTGATCAGGAAATGGCCAACTTGGTGAAAGATATAACTTCTTCGGCAAAATATCAACAAAACTTTAAAACCTAACTGAAGGATGTCACAGAGAAAAGGGAACAGAGTTGTTTCAACCAGGAGGTCTAGTGTTGTTCAAATCTGTCCCCTCTACCTCCCCATCTATGGACTCTTTGTGGGAAGGAGCATACTCGGTAATCCTCTCTACCACCACTGCAGTTAAGGTGGCAGGAGTGGAATCTGGAAATCCCCTGAGGAACCTGTGGGACTGTCAGCTCAGGAGTCCTAACATCAGCCAGACCAGCCTTGATTACCTGCGAACTGTTGGAGGACTTGCATCTCCTATTTCGGAAGGAAACATCCCACACTAAAAAGGCTCCTATCACTGATCCTGAAGAAAAACCCCTTCTTCCTTAAAAAAGGTAAGTGAAAACCTACATAATCTTTATCTTTAACACCTCTCCTTACCCCTTTAATGGAACCCTAATCACATCAACCTTCTTTGTATCTTCCTTTCTTTTGACAGCAATTTACTCCTACCTTTAACTCAGAGTGGATAAAATGATCTCATCTTCCAGAGCACCCTCTTTACCTTCCTATTTACTCTTTGCCTATGTATCCCTCCTGCTTCCTTGGATACCTCATACAATCACCCCTCTCCTTCCACTAGCTCCTAATTACCTCTACCAGACTCTCAACTTAACGCACTCTCTATTGAACCAGTCCAATCCTTTCCGGGCAAATGACTGTTGGCTTTGTATCTCTCTATCAACCTATGCTGACATTGCCACTCTCATTCCTGCAAAAAACTGGGTCTTTACCAACTTAACCTACCACCCTCATTAGGGAGGAAAAGACATTTTCCGACTTCTAAATATGCAATCATTAGCTGACTTCCCCATCTCTGATAGGACCAAGTATACCCTAACAGGATGTGCAATCCAACTTTTACGTTCTTACATTTCCGATCTCATCTATTACACAAGCAATGAAAAGCCCATACATGGCCTTGTAATTATGAATACCATCTTAACTTTCCAAACCCCTTTATGCATCCAATGCAACCTGTTATCAGGTCTGCCCTGGGGCACCTACTACCCCATCAGTGTAATTACACCCTAAAACTTCAAGCCCCAACTGATCATAGTAACTTTTGAGTCACCCAAACAGCTCCATTCAGACAGCTTGTCTGCTTCTTAGAGCCCCCCAAAATAATCACCTCCTCCCTGCTTAACAAACAGTCCAGGTTTTATAATGGCAAATATACTCCCTGCATGACCATTCATCCCTAGAACCCTTGCAGCAGCGACTCCACCACTAGTGAATGCCTTCTCATCCCCTCTTTCAATCACTGTCTCGAATGGTTCCTAGTAGATACAAAATGTTTTTTTCTCCAATGGGAAAATAGTTCTATTTTCAGGAAGCCACTCAGTTGACTCCCAACACCCCTTTCCAGTCTCTCACTGGAGCTACCTTGCAGGTACTCTAAGAGTATGGGAAAATGAAAACAACAAATTCACACACCTTTTTAACATACACAACCAGTTATGTCTACTCAGTCAAGGTATATTCTTCTTATGTGGAACATTGACCTATATCTCCCTCCCCACTAACTGGACAGGCACCTGCACCTTAGGCTTTCTAAGTCCCAACATTAACATTGCCCCAGGAAATCAGACCTTATCAGTACTCCACGAAGCTCAAGTCCATCAATGCAGAGCCATACAACTAATACCTGCTAGGAACCAGAATAGCCAGGTTATCTACTTCATTATCCTACTACCACACACTCTCCAAGGGTTACTCAGACATTTCCCACGAAATAACAAAATCTATCCTTACTTTGCTATCCTAAATAGACTATTTGGCAGCAGTGACTCTCCAAAACCACCGAGACCTAGACCTCTTCACTGCTGAGAAAGGAGGACTCTGCACCTTCTTAGGGGAAGAGTCTTGTTTTTGCACTAACCAGTCAGGGGTAGTATGAGATGCCACCCAGCGTTTACAGGAAAAGCTCCTGAAATCAGACAATGCCTTTCAAACTCTTATACCAACCTCTGGAGTTGGGCAACATGACTTCTCCCCTTTCTGGGTCCCGTGGTAGTCATCTTGTTGTTACTCGCCTTTGCACCCTGTATTTTTAACCTGCTTGTCAAATTTGTTTCCTCTAGAATCGAGGCCATCAAGCCACAGATCGTCTTACAATTGGAACCCCAAATGAGCTGAACTAACAATTTCTACCAAGGACTGACCTGCTGGCCCTCCCACTGGCCTAAAAAGTTCCCCTCTGGAGGACAATACAACTGCAGGGCTCCTTCTTCACTCTTATCCAGGAGGAAGTAACTAGAATGGTCATTGGCCAAATTCCCAACAGCAGTTGGGGTGTCCTGTTAGAGGGGGGATTGAGAGGTGAAACCAACTGGGCTTCTGGGATGAGTGGGGACTTGGAGAACTTTTATGTCTAGCTAAAGGATTGTAAATACGCCAATCAGCACTCTGTGTCTAGCTAAAGGTTTGTAAACACTAATCAGCATTCTGTCAAAATGAACCAATCAGCTCTCTGTAAAATGGACCAATCAGTTCTCTGTAAAATGGACCAATCAGCAGGATGTGGGTGGGGCAAGATAAGGGAATAAAACAGACCACCCAAGCCAGCAGCGGCAACCTGCTTGGGTCCCCTTCCACTCTGTTCCTTCGCTCTTCACAATAAATCTTGCTGCTGCTCACTCTTTGGGTCTGTGTCGCATTTAAGAGCCATAACACTCACTGTGAAGGTCTGCAGCTTCACTCCTGAAGTCAGTGAGACTGTGAACCCACCAGCAGGAATGAACATCTCCGGACGGGAGGAACAAACAACTCTGGATGCACCACCTTTATGAACTGTAACACTCACCACAAAGGTCTGCAGTTTTACTCCTGAAACCAGCGAGACCATGAACCCACTGGGAGGAATGAACAACTCCGGATGTTCCGGCTTTAAGAGCTGTAAAACACACTGAGAAGGTCTGCGGCTTCACTCCAGAAGTCAGCGAGACCATGAGCCCACCAGAAGGAAGAAACTCCAGACTTGCCCAAACATCAGAAGGAATAAACTCTGGACACACCATCTTTAAGAACTGTAACACTAACCACAAGGGTCTGCGGCTTCGTTCTTCAAATCAGTGAGACCAAGAACCCACCAATTCTGGACACAATAGGGTCATATGACTCATTGTGATCAATAGACATGAGTGGAAGGGAAGGGATTATATTAGGACTGAGGTTGTGTAAAATCTTTCCACAACCCTCTAGCTTTCTCATTTCTTTTTCCAATGCTCAGGAAGTAACATTTTTATGATGAAAAAAAAAAATCCCAATATGAAAACCAACCAGATATCCCAAGACATGACTTAGAAAACTTTCAGATTTATTGAAACCGTGCAGATTTTGCATTAACAAGATATTAACTTCTATTTTATTAAATCACTTAGATTTCAGGATAATTTCTTATTTAATCACAGACTAGTCTTCATATAAATGAAAATTATGCTTATTCTGTCTTGAAGTTCAAGGTGTGTTGAGTTGGATATTAAAGCATATGATGTGCACCCTGGAATGTTCTTATTGATTCGCATAATACTTATTAACTTTTTATCTTGCAATTACATTCTGCCAGGCACTAACAATACAAATTTCCATATGATATCACAATCTAATAATAAAAAGAATATGAAAAAGTAGTTAAAATTCTGCAATATTATTAGTGCCATTGATGCTCTATTAAGAGATAGAAACCAAGAGTTAAAGAATATTTGAGAGAGAGATAGAGGGAAAATGGCTGATAGGAGGCAGGACTAGATTGCAGCTCCCACTTGGACAGACAGAGCAGCATGTGGACACTCACATGATTATCTTTTGCTCCAGAACTACTGCAGGAATATACCAGGAAAGGTGAGAGAATCCACAGACTTTCTGAAGGAAGTAGATTGCTCCTGAAGGACCCAGGAGACATCCCAAATGCTGTGAGTGCCCAAGCTGTGTAAGTGGGAAAGGGGGACCCCGGAACACAGACCCTTACTGAGGAACCTGAAGGTAGAGATCATGGGAGAAGAATTTGACCTTACTTGGACTTGAGTCAAATTAGAGTCAAGGGAAATAAAGGTGTAGAGAAAGCAGCAGGAAAAGCCCCATGGGCTCTCTCGATCCCCAGGGAAGCAATTTCTGCCTTGTCTCACAGGGGCCCTTGGGGAGGGCTGCCAGAGGAACAGAGAAAAGACCACATGAAGAAATAAACCTCCAGCTAAACTTTAATAACAATTCCAACCAAACACAGCATCTCCTGGCCAGAACTTGGGGGAATGTGTGAACCCAGCGTTCAGACTTAACAGGCAGGAGGCACGAAAGCTCTGTTTGCTTTCTCAGCTGGGAGGCTGGTAGCCTGGGGCAAGTTCTCTGCCCAGCTTACCCACTGCCTGGAAGCAAACTCAGTGCGGTTGGCAGAGGCACAGTGGGAGTGAGGCCAGCCTTTTGCGTTGCATGGGAGCTGCGTGGGACCTGTAAGTGCTGTTTTCCTCACTTCCCTGACAATCTGCATGACACAGGGAAAGCACCCATAATCCTCCTAGGAACGTAACTCCATTGACCTGGAAACCACACCCCCATCCCCAACAGCAGCCGCAGCAAGTCTCACCCAAGAAGAGTCCAAGCTCAGACATTCCTAACTCTGTCCCCACCTGATGGTCCATCCTGATCCTCTCTGTTAGCTGAAGACAAAAGGCGTATTCTCTTTGGAGTTCTAGGGCTCCACCCACTGCCTGCTCCTCCCTATACTACCACAGCTGATGTCTTCTTGAAAGTGCTACCGGCTGGCAGGAGGTCAACCAGCACAAAAATAGTGCATTAAATAACCAAAACTAAGGACCCTCACAGAGTCCATTCCACTGGTCTGCCTCCTCCACTGGAGCAGGTCCTGGTATCCACGGCTGAGAGACCTAAGACAGTTCACATTGCAGGATTCTGTACAGACAACTCCCAGTACCAGCTCAGAGCCCGGTAGCCCTGCTGCAGGGCTAGATACAGAAAAGAAATAACAATCACTACAGCTTGGCTCTCAGGAAGCCACATCCCTAGGAAAATGAGGAGAGTTTTACATTAAGGGAACACTCCATGGGACAAAAGAATCTGGACAGCAGCCATGAGCCCCAGATCCTACCCAAATGAGAAGGAATGAGAAAAACAATTCTGGTGATATGACAAAAAAAAGTTCCTTAACACCCCCCCCAAAAAAAAAATCACACTAGCTCACCAGCAAAGGATCCAAACAAAGGAGAAATCTTTCATTTTCCTGAAAAATAATTCAGAAGCTAATCAAGGATGCACCAGAAAAAGTGAAGTCCAATTTAAAGATGAAAAACAAAAACAAAAAACCTGATACAAAAAATTAGGTGAGAAATCTTAAGTGAAATAGATAGCATAAATGAAAAACAATCACAACTTCATTCAATAAAGGGCACACTTAGACAAATGCAAAATGTTCTGGGAAGTCTCAGCAATAAAATCAAACAAGTAAAAGAAAAAGCCCCAGAGCTCAAAGACAAGATTTTTAGATTACCTGATCCAGCAAAGACGGAGAAAAAAGAATTTTAAGAAATGAACAAAATCTCCAAGAGGTTTGGAATTATGTTAAACAACCAAACCTAAGAATAATTGGCATTCCTGAGGAAGAAAATAAATTGAAAAATTTGGAAAACATATTTGGTGGAATAATCAAGGAAAACTTCCTTGGTCTTGCTGGAGACCTAGAGATTCAAATACAAGAAGCAAAGAACATCTGGGAAATTCATCACAAAAAGACCATCACCTGGGCACATTGCCATCAAGTTATATAAAATGAAAACGAAAGAAATAATCTTAAGAGCTGCAAGCCAAAAGCACCAGGTAACTTATAAAGGAAAACATATTAGATTAACAGCAGATTTCTCAGCACAAACCCTACAAGCTAGAGGGGATGGGCCCCTATCTTTAGCCTTAAAAAAAAAACAATTATCACGCAAGGATTTTTTAACCAGAGAAACTAAACTTGATAAAGGAAGGAAAGATACAGTCTTTTTCAGACAAACAAATGCTGAGAATATTCACCACTGCCAAGCCAGCATTACAAAAACTGATAAAAGGAGATCTAGATATTGAAACAAACTCTGGAAACACATCAAAACAGAACCTTCTTAAAACATAAATATCACAAGACTTGTAAAACACAAATACAATTTAAAAAAAGTATATGGCTAACAAATGGCAAAATGAATGGAATAATACCTCACATCTCAATACTAACATTGAATGTAAATAGCCTAAATGCTGCACTTAAAACATACAATATTGCAGAATGGATAAGAATTCACCAACCAAGTATCTGTTGCCTCAAGAGACTCCCCTAACATGTAAGGACTGGCATAAACTTAAGGTAAAGGCATACAGAAAAACATTCCATGCAAATGGACACCAAAAGCAAGCAGGAGTAGCTACTCTTATATCAGATAAACAAAATTCTAAATCAACAGCAGTTAAAAAAGACAAAGAGGGATATTATATAGTGATAAAAGGCCTTGTCCAACAAGAAATTTCACAATTCTAAATATACGAAAACAAAGATAAATAGGTGGGACTTAATTAAACTAAAGAGTTAAAAGGAACAGTTGGCAGAGTAAACAGACAACCCACAAAGTGGGAGAAAATCTTCACAATCTATACATCTAACAAAGGAATAATATCCAGAATCGACAAGAAACTCAAATAAATTAGCAAGAAGAGAGCAAACAATCCCATCAAAAAGTGGGCTAAGGACATGAATAGATGATTCTCAAAAGAAGATACAGAAATGGCCAACAAACATATGGAAAAATGCTCAACATCACTAACGATCAGGGAAATCTGAAAAATGCAATACCACCTTACTTCCGCAAGAGTGACCATTATCAAAAAATAATTTTAAAAAAGATGTTGGCATGGATACAGTGAAAAGGGAACACTTCTGCACTGCTGGTGGGAATGTAAACTAGTACAACCACTATGGAAAGCAGTGTGGAGATTTCTTAAAGAACTAAAAGTGGAACTACCATTTGATCCAGCAATCCCACTACAGGGTATCTACCCAGAGGAAAAGAAGTCATTTTACGAAAAAGATACTTGCATACACATGTTTATGATAGCACAATTCACAATTGAAAAAATATGGAACCAGTCCAAATGTCCATCAATTAACAAGTCAATAAAGAAACGGTGAGATATATATATATATATATGTGTGTGTGTGTGTGTGTGTGAATTAATGGCATTCACAGCAACTTAGATGGTATTGGAGACTTTTATTCTAAGTGAAGTAACTCAGGAATGGAAAACCAAATATTGCATGTTCTCACTTATAAGCGGGAGCTAAGTTATTAGGATACAAAGGCATTAGAATAATACAACGAACTTTGAGGACTAGGGGGAAGGGTGGGAAGGAGGGATAAAAACTACACATTGAGTTCAGTTTACACTGCTCAGGTGATGCAGGCACCAAAGTCTCACAAATCCCCACTAAAGCACTCACTCATATAACCAAACACCACCTGTCCCCCAAAAACCCATGGTAATAAAAAACAAACAAACAAACAAAAATTGAAAGATACTGCATGTTCAATAACACAGGACACACATTTCATACAGAGTAAACAGAGACTAGTTGCCAGTGTTTAGGTCAAAGAGTGAATAGGGAAAAGTAGTGGAAGATGGTACCATGGATGTAGTTTAGTTGCATCCTGTCAACATTGAAGAAACACTGACAGAGGAGAGGACATGGAGACAACTGAAAATGCATTTGGTTATTGAAATAGTAAAGGTAAAAATAATTTGGATCTCTACAGTAGTGGCAATAAACGTGGAGAAAGCAATGTAAATTTTAGAGTCCTTGGTAGAGACAAGGGCTTGTCATCTTGTGGGATATGAGTGTTACAGGAAGAGGGATGGGTAGAGATAATAGTGAAGCTTCTAGTTATAAGACTAGAAAGCGATGTTTTAATGCCAAGAGGATCCAAAAGGAGGGAAATGTGACATGCTGAATAATGACCTCATAACATTTCCAGATTCTAGTTTTTGGAACCTGTAAATGTCATGTTAGGATTGAGACAGCCAGGTGGGAAGTGTTCCCCAGAAAAACTCCACTAGGCCTGCTCCGTGGGAGGAGTTCACACTGGGGTGGAGCCACAGAAGTTCCTACCATTTGCAGTGGGGAGGACCCTGGCCCTTCCTCTTCCTGGGTGGAACCTAGGATTCAATTTTGAGACAGGAAGCACACTAGCAGGGACTCTGGCCTTGGGGAGAGTCCCTGTTTCCCTCTTCTTCTTTTCACCCAATAAACCCTGTCCTCCCTACCTTTCAAATTGTCTGCAAGCCTAATTTTTCATGGCCATGTGATAAGGGCCCACATCTTTAGCTGAACTAAGGAAAGAGTCCTACAACAAGATCATGAGAAGGGAAAATTATCCTGGATTATCCAGGTTGACCTTCAGAGCAATCACAGGTATTCTTATAAGATGGAGGCAGAGGGAAATTTCAAACAAGGAGAGGGCAATATGATTGTAGATTGGTGTGATGCCACCATAATTCCAGCAGAACGATTCCAGCAGAAGCTGGAAGAGGCAAGGAAGTGATTCTCCCCTGTTATCTCCTGAGTGAGCACAACTCTAACATGTTGATATTAGCCCAGTGAAACTTATTTAGGACTTCTGGTTTCTGAAACCATATGAAAAGAAATTTTGTTGCATTAAGACACTGAATAAATTTGTGAGAATTTTTTACAACAGGAATATGAAATAAATACATAAGATTAACCTATAGTTTCTAGCTAGGACCATATATGTATGTGTGTGTATATATATATATGCATGTGTGCTTGTGAATTTTGTGTATGTGTGTGTATGTAGGTATATTCACATGTGAATTGATGAAAATATAGAAGAAAGGAAAGGCTAAAACTGAAATAAAATTAAAAAAGCAACGTGGAACGCCATGTGGTTCTCACTTCTCTCCATTAATATTGCAGCCGAGATACTAGATATGAACATATCAAAGGAAGTTAAGAGAGAAAGGTTGTAGACATGCCAAGAAAATTATCCCAGCTGGTAGATAAAGTGCTGTCAGGAGGGCTAATATAGACTTTATGATTCCCTGTCTAGTGCTGTAAAGTTTAAACTCAGCACATCACCATATCTTGTATGCCTGTATACCAGGTCTACCTCTTCCACCATCCTTCCATTAATGATTTTCAAGAAAAAGATGCTAAAATAATTTCATAAAAATCACTTAAGACCTCCAGATAGAAAATGGTTGGTGATAAAAATGATATTTATAACAACCATAAGCCAGTGCCCCAACACCCTCCCTGTACATATAGCCATGTGGAATTAGTAGAATTACGAAAATCATACAGGACAATGCTTCTCTGAATTGAGCAGAAAAAACTCTGAAAGCCCAGGGATACTTTCTGAATCCCCTTTTGTATGAGTTTCTGTAATGAACAAATGATAATTAAATATCAACTAAGTCAGACACTGTTTCAAGTGACTTTTCGTGTGTCCTCTATTTGTTTCTCACAATGCCACCATGATATACTTTTTATGTGTCTGATTATCTCTCTTGCATAGACTGGAAAAAGGAGTCCCAGAGAGCTTGATTCCTAGTCATTAAGCAATAGAGTCAGGAGTCAAACTGAGTTCATATTCTTAACCAATGTGCTGCAGATTCTACTGAAAGTCATGTGTCATTCAGATTCATTTTTTAGGTCTTCTATTCAAACTTTCTGATTTTAAGAGAGCAGCTGTAGTGCTGCTCGGTGCTCTACAGATCACTATAGGTGATCTTTGATATATGTGTTAGATGCAGCAGCAGCAACAATAACAGTGTGGAGTCAACCAGGTTTGGAGGGCCTCCTAAAAATCTCAGGGTTTACTCATGCTTCTGGAGCTCTGGCTCTTTTGGAATTAAATTACTGAAACAGATATTCTGTACTTCTTCCTCTTCCACTTTCTTTTTCTTTTTTTTTTCCTCCTGGCAACAGATCCTAATAATTGTTAAGATATCTGCTAAAACTTTCATTCTGATAGACCTAATTAGAGCAAGTTTCTGATTAAGATGTGAATATATAGATAATAATTAATTGGATAGACTGCAAAACAAAACTTGTTGAAAATTATCATTACCTATACAAGACATTTCTCTTTTTGATGAAAAGCTATTATATTTTTCATGGCCATCATTTAAAATTGGGAGTCACATTAAACATGAATGTTGATAAATAAAATATAGAGACTCACACTAAATGTATAATAATCCCACCATGTAAACTGAATTTACCTTTGTAATTTTTAATTACCATAAATAGCTTTTTTTGTAATTCATATTTTATTTCTCTAAATGCAAAAGATAAAAATTAACTCACATCATTTATTAATTGAGCTTATTAATAAGTAGATTTTTAAATTAACTTACATTTAGGCTTCCATTGTAATTTTTCCATGTAGCCCATGAATGTTGAAAAAACAGTTATATGGCAAAAGTAAATTCTTTTAATAATGGGAAAACAAACTTTCTTAAAAAACCATTCATTTTCATTTTTATTGTTATAAAATTAGGACATGCAAAGGTATACATTTCACTTTCTGAAAGACGTTCAGTGACAGTCCCTGTGCAGAATATTTGTCCACTCGAACTCTTTCAGTGTAGTTTTTTACTGTTTCTGATTTCAGTGTTTCTGTTGGTTATCTGCATTATATTAATTATAAGCTTATGCCACTATTTCTTGTTTGATCAACTATGGAGCATTAGCTACTGACTTCATTTACTCAAGATTAATTATGATTAACTTCAATTAATCTCCTTTCCCCTTTTCTCCGTGTTTTATAATAAATATTAATTATGTTGGTTGCTTATATAATTGAAGAGAATACAGTTAAAACGTTTTTTTTTTTTTTTCTTTTTTCTTTTCTTTTTTTTTTTTTTTTTTTTTTTTTTTTTTTAATGCGGAGTCTCGCTCTGTCTTCCAGGCTGCAGACTGGAGTGCAGTGGCGCCATCTCTGCTCACTGCAAGCTCCGCCTCCTGGGTTCAAGCCATTCTCCTGCCTCAGCCTCCCGAGTAGCTGGGACTACAGGCCCCTGCCACCACGCCCGGCTAATTTTGTTTTTGTATTTTTAGTAGAGACGGGGTTTCAGTGTGTTAGCCAAGATGGTCTGGATTTCCTGACCTCGTGATCTGCCCGCCTCGGCCTCCCAAAGTGATGGAAGATTACAGGCATGAGCCACCGTGCTGGGCCTTAAAACTCTATTTCTTGATTCATTAACCTCGGTACCTCAACTTACTCCATCCTGTTCCCACTCTACCTCCCATGTCTGTCAGCATTCCTCAAAAATTTCCTCAAAAAATTCTGTCATTTGCATTCTGGTCTGTAATTATTACAGATTTCCATGATTTCACTACAGATTGACTGTGAAACTTAAAAGCTGAAACTTAGTGTTGGCCATATTAAGATTATGGAAATACCATTTATTTCAAAACCAGGTGGATCCTCAGAGGAAATACGGATCCATGCCACTGAACTTTTACAACTAAAGAAAAAACTTTTGAGGATCCAAAACGATTCTCCCTTTTATACTTTATCCATCATTCAAAATCATTTTATATTTTAATTTGCTTTGCACTGTCTTTCTTACTTAGAGCTCTGCATGTTCCCTTGGATTTTCTACTTGTATTTCTGTTTTTGACCCAAGAATTATATGCCTTATTAAAATCAGTTAAGGTTGATCAATAATGGTTCCTTGAATGCTCTGATAGTGACTCCTCCTTAGACTTGCTAAATAGGTTTCACTCTGGGAATATCATATGTACTCCTTTCTAAAGTGCATGTCTAAAACTTCCATGGATAATTTATTTTTCCTGCAGTTTATATTATTTTTTCCAAAAAAAAAAAAAAAAAAACCATATGGGAGGTAAATTTTCTTCATCTTATTTGCTCACTCTCCACAGATAGGATATAACATCATTTAGTGTCCAATGGAGGCGACAAGAAACCAAATGTTCATTGTGGTTCTCTTTTCCTTGTAGGGCACTTGCTATTTGTCTCTGGAAACTTTTAGGGGATTTTCCCCTTTCTCCCCACCTTATATATTTTTATCTGATATCTCTGGGTAGGAATAGGCTTTTAAAAATTCAACCTTCTTGACACAAGGTGGGCATTTCTAATCTGAAGACATAAATTTCTATTTTCCACTCTAAAAATTTTCCTTCTGTTATTTCCTCGGTAATTTCTTCCCCTCCTGTTTTTTCATTCTTCCCATACTTAAATATTTTATGATTATTCTTCCATATTGCTAATCTTTTTGTGCCACTTTTCATCTATTTGTATTTTTAGTTCTATGTTCTAAAATAGTTCTTTACTTCCTATTCCAAACATTTTATTAGATTAAATATTCATTAAGCATATTTTAAATTTTACATAACTGTTACCTAAATTCCCAGCAGACAGTTATATATTTCATTGAAACCATCTTATCGGAACTGTCTGAATATTTTAATTAAAAGTAGTTTATTATTTATTTGTTTATATCCTATTCTCTAACCTTAATTCTATTGCTTTACCTTCAGGATTAGCTGTTTCATTTTTTAGTATTTACACTTTTTTGATCTTAATTGGTCATTAATAAACATGAATAAAGGACCAGGTAAATTATTTTAGGTGTGTTGCAGAAATTTTTTTCTGCTGTTACTGGATTATTTCTTGAATGAGAGGGATGTTTGCTTTCTTTGTGTGTGTGATGTTTTAAGGGTTTACTGTGAAATATCCAGGAGTGTGTTATATGTATAGAACAGGTCAACACATGAGTTAAGACCCATTCAAATACCAAAACAAGGCCAGTCTGACTAATGACAATACACCCTCACTCACTCTGGGAGCCATGGATTCTCCTCAACATACCCATCAACATATATCTGACCTTAAACACTGCTTCCTGATGCACAACAGTGGGAGGAACCTGAACATGCATGTCTTTCATATTGACTCTCCCTTGGTCATCATCATTTCTGAGCCACCTCTCATACCTGCTGTCTTTAGCTCTTGACTCTAGGAATCTGTGCTGTGTAAACACTCCTAGCTTCACTGCAGCATTTTTGCTGTTGAATATACTGAGAGATGGCTCCTTCTTTTGTAATATATCCATCTAGGTATTCCCATCAGTCTTCTGTCTTTCAAAAATTTATTCTAATCTGTTGACTGCTGGTGTTTCTCTGCTGTCATTCTCAGAAGCTCTTTGGATTTATTTACTTTTGTGTTTCTTCACAGAACACGCAACACATTTTTGAGATAGAGATAATTTAATGAGATTTCTGACTGTAATAATTTGAATCTTGAGAAGTTTTAAATGTTATCTTATAAAGGAAAGCAATTTGCTTGTTTTAAGTCAATGTCAAAGGAATATTCCCATATATATATATATACATGTGTATGCATATATACTGAAACTTCCATGGATAACTTATTTCTCTTGCAGTTCGTATTAATTGTTTTCCAGAAAAAAAATACGTGGGAGGTAAATTTTCTGCATTTTATTTGCTTAATCTCGATAGACGGAATATACATATTTGTGTATATATGTATGTATAAAAAAGTCATATTCTCCGTTCAATAGTATTAACACAAATCTCCAAAAGTACCCTAAATGAGTGAGAAATAATTCAAGGAAAACCATTCTAAAGATTTGAAAATAAAAAATCTTTAAATAATATTGCATTTAAAAATATATATTAAAATGTAAATGACAGGCAGAAAACACAATTTCAATGTGGATAGCTTAAAAAGAGTTGATAACTTTATCATATATATCATCCTTAAAAAACACTTACATTAAATTGAGGAAAATATTAAACTTTACAACTGGAAAAAAGGGTACAGGATATGAAGAGGTAATTTTAAAAAATGAAATAATAAATGTTAAACATTTTAAATTATGAGTAAAAATTTAAATTTTTAGCAGATAGTATGACAGTTCTGATGTTAGTGTCAAAAATATAATTTGAAAAGAAATTTAAGCTAAAAGAGTATGTTGAAGGGATAGTGATTTTTTTACTGAGTCAAAGAAGAGGTGCAGGCCCCAGTATGCATCTGGGGATCTAAGTGACCCAGTGACTCCAAAGTATTTACTCCATCTGAGTGACCCTCATATATCCAACCTTACCTGATTTACAAAAGCAAACATGGCAATTGATTCTGACAGTTACATTCACTTTATCTAGAGACCCCGGAGAAGAGCCACTGTTCAGTAGGAAGGATTCTGACCAACGTTTACACACGTATCGGATATGAACAAGTGAGTATAGCCAGAGACACTGGGCTCTGTGATTGAACCAGCCTGGTTCACAGGCTAAGCCCTCTGATTAGGGGGTGGTGACGGAATTGGTTACCAACAAATAAAGATAGAAATATTTCGTTGACCAAATGAAATAAGAGCTATACAGCTGTGTAATGAGTTGAGGAAGTTTTGTTAAAATAAAGATGTTGCAAAACTATGGAGCAAAATGTCCCTGAAATCATTCTTCATGGTCATCTCTATCCATAAGTATTTGTAGAATGTTCACTTTCTAGGAAAAGCAGCAAATAAGAAATAAATACCATTTTGCTGAGGGTTTGCTGAGCCCTTGTGGACCAAGATTTACTGGAAAAAGATTGAAACACTTGACGTTACCTAAAGACCAATAAGTAACTGAATTTTTATGGAATTCCAGTTTCATTATCACCGAAGTCCCATGTGGTGAAATTGGACAAGCATTTGAGTGGTCCTGTGAGAATAATAAAAAGAGAAGAAAATCAGTTAAATTGGATCCAAGGGGTCCTGACTCACTTCCCTCATCTTAACACATGGAAACAATAGAAGAATAATGGGTCCACATCGATTCGTATTACTAATGTGGCCCAACGAGTGAACTGAATTTTGTCCTATTAGAAAACAAATGACTTAGAGGAGGAAGCAAAGAAGTAGAGGCGAGAAAAGAATGGGCACTCCTTTGCTCCGTTATGCAGTTAATCTAAACTGAAGTTTCTGAAACCCATATGAGCACCTAAAACTCAGTCATGAATTTTCTCTTCTCTTTAGGAAAGACTGGCCTTAATTCATAGAGCTTAAGAGCTGGAGAAGAATTTAGAACTAAGTCCAGCTGCATTATTTTATAGCAAGCTGATACTCTGAGTAGATATATAACTTTTTGAGATCAGGTTTCCTAAGGTACAGCTGTGTCAGCTTTCTAATATACATGGCTGTCCTTCTACCATTAGGAAGCTTTGTTCTTTATTGAAAAAATCTATTTGTCTATCTCTACATAATCTATCATCTATCCATGTGATCTTAAGAAAAGTTATTTACTCTATAAGATGTTCTTTAGAATTTAATTTCCATCCATAAGTTAAAACTCAATAAATTTATATCCAACCTCTTTTTGTTAAATATATATTTATTTCCTGAATATCCCCCCTTCATGTGCAAGTTCACTTCAAAGTTTTATATACTATCTTTCAGGGAAATGTTTCTTTATGTTAGTGAATATCTTTACTTTTTAATTAATTAATTTCCTACTTTCTTATGTAGTTTTCATATCAGGTAGACTTAACAGAACTGACAGACACAAAAATACATAAACACACGTACACGTACACATATTCTACAGAAGCCTTGCTAGTAGGGAATTTTACGTTTGTAGTTTTTAGTGTGGGAGTGGTGAAATAGGCATTGATTTTCTATAGATCACCCTGAAATTTGCCTCAGAGTGATATATGATATTATGCTATAATTGCCTCTTTCTTGTCTAATGACAAGAAAATATATAAATTAAAAAAACCTCATGTTTGAACAATGGCACATCTCATCAATTTAGTTCAGTATCACATAATATAAGTAGTAAACTTTAGCTATACACAGTGACATATCAATTTACCTTTATTACTTAGTTTTCGTGCACACGTAGTATCAAACTTAGTCTTGTATGTAATTTGTGGGTTCAAGATTTTTGTGATACATACTGCAGGTGCCATATAATTAAACAATAAAATTTATAATAAAACCAATATGGATCTAGTAACCTCTATTATACCACTCTTTAAACTTTAATATTAGCAGCAACAAACTTTATTAAAAATTCTTGGGAAAAATATTTAAAATATGTTTTTTAACTTGATAAATTTAGAACAATTTAGTAGTCAGTATATTTTTTGATTAGCTATTAATAATTTATGTCATTCTACCTTGGGGTAAGTTAAGCATATCAGAATTAACTACTGAATTATTACACTTGTCGTTGCATAGAGGATAAAGATAGAAGCAAGCATAAAATAATGCATTTCTAAAAAAGAAAATATCACACTTGATATATAAAGAAAATAGGAAAACATGTAACTAATAATGATTTATGTAAGTCAATTTACATATGCAAAAGAAATTGTCTAGAAATAAATATTTGTCTTAGTAACATAATGCTAAACAAACTTCATAGGGAATATTCAAGAAAAATGCAGTTTTAATTTTAATATGCACATGAGATCAATTAATGTATTCACATAGGCAAATATGAAGGCAATGACCCTGATTCTGAAGCTTGTTATTTCTGGAGTTGGCATATGGCTCTTTCTAACAGCAGACATAATGATTTCAATAAATTAGCTGCTAATGCCATGTAATGAAATCTGATTTGTGTTAATTTGGCCATTACTTAGTAATTTTATGTTAATTTTTTTTAAAAAATCAGTTTTGAAGGCAGTATTAGAATTTCATTTTCCATCTAACGTTTTAAAAATAAACAAGAAAAAAATTTTGATTCAGATGTTAAATAAAACGAAAGTTGTTTTACAAAGTAAGAATGCAGAATATTACTCAGAGAGAGTTTACGTAGAAATTTGTTTATAATAATCCAATTTTTAAAAATTCCATTGAACAATAGTCATGTCATAGAGCTGAATAGGGCTATTTTAGTCATATTTAAAATAGTCATTGCTAAATTCCCTTGTTGAAATCTCATCCACTCCTACCATTTTTATTTGTTGCAGAACATCATGAGGTTTGTCTTGTTACATGTGATGGTGAAGGTAGTGGTGGTGGCAGTAATATTTACATATATGTAAATCTATACATATTTGTATGTGTGTGTGTATATATATATATATATATATTTTTTTTTTTTTTTTTTTTTTTTGAGACGGAGTCTCACGCTGTTGCCCAGGCTGGAGTGCAGTGGCGCGATCTCGGCTCACTGCAAGCTCCGCCTCCCGGGTTCCCGCCATTCTCCTGCCTCAGCCTCCTGAGTAGCTGGGACTACAGGCGCCCGCCACCGCGCCCGGCTAATTTTTTTTTTTTGTATTTTTAGTAGAGACGGGGTTTCACTGTGGTCTCGATCTCCTGACCTTGTGATCCGCCCGCCTCGGCCTCCCAAAGTGCTGGGATTACAGGCTTGAACCACCGCGCCCGGCCTTGTATATATTATATATAATTGCATATATTAGGTCATTTATTTAAATAAAATCATTAGAAATCAAATTTGTTAAAAGAGAAAACATTTTTTTCTCTCTGAGCCATGCCAAATAAAATAAAGAAGATCTTCCTCGTAAGTTTGGTTTTGCACAGATAGATTCATGTTGAATATGAGCTTACATAAAAGCTAACAAACATGAATATTTTCTCTTTGATTTTTGTTGGAGTATAAAAAGAGTACAATAGAAGTTAAAGTCATTCCTACTCTTATGTGTATTATTCTTAAAATCTCATTTAACTTCATACAACTCTTTTTTCTCACACAGGAGTGGGATAATGGTAATTAACTCATACATCTCTGATGGGGATGTAATGAGCTAATATATGTGAAGTGTCTGGCAAATGGTAAAGATTAAAAAATGTTGGAAAGAAGTATCACTTAAATAGATAATATCCTTAATTGAGCACAGGTATCCCTTGCTTACATCTTTCAGTCCAGTCTCTATGTTTCAGCCAGAATGAAATATAAATCTGACTTTTTTTATGACCACTTTGCTTAAAATTCTGTTATGGATACATCTAGGATACAGGCCAGAATCGATGTCATGGAATACAAGGCACTTCACGTTTTGGCTTGTGCAATTTTCTTCTGCCACCTCTCTATTTTGGTGGTTCATGATTGTCAGTCTATCCACACTGAACTCTTTGTATTTACCTAAATGAATCATGATGTTGAATGTCCTCATGCCTATTTATATAATATTCTTTCCTTCTGAAAAGCTTACCCTAACATTGTTTGCTTGGGAATTACCTACTGATTCTTCTAGACTCTAGGATGTGATCATTAATACTCCTAGGTGAGTCATTTTATTCTCATTGTTCTCATAGTTGCTTTAATACCTCATACTTGAGAATATTACTGTATATAATGTATATTTATTTGCATATATCGCTCTCCCCCATAGACTCCTGGCATCACAGTGACTAGTGACATGTGTAATATATCTTTCTACACATAGTGCTTAATATCCTATCTAGCATTCAGTGAACTTTTAGTGACTATTTCTTAAACCTTATGTTGAAGATAATGCAACAATTGTGTTCATAAAATGATCTTCCAATAAGAGAAATTTATTTGAAGTACCCAAGATTTATTTATTATTTATTATTTATGAGCTAACATTTCTGTTTCTTAGCAGCTGTATTTTTATGTTCAATTTCATGAAATTCTAAATTCATCTTCATTCAATTATAAATATTAGAAACATTGCTTTATTTTACATAACACAATCTTTCTCATTTCCTGCAGTGGTGTCCATGTCACATTCACTCTGGTAAATTTCTTTTTTCATGGAAAGAACAGAATATATGGCAAGTTCATTTGGTGCTAATTAGGAGTTGGACATATTGATGATTTACTTCTTTCTCTAAGACAAAGTTAGAACTGCCGAAACAGTGACTTGTGACTTGTGAGTCTTTTTGCTGATTTAAAAACAGACACGGGAGATTAGAAAATACCCATGGCCCACGTACAAGTAGGTGAAAGATACTGAACTGCAATGTATTTAAGAACGTGAAATCCTAAACCTGATTTTTCTGATATTTACATTGGAATTTTTAGAATGGAAAATTGTATGCTGAACCAACATGCATTCTATTGTAGCTGAGGAAGACACCTTTCTGTGTGAGAAACCCCAGCGTTTCCCAGAGATTTGCACGTGTGTTCACATTGCTACAAAGTTGATTAGCACTTTATTATTAAGTATCTGCTGCATATATCATCATTTCAGTGAGACACTAAGGTTTTGGTTCTTATCTACTTTGACTGTTGGTGTCAAATAAAAGGTTTTCCATGTAATGTAGGGTGTTCTAACATTCCGAGGGGATAAGTGGCCATATTAGAATTTTTTTCTAGACAAATTATCATTTTCTAAAAGTATACAAACCACCTCTTCTTACAGCATATATAGATGCATTAAATGCTTTTTATTTATTTTATAAACATTCTAAATAATAAGAAAAAAATGGCTTGCTTTATCAAATTATTCACAAATTTCACATATTATAGTACACGTGTTTACCACTTTAGAGCACTTGCTAACTAAATGTTGAATCATTACAAGTTCTTTTCCTAGTTCACCATTATGTGACATTAAAACAAAATCAAACAAGTATGAGCTTGGGTGCCTATCGGGATTAAGATGTGTTGATCCAGTAACCTGGACTAAGAACCTAAGCAGAATAAGACCTGCTTATGTGTTTGAATGCATGAGATCGAGGAAGGCATTTCAATGATTGGAGAGTATTATTGGGGCATAAAGAAAACCAGAGTGAACTAGTCCAACTTCGACATTGATCTGAAGAGGCTAACGTATATAGGAGTACGCAGCTTATCAATTAAGCTGTATGAATAATAGCAAAAGAGGAAGATGTTGCCTCTGAAAGAGGAAAGATAAAAAGGCTTAGTTTTACTGTTTTGTGTTGCTTAGGGAAACACAACAAACATGTTTTATATACTCACATGTATATATTTAAAATATATGTGTATATATTTTATTACATATATAAATATACAAATAAATTTTTATATACAGAGGTTTTATATTATATGTATAAAATCTGACTAATGTTGTTACATCCTGATAAACCCAATATATGTTGAACATTATTAATTAATATATATTTAATTATTATAATATATATTTAAAGAGAGAGAAAGAGAGATTTATTGTAAAGAATTGGCTCAAGCAATTATGGGCTGGCAAGTCCTAAGATCTGCAGGGTGAGTCAGCAAGCTGGAGACCCAGGAGAGCCATTGGTGGAGTTCCAGGCCAAGTCCAAAGGCCTGAGAATCAGGAGAGCTGATGGTACGCTTCCAGTCTGGAGTCCAGCAGGCTTGAGATGCAATAAGAGATGATATTTTAGTTTGAATCATGACAGAAAAAAAGTAAATGTCATAGTTCAAAGGCTGTCAGGCAGAAACAATTCTCTCAGCCTTTTTTTCTCTATTAAGGCTTTCAACAATTTGAATGAGGCCCACACACACTGGGGAGGGCAATCTGCCTTACTTATTTTTCCAATGAAATGTTAATCACATCCAAAAACACAGAGACATGAGAGTAATATCTGGCCAAATATCTGGGCCTCTTGTGACCCAGTGAAATTGACACAAAATTAACCATCACATTTGTAGAAATGTATTTATGAAATCAGTGAATTAATAAATCACAGATCTCTGACACCTTGTGGAAATCAGACAAAATGGCCAAACAATTTAATTGAGCCTTAGACAGAGTTGTATTGGATCAAACTGAGTAGAACATTTACTGTGGCGGAATTGAACAGGTAGAATTCTCAATTGTTCAAGCAATGAGGCTCTCTCCCCATTGCAATGGCTTTATGATGAGAAAAAGAGGACACACATACTCCCAGGAGGAAGTAAACTATAATTACAAGGAGAGATACTTAGGGTCTAGTAGCTAATTTTACCCTGGGAGAAGGTCTTAGAAATTTGAGAGGGGGTTATCATGAAGTAAAAAAATTGGGAAATTTTCAAAAAGATTAACTTAAGCTAATGTACTCATAGTAATCATGTAAGACTGACTTTGTCCTACTAACTTCATTTGGTTGTATAACTGTATTATATCACCAAATTTATTTGTCAGTCTGTGAGGAAATTTAGAACTGGGGAAATACTGAAGCTTATTGTTTCCATATTCTTTGTAACCTGTTTTAAGATCAGGGACATTGTAGAATTTGGCGTCTTAGATTGCCCTTACCATTGCCGTTACTATGATTAGACTCCGTTAGGAGAGAGAGCAGAAATGGAATAGGGAGTCAGAACTGATAGGAAGCACCTTTTTCGAATCCAAAAGGAACAAATCAAGGTGAATAAGATTTTATAGTAGTGCAAAGCAATACACATTCAGTAGAAACTACTTCGAGTACCTACACAACCATTTCATTTTTCACGTTCAGTACCTTATGCAAAATTTACATGAGATATCAAACACTTTATTATGAAGTAGGCTTTGTATTGGATGATTTTGCCAAACCGTAAGCTAAAGTAAGGTAAGTTAGATTAAGCTATGATGTTCAATAGGTTAGGTGTTTTAAACACATTTTTCACTTACAAATTTTTCAATGTATAATGAGTTTATCAGGATGTAACAATATTACAAGTCAAGAAGCGTCTGTATTTGTTTTATCATAAAAAGTCTTAACTGACCTTTATTTAATCAACTCTTTAATTAGTTAATTATGTAGAAGAATGCCCATTGCATACTGAAGTCTTGGCTAAAAGGCCAGTGTGTTTGTACCATTTAAATTGAATCTTTGCTAAATAATTATCATTTTTTATTCATTTCCAAACCTATTCATTTCCATTAACATTGTCATTGCAATAATTAAGTACGCATGTTCAGATGAAATATGAGTGTGAAAAAGTGTTGATGCTTGTAGAAAAACAAAGTTGAATTAAAGTTAGGATAAATTTGATGAAGATAAGAGGAAAAGAAAATATGCTGAAAATAGGCAAAAATTGTAAAAAATGGGAGGAAATCACAAAAATCTGTGGACATTCTGCAATCACATTTTTTAGCAACTGTCTTAAATTTCGGTTCACCCTGAAGAAACTCAAGCTGAAATTCACACATTAGATCGTCATTTATGCAAGGAAGACAGCTCAGAACTTTAAACGTTTATAGATTTTAATGCTATCTTAAAAATAATTGGTTGACAGATGTGCATTTCACACTTTGTGTTAAATTTAAATGTTTTAGGTATTTATAGGTTTATAACTAATATAAGTAAATAATAATTCCGTTTTTAATCAATTAATTGACTAAGCAACTATACTAATATTTTTGGTTATGAAACATCTACTTTAGTTAATTAGTCTTTTCGGCATAAAATTTGAATGAATTCGTCATTATTAACTACATTCCTTGCAAGTTAACAATATTTGGGCCTTGTGGCTAATATAAATAAGCAAAACAATCATCAATTTCCAAGAAAATATTTGTATCCAATTACAGAGATGAGATTTTACTTATGTGATTCAGTAGACTAGAAAGTCCTCAGAGAGGAGGTGGGACTTGAATTGGAAGAAGCAAAATTAAAGCAGCATCACAGGAATGTGGGGATGGAAGCCAAGTTAGTTGAAGAGAAGTTTAAGGTATAAAAAAACCAAGAGTCTGTAATGAGAAGGAAAGCTTCAAGCCATGTCCTTGATGCAAACAATCTCACTGAAGAGTAGTAAATGATTAACCTGTGGAATAGAGATAAGTGGTGTCAGCTTTCAATGCCATGCCGAAATATATTATGATTTATATATGTGGATTTATTAAATTATTTAAAATAGCAAAAATGGCAAAGAGTAATCACCTATTTAAAGTCATATTTTATGTAAAATCAATCCATTATATCTAATGGTAGAAGGGGTAGAAAGATGAAAGATGAAAGATTTGGTAACCATTAAGAAGATTATTATGAACAAATCTGAAATATTTGGTCTTCAACACTAACTCTCCATAATTACTTACTAATATAAAATATGAAGTTTTTTTACTGATTTGAATGATGACTACTCTTTTATTATAATTATTTGGAGTCACTCATACTTTTCTAGCCTTTCATTTAAAATATTTTTAACTAGATTATTTTATACATATATACATATGCATATAATCTATTACGTAGTCATATATTTACTTTTTACTTTTATAAAACAAATATAATGATATGTTTTGAATGGTTTGTCCTGATTTGTCACTACAATAGTCTCTGTAATATTGAGACAGTTACAGATCAGCTGGCTTGATTCACTCAATTCCACAATATGAGTTGCTTGACCTTGATATATTTTCTAATGTTATTTCTATCTACTCCTCAATTTCTCTGATGTATATGTCTTCATTGTAACCCACGTTTTATCTCTCCTTAGCTGGTTTCATAAATCCTTCTCTTCTAGTCACCTGTCTAATGCTATCTCAATATACCATCTAATAGAGGATGCCCATTAATAGCAGTAGAAAACTCTAAACTGCAGTAAATTATATGACTAGGAATTTTTATCTAGGCTTTTCTCCTCATAAAATATGTGTTTTTTCCCCATGTCCCTCCTGAATAGGCTTCGTCAAATATGAACAGCACATACATATTTGATTTATTACATTCCTATCCATAGCACCAAAATTGAAATGCTAAACCTAAAGCACCATTTGTCATCAGGGTGGTAAATGTTCAACCAGACCATTTAATTCTTTTTCATGGGCATAGCTAGAACTAGAATTTATATAGCCAAACAAAACAAAACAAAATGAAACAAAAAGCTGAAAGCAATTACACAGGTTAGTGTTTTGCCTGAGTGAATATACTTCCCTCTCATTAAATGGCAAATATATAAAATAAACAACAATTTATTCTATTTCTAATCTCCAAACATCACTTTGAGCAATAAAGTCAACTTTCTTACCAAGAAAAACTTAACAGAGCTAACCATAAATATCACGTTTAACAAAAGTTCACATATATATATACACACACACACACTTACATATATAGTGTGTCCTCTATAAATTTATGTATAGCACATCCTCCTATACCTAACTCACTTCTATGAAGGGCCTGCTATGGATCTCATACTTGCACTCTGTGTGTTTTAGAGATGGATAAATGTATAGTAGAAGTACAGACATCTTCATTCTGTACTGTAATTGGATGACAGAATAAGCTATCCACAAGGCAGAAAATCGTCAATGGATAGACAACGATTTACTCCCTTAGCATTTATTGAGCTTTTACTATGGATTGTTTGGTCTACTGGGTCTGAAGTTACACATTTGGCTCCAGGTCACCCCGCACATTTGGTTTTCCTCTTACTTTGCTGTACAGTCCTTCTCTGATTTCTTTGCTGAATTTTCCACTCTTGCGTAGACTCTCACTGTTGGAGTATGCAAGGACTCATGCTTTGGTTTTCTTCTCTGATCTGTCTATCCTCCCTTTAATATCACCAACTGTCATGACCTTGAGTACTAGTTACGTGCCGATAACAATAAAATAAAATTTATATAAATTTTATTGTTTAGGATAGTAGTCTACAAACCTAGACTACTATCCTAAATTCTAGTCACATATCTAACTGTTTATGCAATATTTCCATTTGGAGTTGAGAAATAAAAATAAAATCTTAGCCGCTCAACCAACTGAACAAATCTCCTTTAACTGAAGGGGACCCAAGAGAAAACATGAAAACTGAGTTCCTGGCCGAGATGGAACACAAGGTTGGACATGCCTCAGTATACCCCTTTCTCTATTACTCTTTAACCAGAATTCCTTCCTTCCTATGGAGGAAGTAAAAACCATCTCTGGAAAACAAAAAGTGGATGACTCATTCCTTTAACACGTTTAGCCAATCATCTGAGGCCATGACAAGACTCCCCCTCCCTCCTTACAGTTTTGACATAACAGTTCACCAGTTATACAACGCATCCAATCCTAAAAACTGACCACTAACTCCAGGCCAGTTTTGACCATCTTATGGAGGATGCACAGTGAGGGATTTTATGCCCTTGGCTTCACTTTTTGATCAAAAACTTTACCCTTAGATCATGTTAATGCTACTGTAATCCATTGTTTGCCTGATGTACAGCAAAGTCACTATACTAAGACATCAAGGATTGTAGCTGTGAAAGGAAAATATCTTGGGCCCCCCAAATCACTAAGCTAAAAGGAAAGCTCAAGCTGGAAACTGCTCAGGGCAAACCTTACTCCCATTCTATTCAAAGTCATCCCTCTGCTCACTGAGATGGATGCACATTTTGATTTCTTCCTTTGGAAAGGCTTATCAGAAACTCAAAATGATGCAACAATTTGTCTCTCACCTGCCTGTGACCTGAAGACCCCTCCCTGCTTTGAGTTGTCTATGCCTTTCTGGACAGAACCAATGTGCTTCTTACATATATTGATTGATATCTCACGTCTCCCTAAAATGTATAAAATCAAGCAGTGGCACGACCAAATTGGGCACTTGTCATCAGGACTTCCTGAGTCTGTGTCATGGGTGCACATCTCCAACCTTGGCACAATGAACTTTTTAAGTTCACTGAGACCTGTCTCAGATTTTCTGGGGTTACACAGCAGAGAAAGAATAATAATTGTAAGACAGTCAAATGAGAAAATGAGAGGAAACCTCAAATCTGTCTCTTTGAGGAGTTTGTGTTTACGAGTTTTAGAGTGGGCTGAAGTGTTGGAATCTTGGAGTGGGCTGAAGTGTTGGAATTACAGATTGATCAGAGTGCAGGGTGAAGAGGATGAAGTCTTGGGATGGGGAAATTAAGATATTGCATTCTCATGCTGATTTAGTTCCTCTGTCAGGGTCTTTGACCTGGTTGACGTCAGTCATTCCACCAGAATTCAAGATCTAAAGAACATCTTAAGCAATTCTTAAACAAAAAGCCTTATGATTATTACATCAGTGACCCTATCTATGGGAATAATGGGGAAACAACTGGTCAGTATCTAGTGCTGTGTGACTTTTGGTTATAAGGAAGTGGGCCAAAATGAAGCTTAATTAATGCTTAATTATAAATAAATTTCCACCCAGAACCCAGCAAGTAAGCAAGTAATTCTTGTCAACCCTTTGAGGATGGCTTCACTGGCATTTTATTGAACATGCAACCCATGAAAAGACATGAGGCTCAATTATTCATGCACATATTTCTCCTTTCATAAATATTTATGACTGCTGGTATAGTTTATTAAATATGTAATTCAGCCACCACATTCAACATATCCTTTCCTCCTTCAAAGTACTTGATCTCAGCTTTTGCCAGAGGCTGTGCTTCCCAAACTGAAGGATGACCAGCATGCAGGCTGCAATCCTTTATGAGAAATAAACCTCTTCTTTTCAAATTTTTGAACCTTGTGATTCTTCAGTTGACAGAATCTATGATACTCTTTGAATCAATATGTCCAAAATCAAACTCCTGGCTTCTCAAAAACTTCCTTTATTTCTAACCTTCTTATTTCAGTTGAGGGAAACTCTATGCTTTTAGGTACTCAGGTCAAAATTGTCAGAGGTACATTCCTTGACTCTTTACTTTTTCTTATAGCTTTGCATCCAATCTGTTAGGAAATCCTGCCATCTTTCCTTTCAAATTATATTCAGAGTCTGACTCATTCTCACCACTGTGGAAGCCAAGGGAAAACTTCCCCTTTGCCCTCTGAAGGTTCACTGAAAATCAACAGACAAAAGGTAAATTAATAAAAGAAAAGGCATATAAATGTATTCGTGGGTATGGGAGTCTTACAAAATGTAAGATCTCCCTAAAATTGCCAAATAGTTGACACTTTCATATCTTCTTGAGAGTACAGAAGGAATAGTGGCTTGGAGCATGGCAAAACTGGTTATGTTGACAAAATAGGTTATGAGAAGAAGAGAAGACGAGGCCTGGCTAGCAAAGGTGGTCTTGTTATGTAGATGAAACATCACAGGTAGCAACCCTCATAAAGAACAGATGGTGTTTCTTTCAGAAATATTTGAAATATTTCAAATATTCTTGGGTAAATACTTTTGTTTCCTTCACCACCATTCATATCTAAACTACCATAACCTTCCACTTAAAAAAAATAAAATAAAATTCCAGCCAGAATTATGCTCTGCTAGAAGTGAGAATATGTTATTTTGCTCAAATGGAGTTGTTTGCAAAAGAACAAAGTCATTTTGATGGCCTGTAAGATCTGGTATAATCTGACTCCCGACTCCTGATCTTTCTTACCTCATTCCCTTTTTCTTTTCTTTTGCTCACACTTCCAGACGTTATTGGTTTCCCTGCTTTTCCTCAAACATCCCAGGCACACCCTTGCCTCAGGATATTTGCACAAGCTCTTCATTTCTGCCTGAAGTTGATACGGGAGAGTTAACTGATTCTCCTTGCAGGAAGTGTGACAGGAGTGTGGATCGCCTGCTTGGTTGCCCTGCAGCTCAAACCCCTACGGGAAGCATTCAGACAGGCAGGTACAGAGTCCAGGCAAGTGCTTTTGGGTTCCAGCCCACAGCAGCACCTAGGGGTGGTGTCTGACTCCTGAATTCCAAGTGACCATCTTTCAGATTTGCCATCTTCAGGCAGCTTGTGTATTAATCAGCTCAATGAACCCTCTGCCTTATAGCAAGGTAGGGGGACCACTGTGACAGTCTTCTGTATCCCAAGCTCTTACCCAGTGTCCTGAAAGGATCAGATCACATGTGGATTCAAATGATGGGCATAAGGTTTTATTGAGCAGTTGAGGTGGCTCTCAGTGAGATGGATGGGGAGTGGGAAGGAGGATGGAGTGGGAAGGTGGTGTTCCGTTGGAGTCAGGTAGTCCAGCAGCTGGACTCTTCTCTGTCCACACTGGCTGAACTCCTCTTGGTGTCCAGATGTCCCTCTTCTTCTCTCTTTCTCTACCGTGTTGTTTTGCCATCGCTGGTCTTCTGGCCTGCTGATCTTGGCGTTCAACTGCTTGTGTGTGTGCTCACTAAGGTCTCAGGTTTATATGGGCACATGATAGGGGGCCTGGCATGCTAGTGTGGTCTTGGAAAATGCAACATTTGGGTGTGAAAACAGGAGTGCCTGTTCTCACTCAGGTCTGTGGGGACAGGTCAGATGCTAGAGCCCTTGTCAGGGACCCTGTCCTTTTCTTGCCAGCACTTCCTTGCCCATCCCCCTTTATCAAAGTGATCAACCACCAAATATCTGCATAGAAAACCCACTTACTTTTAGTCTTTGCTCATATGTCATTATTGCAATTATTCCATCCTAACAACTCTGTTGTTACCAGCAGTGAATTTGTAGCACTCTGCGGCAAACTTGATCCTTGCTTCCTTGGGAGAAAAAACTTGTCTGAGGTGCAGAAGTAGGTTTAAGGTAGAGGGAAGGAGCAAGGAGACTTTTGGAAAAGGAGTGAGAGTTTATTAAATAGTCTTAGAGCAGGAGTGAAAGAAAGCAAAGTACACTTGAAAGTTAGCCAAGCGGGCAATCTGAGAGATCCATGTTCTCTCAGAACTTAGCTTTTAACTTGGGGTTTTATACACTGATATCACTCCAGGGTGTTTTTTTTTAATCCTCCCTTGATTCTTCCCTTGGGGTAACTGTTACCCAACTGCAGCATCTGAAGTGTCGGTTTGCAAGTTGGGATGGTGGCCACATGCAACTGAGGTTGTGCTCATGCTCTCTAGGGTCAATTTACCTCTACCGGTCAAATGCCCCCAGAGGAAGATCATACATCTGCCATTTTGCCTCTTAGTGCATGTGCTTGAGCTCGCTTGTCCAACTCCTGCGATCCTGTCGGGAAGCAGCCGATCTCCAACTCCAGGTGTTTTCTTTCTGTTGGGAGACAATCTTCCCCTGGCACTGGCTGTGACTAATTATCATTTTGGAAAGACAGTTTAACAACCACCTGACTATCACCTGATGGTTGCTTGACATTCCTGGGTGGGGGCCCTCTCCTGCCCTGCTCATGTGTGTCCGGCTACCTACTCTAACACTATTACGTGTTATAACCACCTCTCTTTTCTACTTTTATAGCAGATATAAATTTCTAACACACAATGTATTCATGTATGTGTATAGTTTTTTTATTTTTTTATTTTTTTGCCTTTTTTTCTTTCTGCAATGTACCCACCATGTGACAGGGAACTTATTTCTTTTTTTCACTGATACATACTAGGCCACCAAATCAACACTTGGTATATATCAAATTATTTATCTTCTGAAGTGTATATTTTTAAACTTGTTGAATATCTTTACAAACAAAATACACTTTATATTTGATAGTAGGTCATAGATCAACTGAAAAAATATTTTTATTTTTATTTGTGGATAAAATAATACATTATATTTTGCCATCTATGTGAAATAAATCAAAGTATTTTACTGCAAAACATGTGTATTTGACATATTTTGAGATGACTCTTCAGATGGCCTGCCAACAGAATTACCCCTGCAAAGGGAGATTTGCATCTCAAGAAAACCTGCAGTGATGCAGCCAGATTTTCTCTCAAACCCTCTCTTGGAGAGATTAACTGATAGTCTGACACCTTTAAAGGTCTCAAAGAAACACCACCTATTCTCTCTGAGGGCTGCTACCTGTGTGATTTTATCTACATAAAGAGAGCACCTTTTCCAGCCAAGCCTCCTTTTCTCTCCCCTCTCATAACCTATTTTGCCACCACAACCTGATTTACTGTCTTCCAATCCCATAATCTTTCTAAAACCTCAAGATAACATATGAACATCTGAACTTTATTAGGGGTAATGATTATTAGTAATCATTGTAATCATTGTATGGTTCTTCCCTGTGTGTTAATAAATTTGTATGCCTTTTCCCTGAATTATCTCCTTTTGCCGGTTGATTTTTCTCTGAACCTTCACTTCGATGTATAACATGTAAATTTTAATAAAACACGGTTGAAGACATTTTATACATATTTGTTGAATGAAATAATATGTGACTAAGAAAAAACAAAGCAAAGCTGTTTTTCCCTTAAGGTGTTTACACGCTAGTTGAGTAGAAATATTTGTAAAGGTGCATTTATAATAATGCACTCTGCAAACTGTCATAAAGGTAGTATTTGAATACAAAGGGATTTACTGTTATTGCTGAGTGAAGAATCGAAAAAGATAATCAAGGAAAGCTGTTGCCACCACCAGTAGGAAGGCAAGAAGTGTTGTTCATAAGGGGTAGAAAATGGTAGGTCAGAGAGAAAAGAAGCTAATTTGGAAAGTGATCTATGGGGTAACAGAGGATCATCTGCAATATATAATTATTAAAGTATAGAAGTTTTCCTGTTTTCTTTTTGAATACTTTCTTAAGGTTATTACAGTAAACCTTTGTCCTAATTGGGCATTGTATATATAAAATTCAAATGTATGTAGATTTACTTATATGTCGTCTTTCCTGATCATGAGGGTTTGATTCTGAAATCGGGGAAATATGATTTTAGTTATTTTCAGAATAATTAGAAAATAAGTCATATGAATTTGTGACTGTGTATTTCTCCAGGATGTCCTTAATATCTGGAAACAGAGTAAATATATATATATATGTATGTTCTTAAATTGAAGAGACGCCTGTTTCCTCACTTCATAAACACCTCTAGAGATGTTTGCAAAGCTTTTCAAAGGTTAAAGCTGAGATGGTATGGGTAAACCCAGGTCACAGAATTGCAACCTCAAGTGTATTATTAGAGAGAAAGAAAGAAACGGGAGAAAAGTGCAGTTAGGATTTTATTTGGCATTAAGTTGACTGTAAACAGTTTACCTTATCATAGCATGATAGTGTGAGGCTATCTTTGTTGGTGGTGGTGGTGGTGGTGTTTTGGTGGAGTGAAAGTGAGTTTGAGAAACATCTTTCTGCAGATAAAATTAACTGTCTAAATTACACCAAACTTTTAAATTAAGACTATCAGTTAGGCACATTGGAATTAGACAGAATATCAAACACATGTTGAAAATTTGGACAAAGAACCAAGCACACATTAAATACACAAACCCCTGACTTAATGTGTTAAATATAGCAAAAAACAAATTATAAATGTCACATAAATATGGGGAAAGAAAAATACTAGATATGTTCAAGGTACAGGAATAAAATAGTAAAATATCTATAAACACTAACTAGATTTAGCTTTAGTCAATCCATAAAAATAATGTGAACAAAGAAGTATAAGATATATTACAAAATATCCTTTCTGAAGAAGATGAAATTTCATCTAAATCAGTCATATAACATGAAATAATTGTTTTGACAAATCTAGATAGCCCACCAATATAGAGTTGACGATTGTTTCTTTTTCTTTTTTTTCTTTCTTTTTTTTTTTTTTTGTAAAACCTGAAGGAACACCTTTTGTATTCTAACCACAGGACAATATACTACATTAAATATGAAGTATATCTTCTTGTGAGAGCCTCTAGTTGACTGTAGTCTTCTTAAATAAAAAGTTGTTTATTTTATGTTATTGTTTATCACTGGAGCCCAATTATCTAGCAGTGTTTGACACATATTATGTATTATTAAATAAATATTTAGGAAATAAATATTGAATAATATCCTGCTGTTGATATAAGTTTTAATGAGGATCTATTTTGGAAATTTTGAGATTAAAGAATTAATGCCTGACATTTATCCTTAAATTCACCCTCACCAAAGCTCCATGTCCAACTGCTTCCTCCTACTACTGTGGGCCAAGGTATTGTCATTTTCAATAAGACGATTGCAATGATCTTTTAGCTGTTTTCTGCTTCCATTCTTGTGCATACTTCCAAAAAGTCTGTCTGTTCTCCATACAGCATTCAACATGATTATTTTTAAATTAAAATATGTTATTTCATTTACATTTAAGCAATAAAAATAAAAACTTCCAATGAATTCCCATGACATGGAGAAGAATGTGTAAATTTCTTACTACAAGACCCCAAGATCTGGCCCTACGCTATCTCTCCATTTGATCTTCTCTCCTGGCACTCATTCATGACTGGCACAGCTTCACTGGCCTTGTCATCTTTGATCTTGCTTAAATCTGCCAGAGCAACTGTTCCCACATGAGAAACTTTTCCACTGCTGCTCCTGCAATGCTCTTTTCTCCGATGTTAGTTTATTTTTATTCTCTTATCTGTTCAAATGATGCCTCACTATGGAGGTTTATCTTGACCGCCCTATTTGAAAAAGCATCCCCATGTTACTTCTTCATTTAATTTGTTTTCCATTTTTTGTCTCTATCTCTCTTTCTTTACCTAGACCATACTTATAGACTGAAAATAAAGGCATGGAAAAATACATGTTATGCAAATAAAAACCAAAATCATCAGGAGTAGCTATACTTATATCAGACAAAATAGGTTTCAAGACAAAAACTATAAAAAGAGAAAAAAAAAAACAAACAAACAAAGAGGTCAATTCAGCAAGAGGATATAACAATTATATGAGTATATGCACCTGGCCAGATATGGTGGCTCCCATTTGTAATCCCAGCACTTTGGGAGGACGAGGCGGGTGGATCACCTGAGGTCGGGAGTTCGAGACCAGCCTACATATATACACACACACACACATCTACACATATATACACATATACATATATACATATATACATATATATGTATGTGTGTATATATACACCCTTTTTTTTTTTTTGAGACAGAGTCTTATTCCATGACCTAGGCTGGAGTGCAGTGGTACAATCTTGGCAGTGGCACGATCTCAGCTCACTGCAGCCTCCACCTCCCAGGTTCAAGCAATTCTCCTGTCTCAGCCTCCCAAGTAGTTGAGACTACTGGAGCCTGCCACCACACCTGGCTAATTTTTTTGTATTTTTAGTAGAGAAGGAGTTTCACCTTGTTGGTGAATATGTGTTTGTATATATATATGTATACATATATATATGTGTGTGTATCTATATGTATACATATATATGTGTGTCCATATATATGTATACATATATATATGCACCAAACTTTGGAGTACCCAGATATATAAGGCAAATATTATCACAGCTAAAGGGAGAGATAGACCCCAATACAATAATAGCTAGAGAATCTAACATGCCACTTTCAGCATTGGACAGAAAATAAACAAAGAAACATCTGACTCAATCTTCACTACAGACCAAATGGACTTAATAGATATTTACAGAACAGCTTCAGAACACACATTCTTCTCCTCAGAATATGGATCATTTTCAAGGATAGACCATATAATAAACCACAAGTCTTAAAAATTCAAAAATATATAAAGTATTTTCTCTAACCACAATGAAATAAAACTAGAAATCAATATTGCTAAAATGTGCATACTACCCAAAGAAATGTACAGATTCAATACAATGCCTATCAAAATACCAATGGCATTCTTCACAGAAATAAGAAAAACAATCCTAACATTTATATGAAATCACAAAAGATTCAGAATAGCCAAAGCTATTTTAAACAAAAAGAACAAAACTGGAAGAATCACATTACCTAACTTTAAATTATACTACAGAGCTATAGTAACCAAAATGGCATGGTCCTGGAATAAAAACAGACACATAGACAATGGAACAGAATAGACAACCCAGAAACAAATCCACACACCTACAGTGAATTCATCTGTGACAAAGGTGCCAAGGACACACACTGGGGAAAAGATAGTCTCTTCAGTAAATGGTGCTGGGGAAACTGGAGATCCATATGCAAAATAGGGAAACTAGACTCCTGTCTCTCATCATATATAAAAATCAAATCAAAATGAATTAAACAATTAAATCTAAAACCTCAAACTATGAACCTACAAAAAGAAAACATTGAGGAAACTCTCCAGGACATTGGAGAGGGCAAAGCATTCTTGAGTAACACCCACAAGCACAGCAACCAAAGCAAAAATGGACAAATGAGAGTCACAACAAGTTAAAAAGCTTCTGCACACCGAAAGAAATAATCAGCAAAGTGAGGAGACAATCCACAGAAAGAGACAAAATATTTGTGAACTATCCATCTGACAAGAGATCAATAACCAGAATGGATTATATACAGAGTAAAAACAGCTCTATAGGAAAAAAAAAATCTAATAATCTAATCAGAAAATGGGTAAAGTATCTGAAGACACTCCTCAAAAGAAGACATACACATGGCAAACAGGTATGTTGAAAAATTTTTAGCATCACTGATTATCAAAGAAATGCAAATCAAAAGTACAATGAGACGTCATTTCACCCAATTAAAGTAGTTTTTATCCAAAAGACAGGCAAAAGAGGATGCTGGCAGGGATGCGGAGAAAAGAGAACCCTTGCACACTCTTGATGGAAATATATCTTAGTACAGTCACTATGGACACCAGTATGACAGTTCCTTAAAAAGCTAAAAGTAGAAGATCCATAAGATCCAGCAATCCCACTGCTCAGTATATACCCAAAATAAAAGAATTCAGCCTGGGCATGGTGGCTCACGTCTGTAATCCCAGCATTTTGGGAGGCCAAGGTAGGCAGAGCAGGAATTCAGGAATTCAGGACCAGTCTGGTTGTAGAGACATGGTGAAACCCCATCTCTACTAAAAATATAAAAACTAGTCGGGCGTGGTGGCACACACCTATAATCCCAGCTACGCAGGAGGCTGAGGCAAGAGAATTGCTCGAACCCAGGAGGTGAAGGTTGCAGTGAGTCCAGATCGCACAATTGCACTCCAGCTCTGGGTGACAGCAAGGCTCGGTCTCAGGAAAAAAAAAAAAAAAAGAAGAAGAAAAGAAATCAAAGAGATATCTACACTCCCGTGTTTATAGCAGCACTAGTCACAATATCCAAGATTTGGAAGCAATGTAAGTATTAATCAACAGATAAATAGATAAAGAAAATGTGTTACATATGCATAACGGAGTGAAATTCAGCCATAAAAAAGAATGAGATCCTGTCATTTGCAACAACATGGATGGAATTATGAGACATTACGTTAAGTGAAATAAGCCAGGCACAGAAAACTAAACTTTGCATGTTCTTACTCATTTGTGGGAGCTAAATATTAAAGCAATAGAACTCATGGAGATAGAAAGTAGAATGATGGTTACCAGATACTTGGAAGGGTACTGGTGGGGCAGGGATGTGGGCATAGTTGATGGGAACAAAAATTTAGTTAGACAGAATAAGTAAGATTTAATATTTGATAGCACAACAGGATGACTATGGCCAACAATAATTTGCTGTACATTTTCCAGTAACTAAAATAATATAATTGAAATGCTTGTAACACAAAGGAATTATAAATGCTTGAGGTGATGGATACCTCATTTATCCTGATGCTATTATTATTCATTGTATACCTGAATCAAAATATCTCATGTACTCCATAAATATACATACCTATATTTATATATATTTTAAAATATATAAAAAAGTTTCACAGGCAACCAAAAAATTGATAAATGTTCATTTATACCTAGAACTGTAAATTATCAATCATGGATCAGTTTGAACCAAGTCAAGTTTAAAACTTGTCTTTGCGATAATAACAGTAAGGAATGTAATGATCATGGGTACTAAGTATTAGCACCTTAGTAACTTATTAGGTGATATATTATACATAATCCCAAGATGATATATTATATAGAATCCCAAGATGATATATTTTATAGAATCCCAACATTTGTTGGCTAAAATAAAAACAAAAATTTTCTGACCATTTCTGTGGGCCAGGAATTCAGAAAGATTTTGCTGAGTCCCTTTGGCTTAGGTTCTCATGAAGTTGCAGTGATTATGTCATCAGGGCCGAGTGTCATTGGAAGACTTGATTAGGATGGAAAGTTTACATGGTTTTGGCAGGAGGCCTTGATTTCTCACCACAAAAACCTCTCCATAGCCTCACTTCCTTTAAATGTGAGCCTTTGTTAAGAATGCTCCTGCCACAACATCCAGCCTCCCCTAGAGCAAGTAACGAGAGAGAGGGGAAGAGAGAGAAAGAGAGAGAGAGATGTCTTCTATAATCAAGTCTCTAAAATGACAAAAGACCACTTCACACTTGATTCTATTAGAGGCCAGCCAATAATTTCAGTCCACACTCAGTGGAAAAAGTAGTTAGGCTCTACCTCTTAAAATGAGGAGTATCAAAAACTATGTAGCTGTTGTAAAACTACCACAGGTTTCTTAACATATGTGTCTTCAAGCCTCTAGGGATTCTCACTTCACTATTGTATTTTGGTATTGTCACAACTTGCATAGATTTTTAATTACATAAATAATTCAAGGTAATTGAAGGAAAGGTAAGTAGTAGTGATAGCAAAAATTAAAACTTTATAAGCTATAGGGAGTGAGTAGAAAGTAAAATTGAAAATACATATGACAGAGCAAACAGTAGACAGATCAGTGTTTTAAAGCAGATAAAGACAGATTTCAAGAGAAAAGTTATCTAAGAAAAATTTGTCCTTTGATACTAGAAGAAAAGATAAGAATCGTGAAGATATAAATGTCTTAGGAGGGGTGGGGGAACTAATTATGTTTTGCTTAATTATGTCTATTTTCTCAGTGAAGTACAAATAAAGATTCTTTGTTGAGAATTAGAAGACCACTGGTTAGTAGAAAATGTGCAGAGATGGGAGGACTTTTTTTTTAACAATGTCATAGGATAAAGGAAAGTTCTAGAATTAAAAATTAAACACTAGAGAAGCTTTCAAAGCTCGGTCGATGTTATAATTCACATATATGGTGGCATTTAGCATTTCAGGCTGTCATTTATTGAATGTTTATTTTGTGCAATGTACCGAACTAAGTCCTGTGCAGATACTAGCGTGTTACTGTCATCACAACCATTTGAGGTAGGTGTTATTGTTTTAGAATAAAGGAAACTGGAAATCCTGGAGATAATTTGCTTTCCAATGTCAAACAACTACATGCAGCGTAGGCAAAATTTAAACCCAGGTCTATGTGACATAAATATTTATGCTATTAACAACTACCTTGGGTACCAGGAGGTAACTTGCTTCAGTTTAGGAGGAGGGATGTGGAATCAGTCATCTGGAGCTAGATGCTATTAAATTTAACCAAGAAAGAAAGAATAGAAAACAAGGCAAACAAGGATGCTGATGATAATGTCATTTGGGATATTGATCATGAGGTTCAAGTTAGATCAGAAAAAGAAATGAGAAGAGGCTTGATAGACTGAGGAAACACGGAAGGGGTCAAGAAAGCATCATCCCGTTTCCTGTTAAGTTGCTGAAGCATCAATGAATATTGATTCACACTACTGCACACATGAGACCCTGCTTTTCTACCTCGAACTGTCAGAACTAGAGTTATCCCAGAGGTCATCTAACCAGTTTCATAATTTTTGAAATAAAAATCTAACATTCAGTAATATTAGAGACAAGATTGTTGAAACTGAGGTTAAGTGGAATTTTTCTTATTGCTTCATAATTGATACCTGAGTCTGCACTGGGACCTGATTAATCCTAAACGTTCATACATTCTTTTTTTTTTTTTTTTTTTTTTTTTTTTTTTGAGATGGAGTCTCGCTCTGTCACCCAGTCTGGAGTGCAGTGGCGTGATCTTGGCTCACTGCAACCTCCACCTCCTAGGTTCCAGTGATTCTCCTGCAAATGATCCACTCGCCTTGGCCTCCCAAAGTGCTGGGATTACAGGCATGAGCCACCGTGACCGGGCCTAGGTTCTTAAATTCTAAGGACACCTACAGTTGAAGACTGATGTCCAAGTGCATCTTTCACAAGTGTACCAGAGCATAAAACTAGCACAGAGAGAAGATAGAGTAGGATGTTCGATGGATCCAGGATTTATGAGACCGGAATTCATATAGTTTTGGAGTCCCACTTACAAATATACAAATACTTTTACTATTTGCATATTTTATAAATTCAGTAACTATGTGAATATAATTCTAGATCTTATCTCAAGACCTTTGTAAATAAGGGGTCCAGAAACTTAATCTTCAGGAATTTATGGTAAATTATTTCTTAGTAAGGAATCAGCCATATTCTTATGAGTTTAAGATTTGTAATGAGAGGTGATGTTCTGCCATTTCTTGGTGAAAGAAAGAAGCTTCATTGTCTACGTTCAAACCAAATGAGAAGAAAGTTCAAAAAATATGTTCCATAACTTATAATAATGTAAGCAACAGTACTGTTGATTTGCCCTGTATTTGGGGGTGCAGTGAATGAGAGTTAGGGGGATCCCAGTTTTTTACATGGGAATGACAGTGCATTCCATTGATGTATTGGAAGGTAATTGGGTTAAAACTATCCTGCGAACATTTATTTCAAGAGGGGCTTTCCACTTGGTGAGCAGACACCAGCGGGAAGAGACTCTGAGATGAACCACCTTAAGACCCTCCAAATAATTCATACATGTGCCCCAGTGAGGTCCTGTATTTGGATGCTTGATACAAGGAGGACACATATTGACAAGAATTAGAGAAGTATCTAGGAGCAACAAGGACGGTTTTATATCTGTGACCTGAATAAAGAGATACTAGTGCCTTTTCTTTAATCTTTCTGTCTCTAGACACAGAAGAGTTAAGGGAGGAAATAAAAGAGCTCCTCAAAATCTCCTCTTTATGTCCTCTTTAAATGGCCTTATTTGTCACAAAGAGATAAGTAAAAGGGTTTCACTAAAGTTCAGTAGAAAATAATAATGAGAGAAACACACACACACACACAAATTGTATCCCATTTTATTAGAACTTCTATGTAACCCATGTTGAGACCTCAAAAAATTGTACAATTAGAATGTGCTAGTATTAGGTGTAGAATTCAGGACTCCAAATCTGCTTTCATCTTTCCATAAAACTAAGCTGCTGACTTTGTAACTTGAATTCATATATCAACTATAATCTAATCACACTTATTAAATACATGGTTTTATGAAAGATAAATATTTCCTTTTATATTATTAAACTATGATGAAGTATTCACTGAGTCTGACACTACTCAAAAACCAAAGATGGATGGCCAAGCTCAACCTCTCACCTTTTCAGTTCTTCCTATGCAAATCAAAAAATCTCCTAAGCAACCTAAAATAGGACAGCTAATATAAATGTTCATTGCTCCAAAATCTCCATTTCTCTGTCTTTACCTTCCTGGGTTCATGTTATATTCATTTTGTTCATTTCTCAAGCCATTACCTTGTTTAATAACTTAGAATGGCATCATTGTGCATCAAGCAGTCTAACCCTGAATTGTTAATCTGGAATTAATTTCTCATCTCAACCAGCCTCATCTCATCCATCTAGTTATTGACCCCAGTTTTAATCCTCAATATTACTCTTCACAAAAATTACAGTCATTGTCACATTCTTCTTCTACACTCCAGGGTACTTGAAGAGGTGCTTTAAATCAGTATCTGCTTCAAATGAGTGTGCTTGGAATTTTTAGCGTCATGTTGGCACAATGTTTTTGCTTGCTGAAGAAATCTGGAAATTTGAAACTTAGATACATTTAAGCCTCAAAAAGATCATACATATAATATTAAATCAGCACTAGTTTTTAGAAAACTAAATTAAGGAGAATAAATTAATCTTTATTCTTATGTAATAGAAAGCCATGCTATTTATGAAACCATTTTACTTTAACTTACCAAATATTTACTAATCTCCTATTATATGTAAAATGTCAGGGGTACTATAGTAAATGTATAAGACAAAAACCCTTATGTCCACAGAACTTAAAGTTTAATTGATAGTGAGGAACAATAGGAAACATAAGTCAAGTGGTAGGGATTTAGTAGGCAATAATTGCTTTGTAGAACATTAGAGAAGGAAAGAATGATGGAGAATATGAGGCAGAGTGTTTAATTATAAGTCAAGGAATGCATCACTGAAAAGAGGACAGTGATAAAGGCTTAGAGAGGTAAGGGAGTGAGCCTGAAACTATCCTGGGAGAAGCATTCCAGTCAGAGAGAACAGACAATGCAAAGATTCAAAATGGTATTGGACGCATTGTGTTTTATGATTCATAAATTCAATTCTGGCCAACTTACTGATATGAAGTTTGATATTGTTGTTCTCAAGAGTATATTTTAAACACTTCATATGATGGTTAACTGTTATGCTGACTGTTTAGGGGACTATGTCTATCCAAAATTTGTACATGGATGTTCTAACCCCTAGTACATGAAAATGTGACTATTTGGAGATAAGGTATTTAAAGAAGCAATTGAGAGTAAATAGTATCAGGAAGGCATAAAGACATCCTCTACCCATTAAGCAGAGAGATCGTAAAATAAACAAACTTGGTAACATTTGATCTTAGACTCACCTCTAGCCTTCAGAACTGTGAGGAAATTAATTTCTATCATTGAACCCACAAAGTTTGTGGTATTTTGTTATGGCAGCCCTCACAAACTAATACATTCACCATTTAACAATTCTAAGATATAAATGAATAATTTTGCAAACCAAAAGTACATCTTTATGGGATACTGTTGTAGGACACGTAAATAAGTTGTTTTGCTTTCCAGAAAACCTATTAGTGCTATGGTGAGATATGGGGAATCATAGGAAGTACAAGTCACTGCGCAGTTATGGTTTATTGTATAGTCTGTTCTGATCATATTAGTCTGGATTAATAAGAATAAAAGTTATTCTGGAATCTTACCAAGGTCGACCTTGGTTACATAACACACAGCTGTGGAAATATTAATTTTCCTATAATACTGGATTATATTATAAAATCAAGCCAGTCAGAAAATCAAGATATTGGAAACATATTTCATTCAAATCTCTGCCTCTTTCTTGTAAGAGAGTCTAGTTTTTAAAGCAGTGCTTATAAAAGGCATACTTGGCAAGCACCCTGCACAATGACAAATATGCTTACCTCTTCAGGAGGACGTGACAGCCAGCAGGTGCTTTGGAGAGCCTGCAATTTGTGAGCGGGTAATTTTTTTTCACAAACCTTATAACCCATGAAGTAAACCATGCACAGATAATCTGCCTGTTCTCCAGGCTTCTTTTGATTAAGTGCATAAAAGAGCAAAGATTTATGAGGGGATGTTGTTTCTGCATTGACCTCTTGTGGTGCTCCTTTCAGAATATGAAAAATGGCACCACCTGATTCCAGAAGGGGGATACAGGACAGTGTTCTCATCAAAACCATTTTAGGGGTGAATTTGCAGATTCTTGCTGATTACTCTTCCAGGGAGCTTACACTCAGCAGAAATAGACCCATCTTGACTTCAGCTGTGCCTGTCATTAACACCTTCTGTGGAAAGAAAATTCCAACAAGTGTCTGTTAATTCCAATTTGTACCAAGAGTTTTCAAGAAGCTAGTGATGAACCTAGCTGGGTTCGGCATTGTATCTTCACCTGCAATGATTCTACAGCCTAAAATAGCTTACAGGAAATCAAGAGGAGAAAGCATCAAGATTCTGGATTGGTAGAGTTCATCCCTTGTACTCACTCTTCTTATTGCTAATGTGCCTAAAAATTATCATGATAATAGTAGCTGCTGCTTTTGAGATTGCTTTTAATTCTGCATATGGCATTTACACTTATCATCTTAAATGCTCAAAACACTTGTCTGAATTAGGACCTCTAATACTCTCACTAAGGAGATGAAGGAATTGATGTACAGAGAAGCTAAATAATTTGTGCAGTGTCACACAAATCAAGAGTTGATGTAGGATTCAAACCCAGACAGTTTAACTCCAAAATTTGCTAGCTTAGCTCCTAAAATATACTAAACAGCTGATATGCAATGGATACTTGGTACCTTTAAGTAGCTCTGTCTTTTCCAAATTAATTTTCTTCTTCAGAAAAACTATCAGAATTGACACATCTCGCAACTTAGTTCTAAATAGTTACATGTTCATTATGAAAGGATGACTTTGTCTTCTGATTTACATGCTGAATGTTTTCTTCTTCTCTCTCCCCAGGCCCCCACTTCTCATCTCTCTACCTGTATCATGTCCCAGAAAGATGACATAATGGACTACATGAAGAGGTTTCTTCTTTCAGGTTTCTGGTGGATAGCCATTGGGGGGTCAGGCAATACACTGGAAAAGGAGAATGAAGTAATAGTCCTTATTACTATTTTTCCATCCTTGTAATCCAGCCAGGATCCAGTTGAATCTCTTGACTATGTTCATCTTAAGAAGATTTCAACTCCTTAAGATGAACTTTCCACAAAGACTTTTCAGTCTTCAAACAGACCCCTTTCCGGTTCGGACCATTGGGTAGGAATGGTGCTCCACTCTTACTAACTGTAGGGTACTGTGCCATCTTTTGCACTTTTCCTTGTGTTTTAAAATTTGTATGTTATCCTTTACAAAACCCTCCTTGTCATAATTTGTCATAATTTGTATATGCTGTTTCTTTGGTGACCTGAATTGGTAGAGTTTGAAAAGTTGTTTGGCCTAATATGGAATGTTAAGCTTAAGCATGCTTGTCCATAGCCTTCAAGCATTTTCTGAATCTCTCTAAAAATCCATCTCTGCTGGATGCCTTTGACTTATGAAATGCCAGGGTCCAAATTGATCTAAAACTAAATTTGTGATTTGGGGAAAAAAACAAAACTAAACAAAAAATAAAAACAAAACAAACAAAAAACTCACAATGGCCTACAATTATGGATCTTGTCCTCTACATAGGAAAAAAAAAAAGTGCATCTCTATTTTCAAAATTCTCTAGTGATCATTAGTGTTTAAAATAGACTTGCCAGGGTGAGGCAAGAGAATCCCTCGAGCCCAGGACTTCAAGACCAGCCTGGGTAACATGACAAAACCTTGTCTCCTTAAATCATAAAAAAATTTTTAAAAATCTGGGCATGGTGGCACATGCCTGTGGTCCCAGCTACACGGGAGGCTGAGGTGAAAGAATTGCTTGAGCCCAGATGACTGAGGCTGCAGTGAGTCGTGATCACTTACTACACTCCAGCCTGGGCAATATAGTGAGAATTTGTCTCAATAAATAATAAATAAATATGAAACAAAATAGGTTTGAATATTTTTCAACCATATTTAATGTCTTAAAATTTTTTGGTTTTGAATAAAACAAGAAGATACAGATTATTCCTTGGCTAGAAAGCAAGAACTCCCCCAAAACAGTGAAATATTGATCAACTGTGCATTAGAATTATAATCATTATATTGAAGGAATATTGATGTAGGCCTCAATGAGTGTGCACAATAGTTTCTATGTTATAATCCATAAAGATACATATTGCTACCAAATGAAGCTGTTTGTAGTATGCCTTGCTCCAATCTCAGCCATATTCCCACTTTGGCATTTCTGGATTCTCTGTCGATTCTATTTCTATTTAGATAATTCTGTCAGATTACTGTTGTTATCTTCATTGTTCTGGCATTAATGCTGCCCACTTCATTTTGAACTCTTTAATATCAGTGTTAGAGATATCTTACATGAGCCAAGACCTGACTCTAACTAGGTTAATTAATTGGAATATCCATCTATTTGGGCCAACATTATATTTTTTAAATTTGTGCTTACTACTTCAACTTGTTCAATGGCCATGATGAAATTTCCAAGTAATGCCAAGAACCTTGCAAATGTGGGTCTAGTCTTGTATTCAAAGAGGAGGAGGGCAAGTGGGTAAAAGGACTCTAGCCCATTGCACAAGAGTAGGGAAAACCCCAAATGCATACCTTCTACTGATTGGGTTTAATTATACCACCTTTGTACTCAGAAAACAAGTTAATAGGAACTGCAATTTAAGATTTCTTACCTCAAAGTTGAATCACCACTCAAATTGCTTAAAAGTTACCTCACACATATATATCTATCTATTTATGTAGAACATTATTGAATTTCACATATCCAGGTAGATAGCTATGACACCAAGATTTTCAAGGTTGCTGAAAAGAAGCGAAGGTAAGGGTTAGTGGTTTTCAGACACTAATCACAGAAAAATCTGCTACTTTTATAACAGAAACAAGTTTGACCCTTAAACTACGATTGTTTTCTTTCAGTAGTGATAGAATTGGAGACTTGGCTCCATCCCCAAGAGAACACAATTTTATATTTTCCCTTTAGCTCAGACAAAAGTAATTTTCTTCATGCCAATATGTTTTTTTAGTTGGAACATTTTATGACTAGCTTACATTACCTCACCTTTGTACTATTCCCCCTTGAGAATAATAATAAAAAAAACTTTAACTCAAAATAATTTTTTTTTATTTTTTTCTCTTCTTTTTTCCTCTGTTAGTAAATCTATTTGAGAGAAAATGAGAATTGCTTAGACAACTCTAATGATTGCTATCATTTCAGAATAGTTTCTTGACTATTGATTAAATTGCAATGCTACATGTGAACACAGTTGTGATCAGATTTCAAATAACAGAGTTCTGATTTTGCTTTGGTAGACTATAAGTTACTTAAGGCAGTTATTTACTTGAAAATAAAGCCCAAGTCTGTCAAGATTTTTTTCTTTGCATATTTATACACAGCAAACAATAAAAACAAAATGCATTGTTTTCTGTACATTGTTAAAGTACCTACTCAGAGCAATATGACATACCTTTAGTGGCATGTGATGTATTCAACAAGATCAACTAGTTTCTTAAGGTTTGGGAGAATGTAAAGTGCCAAATCATAGTGTGGTTGCACCAGTCAAATAACAGTGATGAATGGGTAAGTTGTATTTATACTGGATCTTTTCTATTTTCCTAATGTACTCTCGTTTATTCTAAATTTATTTCCGTGCAACATTTTTCTCAAAAACTTGATCTATTAGTCACTAAGTCTAAGGACAAGTGAAAAGTTATCTCATACAAAAAGAGAAAGAAAAAGTTTGGAAATATCACCACCAGTGAAGTCCCAGGAACACATAAGAAATATATTACGGTGTTCTCTAATTAACTTGTGAGAAAAGAATTAATGCATAATATGAAAGAAATGTATTTTAATTTAGCATGTATGAAAATTACAAGTATATACTAGCTGTGCTTTAATTTAACTTTACCACTTAAAATTTCTGTCTAAATAATGACAATATTTAGGGCAAAAGAAAGAAAATGGTGTAAGCTCTGAAATTAACTAGAGTAAAATAAATAAACAAATGTTATAATTTGACCAACACGAAGAGGAAAAGGATAATTGACAAAGGCGTATAAGGTATGATTGCTAAGGTCCATCCTCTAAATTCTATCCTCTCATACCATGAAGAGCAGGGAAGACTCTCTCATCATAGTCAAAGGGAATATTTTGTCTTATTGAGAGATTACAAAGTGGTTACTATGATGGGTTTGATATAAGAAAGGAAGAAAGTCACTGGAGTACGGATAAGAAGCCTGGCTCTTCTATTACATGGTTGTATAAATCTTCAGAAATCATTTCACCTCTTTGTCTTACTTTCTTCATCCAGTAGTATACAGTAATGATTAAGATTGCTTGTTTAGAAAGCAATTTGCTAAGGTAAAAATTGCAGTCCATCATTCATGTGTGATGTTGGGCAAGTTTCCTAATGTCTCTGGAACTTCTTCCTCACTTTCACAATTAGATCATTAAAGTACCAGCTCATAGGATTTTTGTGAAGATTAAGTGAGAAAATACATTTCAGTCATTTAGATTGCTGTCTAGTCAGTTGTAAATTCTTAATGAAAGTTGCTTTTAACATTTCATGATACTGTCACAAATTAATTAAACTTTTAAATTTTATTTTGATTAACATTGTATTTTATTAACATACTGTATTTATTTAAGATTTGAATATTAAATGAGAACAGGGACTTCTTATATTTGGCTAGCTTGTTTATATGAAATTCTGCATTAATAAATGTTTTGCCAAAGTGTAAGGAAGAGAATAAACCATTTAAGGGATAATACATCTGGCTCAACTCAGATAAAAGCAACTGGACATGTGGGACCATCAACGCTCCTTCTTCCTTCTGACTGACCTGGCAGCCACTTTGCAAGATTCCATCAGCAGCAGAAATGTGATAAGTTGAAATGAGGAGGTTCTTGCGGTGCCCAAATAAAAGAGAAAGCTTATTTGCTTTAGAGATTAGCTTTTAATTCCCCAAAAATGTTTCACATAAAAGCTGTTTTGAAAATGGTCTTTGGAAAAACTAGGACCTGTGCAGAAAAATCTGGGCCTGTGAAGTAAGTGGTATTATGTAAGCCGCAGTTGTGGTGGTATGTTGTCCTTACTACAGGAAATCTGTAGAGCTCCAGAAACATAGCAGGGACTTGAGAGAGAGAGAGAGAGAGAGAGAGAGAGAGAGAGAGAGAGAGAGAGAGAGAATTAATTGTGATAAAATACACATAGTCTGAAATCTACTATCTTATTTTTTGTTTTTGAGACAGGCTCTCTGCTGCCCAGGCAAGAGTACAGTGGCATGAACATACATCACTACAGCCTTGAACGCCTAGCCTCAAGTGACCCTCCCACCTTAGCCTCTCAGGTAGCTGGGACTACAGGCGTGTGTCACCATGCCCAGCTAATTTTTAAATTTTTTGCAGAGACAGGGGTCTTGGCTCATTTCCCAGTTCAAAACCAAGTCTTGAACTCCTGGTCTTAAGTGGTCTTCCTGCCTCTACCTTGCAAAGCAGTGGGACTAAGGGTGTGAGCCCCCTCACCCAGGTTAACTGTTTTTCAGTGTACAGTTCAGTAGTGTTACATATATTCACATTGTTTAGGAACAAATGTCCAGAACTCTTTTCATCATACAAAACTGACACTCTATGCCCATTAAAGAACAACTCCTTATTTACCTCTTCCCACAGCCCTTGGTTACTCTTTCTATTCTCTATCTTTATGAATCTCACTATGCTAAGTACCTCGGATACATGAAATTATAAAATATTTGTCTTTTGGTGATGTTTCATTTTGGCATACTTTTTTAAAGTTTTGCCCATGTTGCGGCATATGTCAGGATTTGCTTCCTTTATAAGTTTGAATAATATTCCATTGTATGTATATACCATATTTTGTTTATCCTTCCATTCGTCAATAGACTGGACTTTTTCACCTTTTGGTTCTTGTGGATAATGCTTCTATGAACATGAGTGTACAAATGTCTCTTCAAGATCTTGACTTCAATTCTTTTGGATGTAACTTTACCCAGAAGTAAATTTGATGGATTACATGGTAGTTCTATATTTAATTTTTGGAGGAACGTACATACTGCTTTCAATAGCAGCTGCATTGTTTCACATTCCCACCAACAGGGCACAAGAGTTCCATTTTCTCCACATCTTCACTAACATTCTTTTTATGTTTGTTTTATTTTTTTTAAGTAGCCATTCTGATAGGTATGAACATAGAAGGAACTTTAAATTTTTCTTTCTTTTTCTCTATATTATAAGCTCCTCAAGTCAAGTCTCATAAGTGTCTTGTTTATTTCTATAACCCCTATACTTCATACAGTTCCAGAACTCAATAGAGCTTCCATAAAGGTGCATTAAATATAAGAATAAACGGAGCACCTTTTATTATGAGTTTTGGCACCTTGAGGGTTTGCAACTCTGTGATATACCAGGCAGCAGCGTTTCAGGCAAGGTGATTTTCCAGCAGATCAGAGGTGATGCACCTCTCTGGAGAGATTTATGAGCAGCAAATATCAACCAAATGGCTGCTAGGGAGGAATACAGATAGACAGGAATTTCTGTAAGGATACAGGGATTACCTGAATGCTTTTGAGAGCCTCTCTGGGACTCACTCAAATTATGAAGGGAGATATTTGACTTATGAGAGCTAAAAAGAAAGGATAGTACTGACTCTGACTTCTTACAACTAGGATAAGCCAACGCATTTTAGATAATATAGCTTAAATGACTATAATCTGGTTTAAGTTCTAAATAGTTATACTCTCATCCCCTTGATTGGCTAAACTTTCTATATTTATGATTTAGTATTTCTGAGTAAGTAGCTCATTATATCTTCACGTTATAAATAAATTGGTGGTAATACTATTTCTGGCATTACTAAAAATATTTGATGATAAAGAAGAATTGATAATGGACACCACCTATTAGCTTTCATGGCCTTGAAATGAGGTTGGTTTGACAAAGACTTCCACTAGATAATGCTTCTTTACATAAATAGGGTTTACTCAAAATATAGATGCACACAGATGCTAATTAACAATTGACAGGACATAAAGGAACGAACACAAGTTGTATGATTATCTCCAGTGCTTTGGCTTATTGTATCCTTTTATGAAACAGCCCAAACTTGGAGCTAAGTAAACTAAAAATGTGAAATTTGTTAATTGAGAATAAAGTAGGGACAAAAATAATAGAAGATCCAGAGAAAGCTGAAATTATGCGAGAGTAGAGGCTGTAAGTTTGCAGAGAAAACAAAGCAGTAAGGAGAGACAATAAAGCAGATGAGTGACAATTGATAGACAAAACAGAGAGGTTTCCCATGGTTCCAGAGAGCGGAGGAAAGAGTAGGTTGTGTGTATGGTTGACTCATTTTGTAATAAATTTTCTGTTCAACTTCAGCCTACAGGTGTCATTAAAATCATCTCACTTTTTCTTAAAGCAATCTGAGTCTCTATTTCATCCTTTGAAATGAGTCTAAGAAGAGAACAGTGTCTCCTTGGGAAACCTGATCCCAAACCTACTTTTATCTGCTGATAACAGTTTCATTGTCCATTAAGCTTTAATTTGTAAATTGATTAAATGCAATGGAAATTCAGGTGAAAACGTTTTGCATATCTTCTTATTACTCACTATATTATAAGTCATCTGCTTTTATCATGGAAAATTAATGCTGGAATTACATAGAAGTGCCATGTGTTGAGGACTTTTATGCAGTAGGCATAGAACAAGGCAAGTAAAGATTTAGACTTTGAAATAACTCTATAAAATAGGTCATAATATCTTATTTCAAATATTAAAAAAATATGCCTTGAACATTTAAAGATTTTTTCAGGAGTTACATTCAGGTCTATAAATAATTCAAAAACAAAAGCTCTGAAACATTATGGTAGAATAAAAGAAGACCCTTCCAGCTTCTGCATAGAAGAGGCTAGCTAAATCATGCCAAAGAAACATTTATCTTTAGTTTTCAAACATTCATAGCGTGTGGAACTACTAATAATTGGCATGGCAGTGAAAATTGAGAAGATTTTTAAAGATAGCAATAGGTTTTCATAAGTTTGGAAGGTGAGATCCTGTGAAGAGTGCCCGTAGAGCTGATGAAAGACAATGGCCTTGTTTGCCTCTATTAAAAACCAACTCTCTTCAGGGTTACCCAATGAATAAAACAAATTCTGACTTAAGTTGCTTTCCCTGAATTTGATTACAATTCCACAGACTACGTATCTTTGCAAATACAGATCAGTACATTTTCACTATATGTATATATTTTTCTATTATAATTGTTGCACTTGAAATATAATGACAGGATTTCTGTCTTCTCCCATTGTTCTCTTAGCTGATCTCCCTGTTTCGTAGGAGTCTTCACTGAAATCATTTGCAAAGTGCAACCAGGATGATCCTTTAAATCATTAACAGAAATATATCTACACGTCTACTTAAAACTCTTCGATGGCTATAGATTTTACTCGAACTACTGTGTCAAAATTCCCAGCATGTCCTAAAGGCTTCAATGTGAGCTTGTCTTGCTTTCCTTGCTGTTTGCTTGTTTTTAAGCCTCTGAATCCCAGGCTTTTTCTCTCTGTCTGGAACACTAGTAAGAATTTTCTTTATTCCCTGTGGGTTTTTTTCCCCCATATTTCTATTGTTAGAGAAAATGTTTCTGAACAAGACATTCAATATTTGTTCCAAGTTGCGTCCATCCTCTCCACTTCTACATATTTTCAAAGAGTAGTTGTGTTTATTCCAAACAACCTGACCTTCCCGATACAAGTAGTTATGGACCAAGATGGTCTCCTATTAAGTAACAGTCATTTCCTGAGACTTTGGAAGTGGGGCCAAAAACATTATGTCCTAGCCTTAATTTTCCAGGATTTAAAAATAAATAAATAAATAAACCCAGAAACGGAGTGGATTTCATTTTCTTTTAGGTGAACCAGATGTGAGGAAATTTCATTTGTGCTAAGATACATGTAAGTAGCAATACACAAACAGAAGCTGTCTGTGCCCACGCCACTGCTCCCCCACAGAAACTTCCTAGGTTTCCTTCAGTGCTTCTTGCAGTCAATGGTTCTGACATCTGCCTGAGTGCCAGCTGCACTCCTGATTTTATGTTTCACAAGGTACCATGGTATCCTAATCATCAGTAATATAATGGATGCCCTATTAAGCTACTTGCACTTTACTGATTCACAAAATTAAACGGCATTCTCAATTTCCTCTGAAAATCATATTGTATTGACTTCTCATTTCAGTCATGGCTGAGTATTCATGGCTAGTAAGATCCTGTCTCGTATCCCCCACTCACTCCTGGTCCTGCATTTCAGTTCAGTGCTTAACTAGAGTCAGCCTTGTTTGTGCCCCAATATGCCAGCTGATTGTTATTAAGTAGAATTACTCAATTCAATTACCTCTTTTGAAAACCAATAGAATTTGAGCACATAATTATAAACAATTGTCATTGCCATAAAAACGGAATTGAATATTTTGAAAAGAAAGAAAAAATATTTTTAGAAGTACTGGGAAATTAGGCATGGGCAAGTTAATTCTAAAAGGTTGAGGAACAAATAATATTCCATTCATATTTGGCTTTATATCAATATTTGGCAAACAAATATACACTTTTATATTTAAGTTGAAATAGAATATATAAGTTTTAAATGTGTTTTTCTCCCACAATTTAAAGTGGATTTTAATTAGTCTACCATTTTCCTAAGCCGTCTTGCATTGTATAATAGCACTTTTACTGACCTCTTACTGCTTAAAGCTGAACTAAAGTGAGTTATTAGTCCCCCTTTCCCTATCAAAAAATCCAAAAGCAATCCAAAAAACACACTTCCCCCCGCCCCGCCCCAAGACAGGGCCTTGCTCTGTTGCCCAGGCTAGAGTTCAGGAGTGGCCTGATCACTACTCTGCAGCCTTGACTTCCTGGGCTCAAGCAATCCTCCTACCTCAGCCTCCCAAGTAGCAGGAACCACAGATGCATGCCACCACATCTGGTTAATTATTTTATTTTATTTTTTTTGTAGAGACAGGATATCACATCTCACTATGTTGCCCAGGGTGGTTTCAAATTCTTGGGCTCAAGCAATCCACTGGCCTCAGCCTCCCAAAGTGTTGGGATTACAGGCATGAGCCATCATGCCTGAAGGAAAAAACAAAAAACAAAAACCAAACTACTTAATTTTACAATTTCTCATGGATTGTCTGATATTTTTGAATAGAGAGGCCAAGGTGAGGCAGAAAACATATTGGGAGGAGGTGTGTTCAGAGGTTCAAGTTTGCTAAGTGAGATTTGTTTGTTTTCTTACAAGAAGTGAATTCACTATTTAAGTAAGGAACATAAACCAGTGTTACAATGTCTCTTTTTATTTTAGTTACTTCTGCATTTATATTTCACCTTTTACTAAAAGGATTTAAAGCGGCTTATAGTAAAAACAATTCGCTAAGACTGAACTATTAACAGAGATTGTTGTTATGTAACGTTTATTCCATTCCAATTCTATGTTGTATTTGAAAATGTCCTTGTTTTCTAAAGAGATTGTAAACAGCTTGAAAGAAAAGTCAGCTCTATAAAACTGCATATGTATTTTCCTTTTTTCCTTCTCTTCACCTTTTAGTAATCTCAAAGAACAGAAACTTTATGATCGATGTTACAAACCTTCTTAAATCCATGAAGAACTTACCTCTAATAATTTTTTAACACATGATCTGATTTTATTTTGTTTAGATGTGTACACATATATGTGGGTATGAAAGGGAAGGTGACTGCTTTTAAAGATGATTTTGTGATACAGATTTTATCTTTTATGTGTGGCTAGAAGACTTATAAAAATAAAATTCAGGCCGGGCACAGTGGCTCTCGCCTGTAATCTCAGCACTTTGGGAGGCCGAGGCAGGTGAATCATTTGAGGTCAGGAGTTTGAGACCAGCCTAGCCAACATGGTAAAACCCTATCTCTACTATAAAATACAAACTTAACCAGGCGTGGTGGTGGGCACCTGTAATCCCAGCTACTGGGAGGCTGAGGCAGGAGAATCGCTCGAACCCGGGAGGCAGAGGTTGCAGTGAGCGGAGACCACCACTGCACTCCAGCCTGGACAACTGAGAAAGACTCCATTTCAAAAAAAAAAAAAAAAAAACCATAAATAAAATTAAAAAGTAAAATTCAGGGCTTGCCTGCTTATCAATTTCCTAATTTCAATCTGAAAACGTCATCACTATTTTTTTTGCCACACTACACCAAAAACGATGCCAGTTTAATAACTATAAATCTTTTTGTTCAGTTTTCTGCAATCGTTTCAAGGCTATAAAAATTCAACCACATTACTTATGGGTCTAATTTACTGACTCTGTAAATCTGCCCAAATGCTTGATTGACAACAGTGAATTCACTAATTTCTGGCAGACATTTTGTATGAAAGGGTAAGCTCAGTTCTCCTATTCTTGGATGAGGTCGCTGTGATAACCCTATACATACTTTAATCTGAGCTCCAATAGTGGCAATCTTGTCGTGCCCCTTAGTGTCCAGTAGAACCAAAAGAGATTGATTTAATATTATTTCTATAGTTATTACAAGTGTCCAATCTCTGTTGTAAAAGAGAGAAAAATTTCAGAATTTTAAATTTATTTTGGCCCTTGAGTCTAGTTCTGTTGAATCCTCAAAAATATCCAGTGTTTAGATCTGATTGATCAAAATAAAGAAAACTGTTTTATTAAATATTTGATACAATTGTGAGATTTTCAAAAACCGAATGCAAACACAGAGGAGCAAATATCTATTTTGCCTAATAAAATGTCTTTTAAAAAAAATTTGTAGAGGTTCATTATAGTTCTGATCTGCTCATTCCATTATGGAAATTATTAAAGATCGCTTCAGGATGTGGCCAAAGTAATGAAGTGCTCAGAGTAATAAATGTCATTTTTACAAATAATGGCTTCTGAGTAGCCATTTTAAACATTAAACCATTTAAACTTATCTTTTTGCATACTTATGATTTAGGGAAAGGCACTTTCTACTTATTGTGTGTCCTCTTCTGCATTTGTATGAATACATGTTTACCTGTATGTTTATTTGTGCAGGGCATTGACACTGTAACCCAGTGATTCAGGTTGATTCTAATTCTATCAACGTGCATTTGAATTTGGAACGAATAAATATTACTAAAATGTAACTAATGTCATACTTCTGATAGCCTTCTTTAATGTATTCTATTTAATTATCTTCAGGTTTTGGCAAAAAGGTCATATCCAAATAGAAGAAGTGTATATTTCATGGGGGCAGGGACCCATAAATATTTTGCCAGCCTTTGTATGCCCCCACTTTCAAGGAGGGTGTCTGGGGTATATTTTGGTCTTAAAGGAGCAAACTCCAGAGTAAGTATGCCTGAGTGGGAATCTGGTATTGCTACTTGCTTACTGTGTGATGTTTGGCCGGTTATTAACTGGTTCGTGCTTTAGTTTCTAAAAAGAAAAGAGAATAGATATGTTTTCCCTTGTACATGTAAGTAGGCTGTATCTACTCCGCTTTTTAGAATTAGTTCAGTTCCAGCAAAATGCTACATGCTTGACTAATTAGATAAGAAACTCAATCTTTTCATTTCCTTCCTTGAATCCATAGCCGATTTGAAAATTTTCAATTGAAATTGACCTCAAATCCTTTTCACGAATACTTAAATAACTGATCTTCTTATTTAGTGCGGGTTTTGCGTCACCCTTATTTTAAAATTTTTAATGTCCTCATAGTAGTATAAAAGTAGTTGGATCTTTTGAGTCAAATAGTGTGTATATTTGCGTTTGTACATGTGCATATGTGTGTGTATTTGTATCATATATGCGAGATGAAAAACAGTGACTGTAGTTTGTATGATGTAACAATGCTTTCCCTTTTTCTAAGATCAAGATGGGCATCTATCTGCTCCAACAAAATATCTTAATATCTTACATTTACTTGACTTTCTCAATGCAAACTCACATAATTCACATTATTCTTCAAAAAGATCTTTAAAAATCACGCCTTAATAGAAAGCAGTATATATTGCTTTCTGAATTAAAATATAAGCACTTTTTTGTTCTTTCTTTTAATTTTATAACATTCTCTGTTTCTCTGTAATTGGAATATTTATATGTCAGTTAGAATGGTGATCATTAAAAAGTCAGGAAACAACAGACGCTGGAGAGGATGTGGAGAAATAGGAACGCTTTTACATTGTTGGTGGGAGTGGAAACTAGTTCAACCATTGTGGAAGACAGTGTGGCGATTCCTCAAGGATCTAGAACTAGAATTACCATTTGACTCAGCGATCCCATCACTGGGTATATACCCAAAGGATTATAAATCCTTGTACTATAAAGACACATGCACATGTATGTTTATTGTGGCACTATTCACAATAGCAAAGACTTGGAACCAACCCAAATGTCCCTCAATAATAGACTGGATTAAGAAAATGTGGCACATATACACCATGGAATATTATGCAGTCATAAAAAAGGATGAGTTCCTGTCCTTTGTAGGGACATGGATGAAGGTGGAAACCATCACTCTTAGCAAACTATCACAAGGACAAGAAACCAAATGCCACATGTTCTCACTCATAGATGGGAACTGAACAATGAGAATACATGGACACAGGGCGGGGAACATCACACACTGGGGCCTGTCTGGGGGTGGAGGGCTGGGGGAAGGATAGCATTAGGAGAAATACCTAATGGAAATGACAAGTTGATGGGTGCAGCAAACCAACATGGCACATGTATACCTATGTAACAAACCTGCATGTTGTACACATGTACCCTAGAACTTAAAAGTATAATAAAAAAAATAAATACTTCTCAGAGGGGCTGTGTGTAAATTTAGTTTTAAAGGATGAAGAGAGATTAACCATGTGAAGGAATAAAGATGAAGAGGGAAGGAAATGCATGACTGTATGGGTGAGATGAAATCTCCTAAATTGCAGTGACACAAATTGGTCATGGTTTCACTTCCCTGCTGTGGAGTCCTGGTGATGGGGTGGCATTTATCTACATAGGCCCTCCTAATAATGGTTCCATCAACATTATTGACAATCAAAGGCTGAAGGGTTCACCAAAGTTAGAGACTGAAAAGTATCCATTAGATTCGACTATAAAGAGATTACTACAGCCCATGCAATGGAGTGGTGTGAATGTTGTACTATTATCTGAGCCTGATGGCAGAGGAGTAAGAGGTCAATGGGCAATAAACTCATGGTGACAGTACGTAGAGATTCTTGCTATAAAAATGATGATCTATGGACCATGGCATCAACCCCATCTAGGAGATACTTGTAAATGTAGAATCTCAGGTACCTCCTCACAACTATTGCATCAAACTCTGCACTGTAACAACATATTCATATGATTGCTCAGAACATTAATGTTTGAGAAGCATTGGTGTAGACATCCATTTTTAAAAGACTGTTTACAAAACAAGAGACAAAAATAAGGCAGTGGTTAGAGGAAGATAGATAATTTGTTAATTTTATTATTACTATAAAATAGATTGGGCATATGGAAAATGAAGATGGATAAGGTTTAAAGTGTATGATTTACAGGTAAGAGCAAATCAAATTTAAAAAATAATTTGTTATTCTCAGTGTATAGATTTGGAAAACAAATTTCAGAGAGGTTAAGATATAATGTTTTGTCAAAGTTATACAATAGGATGGATAACCATATTAAAATGTGAGTCTGCCTGTCTCCAAAGCTTATACCCCCTTTTCCTGAGTAGGTTGATTGTTAATGAGAATAAATATACTTAATTAAGCAACAAGTAAAAGCTATGGTGGTTGTGATTTTTAATTTTTGTATTATAATTGATGGTACCAAAGGGTGTCAGATTTACTTAATTTATTCATTTCCCAGTAATTTTATCTAGCAAATTTAGTAAATTTGGTTGATAAAATAATCAACAGCAATTTTTAGAAAATATTTTGTTAAATAATGGACTGACAACAGATACAGATACAATTGCTACCTATACGGACAGGAGACAGGGAAATACTGGATAGAAGGCTGCGGTTCCCTTGGCAAAGGCTCCATTCTAAAGCCTGAAGACCAGTGGTTCTAAATGAAGACAGGCATTTCTGTTTTTGCTCCCAAAAAGTTGCCTTATGGCTTGCCATGCCACCTATCCTGTCCCCATATAGAGCTCAAACCCCAAGCTCCAGAAGAGACCCACAAACAAGGAGACAAGGAGGCAAACAGAACCAGCACCAGCGGGCCAGCAGACCAGTGGACCAGTGATATTGAAACAATGTGGCATTGAAAGGGAGAAGAGCTGAGGGGAGTTCAGCTGTGGGTGGTCAGTCAGAGAAGAGTCGGGCCGCTGGGAGGCCCAACTCCAGGGGAAAGTCACTTCCCACTCCATCCCCTCTTTAAGCTCCCCATCCATCTCACTGTGAGCCACCTCCACCATTCAGCAAAAGCTTGCACTCATCCTTTGAGTCCAGGTGTGATCAGATTCTTTTGGGACATTGAGCAAGAGCTCAGATACAGAACACTGTCACACTGGCCCTCTGCCCTTGCCATAAGGCAGAGGGTGCATTGAGCTAATTAACACACAAGCCGTCTGCAGATGGTAAAGCTAAAGGAGCACACTGCACATGCCCACTTGGGCTTTGGGAGTTGCAGACACCCACTCCTAGATGCTACCCTGAGGCTGGAGCCCAAAAGCACTTGCCTTGGTTCCTGCACCTGCCCATCTGTGTGCTCCCCCTCCCATAAAGGGTATGAGCTGTGGGGCAATCCAACAGGCAAGTTGCACCCCTGTCGCACATCTTGCCAGGTGAATCAGGGAACTCTCCCATTTCACTACTGTAGTTGCTACTATTTTTGGAAGCTAAATATTGTGAAAAACTTGAATTAAAATGTAATTTTAGGCTGGGTGCAATGGCTTAGGCCTGTAATTCCAGCACTCTGGGAGGCCAAGGAGGGTGGATCACTTGAGGCCAGGAGTTCAAGACCAGCCAGGGCAACATGGTGAAACCCTGCCTCTACTGAAAACACAAAAATTAGCCAGGCATGGTGGTGTGTGCCTGTAATCCCAGCTACTCGGGAGGTGGAGGCATGAGAACCACTTGAACCCGGGAGGCAGAGGTTGCAACGAGCAGAGATCCTACCAGTACACTCCAGCCTGGGTGACAGAGTGAGACTCCATCTCCAAAAAAAAAAAAAAAAAAAAAGTAATTTTATACACATATATTCAGTCTCCCACCGGGAAGTCGATGGATACCATGGTTTCTAATCCTAGATAATTTTCATGGTTGAGACACTCTATCCTTTAGCCACAGAGCTAACTACTCTTTAGGAAGTACCCTTAGCTAAAGGGGTAATTTCTCACTGGGAAGCCCCCACTCAGTGACTACAAGGTTACAAAGACCTAGTCCCCTTACTTCAATTTGGTATAATATGGAAAGCATCTGATCTTCCAATGCCATGTTGGATCAGCTGCGGCCTCTGTTACAATTGCACTGCATTCCAATTCAACAGTCTGGGACAAGAGAAAAATTGTTGGATTTCTTTAGGGAAGATGTTTCATCATTTTGGTTTCTAATCTTTACTGAGCTTGAGGCAGACAACAAACTTAAATTCACATTTTTGGCATTTGCATGCCTTTGTTGTGGAATGGTTATGGGAGATTAAATAAATTATAAAAATGATATTTTAACAACTTTATCTTCTTATATCTTATCTTAAGATAAAGTTCCAAAAGTTTGTGTTTCCTGACATCTCAGCTGTTATAAGGTTGGACATAGCTCTCTAATTCAAAGGATTAAGTTGGTTTAAACAGAAAAAGTCAGGCTTGCTTTTCTTTCACAAATTGCCATGGGAACAAGAGTGCTGCAAAGCTATTATAACTCTCTTCTGAGGCATTCAAAAAATTTAGAATATCTCAAATAATGGCATTCAAAACCTCCCAAGCATGATCATCTAGAATATTAAGGTTAGAAAACTGGACTATTTTATAGTTAAGTACTATTCCAAATATTCCAGTGGCACTAAATTAACAAATCATGACTTCATTTGGAAGAACATTTGAATTAGTGGTATTTTCTAAAGGCCTTAATTAGCATAGACTATGTATGGTTGAAATGTAGCAAACCCAAAGATAAGATAACAAAGCACTAGGTGGGGCAAAACACTAGCAATATAATAGTTTTTCCTATGGTCACACAAGCATTAAAAACTTATTTTGGAAAAGAAGCCCATTGAAATTTTTTTCACTTTTTCTGCCACTGCTTAACAGAAGAACTAAAATTAGGTCTTTTTTTTTTTTTTTTTCTTTCAGGATGAAGCACAAATTTTATGATTTTCACCAGGCTTGTTGCTACTGCTGTCATAATAAAACTTCTATAGGCAAGTGTTTTTTTTTTTTTTTAATTGAGATATATTCATGTTTATTCTTACTTTAACTTCAATGTTGCTGAGAGTAATTTCACTTAAGATGAATAGAGAGACAGATTTTATAACAACAACAAAAAATCAAAACTGTTTCTTTTAACTGTCTTTTTTATATTTAGACAAAATAGCTGCTATTGACTGAATGTGTGTGTCCCCCAGCAAATTCATATGTTGAAACTCTACTTTTTGATATGATGGTGTTACAAGGTAGGATTTTTCAGAAGTAATTAGGATTAGATGAGGTCATGTGGGTGGCACCCTCATGAATGGGATTAATGTCCTATAAAAGAGATTCCAGAGAGCTCCTTTACCCCTTCTACCACATGAGGGCACAGTTCATGTATCTATGAACCAGTGAATGGTCCCTCACCAGATGTCAAGTCTGTTGGTGCCTTGATCTTAGACTTTCCAGTCTCTAGAACTGTGTAGAAATAGAAACAAAAATAAATTTCTGTTTTTATAAGTGATTTTTATAAGCCACTCAGTTTGTGGTATTTTGTTTAACAGACTAAGGCAATGACTATCTGAATACAATTCAAATGTCATGAGGCAAACATTCTCTCATGCAACCTTGATTTTTCTATTAATTAACCAGCTAGTTTTATTATTATCTTCCCTTGTTATTTTGTGAATACTTAAAGTTATTACCTTATCTTTAATAATCCATTGTGGACTATATTTTCAGTTTCCCAGTGCATAGGTAATATATATCTTCCCATTCAACTATAACAAAATGTATCATTTTTCTAATGATTTTAACACATTCTCTGACTTATGAGAAAGAATACCTGTTTCTCCTAAGTCAAAACTATATTTTATCTCTTTCTTAAACCTTTCACTTTTTCTACCTAACCAGGGCGAGGTTCCTTATGCCTTAAGAATATACATCTAAATGTTGGGTTATTCATTCTTACTGTAATGATCACAAACATTTCCTACAACGTTGCATCTTCCTCAGAGACAGTAACTGGAATTGTTTACAATGCTGTAGATAAACTGTAACTGAAGGATGCAGGGAAATCAGTCAGAAGAAACATAATATAAAATGTAACAACATGATTTATTTTATTTTGTCCTTAAAAGGGGAATAAATGTGTGAGGATAGTTACACTTTCAGCAATTAAAAAAGCTTGCATAAAAATAATTTTCACTTAATAGGAAATGATTCAGAATAGATACCTCATTGTTAGAAAAAGAAAAAGCTATTTCTGAGGTTTTTTTTTTTTAATCACAATCCAATTATTGTAAAAGACAATGTTGAAAACATTTTTATTATTTTTCTTCCTTGAAAACCTGAGACAAGGAAAAATTTGTGGTTGTACTTTAATTTTATTGCTACTGAATCTTTCCTAAAAATGAACTGGCAGATGCCATTAGTAGGTTAATTGATTTAATAATGTTTCTATGAATAAGCTAGCATTTCTGACTTGAATTACTTTCTCAGTTGATTGGTGCTCTATAATAGGATTCTATAAAATATACAAAAAAGAGCAACAAGGAATTTAGCTCTGGATTTTTCAGCTAATTCACCAGCATTTCGTAGTCCAGGAAATTATTGCATTTTCAATTTGCTAAATACACTCATTTGTTAGTAGTAATTAGGCACATGTATTACTTTTACAAAAGCTCTTTAAAAATGCAGTCTTATAAAAATGACTCTAGAAAAAAAAAAGTGTGTTAATAGCTCAGTAGAGTGTTTTTCAGTTGAGAGCAAGTAGTAGTACTGTCCAGGAATATATAAGATGGAAGAAGTCAGAGAATTGCTTAAGGTAACGTTCAGGGCAGCCTCAGTCCAGGGAAAAAAGGAAGAAAAGAGACTGCCGTGGAGAATAAGTAAGATTGGTGAATCCAGAGGAACAAGAAGGACCACTTTGGCTGTAATCCATTTTCAAAACAACAACAAAAGCACTGAGGTTTTGTGAAATGACTGCTACCTATTTTAGAGTTATTTAATTCAAAATGTAGCCAAAGGTCAAATGGTCCCATGTTGAAATGTATTTCCTTATTTGTTTAATTATTTTAAAATGATTAGATTATTTAATCTTAGTAATAAATGTATTGTTAATGTTAACTGACTGAATTTCAGCATATCAAAAAAATGCAATTTTTAAAATTTCACTTCGCAACTACTATGCTTACCTATATTTGAAAGAGATACGGAAATATTAACAAATATCTGAAGAATGTGCTTTGTTTGGTGTAGATATTGTTGCGCTGATGAAATATCATGGGAACCTATGTAACACAAAGTCCCAAATTAAGCATAGATGTATTTCTTCAATGCTACCATTTCCATAAGAAATTTCATTTGTCATTAGATATTGTCACTTCATTGTTGAAGTAAATTTATCCATTGTCCATTTTAATTAGAAAAATAACTAATCTTCTTAGGACTTATTTATTCATGAAAAGTTTATTGAATCTGTTTCATGTACTAGCCCCTGTTTCTGGCATCGGAGATAAAATAATGCATAAAACAGAATTAAGACTGTGTTCATAAAGCATATATTCCAGGAGATTTGATGAGTCTTGACCAATCCCTGCCTCTTAAGAAGTCCAGGACTAGGGCAAGGAGAATGAAGTACTCTCCACTGGTACAAAATGTAAAGAAATTCCCAAAACCTCAGTAACAAAGACAGGTAATACTTTAATACAGTAAATTTTCAAAATTAATGTAAGTAATTCATGATGAAGAAGAGAGAAACATAAGGAGTGTCTTGAACAGACATATTGCAGCGGAAGCAAATGAATAATGACACAAATTTCACCTTTCGCTGAGAGAGTGACGTGTACATACAAGGAGAAAAAAAAATATGATATACATGAGCCATCTTCCAGAAATTCAACACTGTGGTATTAGTTTTCTATTGCTGTGTAACAAATTACCATAATTGCAAAATACCCATTCATTAGTTCACAGTTCTGAGGTGCGAATTATGGCACAGCATGACTACATTCTCTGCTCGTGCTGAAATTAAGGTTCTGGCCAAATTTCATTCTGATCTGGAGGTTCTGGGGAAAATCCAGCTTCCAAGCTCATTCCTGTTTGCGGAATTCACGTCTTTGCTCTTGTAGGACTGAGATCTATGTTTCCTTGCTTGCTGTCAGCTGAAGCACACTCAGTTCCTAGGTGCCACCCTCTTTCTTTGACACTTGGGCCTTTCTGTCTTCAAGCCAGCAGTAGTGTATGGCATTGTTTTTATGCTTCAGATCTCTGACTTCCTCCTGTGCTAATAATGGGAGACAATTATCTGTTATTAAAGGGCTCATACAATTAGACTAGGGCTACCTAGATAATTTTTCCTTCTTAAGGTCAACTGTGTCATATAACATAACCTAATATGGGAGAAAAATTCATCAAATTCACAGTCTCACAGGATGGAAAAATCTTGGGAGCTGTCTTAGAATTTGGCCTACTACACTTCTGCATCTTAACAGTCCTAATAGGGAAACTTCCTATGAGTGCCAGGTATGTGGAAAGCTTTCAAGAGGTACCTTGCACTTCGTGACCTGCAGTGGGTCCTTTGTAGTGTCCTGTCACTGCCAGAGCCTGTGACAGAAGTCATATAGCTTCTACCAGCTGCCAGAATGAGTATCAGCCACCTAATGTGCTTACATTACACCTCAGTATTGCCTTTCTCATTTCCTAGACAAAACCGTAAGTGGTCTGAACTCTCTTTGAGTCCTCAGTAACAGGTGTAGCCATGGATATGACCCAGCCTTGGCCTAGAGGACCTGAACTGGGGTTCACTTAGACCTTACAGAGATCTCCCTTCTTCATGGACATGGCTGATCCCATACATGATGCTCCCAACCCTTCCAAACCAGAAATTACCTACTGCCTACTGCCCTAGATTATGTGAAGCCAAATGGCTTAAGCCATCTTTGATCCTGGGGTTTCTACTCATTGTGTGAGATGGATTCAAAACAGAATTGGGTACTTCCGACCTGAAGGGAATCGAAGACCTTTTGTGGGGACCCCTGTCTTTTCTTCAGAGAAGATAGCAGAATGGTAGGGAGTAGGCCTAAATTTAGGTTTGAACTCATTTGCATTGCTGTCCAACATCTCCTTGGAGAGAGTGAAGACCTCTGTGGGCAAGTCTTGTGGTCTCAACTTCAAGACTACCTTGATCCCAGAGCTCATCCTGAAGAACTGTAGTCATGACAACCTCAGCAGCTCCTGGAACAGGAAGAATTGGGTCTCTTGTTCACACAGAATGTGCTACATTCCTCAGCAATGCTGAGAAGAAACTGTCTCCAGGGCCTGTGTAAAGTCTAAAACCTAGTAATCAGGTCACTGAAAGTAAGATACAGTGACCTTCCCAAGACGGACTTAATATTTTACTAGGAAACAAGCATTCCTTAAACAGTCAAATATGAACTAGTAACTATAATAATGGTTAAAGGTGGCATCCTTGATGCTATTCACTAAGACTATACTTAATTCTCTACTTATCAGTACCTCTGGGTCTGTCCTCTTGTCTGTCTCCTGGGGGATGAGATCATCACTACAATCAGCTCTTACCTTGTAGTGGAGGGATCCTTTTCAGTCTGCTCCTCTCCCTTTATACTGTTACAACTAGCCTTAATGTATCTATTCTCCTCATTGTCACGGAGTGAACCTGAAGTCTGAGGGATGGAAGAGTAATGAATTGCTACAGTGCAAGGTCAGCCACTTCCATCTTAATGCTGCCCTGTGCAGGAAATGATCCCCATGTGGCAGCCAAGGGGACATTGTTTTTTTAAAAAACTTGATCTCTAGTCCTGTGGCTGCCATTTTTCTTCAAGAACCGGACTTCCATGCCTCTGTGCCCATCTCCATCTGGGACTACCTGGGAGTCTGGTTCCATTTCAGAGGAGACAGGCAGGGTTATTATAGTTTAATGTAAAATAACCAGAAAACAGAAATGACAAACTCTCTGTTGCCACAGGTGGATAAACATACTACTACATCCACATCATGGAATTCTAGTGGCCATTAAAAGTTATTCATACAGGAAACCACATGGATGCATTTTAAAAGCATTAAGTAAGTGAAAGGGGCCACGTACAAAAGATGTGAATCTTTAAAATTTTATTAGTATGAATTCTACTAAAGGCAATTTCACAGTGATGGAAATCTGGGTCTGGGCTTGAATGAGGGGATTGATTGCCAAGGCCATGATGAAACTTTATGTGATCACGAAATTGCTCTGTAACTTCATTTTGGCAGTGGTTTTATCAAATTCACTGACTTATACAGTTAACACTGGTGAATTTCCTCTCTCTATGTTTGTATGTGTGTGTGTGTGTATATATATATACACACACATATATATATGCTTTAATAAGGCTACTTTTAAAAATTAAAAAAAAATGAGTTTATAAAACAGATAAATATTGTATGTCTTTATACAATATAAAGAAAAAAAACTATGCATGATCTTATCTTCAATGGATACGTATAAAGTTACCAATAAGCATATTTTACATAAACAGCTTGAAGTAATTTCATACATGACAAAAATTTTCTTACATAACATGAAAATGAATCTTGCATAAAATTTCCATTATGCTTGTCAAGCATTTAAAGGAAAATGAGAATCTGTAACTATACCTTAAGTAAATTATGAATAAATAGCAAATATTTTTCAGTTGACAATGAAGGCTAAGTAACAGAGACAAAAAATAATAAGTAGTCTTGAAATCTGAATTTCCGTAAAATCTTACAAAAGCTCTTAGACTAAAATTTTGAGTACCTAATATCATTTAAACAAATTTAGAATTTAGAAGTTATTAAGCATAGGCAAATACAAACATTTATTTTGCACCCTAACAAACTCTTGCTTTCCCTTGATAAAATCAAGTACAACTATCTATTAATTAAATGAAACAATTTCTACTAATAAAAATGAATTATAAGCCTTGAAAAGAATGTCACCTGTTCAATTGATATGGTGAGTCATTTTTAATCAGAGCTTCTACTCAAATGGTTCAGTTTTTTTCATGTGTACAGAATGAAGAAATTGTTAGAAATTGACCTAGGTAATTAAGTTCTAAAGATGAAAAATTTTAGCAGTGACAGGTTGACAGAACTGAATGATTAACAAAGGAAAAACAAAGTTTATAGGAACTTACTGTACTTGAAATTTTCTCATTTGTAAGCTTGTCAGTTTACAACTTAATGAGAATTATTGTTCAGGAAAATAGAATGCTGTATGATTTTTCTTACTGTTAAAATGGAAAGAGATAACTACATATACTGAGATTAGAGAGTATTTGTACATTTAAAACTGGGTCAAGGAAAAGGAAAACGATGGGCACTAATCAGAAGGAGAAAGATATAGGCAAGGTGTTACCAAATTGTAAATAAAAATGGGGAAGAATTTGCATATCGATTTAACTGAATACTATTTAGTCAATATCTGGATTTTTTTATGGTTTTAAAAAGCATAGCAGAAAAATTTAGTTACAAACTGTACAATCTGCCAACTACTCAAAATATGTATGACACCTTAAAAACAAAAACTCCATGCTAGTTTTGAGGATAAGCCATCTTAAGTCACTTAGGCCAGCATTTCAGTCTACTATGTTTCCATAGGAATTCCTGAACGGAGGGTTTGAAATCACTTTCACGGAAATCTCTTGGAGAATAAGAGTGGGCAGGACTGTGACAACTGCTTTTCAGAACCAAAGACACTGTGGGGGCCTATCATGCAGAGCTTTGTAGTTCTTTTTCATTCCAGCCGCCTCCCAAAGCACCTTTCTCTCCTAAAAGTTCCAAGCCACATTGACACTCCCTGGAGAAGTGCTAATCATTAGCTAATCATCATAGCAGTCATTATCTGTAAACCTGGGCAATTTGAATTTCACTCCAACTTTCCTGGAATCAGCCAGTTATCTTTTCTTTCCCAAAGGAACCATTCCAGTCTCTACACTTCCTGCTCTCACTCCAGAATAAATCCCTTTCAATCCACACCGAGAAGTCCCAGGAAGGGCCAAGCTTGTCATGTAACTGGGTGAGTGAGTTGGTGCTCCTTTGTGCAATCTGTGTGATTCTGCACATAGGAGGAAAAACAAAATTATTAAATTAAAAACTGATTACAGAGTTTCTAGAAGAGACCTCTCTTTCCCTTTCTGTCTCTGGGCGAGAATGATGCTTAATGGACTTGTTTGGTGGAAATGGGCCCTCTAAATATGACTTGGAAGCTCAGTCACAAGTCAAAAAAAAAAAAAAAAAAAAACTTTTCTGAAAAATATTAAATGAGATTTTAGGGACTGGGATCAGGAATATTAGGGAGACAAATGAAGGAGGTAGGTACAGTTATAGGAACTATAACAACATGACAAAGGACTAAAGGTTGCACAGAAGAAAATTGCAGTGACGATTTTCCATGGGAAAGAATACCCAAGACACTTTTAACAGCACAGTTTATAACACTTATGCGCAAGCCCTTTTCCCCATCCAAGTCCCTGACATGCGTTGTAAAGGTGGAGAAATAAAGAAATTGAGTAGTATGTGGAAATTTAATGCAACTTTCTCCATCCTTCTCAATAGTTAGTTCTGGCTCATGGTTCCTCTTCCAGTAGAATGGCTAAAATCCAATAAACTGGCAATACCAATTACTAGTGAATGAATGACGCAACAGGAACTCTCACTCACTGCTAATGATAATGTACAATGGTAGTGCCACTTTGAAAGTCAGTTTGGCGATTTTTAAAAAGCTAAACAGAGCTCTACCATATGATCCAACAATTGCACTCCTGGGTGTTTACCCAATTTATTTGAAAACTTATGTCTGCACATGAACTGGTTTGCAAATGATAACATCTTTATACATAATTACCTCAAACCAGAAGCAATCAATAGGTCATTCAATAAGAGATGTATAAACAAACTCTGAAAATTGTAAAGTGAAAGAAGCTAGTACAAACGTGCTACAAAATACATGATTCGATTTACATAAAATTTTCAAAAGGTAAAGCCATAGAGAAGGTGCACAGATCAGTGTTTACAGGATTTTGAGTGGGGAAAGGTTAAATAGGTGAAACAGTAGAATTTTAGGATAGAGAAACTATCTCGTGTAATAATTATCGTAGCTCAGAGTGAATCCTACTTTACATAAATTTAAAAAATAAATTAGGAGGTCATGAGAACCTAGGGTAGAATGCTGACTGTGAAAAAATATATAACTGTAGTACAAACGTGTGAAACAGCCTCCCTCTTATAGGAAAAAGCATTGGAGAAAGCTACTGACCTTGAAACTGACCCAACATTCACATAGAGTTTTGTTTGTTTATTTATTTATTTTTTAGATAAACATAGAAATTGGCCATTTTGGTCTTGAAACTTACATTCATTTTATCTGAGTTCCTTCCTCAGGAAAGGAACCACAGGCTTCTCAAAAAGTATCAAAGAACTGAAACTCACCAGATTATTTCATCCAGATAATGAGACGCCAGGTCCCTCATTCATTCTGATTCCTTCCTTATCTCTCCCAAGTTCCTGTTCTCCTATAGATGGCTACATTTCTTCCCTGCTATATAAACCTCTTATTATAGTCAGTCAGAGAGAGGAATTTGAGGCTGTTCTCCCATATTCTCAGCTGCAGAACCCAATTAAAGACTTCTTCCTTGGCAACAATCATCTCAGTGACTGGCTTTCTGTGCAACAAACAGTGTTTCTAGAATTCATATTCATTTTTCAAATAAATAGGATATTCCAAATTTTATTCATTTAGAAATGAATAGAATTATAGGACTAAAAGAAAAGGGAAGTGTACATAATACTGTATTATAGTTGATAAAGTTTCACATGGGGTACCGATGAACAATTCTGAAATAGGTGTACACATATCTGCAATTGAACAGGTAAGTAAATGAATAACAGATAATGGGAGTGAGGTTTCTCACTGTTGAAGTTATAGGTTACAGACCAGCAGGGACAGCAGTCTAGAATGACTGATGCCATATAAGATTAATCTACAGGGAAATCATTACATAGGGAAATCATTACAGATATGTGTATACACATGGGATCATATACACACACAAATTTCCTTGCTCTGTCAGTTGGGGAAACCTAGAAAGAACACCGCAGCAGCAAAGAATACACAAAGTGACTAGATCTTGATTTCTAGTCATTCCATTGGAATTCTTGGAGAAATGGCTTATTAAAGACTGTGGCAGTAAATATAAATGAGTCCGGAGCAACTTATAATACCGGAAAACAGGTAGTGCTATTTTTTTTTTAAACCCATATACATAACAGTAAGGACCTAGAAACTTTCCTACTAAGATCAGAAACAAGGTAAGGATGTTCTCTCTTACCACTGCTTTGCAACATTACACTGGAAGTGCTAACTAAGGCACTAAGACAAGAAAAATAGATAAAAGGTATACTGAGTTGGTAAGAAAAATAAAATAAAATTATCTTTGTCTGTAGATGACAAACTTGTCTATGTAGAAATCCTAAAAAATATCTAAAAGCACTCTTGGAAATATGAGCCATTATAGAAAGTTTGCAGGCTATAAGGTTAATATACAGAAGTCAATCAATTTCCTACATACCAACAATTAACAAGTGGAATTTGAAATTAAAAACACATTTGCGTTATCATCCTCTCAAAATGAAATACTTATTTATAAATCTAACAAATTATATTAAAGATATATATGAGAAAAACTACAAAACTCTACTGAAATAAATAAAAGAAAAACTGAATAAATGGAGAGAGGTTTTGTGTTCATGGAGAGGTTTTGTGTTCAATCCTATCAAAATATCACTTCTTCCCAACTTGATCTATAAATCTAATGCAATCCCAGTAAAAAATTTATTTTGCAGTTATCAACAAACTGATTCTAAATGTAACATAAGGAAACCAAACCAAAAGAGCAAATATAGTTTTAAAGGAGAAGAACAAAGTTGGAGGACTGATGCTACCTAATTTTGAGACTTACCATAAAGTAAGTACAGTAATCAAGGTAGTGTGTACTAGTGAAAGAATTAACAAATGATTCAAAGTAACAGGATAGAGGTCAAAGAAAGTGTCCCACATAAGTAGACTCAAAGGACCTTTACAGAGGAGCAAAGGCAATACAAGGAACCAAAGAAAGATTTTTTTCAACAATTGTTCCATGTGCTAGAACAATTTGACATCTAAATGCCTAAGAAAAAGTATTTAGGCACAGACTTTTTTTTTTTTCCTACTGATTTGAAATTGCACTGTAAAGCTATTATAATCCAAAGTATATGGTATGGGCATGAAAGCACACATGGAATAGAAATCCCGGAAATAAACCCAAGTATATAATGAGGTCAACTAAACTTTGACAAAAGTATCAAGCGTATATATTGACATAGGATAATGTCTTCAATAAATGATCCTTGGAACACTGGATATCCACAAACAAAAAAAACTTAAATTGGAATTTGATCTTTGCTCCATACACACACACACACACACACACACACACACAAACAACTCAAAATGGAGCAATGACTCACATGTAAGATCTGAAACCGTGTAACTCCCAGAAGAAAACCTAGGGCAAAAGCTCCATGACATTGGTCTTGGTAATGGATTTTTTTGTTTGTTTGTTTTGTTTTGTTTTTAAATTTTGATTCAGATAGTACATATGCAGGTTTGTTACAAACACATACTGTGTAATGCTGGAGTTTGGGCTTCTATTTAACCTGTCACCGAAATAGTGAACACAGTTTCAGAGGCGTTTGAATGAAAGCAACTCCATTTTGAGTGAGGACTAGAAAAATAAGGCTGGGACTTGCTGGGCTGTATTCTCAGAAAATTAGACATCCCTAGCCTAAAAGCATTTATGGTTAAGGGAAAAAATTAATAATGTTTACTTAAAAGATCCAGACTTGGGAATGTCCAAATATCCTGATAACTGGGGAACAAAGGCATTCCTAATTTTGCTTTAAAGATAATGATATTGATTCTCACAAAATACAGTAATCAAGAAAATTAATCCTTTTTCACAAACTATTGTAGCAGAACACTTCTCCCTGTATAAACAAGTATTGTGCCTAGGGTGGATGCATTTCTCCTCTTATTTTCAGGAACATCCTACTCTGTCTATGGACTAGCTGTTCTTTCATTACTTTACTTTCATTTTATTATTATTTTTAAGTTATTGTAAGTTATTATTATTGTTATATTATATTATTATAAGTTATTATTATTGTACTTTAAGTTCTGGGATACATGTGCAGAACATGCAGGTTTGTTACATAGGAATACACATGCCATGGTGGTTTGCTGCACCCATCAACCTGTCATTTACATTAGGTATTTCTCCTAATGCTATCCTTCTGCTAGCCACCCACCCTCTGACAGGCCCCAGTGTGTGATGTTCCCCTCCCTGTGTCCATGTGTTCTCATTGTTCAAAACCCACTTACGAGTGAAAACATGCAGTGTTTGGTTTTCTGTTCTTGTGTTAGTTTACTGAGAATGACAGTTTCCAGCTTCATCCGTGTCCCTGCAAAGGACATTAACTCATTCTTTTTTATGGCTGCATAGTATTCCATGGTGTATATGTGCACATTTTCTTTATCCAATCTATCATTGATGGACATTTGGGTTGGTTCCATGTCTTTGCTATTGTGAACAGTGCTGCAATAAACATACTTTCTTAAATAAACTTACTTGAACTTTGCACTGCAGACTGGCCTGAATTCCTTTGTGCATAAGATCCAAGAACCCTCCCCTGGGGTCTGGATCAGGATCCTTTTCCTGTAACAATAGTACCCAACATGTAGTTTTACAGTTCTTTACCCCTATCTTTCATCCCCACTTTTGGAGTCACTTGAGTTTATTTTCTCCATCTTTATACAGATACAGACCTTGTTTTCTTCATAAAAGTTAAACCCCAAATAGATCACAGACCTCAACATAACATGCAAAACTATGAAACACCTAAAAGATAACATAGAAGAAAATCTAGACAATGTTAGGTTTGATGATGTCTTCTTAGACCCAACAGCAAAGGCATGATTAAAAAAAGAGAAAATAATAATAATTAGGACTTCATAAAAATTAAAATTTCTGCTCTGTGAAAGACATGGTAAAGCAAATAAGAAGATGAGACATAGACTGGGAGAAAATATTTGCAAAATATGAATCTGATGAAAGATAATTTCCCAAAATATATAAAAAACATGTAAAACTCAACAAATTAAAAAGAAATCTGATTTAAAAATTGGCCAAAGACTTTAACAAAGACCTCACTTAACAAGATATACATATGGAAAATTAACATATGAATAGAAGCTTCACATTCTTTGTTATTAAGAAAATACAAATTAAAACAACAAGATATGGAGGGACGCCCAAGATGGCCGAATAGGAACAGCTCCAGCCTCCAGCTCCCAGCTTGAGCAACACAGAAGATGGGTGATTTCTTCATTTTCAACTGAGGTACTGGGTTCATCTCACTGGGGTGTGTCAGACAGTTGGTGCTAGTCAGTGGGTGCAGCCCAACCAGTGAGAGCTGAAGCGGGACGAGGCATCGCCTCACTACGGAAGTACAAGAGGGAAGGGAATTCCTTTTCCTAGTCAAAGGAAATAGAGAACACAACACCTGGAAAATCGGGTAACTCACATCCTAATATTGCACTTTACCTAGGGTCTTAGCAGCGGCACACCAGGAGATTATATTCCACTCCTGACCCGGAGTCCCACACCCATGGAGCCTCCCTTGTTGCTAGCATGGCAATCTGAGATCTAACTGCAAGGCAGCAGCGAGGCTAGGGGAGGGGCACCCGCCATTGCTGAGGTTTAAATAGGTAAACAAAGCCGCCAGGAAGCTCAAACCAGGTGGAGCCCATCGCAGCTCAAGGAGGCCTGCCTGCTTCTGTAAACTCCACCTCTGGGGACGGGGATAGCTAAACAAAAAGCAGCAGAAACCTCTGCAGATGTAAATGTCCCTGTCTGACAGCTTTGAAGAGAGCAGTGGTTCTCCCAGCATGGAGGTTGAGATCTGAGAACAGACAGACTCCCTGCTCAAGTGGGTCCCTGACCCCTGAGTAGCCTAACTGGGAGACATCCCCCAATAGGTGCAGACTGACACCTCACACCTCACATGGCTGGTTACACCTCTGAGACAAAGCTTCCAGAGCAAGAATCAGACAGTAACACTTGCTGTTCAGCAATAGTCTATCTTCTGCAGCCTCCGCTTCTAATACCCAGGAAAACAGAGTCTGGAGTGGACCTCAAGCAAACTCCAACAGACCTGGAGCTGAGGGTCATGACTGTTAGAAGGAAAACTAACAATCAGAAAAGACATCCACACCAAAACCCCATAAGTACATCACCATCATCAAAGACCAAAGGCAGATAAAACAACAAAGATGGGGAAAATGCAGTGCAAAAAAGCTGGAAATTCAAAAAATCAGAGTGCATCTCCCCCTCCAAAGGAATGCAACTCATCGCCAGCAACGGAACAAAGTTGGATGGAGAATGACTTTGACGAGTTGAGAGAAGAAGGCTTAAGTCGATCAAACTTCTCAGAGCTAAAGAAGGAACTACGTACCCAGTGCAAAGAAGCTAAAAACCTGGAAAAAAGAATGGAAGAGTGGATAACTAGAATAACCAATTCAGAGAAGTCCATAAAGGAACTGATAGAGATGAAAACCATGACACGAGAACTATGTGACTAATGCACAAGCTTCAGTAACAGACTCGATCAACTGGAAGCAAGAGTATCAGTGATTGAAGATCAAATGAATGAAATGAAGCAAGAAGAGAAGTGTAGAGAAAAAAGAGTAAAAAGAAATGAACATAGCCTCAAAGAAATATGGGATTATGTGAAAAGACCAAATCTATGTCTGATTGGTGTGCCTGAAAGTGATGGGGAGAATGGAACCAAGTTGGAAAACACTCTTCAGGATATTATACAGAACTTCCCCAATCTAGCAAGGCAGGCCAACATTCAAATTCAGGAAATACAGAGAATTTCACAAACATACTCCTCAAGAAGAGCAACTCCAAGACACATAATTGTGATTCAACAAAGTTGAAATGAAGGAAAAAAATGTTAAGGACAGCCAGAGAGAAAGGTCAGGTTACCCACAAAGGGAAGCCCAGACATAGACTCCCACACAATAAAAATGGGAGACTTTAACACCCCACTGCCAACATTAGACAGGTCAATGAGACAGAAAGTTAACAAAGATATCCAGGAATTGAACTCAACTCTGCACCAAGTGGACCTAATAGACATCTACAAATCTCTCCACCACCAATCAACAGAATATACATTCTTCTCAGCACCATATTGAACTTATTGCAAAATTGACCACATAGTTGGAAGTAAAGCACTCCTCAGCAAATGTAAAAGAACAGAAATTTTAACAAACTGTCTCCCAGATCACAGTTCAATCAAACTAGAACTCAGGGACTAAGAAATTCAATCAAAACCACTTAACTACATGGAAACTGAACAACCTGCTCCTGAGTGACTACTGGGTACATAACAAAATGAAGACAGAAATAAACATGTTCTTTGAAACCAATAAGAACAAAGACACAACATACCAGAATCTCTGGGACACATTTAAAGCAGTGCATAGAGGGAAATTTATAGCACTAAATGCCCACAAGAGAAAGCTGGAAAGATATAAAGTTGACACTATAACATCACAATTAAAAGAACTAGAGAAGCAAGAGCAAACACATTCAAAAGCTAGCAGAAGGCAAGAAATAACTAAGATCAGAGCAGAACTGAAGGAGATAGAGACACAAAAAAACCCTCCAAAAAATCAATGAATCCAGGAGTTGGTTTTTTGAAAAGATCAACAAAATTGACAGACCGCTAGCAAGACTAATAAAGAAGAAATGAGAGAAGAATCAAATAGACGCAATAAAAAATGATAAAGGGGATATCACCACCGACCCCACAGAAATACAAACTACCATCAGAGAATACTATAAACACCTCTACGCAAATAAACTAGAAAATCTAGAAGAAATGGATAATTTCCTGGACACTTACACTCTTCCAAGACTAAACCAGGAAGAAGTTGAATCCCTGAATAGACCAATAGCAGGCTCTGAAATTGAGGCAATAATTAATAGCCTACCAACCAAAAAAAGTCCAGGACCAGATGGATTCACAGCTGAATTCTACCAGAGGTACAAGGAGGAGCTGGTACCATTCCTTCTGAAACTATTCCAATCAATAGAAAAAGAGGGAATCCTCCCTAACTCATTTTATGAGGCCAACATCATAAAACATAATATAAAACATGTATCTGTGTATCCAGATTAATATGAATAAGTGATTGAAGAAACAAACAAATGGGGAAGAATACACAAATCTCCAAGGCAGAAGACTTCCAAATAATTTGTGAAATACTTCACCCACAAGGAGGTAGACTATAACAGCCCACCCCTTAAGGGTGGGCTGTGTGTAAGCCTTACTTTCTAAAAATTTCAGTATGGAGAAGAGAAAAAGAGAGTAACTTTACCATGGAGGAATTTGAAATATTCTGTCTCAGCCAAGGTGTTGAAGTTTAACAGTGATAAGTCATATTGATAGTAGGCACCTTTGACCTGATGTAAGGAGATGAGCACTTGACCCCTGTGGTCTTCCTCCTCAAAACCGATTACAGTAGATCTAATGAGTCTCAAGGGGCATTCTATGAAATACCTGAGTCATACTCCTTAAAATTGTTAAGATCTTTAAATACAAGTCTGAGAAACGGTCACAGTCAAGAGGAGCCTAAGCAACATGATGATGAAATATGATATGGCATCCTACATGAAATCCTGGAGCAGAGGAAGAATGGTAGGTGCCGATAAAGAAATCTGAAGAGCATAAGGACTTTACCTCATAATAATGTATCAGTATTCCTTCATTAATTGTGACTATTGCTCTATACTATTGTAAGATGTTGACAAGAGGGGAAAGTGAATGTGGGGAATATGAAAACTTTCTGTACTATCTGCAAATTTTCTGTAAATTTAAAAATATTTTAAAATTTAAGAGTTCACAAATACATTAAATGTTTAGTGCTGAAATATGAAAATACCTTTCTTATAGTACTTTTCTAGATCCATAAACTTGTCAGTAAATATATAGACTTCCAATAGAAGCTGTTGAAAAATATTTTTATTAACATAAGGGTTGAATATAACAGATCCTGCTGTATAACTTAAAACATAATGTGAGCAAAATATAAATTTCTTTATACAGCTCAAAAAGATAGGATCAAGTCATTTTGCTACCAGTAAAATGTTCAGTCTCATATCTCAGTAGCATTGAAGGAGAAATCTTATTATCTAGCACCTATTAATCAACTTGGTGGGAAATACACACCAGAAAACATTAGTGTGATGAGGATTTTCTTAAGTATTTTAGAAGTCATCTTGGTAAAATAAAAATTTTGTCACACTGCTTGGAGGAAATGACACTTAGATTTCACTGCCATTATCATCAGAGGCAAGTCTTGTTTGGTTTTGTTGACAATTTATTTTGTTAGAATATTAATTGTTATCAGTCTCCTAAAAAGGAAGAAAGATCTATATTTAGGGAAAAGCCATTCGAGACAGAAATATATGTGACAACAGAGATGTAAAATCTCAGGTGGAAAACATGGTATTTGATTTAAAAATTTGCATAGAAACTGTGCTATTAACTTTGAGCATTTCAAATATAATCATTAACTCCATAAAGTCTATTTCTTACATTTTATTTTAATCTCAAACTTAGTTGGAGTATTCAGTATGAAATAGACAGTACACTTAAACACTTACAATATCTGTATAATTGTTAGCAACCTCATTATTACTGGCTAGGACTCTTTGTGTTCTTGATCAGTTATTATTTTTATGAGAATATTTTAAGATATTTTATTATTCAGTTCAGCAAAATGAAATGGTAGTGCCACCCTCTCAAATAACCACCACACCCACGCACATATCTAACAGACTGGAAGACAACAAAATTTTGCAATAAATAGAATTTGTGCTACTTCTTGCTACACACATCATGGTGAGAGTAAAAATGTTTCTTTGTACTCTTCTAGGTTCTTTGGCTGATCTATGAACTAAATCGACATAGAACTGATTAACAGAAGAAATACAATTTTAATTATGTATGTACACACAGGAGTCCCACAAATATATCAGGCCCAAATAGGAAGCCAGATAATTAAGGCTTACATCATCCTGAGCTACAGAAAGGAATAGGGATTTGGGGTGTTCTAGGAGTGCTGCAGGCAAATTATAGGAGAGGAAAGAAAGGGAATATGGTGAATAAAGTTTGCCTTCTTCTTCAGAAAAGTCTCTCAGGTGATGAAAGATGTCTCAGGGCAGCTCTCTTACTAATGAAAATTTTCTTTATAGACATAAATTTCCTTTATAGAAGGGGAGTTTTATACTTTATTTTAGGCAATTGAGGGGACTATAAAGAATGTTTCCTTTGCTGCCTGGATCTGTTTCTTTTAGCTCAAAGTAAGCAATATGCTAATGTTACATATTTTGAGGTGGCGTGTTCTGATCTCCTACAGTAATATTTCAGGGAAGCGTGTCCTGAATCCCATCAAAGGTAACATGATTTTATAATAAGTAGCATTTTTTAGACTTCTTGCTACATATAAGGGTTAAAGGAACGTTAGTAGAAGAATGTAGTCTGGGGAGAGGCAAGTGACTTGGGAAAATATATCTACATTTTAAAAATAGTATCTCTGGGGAAAAAGACCCCATTTATTAAAATGTTTGCATTTTATTGCTGTTTTCACGTTAACATCAATGGATATATACATAAAATCTTAATGATTTCAAAATAATATGACTTTCCAAGACATTGGGATTATTTTTGTGATTATAACATGGCAACTCAGTGTATAGAAACACATCTGTTTTTCCAATTATACCTGTTCCTAAACATTTCCATCATGCTAATTTCAGTTGCTGAGTGAGAATAATTGAATTTGCCTTTCCTTTCATTTCATATTTGTTTAAGAAAACACCTGGGAATTCCTGCCTATAGGGAGTAATAGAATGGGATGGTTCAAAGATGCAGCTTACAACCAAATCTTGTGTTTTCATTTGTTTTGCTGTTATTTACATGAAATTCAAATGTCCTTTTTCTTTCTCCAGAATCAAACTATTTATTCTCTTCAGCTAGATGCTATTGGTGATAAAAAAATGGAATATTACAAATTAAAAGACTTATCCAGAAAATAACTTTATTTTATAAGTAGAAGCTGAAAAGCAGCATATTTCTAATAAACTCATTTTTCCTATTAGTTGTTCAAATTCAAGCAAACTCATTATTTCCATTTTGATAACTTCCTCCAATGCCTCAGTGAATCATATTATCAGTCAGAGAATTTCAGAGCTTACTCTTTTCTCTTTGCCATGGTACATACTGTACATGACATGAATTTTGTTGTTATTGAATCTATAATCTATTTGAGGAGACGTGTTCTAACTGACAAACATATTGTTGCAGAAGGTGGGTACTCAGAAATGCGCAGCGTAGGAGAGGCCCTTCACCCTACCAGGAATGTCAGGCGACCATCAGGTAATGATCCGGCAGTTGTCACACTGTCTCTTTAAATTAATAATTGGTTGCAGCCCCTGCCAGTGAAAGGCAGTCTCACAATAGATAAAAACACCTGATTCTAGGTGATCAGCAGCTTCCCAATATGAACTCAGGAGCTGGGCAAGTAGGGTCAAGTATGTACACTAAAAGGCAAAAGGGTGGAGTTTTTACTGGTGTATGACCTTCTAGGAACATATGATTTGTAAGGGAAGAGGGTCTCAAGTGAGCCTGCATATAACTCTGGTAAACGCGCTGCATATGCTCCCCTCCCAAGCGCTATCAAGACACTGCACACCCCCAAAGGAAAAATCAGGGAAGCCCGGAAGTATGCCAACATATAAAGCCTGAAGTCAAAGGTCAAGCAGTGCATTTGATCTGTCAAGTCTCATGCTTGGTCCTCTTCCTTCTTCCTATAGTGTAGTTTACTTCTTTTTATTTCTTCTCTAAAGTTTTTAAATAAACCACTGCTGCTCTAAATTTGCTTCAATCTCCCCTTCTGCCTTATGCTCCTCAGTTGAATTTTTTCTTCTGAGGAGGCAAGAATTGAGGTTGCTGCAGGCCTGTGTGGATTTGCCACTGGTAACAATACTAGACAGTTAATACTATTACCAATAATAATCAAATATATCACATTATCTACATATAACTATATGACAGTGTTAAAGATTAGAGATATAAAGCTTCAAGAAAAAGATAGAATCATACATGAGTTTTAAAAACTGAGTAAAATTAAGACAGATTCCTGAGCACTTAAAACTATATTTCAAAAAATTAAAAAAATAGGAAGGCAAAACATGGCCAGATATGACTAAAAAGCTGTACTTCTACTTTGATCTAAAGTTGAAAATCAGTGATACAGACAGGGACTTTAAAAGCTTTCACATATATATATGAGGAATGTTAAGTGGAGTGTGAGGTAGATATAATTATGCTAGAAATAAACAAGTAAAAACCCCATTTATGCCCAGTAGAAATTTTAACTTTACTCAAAGCTGGAAATAAATCACCTAATAAAGGAGAATCAATCTTCTGTGACCCATTTCACATATTCCTTCTTATTTTCTCTTTAAAAGTGTCTATTTCCTTTTATTTCATGATTAATTGTCAGGGTGACAGTGTAGCTTTTTCCTGAACACTATAAATGTCAGTCACTGTAGGCATGGACTTCTCTTGAAACATGGTTGGCACCATTTCTTAGAAGCAGACTCTCTGACTCCAATACTGTTGTTCACAGCCAGAGAATTATAAACTATCATCCAACAGAGCAGCAGGGTCAAGCTTGTTGAGAATATATTTCCAAAATTAAGTTATACATGGTAGTTGGTATTTTGTTGTAGAAGTTGGCACACTAGTGAAAAGTTGCTAGAACATTTCACAATTAGGCTATTTTCATCCTACTTAAAATAACCCTTTGATGAACCAGAAAGCAGAAACTTCATTCCATTTGAGCATATTGGAATATTAATTCAACTCCAACCCCAAAAGTAATTTACTTAAGAAAACTATACACTACTTCTGTTGTTTAAAATGAAAGTTTTGATGCTGTGCTATAACACCCAGCCAGTGTAATATTCCCTTCAGGAATGAAGAGTCTATTATGTAAGCCACTGAGTAATACTTTTCAGTTATCCTCCCACTTTGAAGATTATATTATCTAAAGAATCACCTGAACTAAGGCCACACTTTCTTCTAGGGTAACAAGGATCCAGTGACTGAAGAATGCAGTGGTAAAGGCTGCTCCTTGTTTCATTCTGAAGTAATTATAAAGGACCTCCACAACTCTAGATCTCCCCGCTGGGGTGAGCAGAGACCTTTGCTGGAACTGAATTACCACTCAACCTCTCCCTCTGACTGATTTTGCTTCATTACCTATCATTTCAAAGATACTCATGCCAAGCATATTTCCTGAAAAAAAATTATCTTGCAGAGTGAGCTTCCTATGTATTCCAAATATTTATATTATGTTATTATATGTACCCAACATTTCTTAGGCAACTATCAAACCCATATTCCCATCTTTCCATAGAATCCTTACTTGAAAGTCCAATATTTGCTTCAAGTTCTTCATAATCAAAATGGCTCATCTCTTCTTCTTCTTCTTCTTTTTTTTTTTTTTTTTATTATACTTTAAGTTCTGGGGTACATGTGCAAAACATGCAGGTTTGTTACATATGTATACACGTGCCAGGTTGGTATGCTGCACCCATTAACTCGTCATATACATTAGGTATATCTCCTAACGCTATCACTCCCCCCTCCCCCCACCCCACGACAGGCCCTAGTGTGTGATGTTTCCCACCCTGTGTCCAAGTGTTCTCATTGTTCATTTCCCACCTATGAGTGAGAACATGCGGTGTTTGTTTCTTTTTGTGATGGTTTGCTGAGAATGATGGTTTCCAGTTTCATCCATGTCCCTACAAAGGGTATTAACTCATCCATTTTTATGGCTGCATAGTATTCCATGGTGTATATGTGCCACATTTTCTTAATCCAGTCTATCATTGATGGACATTTGGGTTGATTCCAAGTCTTTGCTTTTATGAATAGTGCCACAATAAACATATGTGTGCATATGTCTTTATAGCAGCATGGATTATAATCCTTTGGGTATATCCCCAGTAATGGGATGGCTGGGTCAAATGTATTTCTAGTTCTAGATCCTTGAGGACTCTCCACACTGTCTTTCACAATGGTTAAACTAGTTTACACTCCTACCAAGACTGTAAGGGTTCCTACTTCTCCACATCCTCTCCAGCGACTGTTGTTTCCTGACCTTTTAATGATTGCCATTCTAACTGGTGTGAGATGGTATCACATTGTAGTTTTGTTTTGCATTTCTCTGATGACCAGTGATGATGAGCATTTTATCATGTGTCTGTTGGCTGCATAAATGTCCTCTTTTGAGAATTGTCTCTTCATATCCTTTGCCCACTTTTTGATGGGGTTGTTTGATTTTTTTCTTGTAAATTTGTTTAAGTTCTTTGTAGACTCTGGATATTAGCCCTTTGTCAGATGGGTAAAGTGCAAAAATTTTCTCCCATTCTGTAGGTTGCCTGTTCACTCTGATGGTAGTTTCTTTTGCTGTGCAGAAACTCTTTAGTTTAATTAGATCCCATTTGTCAATTTTGGCTTTTGCCATTGCTTTTGGTGTTTTAGATATGAAGTCCTTGCCCATGCCTATGCCCTGAATGGTATTACCTAGGTTTTCTTCGAGGGTTTTTATGGTTTTAGGTCTAACAGTTAAGTCTTTAATCCGTCTTGAATTAATTTTTGTGTAAGGTGTAAGGAAGGGATCCAGTTTCAGTTTTCTACAAATGGCTAGCCAGTTTTCCCAGCGTCATTTACTAAATAGGTAATTGTTTCCCCATTTCTTGTTTTTGTCAGGTTTGTCAAAGATCAGATGGTTGTAGATGTGTGGTATTATTTCTGAGGGCTCTGTTCTGTTCCATTGGTCTATATCTCTGTTTTGGTACCAGTACCATGCTGTTTTGGTTACTGTAGCCTTGTATTATAGTTTAAAGTCAGGTAGCATGATGCCTCCAGCTTTGTTGTTTTGGCTTAGGATTGTCTTGGCAATGAGGGCTCTTTTTTGGTTCCATATGAACTTTAAAGTAGTTTTTTCCGCTTATGTGAAGAAAGTCATTGGTAGCTTGATGGGGATAGCATTGAATCTATAAATTACCTTGGGCAGTATGGCCATTTTCATGATATTGATTCTTCCTGTCCATGAGCATGGTGTGTTCTTCCATTTGTTTGTGTCCTCTTTTATTTCACTGAGCAGTGCTTTGTAGTTCTCCTTGAAGAGGTCCTTCACATCCCTTGTAAGTTGGATTCCTAGGTATTTCATTCTCTTTGAAGCAATTGTGAATGGGAGTTCACTCACGATTTGGCTCTCTGTTTGTCTGTTATTGTTGTATAAGAATGCTTGTGATTTTGTATCCCGAGTCTTTGCTGAAGTTGCTTATCAGCTTAAGGAGATTCTGGGCTGAGATGATGGGGTTTTCTAAATATACAATCATGTCATCTGCAAGCAGGGACAATTTGACTTCTTCTTTTCCTAATTGAATAACCTTTATTCCTTTCTCCTGCCTGATTGCCCTGGCCAGATGTTCCAACACTATGTTGAATAGGAGTGGTGAGAGAGGGCATCCCTGTCTTGTGACAGTTTTTAAAGGGAATGCTTCAGCTTTTGCCCATTCAGTATGATATTGGCTGTGAGTTTGTCACAAATAGCTCTTATTATTTTAAGATATGTCCCATCAATACCTAATTTATTGAGAGTTTTTAACATGAAGGGCTGTTGAATTTTGTTAAAGACCTTTTTCTGCATCTATTGAGATAATCATGTGGTTGTTGTCTTTGGTTCTGTTTATATGCTGAATTACATTTATTGATTTGCATATGTTGAACCAGCCTTGCATCCCAGGGATGAAACCTGCTTGATCATGGTGCATAAGCTTTTTGATGTGCTGCTGGATTCCGTTTGCCAGTATTTTATTGAGGAGTTTTGTATCAATGTTCGTCAGGGATATTGGTCTAAATTTTCTTTTTTTGTTGTGTTTCTGCCAGGCTTTGGTATCACGATGATGCTGGCCTCATAAAATGAGTTAGGGAGGATTCCTTCTTTTTCTATTGATTGGAATAGTTTTCAGAAGGAATGGTAGCAGCTCATTCTTGTACCTCTGGTAGAATTTGTCTGTGAATCCATCTTGTCCTGACATTTTTTGATTGGTAGGCTATTAATTATTGCCTCAATTTCAAAGCCTGCTATTGGTCTATTCAGGGATTCAATTTCTTACTGGTTTAGTATTGGTAGGGTGTATGTGTCCAGGAATTTATCCATTTCTTCTAGATTTTCTAGTTTATTTGCGTAGAGGTTTTTATAGTATTCTCTGATGGTAGTTTGTATTTCTGTGGGATCAGTGGTGATACCCCTTTATCTTTTTTTTATTGCATCTATTTGATTCTTTTCGCTTTTCTTCTTTATTAGTCTTGTTTGCAGTCTATCAATTTTTTTGGTCTTTAAAAAAAAAAAACAGCTCCTGAATTCATTGATTTTTTTGAAGTGGTTTTTATGTCTATCTCCTTCAGTTCTGCTCTGATCTGAGTTATTTCTTGCCTTCTGCTAGCTTTTGAATATGTTTGTTCTTGCTTCTCTAGTTCTTTTAATTGTGATGTTAGGGTGTCAACTTTAAATCTTTCCTGCTTTCTCTTGTGGTCATTTAGTTTTATAAATTTCCCTCTACACGCTGCTTTAAATGTGTCCCAGAGGGAAAAAAGAAAATCATCTCTTCAAGATGTAAATAACATTTAGTGTTCATTCTTCTTTTTTATTCCTAAAATTTGTCTTTGCTATGGTTCAAATGTGTTCTGTTTGAAATCCAGGTGTTGTCAGTGTGATAGTATTTAGAGAAGGGAACGTTAACAGGTGATAAGTCCTGATGACCTATCCCCTTTTGAATGATATTAATGCTCTTATAAAGGAATCTTCCTCCACAGCATTTTCAGTTAGCTTGCCCTTCTGCCTTCCACCATGTGAGGATATAGCATCCTTCTCCACTGGAGAACACAGCAATAAGGTGGCATCTTGGAAATGGAAAACAGCAGCCCTCACTAGCCAATTGAACCTGCCAGTACTTTGATCTTGAATTTCCCTGTCTCCAGAATTATAAGAAAAAATATGCATCTTCTTTGTGAATTATCCATTCTGTAGTATTTTGATACAGCATCACAAATGGGCTAGGACAATCTCCTTCCTAAATATCTATATAAATGATGACTGCTAACTGAATGAGCCTTCTGAAAATGCTGCTCATGTGATATTGGACATAAGATGATTTGATAGTCAACTATCTAACATTATTCCTCAATAGTTCAGGAGCAGTCAACAAGAAATGTATTTCAAGAAATTACATAATTATAGATTCATTTTTGGTTTACATTCCAAACACGACCTTGCCTGTCAAGGTGAGTTTTGCCGAATCACACTATACTAGTTTTGGCAGAAAGAAACTATCTACTAATGACATTCCTCACTTAATATTTATTCAACAATATTCTTACTGAATTCTTGTAATGTTTTGGTAAGCATTATAGTATAGTGAATAAAATAGATATGATCTCTACCTTATTAGTGCCATTAAGATAATAAGATTGGTAATTGGTAAAGGTGTACTTGGAACTGACTTACTTAGGAAGGCTTCAATGAGAAAGTGCCATTGAACTAAGATTGAATCATAAGGGATCAGCCATGTGAAGATCTGGAGAAAGCATGTTCCAAGGAGAAGTAAGAATATATGTAATGTCTCTGGATGTGGGATTGACTTTGTTTATCTGAAGATTTTTTTTTTAATGCAGTATAGCTACATCATGTAAACAGTGTATCTTTAGATCTCATTCCCTAGAAACAGACCTTGAGAAGAGATTATTATGCAAGATATTTAAAAAGTATTTGCAGAACACAGACAAGGTAAGAGGGACCTGAGGGAATCAGGGTAAAGTACAGATATTATCCTCTACAGAGGAAAACTAGGATGTGAATAGAAGACAGAGGATAAGAACATAATAAGGAACTGGATGATATTTCATTTGATGAGATGCTTTTGAAAAGTTTTGAGCATAGGAGTAACATAATTAGTACTTTATAATTATTACTCTGAAGACTGATGTGCCAAAAAAAAAAAAAAAAGGATTATACAAGGGCAAATCTGATATCAGAGAAGTTTGTTGTAAGTGATGGAAGTGGCTCAAGAAAGAGATGATGTTGGTTTGATCAATGCACAAATGAAGATAGGTAGCCAGATTCAGAACATATTTCACAAGTTGATTCCATATAGTTTGTTGGAGTTTAGATGTAGGGCGTACAGAAAAGAAAAAACAAAGAAAGAAATTAGGATATCACCTTGGATTTTGGCATGAATGAGTGAGTTGTGGTATTTGCTAAGATAAGTCATCCTTGCAAATGAATAGGAAAGAGAGAAAGAGAAAATCAAGAATTTAATTTGAAAAATTGTATATATCAAGTAATCAAAGACATCCAGAAGTTTGAAACTCCAAGAAAGGCTTGGTCTGGTAAATATATTTCAGAGTCTGGCATAGATGAAAAATATTTGTGATTACTTTATTGAATGAGATTACATAGAGAGTAGGGCCAAAACCAATAGAACACTTCAACATTCAGAGGGTAGGCAGAAGAAAATTGCTGATGAGGATGAATGAAAAAATAAGATGCATAAAACACTAAAAAAAAGCCTTTGAGGAAGAGCACAGTCAACAGTGACAAATGTTATTGAATGAACAAGAAAAAATGAATATTTGGACCATTAGCATTTTGAAGCTTCTCAGAAAGATGCAGAATATCAGAAACAGATCTATTACATGTCAGTGTCTATACAGCAAAAAAAACTTTTGTTTGTGCAGTGACCTCTGTTACCATGATTCTAATCAAAGAGAGCAAAAAGACAGAAGATTCTTGATATGTTTTGGCTATGTTCCCACCCAAGTCTCATCTTTAATTGTAACTCCCACAATTCCCACGTGTTGTGGGAAGGACCCAGTGGAAGGTAACTGAATTATGGGTGTGAGTCTTTCTTATGCTATTCTCATGATAGTGAATAGGTCCCGTGAGATGTGATGCTTTTATAAAGGGGAGTTTTCCTGCACAAACTCTCATCTCTTGTCTTCTACAATTTGAAACATGCCTTTCACCCTTTGTCATCATTGTGAGACCTCCTCAGCCACGTTGACTATTAGTTCATTAAATCTTTTTTTTTTCCTTGTAAATTACTCAGTCCCAAGTATGTCTTTATAAGCTGTATAAAAACAAGCTAATACAGTAAATTGGTACCAATAGACTGTGACACTGCTGAAAAACTAACTGAAAATGTGGAAGTGACACTGAAACTGGATAACAGGCAGAGGTTGGAACAGTTTGGAGGGCTCAGAAGAAGTCAGGAAAATGTGTGAAAGTTTGGAACCCCCTGGAGGCTTCTTGAATGGTTTTGACCAAAATGCTGATAATGAAATGGACAGTGAAATCCAGACTGAGGTAGTCTCAGATAGAGATAAGGAACTTGTTGGAAATTGGAATAAAAATGACCCTGGCCATGTTTTAGTAAAGAGACTGATGGCATTTTGCCCCTGACCTCGAGATTTGTGGAACTTTAATCTTAAGGGAGATGATTTAGGATATCTGGTGGAAAGTATTTCCAAGCAGCAAAGCATTCAAGATGTAACTTGGGTGCTGTTAAAAGCATTCCATTGTAAAAGAAAAGCAGAGCATAAAAGTTTGGAAAATTTGCAGCCTGACAATGCAATAGGAAAAAAAAAAAATTTTTTTTCTGGGAGAAATTCAAGTATGCAGCAGAAATTTGCACAAGTAATTAGAAACCAAATGTTAATCACCAAGACAATGGGGAAACTGTCTCCCGGGCATGTTAGAGAGCTTTGCAGCAACCCCTCCCATCACAGAGCCAGAGGTCTAGGAGGAAAAATGGTTTTGTAGGCCAGGCCCAGGGTCCCCCTGCTGTGTGCAGCCTAGGGACGTGGTTCCCTGCACCCCAGTTGACCTAGCCATGACTAAAAAGGGCCAAAGTACAGCCCAGGCCATAGCTTCAAGCCTTGTCAGCTTCCACGTGGTGTTGAATCTGTGAGTGCACAGAAGTCAAGAATTGAAGTTTGGGAACCTCCACCTAGATTTCAGAGGATGTTCAGGCAGAAGTTTGCTGTAGGGGTGGGGCCCTCATGGAGAACCTCTGCTGGGGCAGTGCTGAAGAGAAATGTGGGGTGGAAACCCCAAAAAGAGTCCTTACTGGGTCACTGCCTAATGGAGCTATGAGGGGAGGGCCACTGTCTTTCAGACCCCAGAATGGTAGATCCACTGACAGTTTTAAACTTATGTTTAAAAGAGAAGCAGAGCATAAAAGTTCAGAAAATTTGCAGCCTGATAATGCGATAGAAAAGAGAAACCCATTTTCTGAGGAGAAATTAAAGCTGGCTGCAGGAATATGCATAAGTAACTTGGAGCCAAATGTTAAAGATGGAGACAATGAGAAAAATGACTCCACAGTTCTTCAGAGGTCTTCATGGCATCCCCTCCCATCACAGGCCAGAGGCTTACAAGAAAAAAAATAGTTTTGTGGATCGGGCCCAGGGTCTTGCTGCTTTGTGCAGTCTCAGAAGTTGGTGCCCTGAGTCCCAGCCATGGCTAAAAGGATCCAATCTAGAGCTCAGGTCATTGCTTCAGAGGGTGCAAGCCCCAAGCCTTGGTGGTTTCCACATGTTGATCCTGCAGGTACACAGAAATCAAGAACTGAGGCATGGGAACCTCTGCTAGCTTTCAGAGGACGTATGGAAATACCTGGATGTCCAGGCCAAAGTTTGCTACAAGGGCACAGCCCTTATGGAGAATCTTTGCTAGAATTTGGAAGGGAAATTTGGGATTAAAGCCCCCACATGGAGTCCTGACTGGGGCACTGCTTAATGGAGATGTTGAGAAGAGGGACACCTTTCTCCAGCCCCCAGAATGGCAGATCCACCAACAGCTTGCACCGTGCACCTAGAAAAGCCACAGATACTCAATGCCAGCTCATGAAAGCAGCCATGAGGGAGGCTTTACCCACAAAGCTACAGGGGCAGAGCTGCCCAAGACCATGGGAACCCAACTCTTGCATTAACATGACCTAGATGTGAGACATGGAGTCAAAGGAGATTATTTTGGAGGTTTAAGATATGACTGCCCCGCTGGATTTTGGACATGCACGAGGCCTTCAGTCTCTTCATTTTCGCCAATTTCTCTCATTTGGAATGGGTGCATTTATCCAATGACTGCACACCAATTTTTTCAAGGAAGTAACTGGCTTGCTCTTGATTTCACTGGCTTATAAGTGGAAGAGAGTAGATTTTTCTCAGATGAGACTTTGGACTGTGTATTTATGAGTTAATGCTGAAATAAGTTAAGACTTTGGGGGACTGTTGGGAGAGCATGATTCATTTTAAAATGTGAGGACATGAGATTTGGGAGGGGTTGGAGTTGAATGATATGATTTGGTCATACCCCCACTCAAATCTCATCTTGAATTGTAACTCCCACAATTCCCGGGTGTTGTAGGAGAGACCTGGTGGAGGATAATTGAATCCTGAGGCTGGGTCTTTCTCCTGCTATTCTTGTGATAGTAAATAAGTCTCATGAGATTCTGATCGTTTCATAAAGGGGAGTTTCCCTTTACAAGTTCTCTTCTCTTGTCTGCCAGCGTGTAAGACATGGCTTTCATCTTCTGCCATGATTGTGAGACCTCCGCAGCCACATGGAACTGTGAGTCCATTAAACTTTTTTCCTTCTAAATTACCCAGTCTTTAGTATATCTTTATCAACAGCATGAAAATGGACTAATACAATGCCTAATGACAAATTATTTGTCACACCTTCTCCAACCTTTAATTAGAGAGTAAATTCTAATGGACATGAGTCATTGCAAATAATGTCTCTTCACGATATCCTGGAGATAAAGAATTTTAAAAAAGGGAATATTTCCAGTCTTACAGTATCCCAAATATTCTTTTGCATATTTTGGTACCTTTATGTGTATTTCTTTTCCTCACAGAAGAGCAATAGTATAGTGTAACACTAGTTAGACAACCAGAATTCCAAACTCCTTAAACACACTTTTGAGTTGTATGACTTGTGCCTCAGTATCTTAAATGCAAAATAGGGGAATAACAATGACTGCCTCCTGGGTTATTGTGAGGATCTGTTGAATGAATATGTGAAAAGCCTTTAGGACTATTGCCTGGCATAGGGTATTTGCTACCATTTTATTATTGCCTGAGAAAAATCTTATTAATTTTTTTCTAGATTCTCGTCTAGGAACTATTTTCTGATAGACTTGAACAGAATTAATCATTTCACCTCTGTGTGTCCACTGTATTTTCACTTATACTTTGCTGCTTTTTTGCTGCAATTCTTGCCTGGTTATCTCTCCACTACACAATGAGCTTCCTGAAGGCAAGATTATATTTTACATATCTTGAATTTCTGCAACAAAATGATGTGCCAAGCACATACTGCACCAATGATTATCACCCTTGGCTGCCTGACAGAATCACTAACAGGGGCTTTCGAAATATGCATGCCCTGAGATTTGGATGCAATAGGAATTTGGATTTTTTTAGAAGGCTCATGGATTTTCATATTTGGGCAAGCTGAGATTCTCTTTGGTAGGCACACAATAAAGAGGTAAATGAATGAGATATAGTTTATTTTTGCTCACTATTTACAACAGGAACTGTTTTTATTTTTCATTCATTCTGAATGCCTTGTCAAAAAATTTTAATATATTTCATATTTTTGTGTATTTATTAATAAAAAAACAGCTATACATGATATGTTTTAGGTAATAACATTTTTATCTGTATGTATGTATCACTTTTGAACTTTCTCTGGCAATGTCTAAATAATCAAATATAATGCCATTAGGTTTATTTATGAGGGTCTCTGAGTCTTCCCATCTTACACAAAAGAGAGTATAATTGTGCGGGGAAAAAAAAATCAAATATATATGAAAACAGTATCTAAACTTTGAATATGATTCTACTTTCAGGAAGTTCATTATTTGTATTATGGCTATTAAAATTTGTATAATGTTTCCACTGGCCAAATTAGCTAAAACATATACTACATCCCTCATTATCTCTAAATTTCCAAAATAGAGAAGAGTGTATGTCAATACATGAAATAAAATAACTTATTTAGGAATAACAGTGAAAAATAAACAGTAAATGAATATACAATGAAATGTTTAATTGAAATTGTTCAAGCTATTTATTAATGTATAGCATTCATTACCATGAATTCACTTTGTTGTTGAAAATACAAATACATTTTGATAGAAGTATATAATATTATTAATTGATTTTGCTAGTATTTTACTAATACTAGTTTTCTTATTACAGCCAGATTCATACAATATTTTTTCTTGTTGTTGGCAGAATTTCAAATTTTCCATTGCAGATTTTCAAAGGTTTTGAAATGGAAATCTATGCATCCATGTGCACACACACACAAACAAACACATTTGTTTGCTTTTAAATTTGGAAACAGTATATGAAGAGATATTTAGCAAAGTGCCAGTTGATGACCAGGTTAAAGTAAATGGATCTGTATCTGTGTAGTGGCCTTGGAACTTAAAGATAAAAGTGAACCAATGTGTCTTTCTGTAATCCTAGAACAAGTGTACTTTATCAAAAGGCACATGGTTGGTTAGAAATATATCACCTGCATAAAGAACATGAACGATAGCTTACCACTTCTCTGAACTGTAGTTAATACCCTAAGCATCATTTATTGATTTATTTGGCTGAAATTTTCATTTACCTTTCCAATTACTTGAATATTTAATTGATACCTATTGTTTTATGTTATGTGTTTACATATCTCTGGTATTTCTAATAGTCTATCTTTTCAACATTTAATAATTGCACAAAATTTTTGGAGGAAAAAAGACATCTAATAATATGGTCCTTCATTTGAAAATTGCTTGTATCATTTAAATATCATATTTTCTTTATCAAACTTAACATGCTCATGAACACATAACATTTTTCTACAGGACTTCTAGGTCATTTAGCTTGATACTTTGGTTTTCCACAGATATTACTGTAAAGATGTTTAAAGGATATTTTGCAATGTGTACTTGAAATATATTGATTTATTTGGTCTTCCGAATTTTTTTAAATGCCAGTTACAAGGAAAAGTCACTGAATTTTGGAGGCACAATGACGACTATCCTTGAGTTTTATTCAAACCTTCTATAACAGTGGTATTTCATCCCTTTCTTTCATAAAGCTGGAAGCCGATTTCCTGGAACTGTAAATTGGAAATCTACACTTGGAAGATTGATTTTCTCTTATACTCCCAAGGAGGATTCTTTTAAATCTTGATGCAACAGGAAATGTCTAAATAATTAATGATTATGAGCATACAACCCCTGCTCTAAGCCAGGATTGTGTCTTTGTTTACCTTGTCGTTTACTTTTGAATAAGGTCTCAGATTTTGAAACAATAGAATTCCAAACCATTTCTGATCAACATAAAAATAATCTGAGGCTGGAAGCAGTGGCTCATACTTGTAATCCCAGCACTTTGGGAGGCTGAGACGGTCAGATCACTTGAGGTCAGGAGTTTGAGACCAGCCTAGCCAACATAGTGAAACCCTGTCTCTACTAAAAATACATAAAATTAGCTGAGTGTGGCGGCTCACGCCTGTAATCCCAGCTACTGAGGAGGCTGAGGTGGGAGGAGCTTGAGGTGGGGCTGAGCTTGAACCCAGGAGGTGGAGGATGCAGTGAGTTGAGATCCTGTCACTGCACTCCAGCCTGGGTGACAGAGTGAGACTCTGTCTCAAAAAAAAAAAGGAAAAAAAAAAGAAAAAAATGCAAATGTTACATTATTTTTATTATTGTTAACATTGATCAGTTTTGTATCTTACCTAGTTTCCTAGTTCCCCAAATATCTAGTTTCTCAAAATGCTTTTTGCACTATTTTTTTTCATGTTTCCCCTTTAACACATTGAAAAATGTATATCATTTTGTATTTGAAAACAAAAAGGTCATGAGCATACTACTAATCTTTATACACCTTATTTGAGTAGGGCTGAACTTTGCTTATTTCACAAAACAGTTTAATGTTACTGTGATGTGCAGGCCACAGAAAACCTCAGTAGACTGTCGTAGAGCCAATGAGAGAACTCAAAGTTGAAGTGCTTATTTTCAAGACCAGTCTTTATGCTAAAATTTTATGAGTGATATCACCCTTTGAGTATCTTTTTAGTTAGGAAGTATAATGAGAAGATGCTGTTCATGCTAGTGTTTTTCCTAGTGTACTCTGGAAATTCCAACTCATTTACAGGTAATGGACTCCTTCAATTATTTTCCCAATGGTGAAAACTGGTAGGTCTAGACTGACACTGGAAATCACGATTGTACTATACTATCTCATAAATGAACTTAAAACATGTCTCACCCAATTTCACAATATTACTAGCTAATTGTACCAGCATTTTAAGATACTTTATATTTGAATTTGGTGCTAAGAAGAAGTAAAGCAACAATAATTAATTGCTATTCTTCTATACATTATTACTGTCACAAATTTTGAGCTATGTTTTGAAGATGAATGAAGCAACACTTAATTTTGAAATAAAGAATTGATTTTCTTATTTCATAGAGCTGTATAAGGATACGGGTATATGCTTATTTTCCTGAGTGCTTGCAAATTACTTAGATGTCCTTGGAAGAAGGCAGTTAACTTGGGAACAAAAACAAAACCCTAAGAAACATTTTCAGTCATCCGAGAAAAAGTAGGATAAAATCTTGAGTTATGTTGCAGGGATTAATCAACTAGAGTCCACTGCTTTTTAAAAAATATATTTTAAAATTCAATGTCCTTGTATTTCCTTTTATACTGCTCCTCGTGTTTGAGTTATGCACCATTGGTAGTGTTTTAAACCACAGCATCTACAACTGGTTTTTATTGAATACTTTATTGCATACTTAAACAGCATATTTCAAAGCCTGGAGGTTTTTCGTATTTGCTTTAGTGAGATTTATGCAACAGAATTTGTAGAGTCAGAAAAAGGGAACCAAGAAAAGAGGGTTGATGACTCTATTTAATGTAACCTTTGACTGCCACAGGCTAACTCAGACCTATGGAAAAAAATCAAGTATTCAACTTAAACCAATGAAGCTTTAATTTTTTTTTTCTAAGTCTACATTGAAGTTTCAGTTCCACCAAGTGACTGCTTGTGATGCCAGAATGCCTTCTGGTTTATTTTCCTCTTTTAATATCAAGAGCAACTTATATAAGGAAATATGCTCACCAGAGTTATAAAATGTCCCCCCAAAGTATTTACTGAATGCAAGGGCAATGGGAAAAAACCTGACTAGTCCTCAGGCTGTATAATTCCCTTAAGCAATGGAAGAATATCCTTCAGTATCTGAGGCAATCAATAAACTAGGATTGCCTCCACTGAGAGCTACATATTTTTTGGGCATCATAACAGTATAACATAAAGCAAAAAGGTTCCAAAACCAAATAGGCATAGATTTTATTTGTATTTATTTCCTAATGCTTGTATAATTGCAGAATCAAAAAGGCATAGATTTTAATCCCATCTCTATGTGGCTGTGGACACGTTATTCGACTTTCTGAATTTTAGTTTCCTCTTATGAATAAAAGAGACATGACCTTTGTATTTTGCTAACAGATTAAAGGGATATAGGGCATCAGGCACATAATAGGCATTGTATAATAACTATTAGTAAAAAATATCAAAACCCATATGGAAAGAATTGTCTTCTGTTCTAATTGTTCTTGGATAGTCTAACTGATTCTTGTTCTTGCCTCACAGGGTAAGGTAAGGAGTTGATCATGTATATCATGTTCTCCTTCAGTGAGGAGTTTATGTCATGTTCTCCCGGGAACTGGAACAGGAGCTTTTGTGTCAGGGCTTCATGCCAAGCTAAGACATTTTCTCTATTGGTCTGCCTCATTTTTCGTGATCTGAAGTCTTGTAATCAAATCTGTGCCTAACCAAGCTGTAAGGAGCTGGAAGTACAATGCTGAGTAAGATATAGGGTCCACATATTGCGGATCTTATAATCTCCCAAACCACTAATTCTCAGCCCCCCTTTAGAATGCTCAGGGCAGAGACCTTGGAGACCCTAAATGCTTCTAGTATTTTTAGTGAACTAATTAACATAAATTGAGATTCTCTTAATTTCATTTTCTCCCTATTAAAGTAAATTTTTAAACTATTAAAATAAGTCATATGCTACCATACAATTGACTATTGAGAACTTACTTTAGATTTTAAACCCAATATACATCGTCCTCTCCATCTCCCAACATGTACACCCTTTAAACCACTGTTGCAAAGGATTAATAAGCCATTTATTATTTAAGTGTTTACTGGGAGGCTACTGACAGGCTAGCGATACAGCAGTGACTAAAATAAGCAATATTCTTTCATGGACCACGCATTTGAGTCTGGGTCTTTTATGGAATGTGTGTGGTGGGAATAATTTTCTTAGAAGCATTTCCTTCTGTGTTCTGCAATTGTTTTCTTTAGAAATCATCAGTCATCTGCCAATTGGGCATCAGTGCAGGTAACGTAAACATTCATCATCAGAAATTTCAGATCTTATGGTTTCTTTTTTCTCTCAAGGGATAGTCAAGACCTAAAGTCCTATTTAGTCCAGAATAACAACTCCAGGTTAGAATTTCATCCACAACATTTATTATTATTTTATTTTTGAACTAGAAAGCTGGACCAGAGCTTATTTTGACAAAGGAAGAATATGAGCTTTTATTTTCATTCTGGCCACGAGACATCAACTTCTTTTCTGCCCAAAGCCATTTACTTGCTTGATTTAGTAACCTCCTCAGAATAACCAAAAAACAAAAATATTTCAAGATTAAAGTTATGAATTATTTTATCAGATATTTAATAATCTGGTCAGTAGGAGATGGATCCACTATAGCTGCGAAAGCTGTTTTGCATAAGAGAAGGAGAGAGCTCTCCTCCTTCTGTTAATTTCCCTCCTTTTCATTTTAAGTCATGTGTCACAGACATGAGTTAAACTATTGGCTTTGTCACCTGGCTGCCGTGTAGCCTTGGATAAGGGTCTCCTCTGCAATAAACTAAAATTTTCACATCTGTTGGACAAAGATGTTAGTTACCATACAGAATGTGTGGGGGGAAATGAACGCCACACACAAAACAACTAATACTGTGTCATGAACATGGTAAATATTCAAGGAGTGGTAATTATTCTCACTATTATTATCTCATAATTATTTTAGATAAGAGAATCAGAATTTGGAAAAAATTAAGGTGAGTAATATTGTGGAAATTTAGCATGAGATGTGGTATACTTGGTGACCTTGAAAAACTGGATCTGGAAGGAGTTTTCAAGATTTCTCTACTATTAGAATTTGCTTCTCTCTCAATCTGTCAGAGAATGTTGAGGACATCTTTGTTGAAGAACTGTAGTAGAGTATTCTCCACTTTTAATACTTATACTTACAATTATATTTATATATTTATATTTATACCTTTATTTTCTATATTTATAAAAATCACATTCAAACTTATGAAATCACCAGTTGGCTAGAAATTTTTATATGCAAAAATTGGTGTAGATGAGAAAAAGTTATGTAAATTAAGAGAAACAATAGTCTCAAAACATTACTATGTCATGGAGAAACTCCATCACTCACTTGTTGCAAAATATTGCAAGTGAGTAGTGGAGTTTATCCATGATATAGTAAAGTTTTGAGAATATGTATGTTTGCATTTATATTTTTATATTATACATCTTTATATTATACATTATTATATATCAAAATATATTTTAATATTACATTATATATTTATACTTTTAATGTATATATATGTAAATCTTTATATTATACATTATTATATATTAAAATATATTTTAATATTACATTATATATTTATACTTTTAATGTATATATATGTAAATCACATTCAAACTTATGAAATCACCACTTGGCTTACAATTTTTATACGCAAAAATTGGGGTAGATGAGAAAAAGTTATATAAAGAGAAACAAAACATTACTTTCTCATGGTTAAACTCTATCACTCACTTGCAAAATGTGATACATTTTTCAAAATGCTAAATATGCACATTTAAAATTAAATTTAATTTTTGGCTATTACTGTATAAGAAAAAAGTAATATTGATTAAAGTATTTCTCTAAAGAGAAATACTATAGGGTTTTACCCTTAAAGAAAAAAAAAAATGCCTTGAGACCTACCTCTTCTCATTTCACATTCTGCAAAGTCCACTTCAAAATGCCCAGTACAGCTTCCATAATTAAGAACAAATGACATTTTAAAATATGGTACATGACAGCTGAATGAAAAAAATCACAATTAGTAATCTTTAAGGATAATTTTTCTGTGTGAAAAGAGAAGAATCTAATGAGAGTTCCATTAATGACCAAGAGGTCCAACGAAGAAATGATCTTACAACCTTTCTCTGTTAACTCTACATTATTTTGACTTGGTTATGTAAGACAAGCTTTGCTTTGTACCGTAACATTTTACTCCTCTTATTATCATTTAGTGCTTCAAATCATTTATAAACTCGTGGAGATAAGATGAAATATAATGCCTGAAGGGGATAGAGAACACTTTTTTTTTTCTCTAACGTAATCTTGTTTTCTTTTTTCCCTTCAGTAGGAAGCTAAGTACTGCCTTTACCCTTGGGCAACTGGGAGCTATGCTTAAGCCTCTAAATTTAAAAATATCTTGTTAGTTTTCTATCTGTGAAAATATTAACAACTGTAAATGCTAAAGCCAGGGGGTAAAAAATGTTTTATTGAAATTCTTGTTGATCAAGGGTCTGTGGCTAAAGGAATCTCACTTTTCAAAAACTCTCTCATTGATCAAATCTTAGTTGGACTCCTCTGAACCCTCTTCTGGACTTAACCTTACCTTGGCCCCAGTACTTACTTGACCCACGTAATTAAGTCTTAGTAAAACTCCTGCTAGGCCAGTGACATGGTTTGGCTGTGTCCCCATCCAAATCTCAACTGAAATTGTAATAATCCCCATGTGTCAAGTGTGGGGCAGGTGGAGATAATGGAATCATGGGGGCAGTTTCCACCATACTATTCTCATGATAGTGAACAAGTCTCATTAGATCTCATGGTTTTTTTAAATGAGAGTTCCCCTGCACAAGCTCTCTTACCTGCTTCTATGTAAGAAGTCACTTTGCTCTTCCTTCCTCTTCCACCATGATTGTAAGGCCTCCGCAGCCATGCTGAACTATGAGTCAATTAAATCTCTTTCTTTTACAAATTACCTAGTGTCTGGTATGTCTTTACTAGCAGCCTGAGAACAGACTAATACAGTAAATTGGTACTAGTAGGGTGGGGTGCTGCTGCAAAGATATCTGAAAATGTGGAAGTGACTTTAGAACTGGGTAACAGGCAGAGGTTGAAACAGTTTGGAGGGCTCAGAAGACAGGACAATGTAGGAAAGTCTGGAAATTCCCAGAGACCTGTTGAATGGCTTTGACCAAAATACTGATATTGATTTGGACAATAAAGTCAAGGCTGAGGCTGTCTGAGATGGAGATGAGAAACTTGTCGGGAACTGGAGCAAAGGTGACTCTCTCTTCCTATGTATTAGCAAAAAGACTGGTGGCATATCACCACTGCCCTAGAGATCTGTGGAAATTTGAACTTGAGAGAGATGATTTAGGGCATCTGGTGGAAGAAATTCCTAAGCAGTGAAATGTTCAAGAGGTGACTTGGGTGCTATTAAAAGCATTCAGTTGTATGTATTCACAAAGATATGGTTCGAAATGGAAACTTACGTTTAAAAGGGAAGCAGAGCATAAAAGTTCAGAAAATTTGCAGCCTGATAATGTGATAGAAAATAAAAACCTATTTTCTGAGGAGAAATTAAAGCCAGCTACAGAAATCTTCATGAGTAACTTGGAGCGAAATGTTAAAGATGAAGACAATGGGGAAAATGTCTTCACAGCCTGTCAGAGGTCTTCATGGCATCCCCTCTCATCAAAGACCTGGTGGCTTACACAGAAAAAAATAGTTTTGGGGATCAGGCCTAGGGCCTTCCTGCTTTGTGCAGTCTCAGGACTTGGTGCTCTGTGTCCCAGCCATGGCTAAAAAGGTCAAATCTAGAGCTCAGGTCATTGCTTCAAAGGCTACAAGCCCCAAGCCTTGTGGTTTCCACATGGTGTTGGGCCTGCAGGTATACATAAGTCAATAACTGAGGTTTGGGAACCTCCACTTAGCTTTCAGATAATATATGGAAACACCTGGATGTCCAGGCCAAAGTTTGCTGTGGGGTGAAGCCCTTATGGAGAATCTTTGCTATGGTTTGGAAGGGAAATGTGGGATGAAAGCCCCAACAGAGTCCTGACTGGGACACTGCCTAGTGAAGATGTTGAAAAGAGGGACACCATTCTCCAGACCCCAGAATGGTAGATACACCAACAGTTTGCACTGTACACCTGGAAAAGCCACAGACATTCACTTCCAGCCTATTAAAGCAGCCAGGAAGAGGTCTGTACCCTGAAAAGTAACAGGGAAAGAGCTGCCCAAGACCATGGGAACCCACTTCTTGGATCAACATGACCTGGATGTGAGACATGGAGTAAAAGTAGATTATTTTGGAGCTTTGAGATTTAACCACATTGCTGGATTTTGGACTTGTATGGGGCCAGTAGCCCCTTTGTTTTGGCCAATTTCTCCCATTTGGAATTGATGTATTTACCCATTGCCTGTACCCGCATTATGTCTGAAAAGTAACTAACGTGTTTTTTATTTCACTGGCTTATAGGTGGAAGAGATTTACCTTTTCTCAGATAAGACTTTGGACTGTGTACTTTTGAGTTAATGTTGAAATGAGTTAAGATTCTGGGGGACTGTTGGGAAGGCATGACTGGTTTTGAAATGTGAGCACAAGAGATTTGAGAGGGGTCAGGGGCATAATGATATGGTTTGGTTGTGTCTCCACCCAAATCCCACCTTGAATTGTATTAATCTCCACTTTTCAAGGGTGGGGTCAGGTGGAGATTATTAAATCATGGAGGTAGTTTTCCCTATGCTGTTCTCGTGGTAGTGAATAAGACTCACTATATCTGATGGCTTTATAAATGGGAGTTCTTCTGTATAAGTTCCCTTGCACAGGGGAACTCCTCTTGCCCAATACCATATAAAAGTCTGTTTGTTCTCCCTTTGTCTTTGCCATGATTGTGAGACCTCCCCAGCCATATGGAACTGTGAGTCAATTAAACCTATTTCCTTTGTAAATTTCCGAGTCTCAGGCATGTCTTTATTGGTAGCATGAAAACAGACTAATACAGCCAGTTTAGAGATAATTTCTTCCCTCCATATCTGATTAAATTTCTCATTCTTCACTTTTGATTCATAAGTCCTAGGCCTGCCTTCAGCATGAATCCTGTTCAGTCAGTTTAGCAAGAATACTCCCTACCCTTGATGTCTTCTTTTAGTGATTTTGATCTGCTGACCCTTGAATCTGCTCTTTGGCTATATAGCTATACATCTCCACTTTCTGTATTTGCATTTGGAGTTTATTAACAAAATATCATAACATCTGCAGAGGAAAGGGGGAGAGCTTTATTTTCCATATAAAAAGAAATCTGCAGATTGGTAAGACTCTGCTTTTGGTACAAGGCACTGTCTCAGTAAAGTCCATTTGTGCAAATGAAGGACACAACCATGTTCAGTTATGATTGGTCAACATAGTCAAGCTCTCATTGGATAGTTTCCAAGTCCCAAAATATTAGTCTCTGTCAGGTATTTCTTTCAAACAGCTGGTGGGGGTAGGAGTGGTGTTCCAGCTACAGTTTTGCTTGACATGGACAACAAGGACTGATTTGGCTTGGTTGTAAAAAGGGAGGTTTCTGTGAAACTTTTACATTATAATGTCTGTCTGAGGAAAAAGAGTAAGTAATTGCTCTCTCACCCATTCATGACCTCCTGTCTCTGTTTTAACTTTTAGCATCTCTGTTGGCCACAGGTATCCATTTTTGTCGACTGGTCAGGACACTTTAACAAGGTGAACCTGATTTGTCCGCCCTATTGTTACAGGCTTGACACTTATCATGATAGCTCTGAGTAAATTATTTCTTGCCATTTCAATGTGTCAAAATATATTTTTTCTGCAACAATGGTAAAACCAAGTATGCAACCAGGTTCGATGAACTCAAAATCTTAGTTCCTTCCCTTAGATTATTATATCTCATTATTTGATACTTTTATTCATTATTATTAAATTTACATTTTCTTAAACCAGACAAATTAAAATATCTTTAATAAAAAAGTAGCAGACAGGCAATTCTATGCGTGGTTAGTAATGACCAAGAGGCACTCAAGAGATTTTCAAAACCAATTTTTTCTTCATGTAATAAAGTATTTATAATATGACCTTTACATATATCTATATAAAGTATATATATATAGATTCTATATATACACATACATATGTAGTATATAGAATATACATATGTATATATATAGAATCTATGTATATATAGAATTTATGTATATCCTTTATATAGATATATATACACATAAAGATTATTATATATATATAATAATCTGTGTAGTCTCAGAATGTCACATATCGTCTATGGGCCCAGCAGTTGCTCTAAACCATCCAATAAACTTACCTGTTTTAAAAAGTATTTAATATTAACAAGAAGATAATTAGCAGAGTTTTTTTTTTTTTTAATTCAGATAGGGTCTTATTTTGTCACCCAGGCTGGAGTGCAATGCTGCCATCTCAGCTCACTGCAGCCTCTGCCTCCCAGGCTTAAGCAATCCTCCCACATTAGCTTCTCAAGTAGCTAGAACCACAGACATTTGCCACCACACTTGGCTAATTTTTCTCTATTTTTTGGTGGAGGCAAGGTTTTGCCATGTTGCCCAAGCTGGTCTCAAACTCCTGGGCTCAAGTGATCCAACTGCCTTCACCTCCTGTAATCTCCTGGGATTACAGGTGTGAGCCATCACAAATGGCAAGTAGAGTATTTTTTTATTGACTTAACTTTTTAGAACTTTCATAGTTAAGCCTGAACATTAGCTAATATGTTGCATGGGATTGGTTTGCATTATATTCATTAATTAAAGGTTCGATTAAATGTTGAACAGTTATATGAAAGTATGCTTTCAAATAAAGTTTTCAATTGAATTAATACATCCATTTATTCATTAAGTAGTCATATCTGGTACTATTATTCTTATTGCTAACACAGAAAATATAACAAAAATTCTTATTAGAAAATTTTTTATTTTTTTGAGGTAGCTCTGATTTCTTGGTTTCAACACAAGTAAGTATACAACTAGAGGTGATTTTTAAAATTCGAGGTCTTACACATTGGCTGTTTTTAAAAAGGACTTTTTATTTATTACCTAAAGAAAAGAGACAAGAATATTTTTCTTTTCCTTCATAGTTGATGCTTTCCTTCTGCCTCATCAGAAACTTTAACTTGCCTGACGTTATTGCTGTATAATGGCTGCACTACATTGTCTTCTGCCCTTAATTGCTCATCTGCATTTCATTACCTGTATAAAACCACACCAGAATCTGTTCTTTGCTATGTTACATGAACAATGAGTTTTTAAAGACTTTCTTATTCACTTTAATTTGTTTTTTGGTCAACTTAAGAAGAAAATTACATAAACTAGCCATCTTCAGTCACAAATGTTTTACTCGTATTATTTTTGAAATTCTATGAAAAGTAACATTCATAATACCAAATAAAATAATTACTGGTGTCCTAAAAAGATATTATCATTTTAACAGCCACTTCATGAAGTACTTAATTATAACAATGCTCAAATTTCAATTTGAAAAGTTTAATTTACTTCTCTGAATTATCATAAACAGTGAATAATAAAGCCTGGACCCCTATTTTTAACTCCAAACTTAGAGAATTTTCTACTCTTTCTTACAAATTTTCTCTCTAAGTCATAGATAGATAGTGTTGGCACTTTATTATGGTTTTTGTATCTAGGAATCTATTTCTATACACTTCAGAAATGTTCTCACTGTACTTTGAAGAATATTAAAACTGAAACTCAAATGTTGCAACAGTAAATCCAAAAAATATTTAGGTTTAATTTAAGGGTATCTATTTCAACATAGAAAAAAGGACATTTTTAATGTAAATTTAAGTGTATATTGATGAAAGCTAGTCCAATATCAAAAATCTTCCACATATATGTACTCTGTTAGAGAGTCGTTTGCTTTAATTATTTTGAATATTTACTCTCTTTTGGTTATTAACATTGTGAGATAGATACCGTATCTTTAAAATCATTCTTAAAAAATCCAGGTTTATAATATGTATATTTGATCTGCCAAAAATTCATTCAGCCCACCCCTGATTATCAATAGCACCCCTTAATCCATACCTCCCAGTGTTCCTTGTTCCAATAAGCTAAGGCAACACTAGCATCTGCAACAAATATGCTCAGAATTCGCTAACAGATTCTGATGAAAACCAAATAGGCAAAGAATAGAATGTGAAGACTGAAGTGTTTTAGATTTCTTTTTTGGCTTGCTACTTCATTCTTGTTAGCCCCCTGCCTGACTCCCATCAAGCTCAGCTCAATTTTATTTAAGCCTTTTGTGTACAGACTGCATTTGTCATCACAACTTATAAAAGCAGAATTTATATGATTTTACTGATTTTGCAACCTTTCTACTGAACTCAATTTGAAGTCAAATCTATTACAACGTATGAAATATGCAAAGAAATACGGCCTCAAAATACAAATTTATAGCATTTGGTATTAAACATCTTGAGTGAGAATGAGCTGTCTTACTGGGTAGAGTTGATATTAGTATTGCAAAAATTCATAAGGCATTTGGACTGGGCCCAAGTTATGTTCAGCACTGCATTTGGGCCTGAAATCTCCATTTCAGCCTATAGCCAGCCTTACCTGTGTTTATCATTTGTTTTTTTAAGTCTCACTGAAAACAACCTCAAGTTTCAAAGATTAATCTTCCTGAAAATTTTCAAAGCAGATTTTATCATAAAATATTTATTTTTATTCACGGTTGAATGGAAAGCAAATAAACCACATAGTGCTTTTCAAGTAAATGACAAAGACGCTGTATTCCAAGAATGTACCATCCAGATTAGATCCACTGTGTAATCCAAACATTGGCTTACTAATGAGTGATCAAGTTGGCTTCTTTTATACTTCTTTTTTTTAAATGGTTCAAAAATGCTATGAAAAACAAAGTAGTAGAAAAATATATTAGATACTGCATTGTGAGTGAACGGTTGTATAAAATAGAAAAATACATTGAATAGTTAATGTAGAAAAGAAAAATAATCTTGAAGGAAACATATCAACACTTTTAAGTGGTTGCTAATGAGAGTTCTTACATATTTTACTGTAAATTTATTTGACTTTCTATTTTCCTAGGAAATATATTTGAGATACTAGAATTATTACTTTTCTAACAGATATTTTGAGCTGCTTTTATAAAAATTGATGAGTATTAAAATCAAATTGACTGGCAAACAAAATGTTAAGTGTTGTGAAGGTGATCAAACTAACACTTGATTTTTATAATAAGTAAGGGTTGGATTTCCAACAACCCTATTGCCCAAACTACTAATGAGAAATGCTGTTGAAATCCTTCATGATTACTCTTGTTTAATTTTCATTTGTATCTCTAAAAATATCTGAAAGATTGTTGACAATCAAATTTTGAATGTGTCATAATGTTAAACAGTCAATGTCAATGATATGGTATTAAAAAATCCTATATAAACTGAAGTATTTGTTTTTACCCCTTCCCTTCCTCCCTTCCTCCCTTCCTCTTGGTCTTTCTTTCTCCCTTCCTCCCTTCTCTCTCTCTCTCTTTCAACCTCTCTTCTTCCTTTCTTCCTTCTTTGTTTCTTTTCTTTCTTTCCACTTCTTGAAATATGAGATTAAAATGAATATATACTCTATTAATATCAAATTATTTTATGCAATATAAGTTGCAGTGGCTAAAATGCTTAAAGTAAGACAAAATCTGAAATAACATTTTTAATCTATTATTTTAATTGTTCATCTCTAAAAAATGTTAACATAAAAATAAATATAAATATAGTTGATATATATAAAATATAGTTTTAAAAAATATACCAATTTAGAAAGAAAATTTGTTATTTTTAAAGCCAGAAATATCTATAGATTTGTATCTATATAGATATTTGCAAATAAATATTGGGAAAAACTTGCAAACTAAGACTTCTTTTAAAACCTTGTTTTTATTGTCTCTGCTTGATTTTCATCTCTCCTACTGTCACCATCCAAGGTCTATTTTCTTTCGTCTTGAAGAGATTGCTGTTGCTATGTTCTGTTCTGCACTTCAGATTGAACTTCCGCTATCCCATATCATATTCCATGAGGTCACAACTTCTAGGTGATACATAAGCAATGTGTTGATAGCTAATGTCACATTGGGATAAAGGCAGAAAAAGAAATCACTGAAGTGTTTGATAAAGATCACCTGTTAAGGGAGATTTTTTCCCCTTCATTTTAGCAAGATAATGTATTTACCATTGGTGTATTTTCTTCTCAAGGTTTCCAGAAAACCAGTCTCAGTCACCTCACCCCCTGCTTTTTCAGTACTTTGTAGATTGAACATCATGATCATCTTCCTTATGCTCAGCTGAATCCTCTACTGACTTTAAGTTAATTTCTTCAGTTGTTCCTCTGAAAAGAATGCAATAAATAGCAGCTTTCTTAAGCATGAAAAGGAAAGTCTTTATTTGTGAAAATTGACAAAATTACACAAATTCCCTTAGAAGAAAAATTGTGGGTCATAAGCGCAGGAATGAATGCCACCGAATAGAAGAGTACCAAGTATTAAAAGCTAAGCTAGATTTTAGTACACAGATATCTTTTCTTACACAAAACCAGACAATTGTAGGTTTGAACAGCTTATTATATAGTCATTGCTGCCTCTTCAATAACTCATTTTGATATTTTGTAATTTGCCAAAATGTGCCTTTGTGATCCCACAGGCTCTTAACTACTTTGTAATGAGTGTGTATGAACAGATGGAAAATGTTTTCAATTTCAGAGAAAACCACTAATGGATGTCACCAGCTATTAGAAAAGCTCAGGTGGCTCCATTTTCCAAGGAAAGGTATTGTCATAAAACTCTTCATTTTTTAATGAAATGTTTGCTCATTTATATCTAGATGGTAATTTAAGACTTCAAAGTCTAAACAGATTAGAACTATAGTTGGAAATTATTCAGTGTTAAATAGTCTGGAAATCCAATCTCAAGAATCTCACCTGAAAACAGTAACGCTAATTCAGGTCATTTTATTAGAACAACATGAACTACTATAAAAACAATTTCCCTAAAGAAGTAGATAAAGCAATTTAACTAAAAAGTTAAATGTATGCTTGAGCTTTGGTGATGATCCCTTTCCAAAAGAAAAAAGAAGTATGCCTTCTGTCCTCAATTTGCATTCCAAGCAAATGCATCTTCTCAAAGAAAAACACATCAAAGGAATGATTATAACAGAGGTTGTTTCCAAAACATAGTCTATGTTACACTCAAAGATATTTACTAATTTTCCAAAATGCAAAACCATTGGTCTTTTAATTCTCCCCTAAAAGCTCATACCAGTTTCTTTTACAATGCTGTTAGTCTAACAGCCTGCTAAAGAGACAGGCATACTTCTGATCTAATTAGTTTATTTTAGGTTACTGTTACTATCTTTTTTGTCTAATAAAATTGTGGTAAAAAATAAATGCAATACTATCTGTACAATGATTGATCTAGCATGTGTTTATTTACTTGGGGCTCCAACAACAGGAATTATCCATAGATAAGTTAGGAATGAATGGAGTTAGTACTTATTTCCCAGGAAAAACAAATTCTGTTAATTTTAGGATGGCTCTGATTCCATTTCTTTCTTACTTGGATATGTGTGTTCAGTATTCAGTATGTATTTCAAATAAGCTCTATCCTCTTATCATGGAAAATAGGTAAGCAGACACCACCCAAAATGCTGAAACTATAGATCACTTTTAGTGTCATGCACATCATAATAGGTATGTTTTAATAAAAGTACTTTAATACAGAAAAAAACTTTTAAAATCTATAGCTCTAAGGCATATGTTTTTTGTACATTGAAGATTGTTTGTATTTTATTTCACAATGGAGATAAACACAAACAGTGGCACTTCTAGTGCTGAACTACAGAGCAGTGGCAATGTAGCAATGTGGCAATAGCAATGTGCATAAAAGGAATCACTATGGCCAGGTGCAGTGGCTCACGCCTGTAATCCCATCACTTTGGGAGGCCAAGGTGGGCGGATGACAAGATCAGGAGACCGAGACCATCCTGGATAATATGGTGAAACCCTGTCTCTATTAGAAATACAAAACAAAATTAGCCAGTTGTGGTGGTGGGCACCTGTAGTTCCAGCTACTCGGAAGGCTGAGGCAGGAGAATGGCATGAACCCAGGAGGCAGAGCTCGCAGTGAACTGAGATTGTGCCACTGCACTCCAGCCTGGGCAACAAAGTGAGAATCCATCTCAAAAAAAAAAAAAAAAAAAAAAAAAAAAAAAAAAAAAGAAATCACTACTTTTAAAATCAAAATTATTATCTCTTTTGTTAAAACAAAATTACTATCTGTTTTGTTCTCAATGACCTTTATGTACAGATTCACATATTTAATATAATTCTTTAAACAAGACAAATGGCATGTACCTCTTTTTGTTATATTTTTTTGTTATAGATGCTGGAAAGTTTTCACTTGGGGTTCCATTCTTAAACCAGAGATTGTGTATATAAATTTTTCTATCTTCACTCTATATCTTTTATGAGTTGGGTCTGATTTTTTATTATGTTCTAATAGATATTGGTCATATAGTATGTAACACATTTTGTTTTAATTTCAAATGAAATTGCCTTTCATCATTTGTTTATATAGATGCAGTTTTAAGTAAAAATGATTTATTATTCATAATAAGATGGCCTTACTCATCTCATAGTATTTTAAATTCACCAAAGAATAGAATATAAAATAGATAGAAAAATATTGTCATGAAAATGACTCAACATTAAACATAGAAAGAAAAGCTGTGGAAGCAACTTCAAGTTGTCTAATATATATGTAATTGGAGCCCTTTAAAAAGATGTGGGGCAAGAAGAGTAAAAGTAGTGAAAGTGATAGGGGCTACAATTTTTCCAAATAAAAATATAACATCCACACATAATCTCAGCAAACACCAAACAAAGAAACATGAAGAAAAACTTCAAGTTACGTTCTGAGTTATTATGTAAAGAGGAGTGAAAATACTAGGGTGCTAGCACATTTCTCGTGAGAAACAACGCAAATGAGAAGACAAGAGAGCCATGTTCCTCAGCCTTTCCTTTGTTATCACCCTCATCCAGACATTTTAAATAATTGTTTCCTTAATCACTTCCACCTGATTAAATTTCAATACTGAAGATACTATTTATGTACTGTGTTTCAATAGTGTTTTTGTACTGTGTTTCAATACTGCTTATGTATCATGCCTCTTTTGAGGGCTAAAAACCTACTGTAATGTGATTTTTATCCCCTCTTTCCAAAAATTCTATTTTCACTTCCTTGATGATGATACTGCCCTTGAGGATGCATGCAGTGAGCATCTTAATAATGGAGGGGGCTATCCACCAGGAATTCTATACCCAGCAAAATTCTTTCTGTTATATGTCTCCATGTGAAGAGACCACCAAACAGGCTTTGTGTGAGCAATAAAGTTTTTTTTTGTTTGTTTGTTTTGTTTTTTTAATTTATTTTTTATTTATTATTATTATTATACTTTAAGTTCTAGGGTACATGTGCATAACGTGCAGGTTTGTTACATATGTATACTTGTGCCGTGTTGGTGTGCTGCACCCATCAACTCGTCAGCACCCATCAACTCGTCATTTACATCAGGTATAACTCGTTGGGAGCAATAAAGTTTTTTAGTCACCTGGGTGCAGGTGGGCTGAGTCCAAAAAGAGAGTCAGCAAAGGGAGATAAGGGTGGGGGCCATTTTATAGAATTTGGGTAGGTAATGGAAAATTAGAGTCAAAGGGAGTTGTTCTCTGGTGGGCAGGGGCAGAGGTCACAAGGTGCTCAATGGCAAAGTTTCTGAGCCAGAAGGAATTTCACAAAGTAATGTCATCAATTAAAGCAGGAACCAGCCATTTTCACTTCTTTTGTGATTCTTCAATTGCTTCAGGCCATCTGGATGTATATGTGCAGGTCACAGGGGATAGGCTTAGCTTGGGCTCAGAGGCCTGACATTCCTGTCTTCTTATATTAATAAGAAAAATAACAAAAAATAGTGTTGAAATGTTGGGGCAGCAACAATTTTGGGGGGTACTATGGAGAGATAATGGGCAATGTTTCTCAGGGCTGCTTTGAGTGGGATTAGGGGTGGTGTGGGAACCTAGAGTGGGAGAGATTAAGCTGACAGAAGATTTTGTGTAAAGGAGTGATATTGTGGGGTTGTGAGAAGGAGCATTTATTGTACAGAATGATTGGTGATGGCCTGGATATGGTTTTGGATGAGTTGAGAAACTAAATGGAAGACACAAGATCCAAATAAGAGAAGGAGAAAAACAGGTATTAAAGGATTAAGAACTGGGAGGACCCAGGACATCTAATTAGAGAGTGCCCAAGGTGGTTCAGCATAATTACTTGCTTGGTTGACAAGTTTTTTTTGCTCTATCTTTGAGTTTTTTTATGTTGTCATATACCAGACCAGATTGATTTGGGTAAAAGCAACACTTTTGATTTAAAAATATACAGACACCTTTTTTTTTTTTTCCTCTCTCTCTTTTTTTTTTTTTTTAGCAGTGAGTAAGTTGAGGCCTTGATGATTTTGTAGGAAAGAGAAATGCAAAGCCAGCAATTGTTTGTCAAAAGATTAGAAATGACTAGGAGAGAGTAAGATTGATAGTGTGGTAGAAATAGCTGGGGAGAGGTAGAGGATGGCATAAAAATGGAAAGCAGAATAAGAATGAGTATAAAAGTAAATAATAGGACTTCATCAGGGTGAAAGTATTATAGGGTACCCTGCCAGCAAAGGTTATTCACTTTAAGAAGGAGTTAAGAGTGGTGGTTTGGGGACAGCACCAGAAGATATCAGTTGTGATGGCTTGGGGAAACAGTGTAAACCAGAAATGTAAACAAGAGCAGGGCATTTATGAGCAGTTAAGAACAGTGACTAGGAGTATGACTAGAGAGAAGGTAGTAGGGATGACAAGTTTTTGGGATGCAGTCCAAGTTGGACTAATGTCTGGAATGAGACTGGGGCCTAATAAAAAGGAGCATCCATATAGGAGCTCAAAAGGGCTGTACCCTGTAGCATCCTGAGGACAGGCCCGAATTCTGAGAAGGGCAAGTGGTAAAAGTATTGTCCAGTCCTTTTTAAATTGGAGGCTGAACTTGGTGAGGTGTGTTTTTAAAAAGTAAAATCCGTTTTACATTTCCTGAAGATTGAGGATGGTAAGGGGTATGAAGGTTCCACTGAATACCAAGAGCCTGAGAAACTGCTTGGGTGATTTGACTAATAAAGGTCAGTCCATTACCAAATTGTGTAGAGATGGGAGGGCCAAACCAAGGAATTATGTGTGACAGAAGGGAAGAAATGACCTTGGTGGCCTTTTCAGACCGTGTGGGAAAGGCCTCTACCCATCCAGTGAAACTGTCTACCCAGAACAAGAGGTATTTTCATTACCTGACTTGGGGCATGCAAGTAAAGTCAGTTTCAGTGGGGGAGTAGGTAGGAGTGACTGATGAGAAGGAGAAAAATTGGCCATGAGGGATAGAAGTTGGAATGCCAATTGCTTCTTTAGCTACCTTATTAGAGTAAACGTTGCCCTGAGTGATGGGATCTGATGCCTTTGATGGCCTTTGCAGTGATGATTCCAGCTTCCTTTGAAAGTAAAGCAGCCTTGAGAAGGGTTTTTATTAAAGAGGCATTACTGATGGAGGACCTTTGTGTAGTAAGGAAACCTTTTTCAGTCCATATAACAGCATGGTGGTGCAGGGTATGGAAGGCATATTTAAAGTCAGTAAAAATATTGACATGTAGTCCCTTTGCAAGAGTGAGGGCTCAAGTTAAGGCAATGAGTTCGGCTTGCTGAGAGGTAGTAGAGGGGAGCAGAGTGGTAATCTCAATTATAGGTGTGGAAGATACTATAGCATAGCCTGTTTTTGCTGGTGAGTGGCAATTAGGCCTGGTAGAACTGCCATCAATAAACCAGGTGTGATTAGGGTGAGGAAAAGGAAAGAAGGAAATATGGGGAAATGGAGTGAATGCCAAGTGTATCAGAGAGATACAGTCATGGGGATCAGGTGTGGTATAAGGAATAATGTAGGGGCCAGCCTAAGACAGTAAGATCAAGTTGTTTGGACAGAAAGGCTACAGGGCATGGTCCCAGCTCTTGTGTAAGAATTTTGACAACACAGCCTTGTACTTTGACTGTGTGTAATAAAATGGGTTGGGATGAGTTAGGGAAAGCTAGTGTGGGAGCAGCTTCTAGGGTTGTTTTTTAAGGAATGGAAATGGGAGTGGGAAAAGGATTTAGGATCTATGGGGTCAGCTAGGTTTCTTTTTGTGAGTTTATGTAATGGTTTAGTCAGGATGGTAAAACTAGGTATCCAAAGGTGGAAGTACCTAACCATGCCTAGGAAGGAAAGTTGTTGTTTTGTAGAAGAGGTTGAGGTTCAGGAGATTAGCTGGACATGATCAGCAGGGAGAGCACATTTGCATTGATGAAGAATTGTGCTGAGATAGGTAACATATGAGGAAGAAATTTGGGCTTGACTGAAGTAATGAGGGCTGTCCATGAAGCCTTGCAGTAGTACAGCCCAGATAATTTGCTGAGACTGATGGGTGTCAGGGTCAGTCCAAGTGAAAGCAAAGAGATGCCAGGATGAAAGGTGCAAGGAATAGTAAAGAAAGCATGTTTGAGATCCAGAACAGAATAATGGGTTGTGGAGGGGTTGTGGAGGGAGGTATTGAGGACAGAAGAGTATGTGGGTTTGGCACCATGGTGTTGATAGGCAAAATAATTTGGCTGATTAGGTGCAGATCATGAACTAACCTGTAAGGCTTGTCTGGTTTTTGGACAGGTAAAATGAGGGAATTTTAAGGAGAGATTATAGGCTTTAAAAGGCCATACTGTAACAGGTGAGTGATAACGGGCTTCAATCCTTTTAAAGCATGCTGTGGGATGGGATATTGGTGTTGTGCAGGGTAAGGGTGATTAGGTTTTAATGGGATGGTAAGAGGTGCATGATCGGTCACTAAGGAGGGAGTAGAGGTGTCCTATACTTGTGGATTAAGGTGGGGAGATATAAGGGGAGGATGCAAAGGAGGCTTTGAACTGGGGAAAAGGGTGGCAATGAAGTGTGGCTGTAGCCCAGGAATAGTCAGGGAAGCAGATAATTTGGTTAAAAAGTTTCGGCCTAATAAGGGAACTGGGCAGGTGGGGATAACGAAAAAGGAGTGCATAAAAGAATAATGTCCAAGTTGGCACCAGAGTTGAGGAGTCTTAAGAGGTTTAGAAGCCTCGTCATCAATACCCACAACAGTTATGGAGGCAAGGGAAACATGCCCTTGAAAAGAAGGTAATGTGGAGTGGGTAGGATCCATATTGATTAAGAAGGAGAAGGACTTACTTTTCACTGTAAGTGTTACCCAAAGCTTCTGTGATGGTCCAGGAGGCTTCCAACACGATTGGGCAGCATCAATCTTCAACTGCTAAGCTGAGAAGATCTGGGAAAGAGTCAGTCAGAGAGCCTTGGGTCAGAGTTCCAGGGGCTCTGGGAGTGGCTGCTGGGTGAGTTGGACAGTCCGATTTCCAGTGGGGTACCGCACAGATGGGACATAGCTTAGGAGGAATCCCGGGCTGCAGGCATTCCTTGGCCCAGTGGCTAGATTTCTGGCACTTGAAGAAAGATCCTGATGGAGGAAGTCCTGTAGGAATGCTTTACCACTGTGGCTTAGGCATTTTGAAGTTCTTGTGTGCTGGAGATATGGCTGGGGTTTCTCTCACAGTGGAGGCAAGGAACTGCAACTCAGAAATATGTTGCTACTTGGCTGCCTCTACTCTATTATTGTACACCTTGAAGGCAAGGTTAATAAAGTCCTGTTGTGGGGTTTGAGGGCTGAAATCTAATTTTTGGAGCTTTATTTAATGTTGGGAGTGGATTTGGTAATAAAATGCATATTGAGGATAAAACGCCTTTCTGACCCTTTTGGGTTGAGGGCTGTAAAGCATTTCAGGGTTGCTGCCAAACAAGCCATGAACTGGGCTGGGTTTTTATATTTGATGAAAAAGAGCCTAAATGCTAACTGAGTTGGGAGAGGTCAGATAAAGAAAAAGGAGCATTAACCTTGACTGTAAATTAGCTACAGCCACCTCTTTAAGAGGAAATTGTTGGGCAGGTGGGGGAGGACTAGTTGCAGAATGAAACTGTAAGCCAGATCGGGTGTGAGGAGTGAAGGTGATAGAAGGATTATAGGGTGGGGGAGCAGAGACTGAGGAAGAACTGGAGCCTGATTCAGCCTGGCAGGGAGCGACCTGAGAAGGAGCAGTCTGGGGAGGAGGGAAGAGGTCAGAAGGGTCGGTAGGAAAGGAAGATTGAAAAGACTAAGTGACGCTTGGGGTTGGGACTGAGGGGACAGGCAGGAGGGAAGAAAGGAGGATTTGGGACAAGTCACATTGGAAACAGAGACTAGGGAGGGACCAAGGTATAAAATAATGCCTGGACGTCAGGCACGTCAGACTGTTTGCCCATTTTACAACAAGAATTACCTAGATCTTGTAGGATGGAAAAATCAAAATTGCCATTTTCTGGCTATTTAGAACCATTGTTGAGTTTGTATTGGGGTTCAGTGGCATTGCAGAAGAAAATAAGGTGTTTAAGTTTTAGGCCGGGTGTGAGTTGAAGAGGTTTTAAGTTCTTGAGAACACAGGCTAAGAGAGAAGAAGGAGGAATGGAGGGTGGAAGTTTGCCTATAGTGAAGGAGGGAAGCCCAGAGAAAAGAGAGGGTAGAGACACAGAGAGAAGGTGCGGGGGGTGCTTGCCCCCCAGGAAAGTGGTGCTTGCCACTAAGGGTGAAGGATCAAGGCAGGCATCCCCATGGTGATCAGACACCTCTGAAACATGGGTGAATAATCAAGCATATGTCCCCGCAGTGATTAAACACCAAGAGAACACTGTCTTCCTGAGTCCGTGCCCGGCGCCAGAGGTTTGGATTCATGGATAAAGTGCCTCTCCTCTGTCTCTACCAGAAAAGGAAAGGAATTGAAATTAAGAGAAGGAAGAGACTGAAGGATGGTGCCAAGATTGAAAGGAGAAAGAGGTTGAGGGATAGTAAGAGAGGTTGGAGAAGACAGTAGAAATAGTCTGCTTACACGATTTAAAATTGGTGAGATATTCCTTGGGCTGGTTGGTCTGAGGACCAGGTCATAGGTGGATCTTTCCCACGGAGCAAAGAGCAGGAGGACAAGGGATTGATCTCCCAAGGGAGGTCCCCGAATCTGAGTCACAACACAAAATGTTACATGCATCTGTGTGAAGAGACCAGCAAACAGGCTTTGTGTGAGTAATAAAGCTGTTTATTTCACCTGGGTGCAGGCGGGCTGAGTCTGCAAAAAGAGTCAGAGAAGGGAGACAGGGGTGAGGCCGTTTTATAGGATTTGGGTAGGTAGTGAAAATTTACAGTCAAAGGGAGTTGTTCTCTGACAGGCAAGGGTGGGGGTCACAAGGTATTCAGTGGGGAGGCTTCTGTGCCAGGAGAAGGAATTTCAGAAGATAATGTCATCGGTTAAGGCAGGAACTTGCCATTTTCACTTCTTTTGTGATTCTTCACTTGCTTCAGGCCTTATGGATGTATATTTGCAGGTCACAGGGGATATGATGGCTTAGCTTGGGCTCAGAGACCTGAAAGTTTCAAAAATCAAAGTCATAATAAGTACTATTTTAGACACATAGGAAAGGCTGAAAGGTTTTTATCCCCAGTACTGCAATAAATATTAAAGGAAGAGCAGAAGAAAGATAATATCACATCAAATCTACAACAAGGATTGAAGCATAAAAAAAATGGTAACTGCATTTGAAAATATGAAGACTTCCCACTTTTTATTTACATCTCTTTGAAAGATAATTGACTATTTTAAGAAAACTAATAAGATTATTTTTTGAGGTTTAGAATTTAACTTCAGTAGAAAAATATAGAAAATGAATGTTAATGACCCTTAACAATAATGACCATTAATTATTTATATGAATAGAACAAGATGATGTGATGATATAGTGATCATAATGGGTGTGGGTAGGCATTTTTGTTGGAATAACAAAGTTTTCTTTGAAGAGCTGAAGAAGTTGACCATAGAAAATTTCTAAGGTCAGGGTATTGAGGCAGAAAAAAATAGTATAAAGGTGATTTTAAAAATCTACAGAGTCAGACTATAGTGTAATAAGTTGTGGTAGAGTGATACAAAATGTGGTTAAAAATGTAAGCAAAAGTCTGAAATTCCTTGCAGCCCAGTAAAAGGAGTTTGTATTTTACTCTGACTATAGGAGTCAGTCAATACAAGAATCTATCCAGAGTAGTTAGATGGTCTGATTTATATCATTAACGTTAACTAAGTCTTCAATGCATTGAATTCTGACAACATTGAAATCTGTCAAGCTTTCTCCTGCATATTTTCTAAGCCTTCTCAAGGCTTCTACTCTAGAAAGAGAGAAAGACAGTATTAAATACTGCATTTGATAATGTTTTAAGACATTACTTATATGAGAACAGTGCTAACAAGATCTACAGTCACTATTGGGAGACCATGAAAATTTTCCAGAAGTAATAATTGAGCTAAAATCAGAATGATAATTAGGTGCCAACAATAGACAAAGAATGCAGGTTGTGGGGAGTGTTCAAGGCAAGAGGAGAAATATTTAATAAATCTCTGAAATTGAAAGGACCTTGTCTTGAAGATAAAGAAAAAAAAATAAAAAACTGGTAAGTAGTAATTAGACATTTAAGGGAATATTATTTCAACATATCTCATTATTATGATATACTTAAGGGTGTCATAACAACATGGTTTAATTCTAAACGTATGCATTATTACATCTAAAAAGTACATTGTCTTATCTTCCTGTTGATTATTATATTCATTAATCAACTACTTGAGAATGTGACAATCAATCATTTATTGCTGTGACTCCAGTACTAGTATATAGCTTTAATATTAAAATATTGCACCCTATGCCATAGCCTTATGACATGGTCAAATCTAGCTCACCTATTCTGTTTAAGCAACTTGTTACTTAAGCACAGATTATCACATGGCACAAAAATACAGTATTAATTACCCATTAGACAGCACAGATAATCTAATATACTTACTTGTATTTTTGGGTAAGACTTAATAATTTTTAGTTAAAATTGGCATAATATAATAGCATATGTTTTCTTCCATGTACCATATTCATTATTTTCTACTGGTCTGTACTTTTCTACTCTCATAACCTTAGCCTCTACAGCTTATTTAAAAAAAAAAAATGTTAAAAATATTTCTAATGATTCTTCACAGAATTCTGGGGTTGCTTAAAGATTATTTGAAAAGATTTCTTTAAGCAGTGCTGTTCTGTATTATCACATTATAAGGCACAATTTCAAAATATTAATCCATTTTTTTCAATATTTTCTTGTATGACATGACCCTTTCCTCACTCAAAGAAAGGCTAATACAGATAAGATAATATGGTGGCTAAATATTGCTGTTTGTGTTCCAAAAACCTAATAATTGGAGGAAAACATAAAAAAACTCATATCATGAAAATTATATGTAAAGAGAATGTTGGTGTTATAAGAACTAGGGTTTTCTGGGTGTCAGACTAGTTAAAGATTGGAAAAATAAAGTATGAGAGTAGAAACAGGGAAAGCTTAGATTTGGGAGGGTCCATTTGAAAAGGGGTTTAAGCCTCAAGTGGGATATGAATCAAGTGGAATGGAACAGAAGAAAGCCAGTTAGGTTTATGAAATCTAAAAGCAAAAACACATATGCACTTCTATATCTTGGTAGACTTTAGGAAGATGGCAGAACTCTTACATATATATAAATACATATAACTTTAAATAGATGTAAAAAGTCATATATATAACTTTAGATATATAGATTAGATATATGATTTTAGAGATAGATAGATAGATAGATAGATAGATAGATAGATAGATAGATAGAACTAGAAATGAACTTAATTAGCTCTTTCTGGCAACAGCTAAGCATGGCATTGATTTAGACATCTTGTAACATCCTCACAGATATCCTCATGTCCTGGTAGGGTATGTAAGCAGTGCAGGTAATGCTATCAAGAAGTTTTTCTAAAAGTAAGAAAACTATTCAAACGTTAACATGGGATAAAGCACAGGCACTGAAATGGAACAATGATAGTGAATCAGATAGAATAATAAATGTTTCAGTGGATGTCAAAAGGGATTGAAGAACCAGATGTTATCTATGAAATTCTTGCCAATATTTAAGACAACAGAAGTTACACACACTATCAGGAATTAGGGATAGGGAATTTAAATGGACTGGGAGTAAGTTTTGCCCTCCCCATTTGGGGTTTAAAATGAATATTATATTAAATTACAAAAGAAGGAAAGAAGGAAGGGAGGGAGGGATTGAGGGAGAGAAAGAAAGGAAGACAGACAGAAAATTACATTTCTTGCACATCTACATTTGTGGAGTGAAACTTGTACCTGCTCTGAGTGTACTCTATGGTCCTTCTGATGAGGCACACCTTTCTAGTTGATAATCCCCACAAATAATTCTGATTTCTCCAATTGTTCTGTGTATGAATTAGTTCATTCTCATGCTGTTAATAAAGACATACTTAAGACCATTTGTAATTTATAGAGGAAAAAGATTTAATGGGCCTACAGTTTTATAAAGATAGTTTATAAAGGAAAGAGGTTTAATGGGCCTACAGTTCTTCAAGGCTGGGAAGGTCTCAGGAAGCCTCCAATCATAATGGAAAGGGAAGCAAACATGTCTTTCTTCTCGTGGCAGCAGGACAATGAGAGCCAAGGGAAGTGGGAAGCCCCTTATAAAACCATCAGATCTTGTGAGAACTTAATCACTCTCATGAAAATAGCATGAGGGAAATCATCCCCATAATTTGAATACCTCCCACTGTGTCCCTCCCATGACACATGGGGACTAGGGGAACTACAGTTCAAGATGAGATTTGGGTGGGGACACAGCCAAACCTGTATCAGTGTAGTCCACATCCCTTCCAGTTGGCAGCATTTATATGACCTGATTTATTGATAGACTTCTTAAATGATTTGTTTCACAAGGAGCTTTTATTTCTTCATCTGTCAGTCTTCCTTCCTCCCCTTAAAGTCTGACTCCACCCTCTATCATTCCACTGACTATTCTTTTGTCAAGGTCATCACTGACATTTATACTACAGGGCTCAAGAAATGCCTTTTTTCCTTCTTGAAATATTCTTTCTTTATTGACTTCTACAAACATTTACTCTTTTGAGTTTCCCTCTACCATTTACCCAATCTTGTTTTACAGCTTATCCTCCCAAACCAAATAATTAATTTTTGAGATCTTCAGGATTTGGTCTTGTGCCTTTTACTCATTTCTCTCTAATTATTTCTTCTCAGTCAGTTTCATTGATTCCAGTGAATTCTAGTGTCATCTTTATGCTGATGACTCACAATTCTGTTTTCTCGGCACAGGTGTCTCCTTTGACTGCCTGTTTCTCTCTAATTGTATTGCATGTCTCACAGAGAACTTCCTCTTAGACAACATCTGAAGTTCTTGATATTCCACCTTCATCCCGACATTTTCTTGTTCATTTCAATAACTGCCACTATCATCCACCTAAAACCAGAAATTCAAGAGCAATTCATTATTATTGATAGTACTAATTTATATTAGTAACTATATGAGTAATTCTCAGCTTCTATTAGCAATTACTCTCCTTTAATCCTTTTACCAGCAAGTTCTATTTATTATATCTCTAAAATATATTGAGTACATCTTTTAATTGTGTATAGATGATATCTCAAAAAATTTCCCATTTATGGATTTCTTTATGATATCATTGCTTTTTCTTGGATTGCCATTAACAATTATGGAAATTACTATGACTACCCCTTGACAATTTGCTTCAATTTTTTCTATATGTGGCAGTAAAAATGATCTTTTGAAATATAAGTTGGATCACATTGTTTCACTACATAAACGTTGTAGGTTCCCAAAGCACTTAGAATAAAATTTAACACCTCTGCTGTGGTCACAGTTGGGCATGATTCACCTTTGTTGAATAACTAAATTCATTTCACAGTTATGTCTTCCTACCTACTTGTCTTTTCCCAGTTGCTAGAATAAGTAAAACTATTTTCATTTCAGCGGAAATGTACATGTTGGATGTACATTCAGTGAAATGTACATGTTGGATCCCTGTCCCCACTAGATGTGCTGCCAACTCCCTTTTCACCTGATTACTTCCTTTTTATTTCGGTCTCCTCTTATGTAACAACTGCTCAAAGGGACTCTTCTTAACTACTTATCTAAAGTAGCATTTTCCCCAGTGATCTCTAATCTGTTTCTTAGTTCTTATTTACCCGAATTTTATTTGTCTCATTATTTGTTCTTTCGGCCCTCTTTTTTATTACAATGTATATTCCATGAGGTCCAATGCATATTCCAAGGGACTCTTTCTCCTAGTTTGTCATTTTGTTTTCTTGATCTCCAGCATCTTTTATAGTAATATATTTGTTGGTTAAATGGCTTCTCATTGAAGGTATTTTACATAAATAGCTATCATTAGATTGAATGTAAACAGAGCTCAGCAGGACATTTTAAAGTGATTATGTTATTTTTTGTAATAATAACTCCACAAAGGTGAGAGAATGGCTAGACTCCTGAAGATCTTTTAGTCTCCCTATTTTTAGTAAGTTTTGCTAATTTATTTATGCTTTCCAAATAATATCACTGGAATTGTGGCATAATCACAAATTGTAAAACATATTTGCAGAGTAAATATACTTTCTTCCATTTTGGAAAGGGGTGGTTTTATTAAGAGAATACCTTAAGTAGATGTCTTTTTTTTTTTTTTGCTCCTTAAATAATTGAGAAAAATGATCAATAGGAGATAATGAAATTGCATATGAGATTAAGAAATTTTCTAATCTTAATGAGTGAAATCAGAAGGCCATCCCTCACATGTATGCTATTATACTGGATTAAGTCTTAATTTTGATTCTGCAGGTAAAAAGCCGTTAATATTGGACAATTGGTAGGTTAGCTAAAACTCCATGACACCTTAAATTTTTGAAAGAGAAACAATGACTTTTGAAGATCATGAGAAAATTATTTTTATTGTTAGTTAAATCATGCTTTAAAATAGATGGCAAACTGGGCCGGGTGCAGTGGCTTATGCCTGTAATTCCAGCACTTTGAGAGGCCAACGCAGGCGGATCACCAGGTCAGGAGATCAAGACCATCCTGGCTAACACGGTGAAACCCTGTCTCTACTAAAAACACAAAAAAATCAGTGGGGTGTGGTGGTGGGTGCCTGTACTCCCAGCTGCTCGGGAGGCTGAGGTGGGAGAATGATGTGAATCCAGGAGGCGGAGCTTGCAGTGAGCCAAGATCAAGATCACGCCACTGCACTCCAGCCTGGGCAACACAGGGAGACTTCATCTCAACAAAACAAAACAAAACAAAACAATACATGGCAGACTGGAAAACAGGACTTACAATGAAAGTTCCTTGATGGTAATTTTTCTTTCTTATGCCTATAAATGACTGTTCATGACCTTTTAATCCATTCTCGCTCTTGATCGACTTTTTGAGGCATATTCCCATTTTCATGAAATTTAGCACATGTTTACAGCTCAATAGTTTTCTCAACCTGCTTCCTTCCAGTTAATTTTGGGGGTCTAAAGGACTCTTTTCACTTTGTGCTTTCTGTTTCTTTCAGTTCAAACTGGCAGGTTGCTAAACATGGAAATATTTTAAAACTGTTGGTCTCCTATGAATCTTATTTCTGTATACTCCATTAAACAAATACTAAAACATTTCTTTGAAACAAACTGTTTTCTAACTTATATTTCTCCTGAGGAACAAAGCCCTTACACTTTTTAGAAACCCTGTTTTTTTAATTGAGAGAATCTGAGAGTCATAGTTTCTAACATCATTAAAAGATTTTTTTGTCTGACTAAAGAGTACTTTCAGGGACCACTTTTGATCTTTCACAGGATTTTGTGGTCATACAATTAGCTTCAGCTTTAAATCATGTAATTGTATTACTTAGCAATTGATCTATAACAATCTAAAAATTGTGTCACTTAAAACAAACAATTGTTATCTCATGTAATTTCTGAGACTTAGAAATCCAATTGTGACTTAGTTGGGTGGTTTCATCAGGGTGTCTCGTGAGGTTACAGTTAAGCTATTGATAGAGTTGTAGTTATTTAAAAGAGCTGAACCATGTGCAAGCTTACAACCATGGAAGCTGGCAGGGGTTTGGTTTCTTGTAGGTCTCTTGCAGCTGACTTCCCCAGAATGAGTGGTTAAGAGGAGGAGAGAAAATGAGAGAGAGAGAGAGAGCACAAGATGCCATACCGCCTTTTTATGGCTTAGACTTAGAGTCAGAAACCATCATTTCTTCATCACATTATTATTTAGAAGTGAATCACTAAGTCCAGCAAATACTCAACAGTAGGGCATGGATACCAGGAATTGGGGAACACTAGATGTCATCATGGAGGCAGGCTATCACAATGAATTTTATCAATTTTGGATTGTTCTTGGGAAATACGACCTCATTATTACTTTTGATTTATTTTTCTCTTCTCTTTCTGTAACTCCAATTACAGCTATTTTATATTTTTAAATCATGTCCCATTTACCATCTCCACCCTTTCTCTGTTTCCATCACCTTTTTTGCTTGTGCTTCAACCTGTATTAGTTCTATTGACTTACATTCTAGTTTAAATATTCTCTTTCCTGTTATGTCTAATCAGATGCTAAATCCATTTGTCAAATGATACTTTCAACTACTGAATTGTTAGTTTTAGGATTTACCTTTTGTATTTTTAATTTATTTCTGTTCTGTGTGAAACTCTATTATCTTTTTCATTTCCTTTAATAAACATTATAATCCTTGTTATTTAAAGGTTCCATATCTTTAATTTTCTCTGTTCATTCTCCCTAATTTTTGGTATTTGGATTTTCTTTCATTGTATGACAGGTAAGTTTTATCTCACATGCTGGATATTGTATACAAATATATACCATACATATATATATATATATATATATATATATAGTGTATTTCTCCTCTCTGGAGAAAGATACCACCATCCACAGGCTGTATTTTACATATTTGTATAAATAATATAAATATATAAATTTATATAAATTCAGTAAATTTTTTAATATTATTTGTATAAATTTATGTATTTATATTATTTATATATTATATTACATATACTATATTATATTCCACTGGAATTGTCACCTAATCTGGAATTGTAAGACATATTTGCAATTTAAATACACTTTCTTCCATTTGCGGGAGGGGTGGTATTATTAAGAGAATACCATAATTAGACGCCTTTTCTTCTTTCTTAAATAATTGAGAAAAATATTTAATAGGTGATATTATATATTATGTTATACTATATAGTATTATATAATATAGCATATAATATATAGTATAATATATAATATGTAATATAGTATATATTACATATTTTATTATAATATATAGTATAATATATAATATAGTATATATTATGTATTGTTTGTATATTTATATAAATATATAAATCTATAATAAATAATTAAAATACAACCTCTGGATGATGGTATCTTTCTCCAGAGATGATTTAATTTTCTTCCAGTAGCTAGAGTATGGGCATATCATCTTGACCTAGACAATGCTAGTAATTTTTCAGTTTTTCTTTCCTTCCAGAACACTCGTATGTTTCAACTAAAGTAATAGGCTATTTACTTGGCTCCCTCATATTTGGAAGGCCCTAAACTCCAACTTTTATCTATCCAATGTAATAAGGCTGCTAAAGTTTCTGCTTAGCTTTTAGAAGTTCCTGCAGATTTGATTCATGTGAATCCTGCCCCAAGAATGAGCAATCTTTGGAGTTAAGAAATAAAAATAAATTGCATTCAAAATGTTGGACTTCCTTCTCTCTGGTTTCTCTTCCTCTGCCTCTTGGTTCACACAGTCATAATTCATTTATTAGATCTCAATGCCAATTTTTATCTTCCCAATAGAGCGTGATTATCCTAACGTCTAGATCACTGCTGTATGGCTCTCCTCTTTGCCTATATACCATAAATCCCTAGATGCCAACACAGGGAATAAGGAGAAATTTGGCATTCATATTCAATGTATTTCCCTTCTGTTAGAACCTTTACTTAACCAATACTGGCTACTGTGTTTAATTTCTGATGCCTTCAAATACTGTTTTTGTCTTTTAACAAAATTTTATAGTAGTTATTATTGGGATATTTCATCTGATACCAGTTATTTCATCTTTGCCAGATCCAGAATTCACTTAGTTCAATGTATTACAGTATATATGTATACTTAATACAGAAATATGTAGTTTCCATTTTTTTCTCAAATGCATAATCAGTGAAATGTTCAGAGTATAGAAACCCAGATATGTTCATGGTTCTCTAGAATACTAGGGACCAGAGGATAGATATGCTTGCTGGTGAGAGCATCGTGATACTATCTGAGGAAAGACAGAAGAAAGTTTTTCTGATAGTAGAACATTAGTTTCACTGGCTCCTGCCACACTAGATGACCTCAAGTCAAACCCTGCTGAGATAGTATAAGACCACAAAATAGCAGATTAAAATTTGTTTTCTTTTTTAAAGAAAATTTTGCTTGAAACTACTAAAGCCCAGAGGAAAAATATATTTTACAGGGATTAATGGATAATGTCTATTGAATGCAGAGTTAAAACTATATTACATTTACTGTTTGGAAAACTTTAGCCAAGAGAGGATGGGATGTGATTTTATTTATAGATTCTTGCTTTGCAGTGCTTATAACTTTCTCATAAGTCTCTTTGGGCAATAAAACTTTGGGTGATTGCCTGAAAATAATTTTATTTTTTGTTCTGATTTTTTAAATAGAAGAAAAATAATACAATAATTATATCATTTTATATTATTTATATAACTTTAAAGAATTAAAGGTAGGATACATTACAAAATGGAAAATATACTTTAAGAAAATGTCACATATTTATAATTTTTGCACTCAAGATTTGATTTTCTTTTGAAAAGAATTATTCTGTCAATTCATTTATAATTGATTATGAAACTTGGAATTTATTGGCACACTTAACGGAAGCTCTAGTCCTTTTGTACCTAACTTAGAGCAAAATCTAAATATATTACCATGTCCTACAAAATTGTGTATTCTGACTTCTCATTCTTAGATGAAATGATCAACTTTCCATCCCGATCTTCTACCTCTACTTTTGCTCACTTCTTCTGAGCTGCTGTAATTGTACTGTTCTTTCAAATTGTCATGTTTTTTCCGCCTAGTGGGGTTTGCCCTGGACCTTGCCAGTTGAAATGCTCTTCTCCCAGATTTTAAAAATTTTCTCTCTCATTTCACTTATGTCTTGCCTCAATTTGTATATTTTCAGAGTTACCTTCCCTCATCATTCTACCAAAATAAATAGCATTACCATCTCGGGCCCTGTCATTGTTTATCCCCTCTCTCAGCTGGCTATTTCTAATATCCTCTAATACTATAAATTTTTAATTTTACTTGTATAATATCCAGTTATCCCACCATAATATAAATTCCATGAAGAGCTGTATTCTTAGTGCAAATATTAGTGCTTAAAATATATTAAGTAGTTGATAGCTATTGAATGAAGGAATACAAGCCCCCCCTGCACACACATACAAGCAGTAAAAGACACAAATATAACAAGTATACACTCAAGTATATTTAACAAGTATATACATTTATAGTTGCAAATAATATTATTTATACAATTAATAATCTGACAAAGTTTTCATGTTTCCATTGATTTTTTGCTCATACCTTTCTTGAGAAGCAAACTGATTTTTAGAGATAGTTAGACTCTCTGGCCTAAGAATTAAGTATAAGTAATCTAGTGAAGCTACATAGCTAGTAGTCAGATATGTGTTCCCTGGAGGGTTGGAGACATGGGTTCAAATCCTGGGTTTGGCTTTTATAACTCCTGTGCTGTTGAACAAGTAACTCTGTACACCTCAGTTTGTCATGTATACAATTGAAATGATAATAATTATACATACTTCATGGGGTATGAAAAACTTTATACATGGCCTGAAACAAAATAACTAACTAATAAAAATTGGCTCTTATTTCTAAGAGTTCTTAATTCATGACATACAGGCTATGAATGACTTCTTAAGTCTCTGAAACTCACTTTCCTCATTTATAAAATTTACATTTTCATTTACATTTATGACATTTTCAAATGTGTTTCTCTTTTGTGGTAGAGAACGTTAGTGGTTGCCCTCACCATATAGAGTCACCTAATACTGAAAAAAAATTACTAGGATTCTATTCTATCTTCTTTTTCCCAAAGCAAGTGAACAATCTCAAGACTCTTAGTAACTTCAGGATTAACATTTTTCATTTCATTCCCACGAGAGACCACTTCCTGAACAGCACAAGACCTGATTCTGCTGTTATTAATGAACATTTTCAAACATGCAACTCTAAGATTACTAGGTCTTTTCCTTGTCATGTTGATGGGTCAAGGTTAGTGGAAAACAGCTACTTTTTCATTTGTCTTATTCTACCATGGTGCATATGGAGCAAGCAAAGTTGGTATCTCTGAATTTTTACCATATTATCTATGTTCTTAAGTCAGACTAAATTTATAATAAGAGATTTTCAAAATCAGTTAAAAAAAAAAGAAAAAGAAATAAGCAAACAAAATCAACTTAAACTAGTTCAAATAAGAAGAGTTGTTTTGGCTTGTCTGACAATAAAGCAATTCATACTGGATCCAGCAACTCACACAATTTCTCCTAACTCTTTGTGTCTCTGTCTCTCTGTTCTACTTTTAATGGCCTCATTTTCTATAGCAGAATTCTACATTCTCCTGTTAGAATAAAAAGCACTAGAGCAGATTCAGACCAAATATTTTACACGGATAATCCAGGAGACATAGCATGTATCTTCTTCTACACCTTTGTGTCTTGGGCTTTACTCTTTCCTGTTGACTTGAATCAATTTTCAATGTCCAGGGAAGTTCATATCAGGCAATCAATCCCACTCAAGTCATGGAGCCAAGAATGGGTTTGGAGTATGCACATCAACATAAGATCAAAAAACTATTGATGTAAGAAAAAAAATTGGAATTGAAGAGACAATCAACAGCTGTTTACTACCTTGCTTCAAGTGCATGCTTTTACCTTGAGAAAGTCTATCTGATAAATATCACCAGGAATACACTTGCAGTAAAATAAAGTCAGGTTTATTTACTCTTTGCAGCAAGGGAGAACTTCTGCTCAAGGAAAAATGGAAGCAGATGGCTGAAAGGGATTTGAAAGGGACTTATAACAGAACTGTATTTGTGCCTAATGACTGTTTCTAAGGCAAAATTTGGAGATTCAAGAACAGCTCTGGTTGTTTATCACATTAGTCTTATTCAGAAGGCAGGAGAAACAAAGCAGGACTTAGGAAATCATTTGATAAAGAAGCAATCATTGCTCAAACTATGTGGCCTTGGCAATGTCTCATTGGAAACATTCTTTGTGTTAGAAATGCCATTGTCTGATTGCTAGCAGCACTGAGCAGTGGAATTAGAATTCTATTTCTTTAACTACAAAGTTAAGATAAATGAGAAGTGTTGTGGAAACAAACAAACAAATAAAATCTTTTTATATGAAGAACCTAGGTTGAAACAGGAAATTGAGGCTGCTTTGTATGTCACAGCGATTTAAATGGTTCAGATCTTTTAAGCAAGGACAGAATATTCCATTCTCACTAATATGACTTCAAACAGTGAAGTTTCTCATATCCTAGGGTTTTAGTCAACAAGGTTTCTCAGCACTATGTGTTTGAATTTAATTAATAAAAAAAGTGTTTACATATTCAAAATACATAACTGCTACACTTTTACTTTAGGATTTTAATTTTCATACAGAAAAAAGTGACTTTTCTAATAGGAAAAAATGGTTAAATATTATATAGTTATTTTCATAATAAGCAAAGAAAAGAATCATGCCAAAAATAAACAATGATAATCATCAATATTATTGAGTATTTGTCCTCTAAATTACCCTTGTAGGCCCTTGAATAACTTCTTAGACATCTATGGCAAAAAAGTGGCTTATTATTTTTGTTCTATTTTGTTTAATTTATTTTAATTTTTCTACAGTTTTAGATATAAAAAATTACTTTAAGTATTTTTTGGTCAAATAGTTTTTCAGGTAAGACACAGGAGATGCATATTGCTAAGAAAAAAAAGCTTGCTCGTGTTCATAAGCCAGTTAGTGCTGATGCTGGCCATAAAGCACCAATACTGTGCTCTTTCTGCACACTGCACTATTACCAGCTAAGTGCCAGCCATTAGAAAAGGCCTGTGCAGAAAGGTGCATGCTGCATTGCTATAGTTGTAAGAACTGACCAAAAGTGAGTTCCTTCCTTTAAATAACCCATTGATAATCCAATACAAAAGTTCTTTCTCTTAAATAATGCATCATCTTCTTCCATATGTCTGCTACTGTTGTGCCAGTTATCTAAACACTGTTACTATTGATAAAGTCATTTCAGGTGCCATTGGAAACAACACTCTTCATGCTTTTAGTAGAAAAATATTAGCTGTAGGTTTTGCCATCTGATAATTCTAAATTTTTTAGTTTAGTATAGACTGAAATATGAAAATTTTTCCATTTTTTGCCACTGAAAATTCCTTTAGTATTTGAATTTGACGAGATAAGCCTTGGGAAGTAATTTTCGAATTCAAATTTGAATTTGGGGAGATAAGCCTTGGGAAATCATTTTTATTGCAGAGGGTTGGGTGCTCTCTCTCTTTCTCCACATAAATGAATAAATAAATTAAGTAATTACATTTATTTATTAAGCAGACATATACATAAAATCATAAATACTTTATATATAATAAATTATATATAATGCATTTATGTGATATTGAGTTTATAGACAAATTAAGCAAGTATATACCTAGAATTGAATTTCTGTGATAGATATCGAGTAAAGTAATATTCATATTGAATTTTATAAAGCAGTGCATCTTGAGCAAGTCACATTAGTTGACATAGTGACAATTCAGAATTAAATAAATATTTGATCCTTACCACTTGAGTCTCTTGCTAGAAAGTTTTTTTTTTTTTAAATGTTATTATTATTTTGCCTGAGTTTATCATTTGTTTTTCAAGTGATTGGTGGGTATTTCTGTCTTTCTTTGATAGGTAACATGAAGTTTTTAGGATTTGAAATTATGTTTTTTTTTTAAAAAAAATCTTCATTCCATACAATTGTCTTTGTCTTTTTAAATTTACCCTGTTCTAATTTTTAATCAATGATTCTGATCTTTGATTTAGATAGTCTGTAATATAATCAAAATAAACAAACCTCTTTCTTCATAGATGTGAGGCTGACCTTTATTATAAAAAGATGCATAGTAAAATCTATTAACTTACATCAGGAAATGAACATATATTATTTATTTTCACCTAGTTGTCAGAGATGTTTGAACCAGAATGATTCTTGAATAGGTGCTGGCTAAAATAAGGTTGAGACCTATGGGGCCATATTCCCAGGAGGTTAGGCATTCTTAGTCACAGGATAAAATAGGAGGTTTGCACAAAATACAGGTCAACAAGACCTTGCTGATAAAATAGGTTGTAGTAAAGAAGTTGGCCCAAACCCACCAAAACAAGATGAATAAAACAGTGACCTCTGGTCATCCTCACTGCTAAGTAACAACAAGTATAAGCAGTTGAGCAGCCCATGCTACTCTTCCTATAGAGTAGCCATTCTTTATTCCTTTACTTTCTTAATAAACTTGAATTCACTTTATGGATTCACCCCTAATTCTTTCTTTTATGAGAATCAAGACCCTCTCTAGGAGTCTGCATTGAGACCCCTTTCTGGTAATATAGTCACGCTTATTGATAATAAGTATTTAAATGGGATAGTTCCCTTGACCCCTTCACAGGACTCACAATGGTGTTGGCGTGTTTACTCAGCCCAAAACTCTCAACTCCTCATGGGAGGCGAAGTACACAGATGAGTGGGTGCAGGGGCTGGGATGAGTGCTTCTGGGCACTAACAGGAAAAGTGGCCTGGCAGCAGCATCTAGGGGTGTCCCATGACCCCTGGAGCCACAGAGGGTGTGTGTTACAGTGTGTTCTTTTAGCTTTGCCATCATCCACAGACAGATTAAGTGTTTAACAGCTCAGTGGAGAGTCAGGGTCACAGCCTTTTGCACCCACTCTCTTGGAACCCAGGTTTTTGTCTCATGTCCAGGAAGACTCAGGTTGCATGAATGAATTGAAGGGTGGTGAATATGGAGGATTTTAGTGAGGGGTGGAAGTGGCTCTCAGTGGGATAAGGAGATGGGAAGGGGATGGTGAGAAGGTGGTCTTACTCTGGAGTTCAGCCATCCCTGTAAACTCCTGCCATGAAGCCATCCCCGTGAAGTAAAGGTGTTTCTCTCCAAAATCTGGCTGCAACTTCTCTTCACTCCATCTCTGCTACTCTGCCACGCTCCTACTCTGCTGCACTGCCAGTGGACCCTAGGGTTTTTATGGATACAAGATGGTTGGTGGGGTGGGCCAAAAACAACATCCAAGCAGGAAAATAAGCACACATTTTCCCACTTTGAGCCGTGGGTCCAGGCTTGAAGATAGGGCTTTATCAGGTGAGAGGTGACAACATGCTAGCAGCCCTCACTCTCGGTGCCTCCTTGGCCTCTGTGTCCACTCTTGTGGCGCGTGAGGAGCCCTTCAGCCCTCCATGACACTGTGGGAGCCCCCCTCTGGGCTAGCTGAGGCTGCAGCCGGCTCCCTCTGCTTGCAGGGAGGTGTGGAGGGAGAGGCACCTGCAGGAGCCAGAGCTGTATGTGACGCTTGCAGGCCAGCCCGAATTCCAGGTGGGCGTGGGCTCCATCGGCCTGCACTCAGAGCAGCTGGCCAGTGCTGCCAGCCCCGGGCAGTGAGGGGCTTAGGGCCTGGGCCAGCAGCTGCAGAGGGTGTGCCAGGTCCCCCAGCAGTGCCGGCCAGCTGGTGCTGCTCTCAAATTCTCACCAGGCGTCAGCTGCCTTCCCTTGGGGCAGGGCTTGGGACCTGCAACCCGCCATTCCCAAGCCTCCCCCACCCTGCCATGGGCTCCTGCATGGCCCCAGCCTCCCTTGCCACAGTCCCCTATGGCATGGCACCCAGTCCCATTGACCGCCCAAGGGCTGAGGAGTGTGAGCACATAGCAGGGGACTGGCAGGCAGATCTGCCTGCAGCCCCTGTGTGGGATCCACTGGGTAAAGCCAGCTGGGCTCCTGAGTCCAGTGGGGACTTGGAGAAACTTTATGTCTAGCTAAGGGATTGTAAATACACCAATCAGTACTCTGCCTCTAGCTCAAGGTTTGTAAATACACCAATCAGTACTCTGTATCTAGCTAACCTAGTGGGGACTTGGAGAACTTTTTTGTCTAGCACTCTGTGTACAGCTAAAGGATTGTAAATGCACCAATCAGCACCCTGTCAAAACGGACCAATCAGCTCTCTGTAAAATGGACCAATCAGTTCTCTGTAAAATGGACCAATCAGCAGGATGTGGGTGGGGACAGATAAGGGAATAAAAGCAGGCTGTGCAGCAAGTGGTGGCAACCCACTGGGGTCCAATTCCACACTGTGGAAGCTTTTTTTTTTTTCGCTCTTTGTAGTAAATCTTGCTGCTGCTCACTCTTTGGGTCCATGCTTTCTTTAAGAGCTGTAACACTCACTACGAAGGTTTGCAGCTTCACTCTTGTTAGCAAGACCACGAACCCACCAGAAGGAAGAAGCTCCAGACACATCTGAACATCTGAAAGGAACAAACTCTGGACATACCATCTTTAAGAACTGTAACACTCACTGTGAGGGTCTGCAGCTTCATTCTTGAAGTCAGCGAGATCAAGAGCCCACCAATTGTAGACACATATGGACCTCGCCACTTTCTACCTAGTATTTCCCTGCCTTCTGTCTGTATCAACATGGTGTTTAGGGCCCTTGTCCATTCTTCCAAACATACGTTTACCATAGAAATGTTGTTGAAGAACTTCAAGAATCCTTTCACAGGTATCTTATTTGATGTCTTTGATAATGATGAATGTTGTCTTTAAATAAATTTTCTTTGTTCAAGGAACCAAAGGCTAGCCTGAAATGGAACAGAGGTAAAGCAAAGTTGAGACAACTTTATTTACATTAAAATATTGATTTGGTAACCTCTGGGAGAAGTGCTCTAACTTTACTGACATTTATATTTTGACCCTTAAAACAGACAATATGGGGTAGGATGTTCAATTAGAACACAAAAAAATTGGGGAAAAGACAAATCTCTGCTATCAAAAAGATGTTGGAGGGCTATCTTCGTGAATAAAATTACTTGGGATATAAAATCTCACATGGAAAGAAAGAAAAAGAAGGTTCAGGCCAGGTGCAGTCGCTCACGCCTGTAATCCCAGCACTTTGGGAAGCCGAGGTGGGGAGATCACGAGGTCAGGAGAGCGAGACCATGCTGGCTAACAGTGAAATCCCGTCTCTAATAAAAAATACAAAAACATTAGCTGGGCGTGGTGGTGGGCGCCTGTAGTCCTAGCTACTGGGGAGGCTGAGGCAGGAGAATGGCATGAACCTGAGAGGTGGAGCTTGCAGTGAGCTGAGATCACCCCACTGCACCCCAGCCTGGGAAACAGAGCAAGACTCTGTTTCAAAAAAAAAAAAAATGTTCTTTGCCTGGCTGACTGGAATTAATTCTTCACTCTCCAGTTGCTCTTTAAGAATCTATTTTCATTCATTCAGCAGACAATTTTGAGTATCACTTTGTGTCAGACATGATTCTTAACTTTAGAAATCTACAATAATGATCATTATGAAAGTAGACAAATTCCTTGCTTTTAGGGAACTTACTTTGTAGTGAAAGATGGCAGAAATAAATAAGAAAATAAATATATAACATTCCAAACAAAATTTGGAGTGAGGGTTAGGAACATTCATTCAACATAATTATTTCACATTTATTATGTGCCAAGTGCTATCTCAGATCTTGAAAATATAAAGAAGAAAAAAAAAAGTTCTACCCTTGGGAATTTATAGTGGGAAACATACTCAGGAAAGGTAAAAATAAATAAATGAATGAAAAAAAAAGTTGTGCAGAAGAACAGATGTAAAATACAGGAATTTATGACATTCTGGTTACTCAGCTTCTATCCTATTATGATAATTGGGAGGAGACCATCAGAGTGAGCCATCTTTGATTCATCCTCAAGGCTGGGGGCAATGTTGTAGTCCAGTAAATACAGTACTTTATCAATTGACTGCCACATGCTTGATGATATGATTCTCATTATTGAATTTAGATATATTTTTAGATTGTCAAAGTAACTAAGTGAAAGAGCTATGGGTATTCTGTAGAGCAGCACTGTCCAATAGAAATACAATACAAGTCACAAATAAAAAGATACATATATAATATAAAATTTTCCAGTTACCTGGTAAGAAGTGAAATACATTTTTATAATACATTTTTAACTAAATATGTTGAATATATGATCATTTCAAAATTTAACAGTGTAAAACCTATTAGTGAGATGTATACATTTTTTTTCACACTGAGTTTTCGAAATTGAGAATTTCCACTTAAGCATAATTCAATTTGGACTAGTGATATTTCAATTACTCTGTAGCTCATGGTTACCATATTACACAGAAATATGTCATTTTTTTTTTTCTCACAGTGTTCCTAGATGTCTATGTCAGAGAATAAAAATATATAGAGAGATAGATAGATTTCAGTATGGTTAGAGTATAGATCTTCCCGGTTATTTTTAATACTGCACCTGGCAATTTTGGGGGACTTTTCTGCTTGTTATGTTAAATATTTGGTAAGTATCTACAATGAGTTACAAGGTAGTAGATATGAGTATGTGGAAAATAATGGAGCCACAGATAAATTAAAAGGTGAATTACTAAATTTCTGAGCATCTCCCATCCCCACTAAATTATTGTAAAACTTTGAGTTATTTTATGAATCAGGCACAAAAAACGATGTTTTCTTTTTTCCCTTCTTTCTTTCTTTCTTTCTTTCTTTCTTTCTTTCTTTCTTTCTTTCTTTCTTTCTTTCTTTCTTTCTTTCTTTCTTCTTTCTTTCTTTTTCTTTCTTTCTTTCTTTCTTTCTTTTTGTCTCCATAGCAATGAGAATATTAACGGTGAGGCTTATGTGTCCCAAGATTTTCTGAAATTGCAAAGTACAATGTAACAAACTAGAAACTGCATTTTTCCTGATTCCTCATTGAATTACATAGTCAGTAAGCGCTGCCAACTTGCTGACTATATATATTTTTAAGTCCAAAAGGCAAAAGGTGGGTATTTACCATTGATCTGTTTGTCAAAAACACTGAACAGTTTTTCTAGATGTTGACAGTTTATCTAATTTTTTCTTCCTGTGTTGTCCTTACCTCCTTCTCTCTCAGGTGTTTTCTATCTGTGCCTTTCAGAATGTTTGTTCAGATGATGCCTGGATTTACAAAGTCACTAAAAAATAAGATTTAACTTTGTGAATCCAGAGCTGAGAGCCTATTATCTGGAAAGTTAAATTGTAGTTGTCACAGTCCTTTATAACATTAAAAAAAAAAATCTATGTTTGATATTCAATTAATATATTATTGGTAATTATGATCCTTGTTGTATATTGAAAATACTAAGAATGAATTGTCCTCCAAATCTAATGTAGTGATATTAATATAGGATTCAGATTAAAAAGTTATTTTTCTATGTATATAATTTGATTCATTAAATGAAAAAGTTAATTGCATTATTCTTCACAGCAATAATTTATGACTAACTTCAATTTTTAATTCTTTAACTGAATATTTCATTGATAGCAATATAAAAAATTTTTCTTGTTGCTAACCATACCCCTGCTTTTGTTTCAGGTCAATCAATATTGAAGCATTGATCTTATCTAGGTTACAACTTTCTCCTCATTAATACAACTTGAGGACACTCAATAAACAAACTGAAAATGCAGCCATGAAATATACACAACAGAATACATCATAAAACTTTTAACTTTCCTCTTTGTTGATTTACTGATGAAATGTTCAAACCCCTCAAAAGCTCTTAGTATTGCCTAATATATTTACTTCTATTTGCATCATATTGATGCACTTTACCCAAAGTATTGACTTGAGAAGAAAAAGTTCTGCCAAATTCCTCTAAACATCATCATTTGTTGGTTACTGTACACAGTTTTAAGTGAATTTTCTTCTAAATACAATTTATTTTGCTTTAAATTTTTGAGTCATTATTTGAAATTTAGGGATTAACCAAGTTTACTAGCTGATATTTTTATGATTCTATTATAAAGTTCTTTAAACAAGTCTGTGAATTTCATTTTATTTTTTCACTGACACTATACATTCTTACTTAAATCTGTATTCTATACTACTGAACTGTACCTTTCTTTGAAGTTATCATAATTAGTTTTTTAAATGTATATAACACTTTTGTTTTCCTTTGGTATTGGAATCCATAGGTTTAACAATGTTAGTATTTTGTCCCCTATATTTTATTTGTTATAGCATGCTATAAAAGCTTTGTGTAGATGTTTAAAATTTCATTAGATGTTTTATTAGTTATGCCTCATGCTATTTTTTAAGGTAAGAAAAGCATTACTATTCTATAGCTAAAAATATGACACAATAAAGAGTCAATTATAGAAATTTCAGATGATCTATTTAAAATTTACAGGCTTTTGCAGTGGACCATGTTGCCTCCAGAGATCCAGTGCCCCAGTTGCCTAGACAGACAGATAGATTAATAAAATGGAATTTCTTGGCATCATTTTAATCTACTTATTATAAACCTATTCATTAAGTAGTTAGACAATAAAACAAAAGCTTGGTAATGGGATGAACACAATAAAGGTAGGATATCTTACTGTCAGCAGGCTAAAGTACAGAGCTTACATAGGTTCTCAGGATGTTTATTGTGGCAAAGATTCACAACAAATAATTTTGACCAAATGAGAAACATTTAAAATAAAACCAAATTAAGATATAGAGAGTGGGCCAAATTATATGAAAGAGTTTTCATTTAACATTCTCTTAACTTTTTATTTCAAAATTAATTTAGTTCCACACTACATTGAAAGAAAAAAAAAAAAAAAAAAGGCACAGAGAGGTTCTGTGCATGCTCCACCATTTCCCCAATGGTAACCTCTTGAGTCACTATAGGACAACATTAAAACCAGGAAATTGTCATTGGTACATCCCACTAAATTTACTACATATGTTCATTTGTGATACATGAATGTGACAAGGGGATGGTATGTAGCGCTATAAATGCACATCACATGTATAGACTAATGTAACTACCACCACAGGCTCCATCATGTTAAGCTTTTGTGGCCACACCCAACCTCTCTCTCACTCCCATCCCTAACCCCTCAAAACCACCAATGTTGCTCATCTTCATAATGTTGCTATTTAACAATGTTAAATAAGGGAAAAACGATAGTATCTAGCCTTTTGAGGTTAGCTTTTTTTCCCACTCAGCATAATGCCCTTGACATTTATCTGAGTTATTCTATCAGCCCTATATTTTTTCCAATCTTTCTCCTCTCTTTCTGTGATTTCAGTGATATGAATGCTAGATAACCCTGCTTTGGTCTACCAGTCCTTGAGGCTTTGTGTTTTTTCTTAGTTTATGTTCTCTCTGTTGTTCAGATTGAGTAATACCTGTTCATCTGTCTTTGCGTTTGCCAATTTTTTCTGTCATCTCTACCCTGCTATTAAGCCTATCCATCGAGGTGATTTATAGTTTTGTTTTTCTTCAGTTACTATATTTTTCAGATCTGTGATTTCTTTTTTAAATATCCTTTATACTTTTGAGAAGATTTTCTACTTTTTAAATTCACTTCAACAATGTTCATACTTGTTCACTTAAGATTTTTATAATGGCTGTTTTAAGATTCTTATCAAGGTATCTTGTTGATTTCAAAGTTGGTATATCTTCATTGTATTTTTTCACACAAGCTGTGATTGTCCTAGTTATTGGTATGATGAGTGATTTTTTTATTGTATTGTGGAAATTTGGGGTATCGTGAGACCCTGAATCCTATACACTGGTGGTTGTTTTTTTTTTTTTTTTTTTTTTTTTTTTCCTTAACAGGTAATTTCCCTAATTAGGTGCAGTGTGCAGGTTCCATTATGCGAGTGTGTTCAGATTCCTGTTGGGACTCACTGACATCATCCAAGCAAAATTAGAGTAGTAAATGATACTCCTGTATTCAGTCAGGTGGGGAACAAGTTCAATTTTCCCTAGTCCCTACTCACACACTATTGGTGAATGCTGAACATGAACTTACACTACCTTGTTCTTCTAAAGTGGGATGTAATCTCAGCTCACCCCTTAGCCACTGACATCATTAAGGGCAGAAGTAAAGGACCAACTTCTACCACCTCATTGCCACATAGTAAGAATGGTAGTTCAGGTTTCACCAGTCCCCCTGATATCAAGGAGGTGTAGAAGTTGAATATACACTAACCCCGCACTTTACCATCTTGGTCTCCTCATGCTGTTGGGTGGGAGTGGAGGATCAGCTCCCAGCTGGATCCTACTGTCACCAGCTACATAGGAGAGCACAGCCTTATGAGTCCCCGCCAGGTCTGACCCACAAATGCTGGCGAACGATGGATGAACAAATGCACTCTGACACTGATATCCAGTGAAAGAGCAGGCTAGGGGACTGGGCTGCCAACAGACACCAAGGAGGGTTCTGTAAAGAGTCAGCAGCTGCAGCCCTGACCAGTTGGCATTCTGGGTGTTTATTTAGTATAGATCTAATGACAAAGACCTTGAGTCAACACACTTGTGGATAATTAACATGGTCGCCCTCCCCGGAGAGAGCAGTCCTGCACAAGAATGATCAAAGGTCAGTCTTAGGAAAACATGAGTAAACAAACTATTTAGATAAACTCCTCTACATTCCCTTGTTATTTGCTTTTAACTATTAGCTCAAGGTAAGAGTATCAAGCTGCCTTCAGCCATAACCCTTTCCTAAAGTTTTTGCAGAACGTTTTGGCCTTCCAAGAAGGTTTGCATTTTTCCTATAATTTTCTTTTGTAATTTCTCCCACCGCCCTGACCAAACTCCTACAAGGCCCACCTTATATTGTCTCACAATCTCGTGGCTTCTGGATGGGGATGGGGCCCATTTCTCCACCAGGTTCTGCTTTCACCAGGACAAGATAAGTGGAGTATTGACTATCCACTTTGTCAAGTCTCACTGATGCTGAATGGAGTTGGAAGCTCAGCTCCCTACTGGACCACCACAACACTATCCCTGCAGGTAAATTAGAGCACTCCCTGATTCTGCTGAGCAGAGGACTAAAAATCAGCTCTCTAGGACACACTGACACTACTCTGGCAGTAACATTAGGGGATTTTTTTTTTTTAATGTTAAATGGTAGATGGAAAAACAACTCTTATGGTAGGCAAATTTAAAAAATTTCCCCTAAGATTTCCCTTCTTAATCCCTATGTCCATGATATAATGAGACATCTTGCCCATGATTACGTTATGTTACATGGCAATATGGATTTTTCAGATATAATTAAGGGTGCTAATCAGTTCACATTGAGTTAATCTAAAAGGAAATTATCTTAGTGGGCCTAATCTAATTACATGAGCTCTTTAAAAGTAGACACATTTCTTCTATCTGGTAGCAGAATAGGAAAGTCAAAAATAGTCAAAGCAAAAGTAATGCATATATTTGTGCTGGCTTTAAAGATGGAAGTGCAATGTTCAAGGACAATAGTGTCTAGGAGCTGAATGCAACCCCCTAATCAGTAGCCAGCATGAAAATGGGGACCTCATTTATATAACCACACAGAAATTAACTCTATCAACATAAAGCAGATTGTTTTCTAGCACCCAGCTTAGAGCCTATTTTAGCCAACACCTTGATTTCAGCTTTGTGAGCTCCTTAGACCAGAACTTAGTTGAATCAAACAGACTCCTATACTCCGAACTGAGTTAATAAATGGATTTTTTAATCTACCAAATTTGAGGCAATTTGTTATTCTGAAATAAGAAATGAATACAAATGTGGTCCATGGAAGTTGCTGCTGCCATGACAAATATATACAAATGTGGAAGTGACAGTAAAAAGCCGATATACTTCTATATTCAGTACCAAAAGCAATACCCATAGAGGGGAATCTGAGTGCTGCCTGTTTTTACTAAGTAAGAGATGTAAGATCAGCTTCCCTCTAGGCTCCACCAATATTGATAAATACAAGAATCTAAATGTTACCTCTTGGTCCTGAGTTGTGAGAGTAAGATGGAAGATTATTTCTCTCCTTAACCCTACTGAAACAAATGAGGGCGCAAAATCAGTTTCTGTATGATATTCTACACTGTTAGACCACTCTTTTGCTGGTTTCCTGGGTAGAAGGAACAGACTGATACTGATGTGTGTGGGTGTGTGTGTGTGTGTGTGTGCTGATATTGATACTGTGTGTTTGTGATTTTGTGACCTTTTATTTCTGTGTGTATGTGTGTGTACTTTTTGGTGGTTCCAAGTTGTAGGCAACTCCAGCACTCTTGTACGATATATGAAAAGCATAAAGGAAACCAGGGAACTCACCCTTAGGTTGTTCCTTAAATCTGGAGGTCCGTGGGAAGTTTATCTTCTTCTTTGCATGTTGTAATTGTTAATTTTATGTGTTAAGTTGACTGGGAAATGGGGTGTCCAGATATTTGGTTAAACATTATTTGGGTGTTTCTAGATGAGATTAATATTTGCATTAGCAGACTGAGTAGAGCAGATTGTGTTTCCAGTGTGGAACATTTTGTGCTTTGTTTTGCCTGATAGACACAGTGAGTCCTATCCAGAAATAGGACCAGAAGAATTGTGAAGTAAGCCACATAATGTTTTTCACCATACATTCAATAATATTTTTTTTAATCAAGGTAGCATAGATGACAAAGGCAGCTTTAAATGGAGGAAAAATTCCTAAGAGATGGTAGGAAATGGGGGAGTGGTAATGACAAACCAATAGCAATAATTAAAAGTAGAGTGAGGGCAATTGATTATATGAATAAGAGGTTCAGAGGTCTTTCTAAGACAGGTTTATTAAACTACATGATTATGTCCCTTGAGTGTCATCCCTGGATCACTACCAAAGTCATCCATAGTATAGCACTTTACAATATGCGAATCTCATGATGGTGACCTTAATTTAATAACTGAGGGATGGCCCAGGTCATCAAATAATTACTAGAATTTAGATTAGGACAATGTATGATTTCTGATTTATCCTAATTCACAGTGGTATTTTGAAAGTAAAATCAATTTGTTTGCTCTAATTGAATGCTATGGTAGCAGAATATAAATGAACAAAATCATAAATGAAGATGATCTGTGGAGATGACTCCGGTTTTATGCTGGATGTAGAGAACATGGATTTAAACAATTTGGCATTTTAAAAATTCTCTGAATCCCTTTATTTGTGATATGAATCACAGTTTGAAAGCTTTGTTACTGTATGGAATTTGCAGCTATGATTCTTTGTTATCACAAAGACTGGATAATGGAGCTGAGGAGAAGTATAAAAGAAAGCTCTAATGGATTTTCCCGCCTCCATATCTTTGATGGTAAGTAAGTGAGCAGCAGTATTAACAATACATAGGTCAGGAAGAGGAGAGAGAACCTCCTGTTAAAGGATTCTTAGATAAATTTCATCTCAAAGTTGATTTCATGGAAATGCAAAGAATGCCCACAGGGATCCTTAGGATTTCAGGGCTGCTCTTTCAAAGTTTTAAAACTTTTAGAGTACAAAAATGAAATATAGACTTCAGTGAAGGAAGCAATAATTTCCTGAATGTTAAAGGAAAACACTAAATGGTTATATAAAACTGGAAGTAAACTTTGTTTACAAATGCAGCCATATTGTTCTCAAATTCAGTATCAAAATCAATCAAGACAGAAAAGCTAAAGTGTCATTTACGAGCTATTCCCTCACGGTTCCTTTTTACTCAAATCACATTTGGAACCTGAGTTGTGTTCTGTGATAGAAAGTAACATTTGTTTAATGTATTGGGTGGCATTTGCAATATGTCCTTACTGAAACCTCAAATAATATTTATAAAAAAAGGTTCAATCAAAAAACATTTTCGACCCATTTACTGATAATACTATATAATCTTCATGATAATATTTATAAAAAAAGTTCAATCAAAAAACATTTTCAACCCATTTACTGATAATACTATATAATCTTCATTACTTTTCTTATTTCCAAATGTATGAGTTTTTCCCCAAATGACTATGGTAAAAAGGAAAAAAAAAAAACAGTAATTTTTATAGAGCAGGCACCCAAGGTTTTAAGGTGTTTCTTACGTTGATGAATATGTATTGTTGACTAGGTTGGTTGTAAGCAGTGTCTAAAATGAGCTCAAGTCTGTTTTCAGGTAAGAAACAAAAGAAACATATGTAAGAAAAGGGAGCCTGTATTTATATTTCAAATGAAGCTTTATTTCCTATATAGATTTTTACAAATAAAAAAGTAAAATTCCAAATAAAGTTAAAAAAAAACACAATATTTTCTGAACTCCTGGAAAATTTAAGTTTGTCATTGCCTTTCCAACACCAGATGTTTTTTGCTGCCATAAAAAATGTTTATACATGAGCAAAGATTTTCAAATTGGGGAAAGATACGAGAGGTGGAGAAATGGACATATGTATTCAATACAATGACATACAGCTAATTATTTTTCAAAATAAACTAGTTTGTTTCTTTTTTTTTGCCTGAAATGGCTTAAATTTTGCTACAATCTACAAAATAAAAAAGAATTTTGTAACCACAGATGGTGTTGATGTTGCAGTGAACTCTGATGTTGCCACTGTTCTCCTCTCCAGCCTGGATGACAGAGCAAGACCCCATCTCAATTTAAAAAAAAAAAAAAAAAAGAAGGCTTTAAATGTAAATGATTTATATTTAATATATGATAAAAACTATCAAATTCATAGAAAAAAGATGTCTTACTCAATACATGTTGTTATGATGACTGGCTAGCCATTTGGAAAATACAGTGAAAGTGGATTTCCCACTCCCTACACCAAAAATAATTCCAGCTGAATTAAATTTTTTAAAGACAAATAATAAATCATGGATGAATATTCATATTATAAATGAATAACAAAATCCTAGAAGTTATGCAGCCTTATATTGAAATAAAATTATTAAAAATAAATTCAAGAAGACAAATTCAAAAGCTAGTGTTATTTTTATATTTTATGGATAAAATAGACAAAAAACAAATTACTTTTATTATGAAAGGAACATTAATAAATCAATCCATTAAAGAGAAATATCTCAAATAAAAGGAGAGCAGAAAAGTGAAAAACGAATTCTCAAATGATCAAACTTGCTAATAATGAGATTAAAAACACTTTTAAAAGTATGTGTCTATCTAATTTATATATAGCAATAGATCAATATATTTATGTTAGATTAGCAAAAATAATTGAAATTATTGTTAGCATAAAGAAAAAAGGATTCTATCATATGATTTGTTACATCATTTAGGAGGACCATTTAATAGCCAGAAGTTTTACAGTGTGCTTTACTAAACCCTCAGCCTTAAGAATCAGCATGATACAGTAACATGAATGCGGGATGGGACAACTGTGGCATATGCATAGAAAGGTTTCAGTGTTTTGAACAATTTTTTGAATTTTTTTGCAATTTTCTTCATTAGCAGATTAGTAATACTGGAAATATGAACTACCCATAAGACTGCATATGTTTGTGGCAACAGCAAGAAATATTCTAAATGAATATTTAGAATTTACTGTGAAAAAACAACAAAAAATTATAAAATATTAAACAATATGATTCTGTTTATTAAAAATATAATATAATTTATCAAAAACATTTAAACTATATATAAAAATAAATTAGCCATGTTTAGTCATTTATTAAACAAATATTTTGAAAACCTACTCTGAGACAGTTATGAGATGCTTTCTGTTTTTTATTCAGTAATTATTTTACAATAATTAATTATTGATTATTATGTAATAATTGGTATGCCAACAGTTGGCACACATATATCTACACAGTGAAAATAAACAATAAAATGAACACCTATAAATCCACAACCCAAGTTAACTAGAATGTTGCCAATAGCATTACATCATCTTCTATGCTTCTCCATACTACCATCCAAAGCCTTCTTTCAAGTTTAATTGTCACCCCCAAATTTGTGTTCATGATTCTCTTGCTTCTCACTTTTATATTTCACTGAAGTATAATATATATACAGAAAACAGTAAATATTGATCTATGTTGTTCATAAGTCACGAGTTTACTCATTCCCATTGTTTGATAGCATTCTATGATATGCATGTACAGAAATTTATATATTACATTGTTCCTGTTCTATATGCTTATTATTTAATTATATATATACTTTGGTCAACACATATATATGCATTATGTTTCATATATAGCTAGAATTAATGGGCCAAAAACTATAACTTGGTTCAACTTTTTCAGGCAGTATCAAATAGTTATCAAAAATGACTACATCAATTTACACTTTGACTATCATTGTGAAAGTTCCAGGAAATTCACATGCACACTAATATTTGATAGTGTCATCACCACAATAGGTTAAATTATTAATAAAAATATCTACTCCATTTACCTCATGTCATTACATGTAGTCTAATTATCCGTAATTACATTCTAGGCTTATTCATGTGAATTGCTTTGGTCAATCAAATGTCATTAGGTAAGTGCAAAAGTAATTGCGGTTTTTGCCATTATTTTTAATGGTTAAAAACCCCAATTACTTTTGCACTAACCTAATACCTTTGCCATGTAAGTAGATTAATGAGAAACACTTTCCTGGTTGGGTTCCCTATCTTGTGATTCAATAGTTTCCATAACAAGAATATGGCCAGGTTAGCCTTACTATCTCAGAAGAATGAGGTACGTGTGAAGCAGAGCAGAACTAGCCATGGAGCCTATCTTGGAATAGCCAACCTGAAATCTAGTGAGCTAAATAAATGTTTGCTGTTTTATCATGCTGACATTATGTGATTATTTCTTACGTAGCACTATTTTTTATTTTTTTCTGAAAAAAGACTTTGTTAGGAACATGACATTATTATGACGATATATAGTTAACTAATATTTTAACCATTATTTTGTGTAAAAAGTGATATTATATTGCATTGGTTTGGGTTTCTATTTTCCTGGTAACTAATGAAGTAGAACACATTTTCTTATCATGATTAGCCATTCGGACATCCTGTTTTGTGACATGCCCATTCAAGTCTTTTCCTCACTTTTCCACTGTGTTATCTGTGTTTTTGTAGGAGTTCTCTGTATATACTAATAATATATACATGTATACTATATTCATAAGTATTATATCTGTGTAGTATAGATAAATAGAACTACATTATTATTCATATTCTGTAAATGAATTATTTATTTGTATTATATAGATTATTTTCCTCTATAGAATACCTTTTCACGTACATATTGTTGTTTTTAATAGGTAGCTGTTAGTCACAATGTGGCTTAATTTATTTTTTTTTCATTTACCAAAAGCTTTTGTGTTTTGGTTTCAAAATATTTTAATACCCTATGAATATGAAGATAGCATACACTTTAATTTTTTATTCTATGAGTTAGCTTCACAAGTCTCATGGATTTCCATATTTAATAGACCAATTTTCCATATTGAAAAACTCACATTTTCATGACTACAGTCTTATGTTACTTTAAACAAAAATCAATGTATATAATTACAGATCTGCTGTGGTTGCATAAAGTGGATTCAGCCTCTTCTGCTAGCTTTTTTATTTTAAGGAAGAACTTTAAGTATTGGTTTGATTATTTAATACTTATAAACAGTATATTTTTCTAGTTTTTGTATTAGGTTTGACAAGTTATTTTTCTAGCAAGTTGGACATTTTGTTTGTCTTCAAATTTATATCATTTAGATTTTCATAACATCTTGTAATGATGATACTATAAAATTTATGCTAATTTTATTTCTTCAGACTTTTTGTTTATTCTTTGATTTATGCTGCCAGAAGATAGCACTTTATTAGTTTTATCAAGAAAAAATCCTTTAGGTCTATATTTAATATTTCCTTGAGATTTTTGCTTTACTTGTTTGTTTTTTTCTTGGTTATTTAGAGTTTTATATTGTTAATCTAGATTTCAAATTGAATGTTAATTTCATTTATTCAAAAATTGTGGTGTTTTAATAGCTACATTTAATGTTATCATTTCTAAGTGTTTAGCCACATTCTATAGTTTTGAAATGTATAGTGGTTATTTCAAATAATATGTAACTTATGTTATAATTTTTTCACCCAAAAGTTATGTATATACAAGTTGTGTATTCCCTTTTGCATTACTTTGGTTTCTCCCTTTATGGATTTGATCCCTTTAAGTATATTTGTTAATGGACCCCGTGAACTCCGGATTGTATTCCTGAATGTTTGAATTTTCCATTGTTGATTTACCATCCATGGATCTTTACTGTGGTCATCATTTGTGGCCTTGAAGAAGCTACTTGCTATCTTTTATGAAATTTGCCAAGATGTCACTCTCATGGGGCCAATTTGATGGTCTAGGATCATAAATTAAAGATCAACAAACACACATTTCAACAAGTAGTAGCAAATACTCCATACAAAATTGATGAGAAGTTGGGGCAAGTTTGGCATTACACAATTCTAGGCTAGTATATTGGTAGCAATTATACCGTAGGGGAAAGAAGAAAAAAAATGGATGAAGTAGGTAGTTAGAAAGGTAATCCAACAGGGCAAAGCAAGAAAGGAAACATACATATTCTAGGAAAGTCTATTAGTTAGACATGAGATCACCATATATTATAATGCTGTTGAAATTAGCTCTATCCTCCATCAAATTTTAGGTAAATGGGTGAAGGCCCTAGCTGGTTTGAGCTGAAAAAATAGATTTTCAAAATATGTTGACGTCCAAGCAATAAATTCTCAGTGATAACAGTATGACTATTAAACAAAATGAGTCTGAACTTCAAATCAAACAATTATTTATCTTCATTATTACTTACATCTTCCTTTATATGCCTCTCTTTACTCTTTTTCTCTAACTTCACCAATCTTCTCTTCTTTAATTTTATAAATCACTCTTTCCCTAATATGTTTTTCTTTCCTCTTTATTTTATCTGAGTCATTACTTTACGCATTTTTTTCAGGGAATTATACATATTGGCTCTAGAAATATCCCAAGTCCTCCCAACCCCTACCACCTGCCACCAGTATCTTGTCTCTAGTCACACATAAATATTTCAAGGTTACTTCTGGCAGCCCACAATGGGGAGATTTCTCATAGAATGTCCATCCTAAGTAAAGGACAAATGAAATAATCTTCTGTAGTTTATAATTTCTATTTTGGAGTTCCTACATTTTCTTACAAGCTATCTGTTTTACTTGTAAATAGGCTTTCTTATTTAGTTGAAGTGAAGGGATTGAGTAGTATGAGGCTGCCACTGGCATAATTCATTGTTTGCAAGCATGCCTACAGGTTTAAAAACTTTAGCAGTTTGAAAACCAGAGCAATTCAAAAACTAAAAATTATATATATATATATATATATATATATATATATATATATATATATATATATATATATGATAGAGTATTTTTCTTATATATTTTTATCTTTTCTGGGGCAATCCACAAATTATATGATTTGAATCTAAAAGTGTATCTTTGTTTTGGATATTAAACTTTCATATCTTACAACCCAAAGAAAATTCTCTAAATTCTCACTATCACTTTGCTGATTGTCATTTCTCGAATTATCAGACACACACAAAGGCATCTGTGAAGACGACGGCAGAGACAAACAATATATTGGAAGATAGTGGAGCACTGTATTCAACAGCTCTGTGCTGTTTTCACCAACCATGACACCATGTTCAGTACTTCAAATCTTTGTCCTTAGATCTCATCAGAACTTTTCAAAATGTCTTTTGGTTATTTTTTCTAACCAACACCCTGGTGAGACAAAAAATCTGAAACCCTACTCACCTGTAGTCTTACATTGTTTCTTGTAACCATGTGTATTCTGCTGTAATTCCATACATAGAAAGTACTAGGAATAAAATCAATACTGACATTTGTCTGCAAGCTATGTAGAATGTCTGACAAGTCATGCGATTACTTTACAAAGTAAAAAACAGACATTTTGATAACTGAAGTGATTACCTTCCATTCCTCTCTGCCATCAAAGCTGTTAGTTGCCAGCCTTCATCTTAAGGATGGAATTCAGCTGTTCATAGAAACCTCGCTTAATGAGGAATGGCTGGGCTGGTGACAAATGATCATTACGCTTCCTTCTTTGCAAAAAAATGCCATGACATGATGAAGTGCTCTAATCGATTTCAGCCTCTCTTTTGTTGTCAAAAAATCTATTAACCTGTAAGGAACTCTGGCCTTAAAGGCCAAAGAGTCTGCATTGCTGATTGAGGAAGATCCATATTTTTTGTTTGTCAGTTTTGCCCAAATTAAAGGAATAAAAAAAGCAGGCTGTAATCTTTTTTTTTTCATTTTACAAATGGCATGCTTTCATTTTCACTCTGTCTGATTACTCATCCTGAGGTGATAGGGTTTTTAGATAGCTCAAAGTGTTCTGTCTGGACCCTTCCTATATCGGAGATGCTTTTAGAATTTTACACTCAATGCAGCACAAGCTACCACTTAATTCTCCTTGGCAATATCTCAAATATTTATCTGAGGAATGAAGGTTTAATATTTCCACCAGAATCCTTGATTGTATCAATCTTTGGGCCAACCAACCTTACTTTTCCAAAGAGTAAAAGCCAGTTTAAATCAAGACTCATAATAGCAGGATTCTGGGATATTACTGTAGAATGATTGAAGTATTGAAATTATTAAATGAATTCAATATTATTGACATCTTTGACGAATGTTATCTTTCAAAGTTCTTATGATACTGTCAAATAAAAAAACGGTAAAGTTCATCTTGAGTAAATAAGTCATCACATATTTTTGCAAGGACAAAATACGTTTATGTTAATTTTCTAGTTGGATAGAAATTAGTGTCTTGAAAGATTTTTATGTATCTATTTATAGATATATATCTAGATTTATATGTGTTATATAAATATATATGTATTTACATATGTAGTATGTATTATGTATTAAGAGATATGTGTCTGTATATTATTTATATAAGTATTATATAAAATGTATTACATATATATTTGTATATGTATTATTTATTTTCATGTGTCTATATGTAATATATATTTTTATATAGACATATATAAACACATATATAAATCAAGAAATATATTTTATATAAACACACACACATGCATACACACACACGTACACACACACACACACACTATTTGAAAATTGTAGCACATACACACACATAGTATTTGCAAATTGTAGCTCTGGGCATTCTATATCATGGGTAAGGGAGAATAAATATTTTAGGGTTGTGAAATGAACCCTAACAGCCAACATATAGCCATGTGTCAGAAACTTCCTTGTTTTGGGGTTCTTCCCTTTACGGACCATCTGAAGTATCTCCCTTTGCTCATGGATAGAGTCCTCTCTCACATGCTTTCGTAGAGTAACGATGGGAAGGGCATGCTAGGAAATGTAGATGTGAGCAAAAGCAAGTCCTAAGGAACATCTTCTGCTGGTCATTATTAACTTAGGTCTTCGTTTTCCATACTTTCCTAATCTACTTCTGGCCTTATAATCCATACTCTTTTAGATTAAAATATATTCAATGAATTTCTGCTCTCTTTTTTGTTTTTCATTAAACCTTACTTTCAGAAAATAACTGTTTATAACCAGAGAAAATCTTCAAAATATTAATAATAGTGGTAGAGCATAGTGGTTTTCCAATCAGAATGGATGGCAGCTATGGTGCTAGAACAGGGGTGTGGGGACCCTTGACTTAATAAGACACAACCCCTTGAGGATTAAGTATTGGGGAATGGGATTGCTTCCCAGCACCTTTAAAATCACACTACAGCTAAGCTGTTTTTCCTCAGGTCATTAATAAAACAATTTAACAATTAGATTCATTTCTTTAGCTAATTTGCCTCTGAACACTTTACAGATGTTTTATTTGGGAAATTTAGGGAATCTACATTTCTATGGCTTGAAGTAAACTGGTCCTGGGGTTATGTGCTAAAGGAACCACTAAGCACAAAATCAATGAATTTCAAATTTCTTTACCTTGGTGATTGTTGAAATGCTGTTGGTTATTGCAGTCTCAGTAAAAGTGAGTGTCAAAATACTTTATTACTGTAAATTAGTTTAAGATATATTGTAAAATAACAAATTGTTAGATATAGTTTGCTAACATCATAAATGTGCTTTTTATTACTTATGAAAATATATGTAAAATTCTGAATAAGATATTAGCAACATAACTCAACAATATATCAAGAGTAATACAATATGGCCAAATAGATTTAACTTCAGAAATGAAAGGGTGATTTCAATACAAGTATATCTGTCTATATAGTCAATTACATCAGCATATAAAGGGGAAAAAAAGCTTAAGAATAAACATAAAAATATGGAACGAGGCTGGGAGCAGTGGCTCACACCTATAATCCCAGACCTTTGGAAGGGTGAGGCATGCAAGCAGATCACTTGAGGTCAGGAGTTCAAGACCAGCCTGGTCAACATGGCAAAACCCCATCTCTACTACAAATACAAAATTAGCTGGGTGTGGTGGCACACGCCTGTAATCCTAGCTACTCAGGAGGCTAGGACAGGAGAATCCCTTGAACCCAGGAGGTGGAGGTTGCAGTGAGTTGAGATCATGCCATTGAACTCAAGCCTAGGTGACAAGAGTGAAACTCTCTCTCACAAAAAAGAAAAAAAAAAAAAAAATATATATATATATATTCACACACACACACACACACACACGGAACAGACATTTGATAACATTTAGTCACTATCATAAATAAGACACTAAACATAAATAATAGAAGAAAACTATAAAAATATTATAAGCTATTTAAAATTAATTAATAAAAATATGCCAATGTAAAATCTTAAACACGTTTTAATTAAAATCATGGGCTAGCCGGGCGCGGTGGCTCAAGCCTGTAATCCCAGCACTTTGGGAGGCCGAGACGGGCGGATCACGAGGTCAGGAGTTCGAGACCATCCTGGCTAACACGGTGAAACCCTGTCTCTACTAAATAATACAAAAAACTAGCTGGGCGAGGTGGCGGGCGCCTGTAGTCCCAGCTACTCGGGAGGCTGAGGCAGGAGAATGGCGTAAAAACCCGGGAGGCGGAGCTTGCAGTGAGCTGAGATCTGGCCACTGCACTCCACCCTGGGCGACACAGTGGGACTCCGTCTCAAAAAAAAAAAAAAAAAAAAAAAAAAAAAAAAAAAATCATGGGCTAGCCAGGGATACCAGCTGTCACCTGTATTTGTTTAATAATGTCTTGGAAGCGCCAACAGATGCATTAAAAAAGAAAACTAAATAAGCAGCATAAACATTGGGGAAAAAGAAGCAAATCTAGTTGCTTTCATTTTTCTTTTTCTTTCTTTTTTTTTTTTTTTAGACAGAGTCTCATTCTGTCCCCTAGGATGGAGTGCAGTGGCATGATCTCGGCTCACTGCAACCTCCATCTCCTGGGTTCAAGCAATCCTCATGCCTCAGCCTCCCTAGTAGCTGGAACTACAGGCTCACCCGGCTAATGTTCGTATTTTTAGTAGAGACGGGGTTTCACCATGTTGGTCAGGCTGGTCTCGACCTCCGACCTCAAGTTATCCACCCGCCTTGGCCTCCCAAAGTGCTGGGATTACAGGCATGTGCTACAATGCCTGGCCTGCTTTCCTTCTATTGAATTATTTTATGTTTGAATTCTTACAAAAACCTCAGAGATTTCAGCAAAAAGCTTTCAGAAAATATTTTAAAACATAAGTTGATAGTTTGGTTGCATACAATATTAACATATAAAGTCAATTATTATTATGTCATCAATATACTCCTAGTAATAAAAATTGGAAAAAATTCCATTCACAATATCTCATAAACTCTAAAATCTTAGAAATGTGTGATAAGATGAAAGATACAGGAATCTTATTTAAAATCTTAGTGAAACATATAAAAGGATTCTAAACCAATTATAAGACATACATCCTTATATATGAAACCAGTGTCCTACAGATATGAATTCTTCAATTACCTTTCGGTCTTTAAAATAATTTCTCCACCCTGGATAAGATAACTTTCACATTCAGATGGCAAAGTAATGCATTATAATGTCTAAGAAGACATTTTTATAAAAGGAAGACTGATAAGTTGTCATTATGATGTTACGCTATTAATATAATCATAATGAGATCCATGTGGCACTGGCATTGAAATAGATGAGTGGAGCAGAGCCACACAATACAGCATGCAGAAATAGATCTTGAATGTATTATATGAAAAGTGGTCATTTAATTCAGTGGAAAACAGACGCATTTTGTGTCAAATAGTTAGGCCCAAATGACTATACATCAAGAAGAAAATGAAGTTTTGTCCCTATATTACACTATAAATGAAAGATATTAAGGATGATAAAAATGTACATAATTAAAAAATTTAAATCAATACTCACGCAGTCTGGGACGTAGAAAACATTACTAACCAAAACCGGAATACTAGAAACAAAAATATGTACAAGCATACCTACATAGGAAAATCATATACATATTTGCATGTGTGTGTGTATGTGTGTGTGTGTATTTCAATGTAGAAATTATTTAAATGGTAAGAGCCTAAATTCTAGAATACAAAAAGAGCTCTTAGATCATACAGATTGACAAAGAAAAGAAAAGCAACCAGTACACAAATAGACCAAGATTTTAAAGAAGAAATTGTGAGAAGAGCATATCAAGTAGTTAGAAAATGTGAAAAAAATAGTTTAATTCACTAATAATAAGATGAATGCCAAATCAGGTAACATGGCATAGTTTTACATCCATCAGACTGGAAAATATTAAAAAGAGGCAAACAACTTTTGCCAGCTGGCAGAGTAGGAAAACAGTATTTTCATACATAGAGTGTTGTAGAGTGTGAAATTACAAATACTTTGAAAATCAATCTGGAAAAAATATATTAAAGTTTCAAATTACTTTACCTACATCTTGGCAAACTGAACTCTAGAAATCTATCTCTCCAAGCCCTAGAACAAAAAGACAAACATATAAGGAAGTTTACTACAGCATTTTTGTAGGAGTAATATACTAGCTTATCATTATTTGTGGTGGTTTACCAAATTGTGTAATATTCACGCCATCAGATAATATGCAGCAATTAGAATTGTTCAAGTTCAAACAGTAGACTTTAAGGGCATTATCAAAAGTATTGTGGAGAGAGAAATGTAAGATGCATAAGAATGTATCAAACACATTTTTTGCAAAATTGTGACAAATATTCTCATTAAAATCTATAGATTTATGTAGAAGCATAGAAAAACGTAGGAATACACATATTATTAACTTGGTTTACACAGAGGGTTAGAAGGATATGAGAATAATGAGAAGGATAAGACAGATATTTCAAAAACAACTCTATAAGGTCAACCTAGACTTGTGTAAAATTTAGTATGTGTGCATGAATGACTTTAAATTTATGAATAATAGGAAATTATTGAAAAAACCTAAGGAAGAAGTTTAAAGAAGATATCCCAGACTAAGTATGAGTAGTTAAAAAAAAGTAAAACCCCTTATACTTTATCTTTTCCTTCAATATACTTATCAAGCTTATTCAAATGCAGTAAGGAAGTCTCACTTTATAGTGTTAACAAAATCACTTTATTGCTTAACTTTGCATGTAATGTATATGCCAAGTGAATTTCTTGAAAGATAATAACTAAGAAAAAGAAATACTAAATTGCAAAGTGATGTCATTTATAGTTTGGATACATGATGGCGCTTTCATTTTTGCTACAATGGCTGTTATCTTCCTGTCTACCTGAGAAGTTTCACTTCATCTGTGATAGACTGATAAATTGCAGGTGTATTACTATTTTCTTTATGAATTTTCACTTTAGGGTAAATTAACAATAAATATATTATTATCAGAAAATATGGAAGACATTATATAATACACAAGGGTATTTAGTTTATACGTGATAATAAATGCTTCACCTTTGGATAAAGCTAAAGGGAATGCTGTACTATGATCATCTCTTCCTTGCAACTGATTCTTTAATTTATTTTTTTGAGATGGGTTTTGATCTTGTTGCCTAGGCTGGAGTGCAATGGCACAACCTCGGCTCACTGCAACCTCCACTCACTGGGTTCAAGGCATTCTTCTGCCTCAGACTCCTGAGTAGCTGGGATTGCAGGCATGTGTCACCATGCCTGGATAATTTTGTATTTTTATTAGAGATGGGGTTTCTCCATGTTGGTCAGGCTGGTCTCGAACTCCCAGCCTCAGGTGATCCACCCGCCAAAGTGTTGGAAATGCAGGCATGAGCCACCACACCTAGTGCAACTGATTCTTTAGTCAGAACTCAATTGACAGAGAAATACAATAAGAATCATTACTCCTCAAAGAAAGAAAAAATTTCCACCTGACATTACAGTAAAACTATTAGCATATTGTAGGAGTAATAAAGATGATAAAAACTAAGAACATCCACTGAAATTGTCAGCCTTCATTCTTTTATAATTTAGATCCAGTAGAAAATAATTTAATTATGTTCATGTGATACACAAGTATGCCACACTAGAAGCAAAATTAAGGTTACATCGAATTTTTAGTATTATATTTGTACTATCGGGACAGTTGTAATGGTTGAGAGAATTTCTGAAGAGTGTCTTTTTTAATTTTAGAAATTTACATTTTCAAAGTTTAAGTAAGAAACACATGGCTATTAAACATATAAGTAGCATAAATTAATCTCAAATTAAAATCTGTATGTTGAATGTGTAAGAAAAATATTTCATTTTTTTAAAATGGTTAGTCATTTCTCTATGTAATGCTATGAAAAATTATACCTTCATAGTAAAGACAAATTTTGTATAGAATACGGAGTAGTGAAAAGGTCAATGGAACCAGGAAACCTATTTTATTTACTTTTTGATAGAAAGGAGGCATCTGGCTTTGGGAAAATTACCATGCATTTCCATTCTGTGTCCTATAACCATAGCCCAGCTTATGCTGGATAGTCCTAGTTTGTGCCTATGTCTTAGCAAAATACTAGTCATGTACTTTTCAGTGTTAAGTGTGCCTTGCTTTGGATAATACATTGTCACCTTGTTTATGTACATTAGCTTTTCTAAAGTCTAGCCATAGAAACCCATAGTGAACTGCATTCCAGGATGGTCAAATTGGAACAGCTTTGGTCTGCAGCTCCCAGCTTGATCGACATAGAAGACGAGTGATTTCTGCATTTCTAACTGAGTGATTTCTAAGTGAGTGATTTCTGCATTTCTAACTGCATTTCTTCTGGTTCATCTCACTGGGACTGGTTGGACAGTGGGTGCAGTCCATGGAGAGTGAGCTGAAGCAGGATGAGGCATTGTCTCATCCTGGAAGTGCAAGGGGTCAGGATTTTTCCATTTCTAAGCCAAGGGAAGCCATGACAGATTGTACCTGGAAAAAGAGTACATTTCTGCCCAAATACTGTACTTTTCCCCTGGTCTTAGGAACTTGGCAGACCAGGAGATTCCCTCTGGTGTGGGGTTCAGCAGGTCTCACACTCGTGGAGCCATGCTCACTGCTAGCACAGCAGTCTGAGATCAACCTGCAAGGCTGCAGCCTGGCTTGGAGAGGGTGGTTGGCCATTCCTGAGGCTTGAGTAGGTAAACAAAGTGGCTAGGAAGCTTGAACTGGGTGGGGCCCAAGGCAGCTCAGTCTATATCCTTCATATCCAGCCAAACTAAGCTTCATAAGTGAAGGAGAATTAAAATCCTTTACAGACAAGCAAATGCTGAGAGATTTTGTCACCACCAGGCCTGCCTTGCAAGAGCTCCTGAAGGAAGCACTAAACATGGAAAGGAACAACCAGTGCCAGCCACTGCAAAACCATGCCAAATTGTAAAGACCATCAATGCTATGAAGAAACTGCATCAATAAATGGGCAAAATAGCCAGCTAACATCATAATGACAGGATCAAATTCACACATAACAATATTAACCTTAAATTTAAATGGGCTAAATGTCCCAATTAAAAGACACAGACTAGCAAATTGGATAAAGAGTCAAGACCGATTAGTGTGCTATATTCAGAAGACCCATCTCACATGCAGAGACACACATAGGCTCAAAATAAAGGGATGGAAGAAGAACTACAAAGCAAATGGAAACAAACAACAACAACAACAACAAAAAACAAAAACAAAAACAAAAAACAGGGGTTGCAATCCTACTCTCTGGTAAAGCAGATTTTAAACCAACAAAGATCAAAAGAGACAAAGAAGGGTGAGAGGTTCCAAGATGGCCGAATAGGAACAGCTCCGGTCTGCAGCTCCCAGTGTGAGTGATGCAAACGACGGGTGATTTCTGCATTACCAACTGAGGTACCAGGTTCATCTCACTGGGGCCTGTCAGACAGTGGGTGCAGCTCATGGAGCAGGGCAGGGCATCGCCTTACCTGGTAAGCACAAGGGATCAGGGAATTCCTTTCGTAGCAAAGGGAAGCCATGACAGATGGTACCTGGAAAATCAGGACACTGCCCCCCTAATACTGCGCTTTTCCAATGGCCTTAATGAATGGCACACCAGGAGATTATATACCACTCCTGGTTCAGAGGGTCCCATGCCCACAGAGACTCACTCACTGCTAGCACAGCAGTCTGAGATTGAACTGCAAGGTGGCAGCATGGCTGGGAGAGGGGTGTCTGCCATTGTTGAGGCTTGAGGAGGTAAACAAAGCAGCTGGAAATTTCGAACTGGGTGGAGCCCACCACAGTTCAAGGAGGCTCACCTGCCTCTGTAGACTACACCTCTGGGGGCAGGGCATAGCTGAACAAAAGGCAGGAGAAACTTCTGCAGATTTAAACGTCCCTGTATGACAGCTTTGAAAAGAGTAGTGGTTCTCCCAGCACAGAGTTTGAGATCTGAGAACGGACAGACTGCCTTCTCAGGTGGGTCCCTGACCCCCGAGTAGTCTAACTGGGAGGCACCTCCCAGTAGGGGCTGACTGACACCTCATGCAGCCAGGTGCCCCTCTGAGATGAAGCTTCCAGAGGAAGGATCAGACAACAACATCTGCCGTTCTGCAATATTTGCTGTTCTGCAACCTCTGCTGGTGATACTCAGGCAAACAGGGTCTGGAGTGGACCTCCAAAAAACTCCAACAGACCTGCAGCTGAGGGTCCTGACTGTTAGAAGGAAAACTAACAAACAGAAAGGACATCCACACAAAAACCCCATTTGTATGTCACCATCATCAAAGACTAAATGTAGATAAAACCACAAAGATGGGGAGAAACCAGAGCAGAAAAGCTGAAAATTCTAAAACTCAGAGAGTCTCTTCTCCTCCAAAAGAACTCAGCTCCTCGCCAGCAACAGAACAGAAGAAAGCTGGATGGAAAATGACTTTGATGAGTTGAGAGAAGAAGGCTTCAGACAATCAGTAATAAAAAACTTCTCCAAGCTAAAGGAGTTTGAACCCATCACAAAGAAGCTAAAAACCTTGAAAAAAGATTAGATAAATGGCTAACTAGAATAAACAGTGTAGAGAAGTCCTTAAATGACCTGATGAAGTTGAAAACTATGACATGAGAACTACATGATGCAGGCACAAGCTTCAGTAGCCGATTTGATCAAGAGAAGAAAGGATATCAGTGATTGAAGATCAAATGAATGAAATGAAGTGAGAAGTTTAGAGAAAAAAGAGTGAAAAGAAATGAACAAAGCCTCCAAGAAACATGGGACTATGTGAAAAGATCAAATCTACCTATGATTGGTGTACCTGAAAGTGACAGGGAGAGTGGAACCAAGTGGAAAAACTCTATAGGATATTATCCAGGAGAACTTCCCCAACCTAGCGAGGCAGGCCAACATTCAAATTCAGGAAATACAGACAATGCGACAAAGATACTCCTTGAGAAGAGCAACTCTAACACACATAATTGTCATATTCATCATAGTTGAAATGAAAGAAAAAATGTTAAGGGCAGCCAAAGACAAAGGTTGGGTTACCCACAAAGAGAAACCCATCAGACTAACAGCAGATCTCTCGGTAGAAACTCTATAAGCCAGAAGAGAGTGGTGGCCAATGTTCAACATTCTTAAATGAAAGAATATTCAAACCAGAATTTCATATCCAGCCAAACTAAGTTTCATAAGTGAAGAAAAAATAAAATCCTCTGCAGAAAAACAAATGCTGAGAGATTTTGTCACCACCAGGCCTGCCTTACAAGAGCTCCTGAAGGAAGTGCTAAACATGGAAAGGAACAACTGGTACCAGGCACTGCAAAAACATGCCAAAATATAAAGACCATCAATGCAAGTAAGAAACTGCATCAAATAATGAGCAAAATAGCCAGCTAACAGCATAATGACAGGGTCAAATTACACATAACAATACTAACCTTAAATGTAAATGGACTAAATGCTCCAATTAAAAGACACAGACTGGCAAATTGGATAAAGAGTCAAGACCCATCAATGTGCTGTGTTCAGGAGACCCATCTCACATGCAGAGACACATATAGGCTCAAAATAAAGGGATGGAGGAAGATCTACCAAGTAAATGGAAAACAAAACAAAATCAGGGGTTGCAATCCTAGTCTCCGATAAAGCAGACTTTAAACAAACAAAGATCAAAAAAGATAAAGAAGGCCATTATGTAAAGGGATCAACTCAAGAAGAAGAGCTAATTATCCTAACTATATATGCACCCAATACAGGAGCACCCAGATTCATAGTCCTTAGAGACCTACAAAGAGACTTAGACTTCCACACAATTATAATGGGAGACTTTAACACCCCACTGTCAACATTAGACAGATCAACAAAACAGAAAGTTAACAAGGATATCCAGGAATTGACCTCAGCTCTGCACCAAGCAGACCTAATAGACATCTACAGAAATCTTCACCCGAAATCAACAGAATATTCATTCTTCTCAGCACCACATCACACTTATTACAAAATTGATCATATAGTTGGAAGTAAAGCTGTCCTCCAGAAATGTAAAAGAACAGAAATTATAACAAACTGTTCCTCAGACCACAGTGCAATCAAACTAGAACTCAGGATTAAGAAACTCAATCAAAACCGCTCAACTATATGGAAACTGAACAATCTGCTCCTGAATGACACTAGGTAAATAATGAAATGAAGGCAGAAAAAAAGATCTTCTTTGAAAACAATGAGAACAGAGACACAACGTGCCAGAATCTTTAGGACATATTTAAAGCAGTGTGTCGAAGGAAATTTATAGCACTAAATGCCCACAAGGGAAAGCAGGAAAGATCTAAAACTGACACCCTAACATCACAATTGAAAGAACTAGAGAAGCAAGAGCAAATACATTCAAAAGCTAGCAGAAGGCAAGAAATAGTTAACTAAGATCAGAGCAGAACTGAAGGAGACAGGGACACAAAAACCCTTCAAAAAAGTCAGTGAATCCAGTAGTTGTTTTTTTGAAAAGATCAACAAAAGTGATAGACCGCTAGCAAGACTAATAAAGAAGAAAAGAGAGAAGAATCAAACAGACACAATAAAAAAAGATAAAGGGGTTATCACCACCAATCCCACATAAATACAAACTGCCATCGGAGAATACTATAAATACCTCTACACAAATACACTAGAAAATATAGAAGAAATGGATAAATTCCTGGACACATACACCCTCCCAAGATTAAACCAGGAAGAAGTTGAATCCCTGAATAGACCAATAACAGGTTCTGAAATTGAGGCAATAATTAATATCCGGCCAACCAAAAAAAGTCCAGGACCAGACAGATTCACAGCCAAATTCCACCAGAGGTACAAAGAGGAGCTGATACCATTCCTTCTGAAATTATTCCAATCAATAGGAAAAAAGGGAATCTCCCTAATTCATTTTATGAGGCCAGCATCATCCTGATACCAAAGCCTGGCAGAGACACAACAAAAAAAGAGAATTTTATACCAATGTCCCTGATGAACATCAATGAGAAAATCCTCAGTAAAATACTGACAAACCAAATCCAGCAGCATATCAAAAAGCTTATCCATCACAATCAAGTTGGCTTCATCCCTGGGATGCAAGGCTGGTTCAACATATGTAAATCAATAAACGTAATTCATTATATAAACAGAACCAAAGACAACAACCACATGATCGGGCCGGGTGCGGTGGCTCAAGCCTGTAATCCCAGCACTTTGGGAGGCCGAGACGGGCGGATCACGAGGTCAGGAGATCGAGACCATCCTGGCGAACACGGTGAAACCCCGTCTCTACTAAAAAATACAAAAAACTAGCCGGGCGAGGCAGCGGGCGCCTGTAGTCCTAGCTACTCCGGAGGCTGAGGCAGGAGAATGGCGTAAACCCAGGGGGCAGAGCTTGCAGTGAGCTGAGATCCGGCCACTGCACTCTAGCCCGGGCGACAGAGCCAGACTCCGTCTCAAAAAAAAAAAAAACGACAACCACATGATTATCTCAATAGATACAGAAAAGGCCTTCAGCAAAATTCAACAGTCCTTCATGCTAAAAACTCTCAATAAACCAGGTATTGATGTATCTCAAAATAATAAGAGTTATTTATGACAGACCCACAGCCAATACCATGTTGAATGGGCAAAAACTGGAAGCATTCTCTTTGAAAACTGATACAAGACAGGGATACCTTCTCTCACCACTCCTTTTCAACATAGTTTTGGAAGTTCTGGCTAGGGCAATCAGGCAAGAGAAAGAAATAAATGGTATTCAGTTAGGAAAAGAGAAAGTCAAATTGTCCCTGTTTGCAGATGACATGATTGTGTATTTAGAAAACCCCATCATCTGAGCCCAAAATCTCTTTAGGCTGATAAGCCACTTCAGCAAAGTCTCAGGATACAAAATCAATGTGTAGAAATCACAAGCATTCCTATACACCAATAACAGACAAACAGAGAGCCAAATCATGAGTGAGCTCCAATTCACAATTGCTTCAAAGAGAATAAAATACCTAGGAATCCAACTTACAAGGGATATGAAGGACCTCTTCAAGGAGAACTGCAAACCACAGCTCAACAAATGGAAGAACACTCCATGCTCATGGATAGGAAGAATCAACATTGTGAAAATGGCAATACTGCCCAAGGAAATTTACAGATTCAATGCCATCCCCATCAAACTACTAATGACGTTCTTCACAGAATCGAAAAAAACTACTTTAAAGTTCATATGGAACCAAAAAAGAGCCCTCATTGCCAAGACAATCCCAAGAAAAAAGAACAAAGCTGGATGCATCATGCTACCTGACTTCAAACTACACTACAAGGCTACAGTATCCAAAACAGCATGGTACTGGTACAAAAACAGAGATTAGACCAAAGGAACAGAACAGAGGTCTCAGAAATAATGCCACACATCTACAACCATCTGATCTTTGACAGATCTGACAAAAACAAGAAATGGGGAAAGGATTCCCTATTTAATAAATGGTGCTGGGAAAACTGGCTAGCTATATGTAGAAAGTTGAAACTGGATCCCTTCCTTACACCTTAAACAAAAATTAATTCAAGATGGATTAAAGACTTAAATGTAAGACCTAAAACCATACAAACCCTAGAAGAAAACCTAGGTAATACCATTCAGAACATAAGCATGGGCAAGGACTTCATGACTAAAACACCAAAAGCAATGGCAACAAAAGCCAAAATTGACAAATGGGATCTAATTAAACTAAAGAGCTTCTGCACAGCAAAAGAAATTACCGTCAGAGTGAACAGGCAACCTACAGAATGGGAGAAAACTTTCACAATCTACCCATCTGACAAAGGGCTAATACCCAGAATCTACAAAGAACTTAAACAAATTTACAAGGAAAAATCAAACAACCTCATCAAAAAGTGGGCAAAGTATACGAACAGACACTTCTCAAAAAAAGACATTTATGCAGCCAACAGACACATGAAAAAATGTTCATCATCACAGGTCATCAGAGAAATGCAAATCAAAACCACAATGAGATATCATCTCACACCAGTTACAATGGTGATCATTAAAAATTCAGGAAACAACAGGTGCTGGAGAGGACCTGGAGAGATAGGAATGCTTTTACACTGTTGGCAGGACTGTAAAATAGTTCAACCATTGTGGAAGACAGTGTGGCCATTCCTCAAAGATCTAGAACTAGAAATACCATTGAACCCAGCCATCCCATTACTGGGTATATACCCAAAGGATTATATATCATGCTGCTATAAAAACACATGCACACATATGTTTATTGTGGTACTATTCACAATAGCAAAGACTTGAAACCAACCCAAATATCCATCAATGATAAACTGGATTAAGAAAACATGGCACATACACACCATGGAATACTATGCAGCCATAAAAAAGGATGAGTTCATGTCCTTTGTAGGGACATGGATGAAGCTGGAAGCCATCATTCTGAGCAAACTATCACAAGGACAGGAAACCAAGCACCACATGTTCTTACTCATAGATGGGAATTGAACAATGAGAACACCTGGACACTCAGTGGGGAACGTCACACACCAGGGCCTGTTGTGGGATGGTGGGGGGGGGGGGGAGGGATTGCATTAGTAGATATAACTAATGTAAGTGACGAGTTAACAGGTGCAGCACAGCAACATGGCACATGTATACATATGTAACAAACCTGCACGTTGTGCACATGTACCCTACAACTTAAAGTATAAAAAAAAGAGACAAAGAAGTCCATGTGTATGATAAAGAGATCAATCCAAAAAGAAGAGCTAATTATCCTAAATATATGTGCACCCAATACAGGAGCACCCAGATTCATTCAAGCAAGTCCTTAGAGACGTAAAAAGAGATTTAGACTTCCACACAACAATGGGAGATTTTAACACCCCCTGTCAATATTAGATAGATCAATGAGACAGAAGGCTAACAAGGATATCTAGGACTTGAACTCAGCTCTGCATCAAGCAGACCTAATAGACATCTACAGAAATCTCCACCCCAAATCAACAGAATACACATTCTTCTCAGCACTACATTGCACTTATTCTAAAATTGACCACATAATTGGAAGTAAAGCAGTCTTCATCAAATGTAAAAGAACAGATATCACAACAAACTGTGTCTCAGACCACAGTGCAATCAAACTAGAACTAAAGATTAAGAAACTCACTCAAAACCACACAACTACACGGAAACTGAACAACTTTCTCCTGAATGACTACTGTGTACAGAACAAAATGAAGGCAGAAATAAAGATGCTCTTTGAAACCAATGAGAACAAAGACACAACATGACAGAATCTCTGGGACATATTTAAAGCAGTGTGTAGAGGGAAATTTATAACACCAAATGCCCACAAGGTGGGAAATATCTAAAATTGATACCCTAACATCACAATTGAAAGAATTAGAGAAGCAAGAGCAAATACATTCAGAAGCTAGAAGAAGGCAAGAAATAACTAAGATCAGAGCAAAACTGAAGGGGACAGAGACACAAAAACCCTTCAAAAAAAATCAATGAATCCAGGTGTTGGTTGTTTGAAAAGATCAACAAAAGTGATAGACCACTAGCAAGACTAATGAAGAAGAAAAGAGAGAAGAATCAAATAGATGCAATAAAAAAAAGATAAACGGGTTATCACCACCAGACCCACATAAATACAAACTGCCATTGGAGAATACTATAAACACCTTTACACAAATACACTAGAAAATATAGAAGAAATTGATATATTCCTGGACACATACACCCTCCCAAGACTAAACCAGGAAGAAGTTGGACCTCTGAATAGATAAAGAACAGGCTCTGAAATTGAGGCAATAATTAATAATCTACCAATCAAAAATAAAGTCCAGGACAAGATGGATTCACAGCCAAATTCTACCAGAGGTGCAAAGAGGAGCTGGTATCATTCCTTCTGAAACTATTCCAATCAATAGAAAAAGAGGGAATCCTTCCTAATTCATTTTATGAGACCAGCATCATCCTGATACTGAAGCCTGGCAGAGATACAACAACAACAAAAAAGAGAATTTTAGACCAATATCCCTGATGAACATCGATGAGAAAATCCTCAATAAAATACTGGCAGACCGAATCCAGCAGCACATCAAAAAGCTTATACACCACCACCAAGTAGGCTGGCTCCCTGGGATGCAAAGCAGGTTCAACATATGCAAATCAATAACCATAATCCATCACATAAATAGAACCAATGACAAAAACCACATGATTATCTCAATAGATGCAGAAAAGGCCTTTGACAAAATTCAACAGCCCTTCATGCTAAAAACTCTCAATAAACTAGGTATTGATGGAATGTATCTCAAAATAATAAGAGCTGTTTATGACAAACCCACAGCCAATATCATACTGAATGGGCAAACCTGGACGTATTCCCTTTGAAAACTGGCACAAGACAAGAACACCCTCTCTCACCACTCCTATACAATATAGGTTGGAAGTTCTGGCTAGGGCAATCAGGCAAGAGAAAGAAACAAAGGGTATTCAATTAGGAAAGAGGAAACTGTCCCTGTTTGCAGATGACATGATTGTATATTTAGAAAACCCCATCGTCTTAAATCTTAAAATCTTCTTAAGCTGATAAGCCATTTCAGCAAAGTCTCAGTATATAAATCAATGTGCGAACATCACAAGCATTCCTATACACCAATAACAAACAGCCAAATCATGAGTGAACTCCCATTCACATTCACTAAAAAGAGAATAAAATACCTAGGAATCCAACTTGCAATGGATGTAAAGGACATCTTCAAGGAGAACTACAAACCACTGCTCAACAAAATAAAAGAGGACATAAACAAATGGAAGAATATTCCATGCTCATGGATAGGAACAATCAATATCATGAAAAGGGCCATACTGCCCAAGGTAATTTATAGATTCAATGCCTTTCCCATCAAGCTACCAATGACTTTCTTCACAGAATTGGAAAAAACTACTTTAAAATTCATATGGAACCAAAAATGAGCCTACATTGCCAAGACAATCCTAAGCCAAAAGAACAAAGCTGGCGGCATCGTGCTACCTGTCTTCAAACCATACTCCAAGGTGTAGTACACCGGTTTCACTAGTTGTACTTGTTACACATCACATGTGGATTACTGAAACTACCTCACAAAGTTTCTTGTTCAGAAGCTCTGTTATAAATGACAAAATGATTTTACTTAGGTCGCAATCTTTAGTGCTATTCACTGTTATGCTGTTCTCTGATTTCAGGCACATGGGGGAACTGATTTTTGTAGGTCCTTTGTAGCTGGGTGGGGCATGTGACTAACTCTCGCCATTGAATTGTAGTAGAAATAATGTTTGTGGCTTCTTGGATAAGACATTTCATTGTTCTTTTTTGCTTTGTTTTGTTTGTTTTTGGAATAGTGACGGGCAACATTTGAGATGGCAGTTCTTCTGCCATCCTGATTCTTCGAGTGACTTCCACAAGCAGAGCTTCCTTCCTTCCCTGCTAACATTTTATGATGATCATGAAGTATAAAGGATAAATAAATATGTAAAGATTTTAAAAAATTGTTAGCCAGATCTATCCTATCTTGATTGATATGTGATGATTTATTTCACATTTGAGAACACCAGATAGAATGTTTACCAATCCAAAAGTAATAATTTCTATACTAGAAGAATTACAATAAATTGAGTTTAAATACATAATCATTGTATATACATGAAACAAGACTAAGGAGTTCCAAATCTATCTCCAGAACGGTAAGTGAAACCAGATGAGAGAAAAATTAAGATAAAAGAGTGTTTTGAAAATATCAAATTGTCACGTGTCAAATGCTGAGGAGTTACATAAAATAAGGACTGAAGGTGTATGTTGGATTTAGTTAAATGTCGACAATTTTGTGCTGGCAAGGTGGATTAGTCAGTGATGAAGATCTACATTCAATCAGTGTAAATCACTCTGAGATATTCTGCTGTGAAGAGAAGAATAGAGATATTGTAGAATCTGGAGGAGATGGGTGGTCCTGGGATAAATACTTTTAATTATGTGAGAAACCAAAGCAAAGGTTTTCAACCCTATATATTAGAATCATCTCAGTTATATATTTTTAAAATTTTCAAAACCTATGGCTAGCCAATTAAACTAGAACCTCTGGGTATAGAGCCAGAGAACTGACATTTTAAAAAAAGTATTTTACATTATTATAATGTAATGTCATATTGTGAGAAATCTTTAAAAATTACATTTAAGTTCAATGGCAAGAATCTGGTAGACTGCATATGTTTCTGAGAGACAGAAAAGATAATCAATAGCAATGAGTCCTAAGAATTCTGAAAGAATATGGCACCAAAGCTGATGTAGAGACATAAACATTAAATAAAAGAAGGCATTTTTCCCTCAGATTGTAACATCAGGACAGAAGGAGAATGTTTACAGTACATATACTTCTGTTTACCGGAGAGAGAGAGGTGACAGTGTTTGCATCTGATAGAAACTTCTGTCTTTATCAGTGAAGCAGAGGAAAAGTAATATTCTGAGCATAAAGAGATGTAAGGAGGTCAGAGGTTTACAGCAAGCTAACTTACTGGAGAAACATTGTGATCTTTCTGGGAAATATTGAGGTCTCTTATGAGACTAAAAACCAGAAATTGTTAAAAACTTCTCAGATATGTGAGTTTTTTTTTTCCCCTCCAGAAATGTTAATCTACCTGGGCGTAGTCATGGACAAAGCTTTTGACTGGGTTCACTGTAGATATAGATTTGCCATGAAGTTGCAATGGGAAGGAAGTGGTGCAGAGCAATCTGGGCATTTTTAAGATTGTGATTGAAATGAGAGTCTTATTATTTAGAATTAATGCTGGATATAGGAGAAATATAGAGAAGACAATGCATACTTTATATCATATACTAGTGGTTTGATGATGTCTAAGAGCAGGAAAACTGAAACGGCAGAGATTGTAGCTAGAAAATGACATGTTGAAATCAACAATTTTGAACACAAACTCTATTTGACTCATTGACAGAATATAAGGCCAGGTGTCATAGAAATATTGGAGAATAAGTGATATGGTAGACTTTGAATCCTCACCCAAATCTCAACCCAAATTCCATCATGAATTGTAATCCCAAGGTGTTTAGGCAAGTGATTGGATTATGGGGGTGGTTTCCCTCATGCTGTTCTCATGACAGTGAGTGAGTTGTCATGAGATCTGATGGTTTTATAAGTATCTGGCATTTCCCCTGCTTGCACTCCTTCTCTCTCTTGCCATGTGAGAAGGTCGTAGCTTGCTTCTCCTTCACTGCCATGATTGTAAGTTTCTTGAGGCCTTCCCAGACATGCAGAACTCTGTGTCAATTAAACTTCTTCCCTTTATATATTACTTAGTCTCAGGTAGTATCTTTATAGTAGTGTGGAAATGGACTAATACAGTACATTGATACCAGTAGAGTGGGATACTGCTATAAAGGTACCTGAAAATGAGTAAGCAACATTAGAACTAGATAGCAGGCAGAGGTTGGAACAGGTTGGAGGGCTCAGAAGAAGACAGGAAGATGTAGGAAAGTTTGAAACTTCCTAGAGACTTGTCGAATGGTTCTGACCAAAATGCTGATAGTGATATCGACAATGAAGTCCAGGCTGATGTTGTCTCAGATGGAGATGAGAAACATTGGGAAATGGAGTAAAAGTCTCTCTCCTTGTGCTTTAGCAAAGAGATTGGTGTCATTTGCCCTTCCCCTAGAGATCTGTAGAACTTTGAGAGAGATGTTCTGAAATCGGAACTTAGGTTTACAAGGGAAGCAGACCATAAAAGTTTGGAATATATGCAGTCTGACCATGCAATAGAAAAGGAAAACCCATTTTCTGGGGAGAAAGTTGAGCTGGCTATAAAAATTTGCACAAGTAAGGAGGAGCCAAATGTTAATTGCCAGGACAATGGGGAAATGTCTCCAGGGTATATCACAGACTTTCATGGCAGACCCTCCCATCACAGACCTGGAGGCATAGGAGGGAGAAATGGTTTCCTAGGCCCAGGGTCCCACTCATGCTCTGTGCAGCCCCAGAACTTGGTGACCTGCATTTTAGCCATGGCTAAAAGGTGCCAATGCACAGTTCAGGTTGTTGCTTGAGAGAGTGCAAGCCACAAGCTTTGGTAACTTCCACATGTTGCTGGGCCTGCAGGTACACAGAAGTCAGGAACTGAGGTTTGAAATCCTTTGTCAGAGTTTTGGAGGTTGTATGTAAATGCCTGAATGTTTAGGCAGAAGTCTGCCACACAGGATAGCCCTCATGGAGAGCCTCTGCTAGGGCAGTGCAAAGGGGAAATGTGGGGTTGGAGCCCCCACACAGATTCCTCACTAGAACACTGCCTAGTAGAGCTGTGAAAAGAGGGCCACCATCCTCCAGACCCCAGAATGGTAGATCCACTGACAGCTTGCGTTGTTTGCCTGGAAAAGCTGCAGTCACTCAACACCAGCTGTGAAAGCAGGCAAGGCAGGGGTCTGTACACTGCAAAGTCACAGGGGCAGAGCTTCCCAAGGCCATAGGAGCCCGCCTTTTGCATCAATGTGAGACATAGAGTCAAAGGAGATTATTTCAGAGCTTTAAGATTTCATGACTACCCCATTGGATTTTGGACTTGCATGAGGCCTGTAGATCCTTTGTTTGGGACAAATTCTTCCATTTGGAATGGAAGCATTTATTCGTTGGCTGTACGCCCATCGTATCTTGGAAGTAACTAACTTGCTTTTGATTTTACAGACTCCTGCGTGGAAGGGACTTGCTTTGTCTCAGATGACACTTTGGACTTGGACATTTGAGTTAATGCTGAAATGAGTTAAGACTTAGAGGGACCATGGGAAACATATGATTGGTTGTGAAATGTAAGGACATGAGATTTGGGAGGGGTCAGGGGTGGAATGATATGTTTAGGCTTTGTGTCCCCACCAAAATCTCATCTTGAATTGTAATCCCCAGGTGTTTAGGCAGAGACCTGGTGGGAAATGATTGGATTATGGGGGTGGTTCCCTCATGCTTTTCTCATAATAGTGAGTGAGTTCTCATGAGATGTGATGGTTTATTAAGTGTCTGTCATTTCCCCTGTCTGCACTCCTTCTCTCTCCTGCTACCATATGAGAAGGTCCAAGCTTGCTTCTCCTTCACCTTTGGCCATGGTTGTAAGTTTCCTGAGGCGTCCCAAGTCATGTGGATCTGTGAGTCAATTTAACCTCTTTCCTTTCAAAATTACTCAGTCTCAGGTAGTATCTTTGTTGCAGTGTGAAAACAGAGTAATACAATAAGCTTCTTGGTGATAAAGAGCTATAAAGTCTGATTGGCTAGTATGTTTTGGAATGATACTTTTGATGGAAATTAATATATTAGAATAATAAGGTTTAGGTTGAGAAGTGTAGTCATAGGCTTCATTGATTAATGATTAATAGTTTGGAAATTTGGAGACTGCTACACTAAGGAGAAGGAGTAGTATAGTATATGTGATTAACTCACAGGAGCAGGATTTATAAAACTGGAAGAGCAACTATGTGGAAAAAACATTGGAGAGTTATGAGGACACCATTTCTACCATCTGATCTTGAAGTACGTAAGCTATAAGAGAGACAGCTGTGGTGGACCATCATAGATTACCCAATTTCAGTTACAATATGGGTGGTAGATATTCTGAGATATGATAGGTTAGTACAGAGTACAGAGAGCTAAGAGGAGTTGGGATGATGTTTGGAGGAGAGAAATCCTGAGAACTCTCCTTTCTTAATGTCAACATTAGGATTTCTACTGATTTGTTATAGGTGATTTAAGTGTCTTCTGCTTTTGGGAAGGAGGATGGGTTTTATCAGACAAGCTCTAAGTGTCTTTTCCAGTGCTTTGAGGTTTTGCATGCTCTATAGTTCACATGAAACCATCAGTGCTTTAAAGTTGCCTAAAGTAATTGTCAAATACAGTAATGATCTGTGAAGTGATAGCTCAAACCCCAAATAGAAAATAATTAGGAGTGCTCAATAGGATACAGTATACTTTCCTGAGAGCTAGAGCTCTGTCCGCATGGCAACACCATATCTTTAACTGTTGTAAGATGCTTTGGTTACTGTTCTTTCATTTATTAGAGCTGAATATAAAAATAGTGAAAATGAATCTCACTGTGAGACAGACTTCTTTCTAGAGTCACATAAACTTCCCAAATTTCTTCAACACTGATGAAACGCATATGGACTGAATGTTTCTATATCGAGTCAACTAATAATACAATAGTTTAGTACTATTATTCGTACACATTCATTTATAATGTTTAGTACCATTATTACTATTATTATAATGTTTATACTATTATTTATGTTAGTTTATAATAGTTTAATATTATTAGTAGTACACAGGCCGATTGTTGTCTTTTCCTTTCTGTGATGCTACCTGAGACCTAAAACACAAGTCTTTATTAAAACACGTAAACCTCACTTAATTGAATAGGTATTTTGAACACTGGTTCTTTGAGATCTTGTGGTATTTTCTTGTAAAAGATTCACCACTGATGTAATTTAAACTTTTAAATGTGACTTTTAAAGTATCAATATCTATTTTTATCAGTCACAAAAGCACATCAATAATGTGAACATAGTGATGTAATATAAATCATGATTAACAAGTAAAAATGATAACCATTAAAAGGAGTAAAATAGGACTCTAGGAATGCAGAAATAGTAAATGCAAGAAGGACCCACCACCTCTGAGACTGAGAAAGGGACTAAAAATTTTGGAGGACACCATCTCTCCCTACCTCTATCCATCTAGGGCTGAGATTCTGAACTTGTTTGGGTAGGGTGTGGCTACCACAGGAATACACAGCCTACCACAGGCAGAGACTTTGCCAGAAAGAATAGGTGAGGACTATAAGGGTAAATTATTAGGAGACAAACATTTCATAAGCAGGTGAGGACAGGGTAAAGTGGGTTTGTAATAATGATCTAGAGGATGACCAAGAAGCTTGCTGAAGGAGCAGGCATGTTGGAGCTGGTCTCTGAGATTCACTGAGATGAACATGGTGGGCCTCTACAGGTATACCTTCTAGCAGACATACAGATAACAAAAAAATGACACATCAAAACCAGGGAGAAAGACATTTCACATTTGCTTTAGCCTTACCATGACCCTCCACTGTCCTTACAAAAAGGCCAAGCATTTCATTAGCTGGCAAAAGAAAAATGTTTACAGAGTTCAGTCCTAGAATCATGAGGCCTCATGAAAGCATAATTTGGAACTGAGGGGCGATACACTGATAACTGTCCCAGCTTCCACATAGAAAAATTAGAAAATACTTCCTCATTCGGGGGTCTCGGTGGCAGAAGAGCAAACATGACTGCCATGTACATACAACTTACCAATATCATTTTAGGCTTCAACATATTCAGTTCTCAAGGAACAATTACTGAGTAATTAAGCAATATGAAGTAATTAAGTGATTTTAATTAAAATGCCAATTTAGACATTACCCAACAATTATATACCTTAACACATAAAGATTGTTCTTATATAAGACATAAAAAGAGCATTTATAAGTGAGGAACTTTATTTTTTAAGCATTTTAATATGATATTTTAGTTTTGCATGTGGATATAAATACCGGTATGAACTGGAGAAACTCCTGTTTCTAAACATTCCATCTCTGCCCGTCTTCACATACCAACCCCGGATAGTACTTAGAGTCTTCAGTTAATTCTCTTCTTCTTTAGCTTCCTCTTCAGAAATGAAAATTTTCCTAAGAGTGTTATCTTACTTAACAGTTGTCATTTCCCTCTAGAGTCAAATATATCTGCAGTTTTTAAAAAGGCATTACTGTGCAGAGAAGCAAAGTGCATTACCCTTGGGTCTCAAACTTCAATCTTATCAGAAGCCAGATGTTCATCTGAATCATGGTCTAAAACCCACAAGTATTTTTTAAAATTTTCTCAGATTTTTATATCTTGACATGGATTTGAAGGTTATCTTGCCTAATTATTCCAATTATTCATATTTACACTTGAGGGGAGGTCAAGGGCATGTAACTCACGATCAAGTTTACTTATTGAGAATACAATTAGACCCATGTCATCTGAATGTTCAGTCTAATTCGACTTCCTCTTACAACTGCGGAGGTCAAACCAGTTATAAATGAAGACAATGGACAAAAGAAGAAGAGCTTAAAGGGATGTACAGAGATTCATGAAAGCAAAAGTGGGAAAATAGTGATAGACATGTATGCATTTTCATTGAGACATAGCCTGATTCTAACTATAATTGCCTCGGCATCAATCCCACTCGACGATTAAAAAAAAATTTTGGCCATCTCATCAGCTGATTTTTGTGGCTGTTGTTGTTTTTATTGGTCCCTCTATATAACAGCCTACAGTTGGCTTGGCTGCCATTGTATTTCTCATTGAATTGACTCTCTAAGCTAACTAAATCATTTGGTCTTTTTGCTATGTTTCCAGAATAACTGGAATCCTGCCTGTGGAAGATAAATAGCATTGTTAATCAGCATCTATAAACCATGCTTAACAAATGGCAATACAAAATGCCCAACAAGAAAATTTAGTTGCTTTTTTCCAATTTGCCTTTACTCAGTATAACTCATGTAGAATATCAAAATATTTCCAAGTGGTGTTCAGGCTGTGGGAAAAAGTGAGGTCACTATGTGCAGCATGGTCATAGGGCATATATTGAAGAGAATCTTAGACTGCAAATAGTTTGGAATTGGCATGGGTTTCTGCAAAGTAGAGACCAACCCACTGGGTATTTAGCCTCAAGAATCATACAAAATGATACCAATATATTTAGTGTATTTTTCCATTTCACAATGATCTCTTATTCCTGAGAATTGCCTCCTTAACCCCCAGGGATTAAGTGCTGTTGTACTATGTGACACTGTCATTCTGGCCACAATTAATCAGACAAGAGATAGGCTGCTGCCTCATGCTGAGCCAATCATAGTGTGTTTCTTGTGAATTCTAGATTGGGACTCACAGACACTGTGTGAGGCTCTTTGTCTATAGCTAGAATTATCAATTGTAAATTCAGAAACTGTGGGGTGCCCATCCTCAAGCATGAGAGTGGAGAGAGATGTGGACTATGGCGTTTAAAAACTGACACAGATATTTGAGACAGAGAAAACTATAAGACATAAAATTCATCTTGGATTTTTGTTTCTTGTTCCAAAACCTTGGAAATAACAATTGCCTTTTCCATCCTTTTATTAATTTCTTCACTTTTTGCTAAAGCTAGCTCCAGAATAGTTTTTTAAGTCACACTGAATTTTTTTCTTTTAATGTATACCATTTTTCCTTTCATCAGACCATCAACATTTATTTAACACATGTGGCCAAATGCTTTACAAAGAAAGAATAAGTGAGCAAATTAAACCATATGAGAAGGTCAATGAAATTAACAACTCTGGTTTATGCTGGAACTGTCAACAATAGATATCGTGTCCAGCTTTTTAAAGCTCGTTTTTAATCCCAATGAATCATTCACACAATTTATTTTTTTCCCTTTAATATTTATTGATTGTTTCTACATAAACCAACATCAGCTTCAGAAAAAGCACTTTGACAGATGATTTTTTTGTATGTTTTATTTTTAAATAATTAAAGAAATAAAAAAAATTAAGAAATGATTGACAAATATCTTCTAACATTTAGCTGTTTGATAGGATTTCTTAGGAGATTTTTGTGATACAAGATATTGCAGCAAATTTAAGAAAAACAAGGATAAATAGTTTAAAATAGCTGTTATTTAGTTAGCCTCTTATGATAAAGCTATCAAGCAAACGGGAGGTTGTGTTAATAGAATATATAAAAACTGTCAGTACAAATAAAAAAACAAACAAAAATTAGTATTATTAATATTAATATTGATAACAGTAGAATAATTGTGGCAGTTGTTGAAGTACTAGTAGCAGAGTAGTGGACATTTAACAAATTCCTATTCTGCGCCTGGAACTCTACTACAACTTGCGTGGTTTTTTTCATTAATCTTCATAGCACCTATGATAACAGTTACAATCATTTTACAGATGAGGAAACAGAAATTTTGCGGCATTAATGGTCATTTAAAAAGGTGTTTCAGATTCAACTGAGTATTTTAATTTTATATTTTGAGAAAATGAATCTTAATATGTGAGAATTATACTTTAAATTTGAAACACAGTCATTATAATTTTCCTTTTAAGACTTTCCCTCCTGTCTTTCATCCTTATTAAAGCAAGTCTTCTCCATATCATTAAGTGTCTAATAAGGAATATGAAAAAGTAATTCTTGCATCTTCCAACCAAAAGATTAAACCCAAAGTATCTTGTCTCAGTGTCAAAGAGCTAAACATTATTGTCGGGGGGACAGAAGCACCTACGTCTTTTGTTGTCCTTTCTTCATTATTTCATAAATTTTTTTTCTTTCTTTCTGCTGTTAATTTTGCCCTCAATGTATGACATCCTCTGATATTTGAAAATGAATGACAGTTTCCTCCAGGTTTAGTGTGACTAGGTTGTTAATATTATAAATGTGTATTCTCAGACACTTGAACATTGTTCACAAATTGGATTTTTGAAGTGTTAGCAATTTTCTCTTTGAGGGATTAATCTCTCCTTCAATAGAGATGGGGAGGAGGAGGAGCAGCCCAAGTACAATATTCAACAGACTTTATCACACTCAGTTTTTAAAGCTTGAGACCCCGAGTTATCTCTTGAGCAATTTTTCATCTTTTTATCTCATATTTCCGCTTTGCCAGCTAGATCACACATTTTTAGTGCATCTCCAGAATTTTGTGTATGCATCTTCAATGTATTTTCATTCCTATTTTCATGTCAGTTCATCTTATTTCAAGGATTTAAAGGCAAGAGCCTCAGTAAAAACATTTTACTTCACATATCTTCACCTTGTAAAATCCAGGGGAATAAATGGAACAAAAGGTGTGAGTTTGAAAGCATCTTAATCAAAGACAGGGCTGTCCCTTTATTCTACAAGGAAATCTTCACCTTTACCAGACGAGGCAACTCTACTGTGGAAATTTTCATACTAGGGAAGAAGTCTAAGAGCACATTTTGTTCTTCCTTCACTTGTAGATACCAACTAGAACTTCCAGGAAAACGTTTTGAAAAATCCAGTATATATATCCCCCTCTCTGATATAAGGAGATTGCTTCTGGTCGGTAGAAACTTGTGAGGGATGCCAGATCTTGCAAGTAATTGACAGGGAACTCCATGGTCTCTTTCCATAAATATTTGAGAGTCCTGTTCAAATAGAGTTTTCACTACAATTGTGTTTCTTTGGGGCATTTACAAACTAATTACTGTTCAATTTTGTTGCCACATGATGAAGACTAGCTCAATGAAATTCTCAGAAATAGGGAGTCGAAGTATTGCAGACTACAAGGACAGAGAAACTATGACAGGTGCAGATTTCACAGGAGTAATATTGCAATTACTGGAAAATATTGTATGTACTATTATTTCATTAAATAAATATAAAAATTTAAAGATTCTTCTAAGGAGATGAAGAAAAGGAAAGAAACAGCAATAACAAGATAATGTGCACACACACTCATGAAAGAGAAAAACAGAATTGCAGCAAATCAATCCCTTGTTTTGAGAAAATGTTTTCTCTGTTATAAAACAAATTTTGATTATTAGATGACTAACAAAGTTTTTAGCAGAATCAAATAAAAGCATAATATTGTTCTTATTTTAAGATAATAAATTAAATGTATATATTAAATAAGTGCATTTGGAAAAATATTTCCCAAATAAAATCGTATTTAAGCAGGTTTAAAACCTGTTTAACAATTATAGTTTTAATAATTATGGTGAACTTTGTGATTAGACAAGTTAAAGTTTTGATATGCAAATTTTACCTCTTAATAAAACCCAATACATACATTATTTGGGGATTACATAACTTTGGTCTTAGTGAGAGATGACAACGTGCAAGCAGCCCTTGCTCTTGGAGCCTCCTTGGCCTCAGCATCCACTCTGGCAGGCCTGAGTAGCCTTTCAGCCCACCACTGCACCGTGGGAGCCCCTCTCTGGGCTAGCCAAGGCCAGAGTCACCTCCCTCTGCTTGAGAGCTGGTGTGGAGGGAGAGGCGTGGGCGGGAACTGGGCTGTGCTGCGGTGCTCACAGGCCAGCCCGAGTTCCAGTGTGCAGGGGTGCGGGCTCTGCGAGTCCCACACTAGAAGCTGCGGCAGTGGCCCAGGGCAGTGAAGGGTTTAGCACCCAGGCCAGCAGCTGCGGAGGTTGTGCCAGGTCCCCCAGCACTGCCAGTGCTGTGCCCAAATTCTCACCAGGCCTCAGCTGCTTCCCCATGGGGCAGGGCTCAGGACCTGAAGCCCATTATGCCCAAGTCCCCCACTCTGCGGTGAGCTCCTGTGTGGCCCAAGCCTCCCTGATGGGGTGCCACCCCGTGCTCCATGAGGCCTGGTCCTATCAACCTTCCAAGGGCTGAGAAGTACAGGTGGATGACACAGGACTGGCAGACAACTCGGCCTGCATCCCCAGTGCAGGATCCACTAGGTGAGGCCAGCTGGGCTCCTGAGTCTGGTGGGGACTTGAGGAACTTTTATGTCTAGCCAAGGGATCCTAAACACACCAATCAGCACTCTGCATCTAGCTCAGGGTTTGTAAATACACCAGTCAGTACTCTGTGTCTAGCTCAAGGTTTGTAAATACATCAACTGGTACTCTGTATCTAGCTAACTGAGTGAGGACTTGGAGAACTTTTCTGTCTAGCACTCTGTGTCTAGCTCAACAATTGTAAACACACCAATTAGCACTCTGTGTCTAGCTCAGGGTTTGTAAATACACCAATCAGTACTCTGTGTCTAGCTCAAGGCTTGTAAATACACCAATTGGTACTCTGTATCTAGCTAACCTAGTGGGGACTTGGAGAACATTTATGTCTAGCTAGCGAATTGTAAATGCACCAATCAGCACCCTGTCAAAACGGTCCAATCAGTTCTCTGTTAAACGGACCAATCAGCTCTCTAAAAAACACCAATCAGCAGGATGTGGGTGAGGGTCAGATAAGGGAATAAAAGCACGCAGTCAGAGCCAGCCAGGGGCAACCCGCTGGGGTACCCTTCCACACTGTGGAAGCTTTGTTCTTTTGCTCTTTGCAATAAATCTTGCTGTTGCTCACTCTTTTGGTCCATGCCACCTTCAAGAGCTGTAACACTCACCACAAAGGTCTACAACTTCACTCCTAAAGCCAGTCAGACCACAAACCCACTGGGAAGAAGGAACAACTCCAGAGGCGCTGCCTTTAAGAGCTGTAACACTCACTGGGAAGGTCTGCAGCTTCACTCCTGACAGTGAGACCATGAACCCACCAGAAGGAAGAAGCTCCAGACACATCTGAATGTCTGAAGGAACAAACTCTGTACACAACATCTTTAAACTGTAACACTCACTGCGAGGGTCCACGGCTTCATTCTTGAAGTCAGTGAGACCAAGATCCCACCAATTCCGGACACATTAGAACATTTGTCATCAAAATGATAACATCTGTATTTCAGAAAACTGCTAACTAAAAAAAATAAAAAACATCTGTAGTCACTGCTGAGTACATTTTGATTTACTTAATTTCAGTCATGTACATACATCTGCTTACAAACCCGTATAAAACTATGTAATAAAAATTGCAACTATAGTTTTATATTTGTATTTGCTATGTACATCATTTCAATTAGCATTACATTTATCAGCATTTCTTCAAGTCATTAAAATGTATTTTAAAACAATGTTGAAATAATTTTATTTTATAGATGCAGCAGAACTAATTTAATAATTATTGTAACATTCCTTACATGGGTTCTTTCATTTTGTTACATTTGTAAATAAACTGCAATCAACTGTCAAACATATATAATTTTTTGGCAGTTACTCCTTTAAAATAGGTTTCTTGATGTAGAATTGGAAGGATAATATGTGTTTATTTTAATTTGTGCAAATTTCTGGAGTATAAGTGCAATTCTGTTACATACATAGATTGAGTAGTGGTCAAGTCAAGGTATCCATCACCCAAATTACATACATAATATACATAATACCCATGCATTCATTTTTAAAACATTAGTTATACATTTAAATATTTTGCAGAAAGTTTATAAAAATCTAAATTTAAATTAGAAGTGTATTTTAATATTCAGTATGATTTTTTAAATCAGCAAATGTTCATTTTTATACAAATAATATATTTATATTTTCTGTAAAGTTCAACAAATCTTTTGTGAATCCATACATGGTATAAAATATATTTGAAATAGATAAGTTTAATTCAGTCTGTTTTCTGCATTCCTTGAATTTGTTCAATATTTCTTCATGTTCTTGCTCATTCTTTTCTCCAATATTAACATTTTTGTTGTTATCACACACATTTTTGGATGCCAGTAATTGTAAGCTTTTAGTTTTTTTCAACACTAACCCACAAAACACATACAAATACATACATGCACACAAAAACTCAGATATTCTGTCTTTGACTTAGTAACAATTTGTGGTTCTGTTGCCTTAAGCTACAGCTGTTTTTATCAAGGACCTACTGTTTATCAGCCTTTGCCTAATAATAGTTCTTTGTCTAACTGTATCTCACTCACGTTCTGTTTTATGAGTATACCACATCACAAAAACTGGAGATGCCTCATGCAAGTCCTCTTTTTGTAATGTAATACAATTTTTTGAGAAATTTTTTAAAATAGATGCTCTTATTGCAGCAGACTCCAACCTTTTTGGCACCAGGGACTGGTTTTGTGGAAGACAGTTTTTCCATGAACTGGGGGACTGGGGTGGTCTCGGGATGATTCAAGTGCATTATATTTATTGTGAAATTTATTTACATTATGACTACATTGTAATATATAATGAAATAATTACACAACTCACCATAAGGTAGATTCAGTGGGATCATTGAGCTTGTTTCCTGGCAACTAGATGGTCCCATCACGGGGTAATAGGAGACAGAGACAGATCAACAATGTATTAGTTCCTTCTCACACTGCTACAAAGAATTGCCAGAGACTGGGTAATTTACAAAGGAAAGAGGTGCAACTGACTCACAGTTCCGCATGGCTGGGGAAGCCTCAGGAAACTTACAATCATGGCAGATGGGGAAACAAACACGTCCTGCTTCATGTGATGGCAGGAAGGGGAAGTGCTGAGCAAAGTGAGAAAAGCCCCTTATAAAACCATCAGATCTAATGAGAACTCACTCTAGAGCATTAGAACAGCAGCATGGCGGTAACGGCCTCCATGATTCAATTACGTCTCATCAGGTCCCTCCCAATGTGTGGAATATGGGAATTCCAATTCAAGATGAGATTTGTGTGGTGACACAGCCAAACCACATCAATCAGGCATTAGATTCTCCTAAGAAGTGTGCAGTCTAGGTCCCTTGTATGAGCAGTTCACAATAGGATTTGCACCCCTATGAGAATCTAATACTGAAGCTAATCTGACAGGAGGTGGAGCTCAGGCAGTAATGTGAGCAATGGGGAGAGGCTGTTAATACAGATGAAGCTTCACCTGTTTACTGTCACTCACTTCCTGCTGTGTGGCCTGGTTCCTGCAGGTGATGGAGGGGTATCTGGACCCCTGTCTGAAAGGATATAGAAACTGAGTGGACACTGCTAGATTCATTTTCTTCTTCTCACATTTGTAAAGCATAGTTTGCATATTTAACAGCAAATAGTTGCTAACTAAGAATTGGTTCAAAAATTGACCTGATGAACTTGGAAAACATGGGACTCTGATTAGGCAAAATGTTACTTTAATTTGGTTGGTGTCTGTTACCACAAACAAAGATATTGATATGAACCTAAAAATATGTATGTATATGTAATTTCTATATTTTCCTATAACAATTATATTTCATTTATTTTTAAGTGACAAATGCGTTTAGTATTTGTATTCTTGTTATGTGCTGGAAATTCTTCTAACAGAAGTCTTACAAATATTGATTCCTTTAATTCTTATACCTGCAGGTAAATACTGTTGGCATACCTCAATTTGAAACTGAGGTGTGAAAAGGTTAAATAAATTGCCCAAAGTTAACATAGTTTGTAAGTAATGTAACAGGATTACAAGACAAGCTATTGGTTGCAGAGTCTGATCTTTACTGTGTGATGCTACTTCTCGATAAGAATGGAGGCTGTACAAATCTGAACATATAAAACTATACCTTAAATAACAGGTTCACTAATAACTCTCAGGATGTATGTAAATCCTACGTGTGTGTGTGTGTGTGTGTGTGAAGAGAGAGAGAGAGAACAATCCTATCTTTTATTAATTTACAATCAGTATGACTCCCAAAAGTTTAAAATGTTTGGTTCTAGTTTATTTTCGGGTGGCCATGGAATGTGTATGCCTGCACCTGTGTGCTTTGTGTGCCTATTTATTTAAAAACTAAGAGATAAATTATATTTGCTAATTTGAGAAATGTTGTGGGGGAAGGAAGGATTAAGACAAAATTCTGGGTTTGAAAGAAGCAGGAAAGAGAAGTCAATCTTCAGAAAGTGAAACTGGTCCTGTTTCAGAAGTATCCTTATTTGGAAGTTTCTAAAAACAAAATTTGTTTATGCATTATTCATGCACTTGTATGCACATATACGCACCCACAGATTCACATTATACTGAAAGAGAACTAGGGAGGACCTTAAGCCTTGTGAAACAAAACATGTTTATTTATACAGTGTTATTCCACTTCTGACAGATCACGTTTCAGAATACTTGATGCTGAGTTTCTATAGCTGGCTCAAACCTGCTATTAAATTAAGATATAAATGGTGAATTTGAATTCTACCACTGCCGTTTATCTAGAGGCAGGCTTTCTTAAGATCCAAAACTTTTGTTCTCCCAAAACAGAACAATTATTTCCAGTTACTATTTTAATGACCTAACGAAGCTAAAGATGGAAAGCAAACACTATAATGGCAAAATTTATGTTTGTGAGGTCATGGTTACTACTGTAGTCAAGGGAAACTGCTAATAACTTTTGATTTTCATCCCCACAGTCTGCTAAAAGAGATATTGAAAAAATAAGATGGGGGAAGTTTAATTTCAGCTTCTTTCTTCAAATAGTATTTAACTAACAAATATTGCATACATGGTGATTTAAAAATAATTACACTAATTATGATTAATGTAAATAATACATTTTAATATTTCATATTTTATAATGCTTTTCAGGATATAGGGTTCTTTTTTAATAGTCTTTCGAGAAAGGCACGGAGGATATTTATTTTTTATTTTGTTAAAAGGTAATCAAGTGATACGTAGAGTTTAGTCATTTGTATAAGAACACATAGTGATAAAAGTAGTCCAATTTGAAGTCACCTGTGTGGTATAGGGCAGTGCTTTTGAAAACTGTAGTATATGTAAGAATCACCTAGATAGCAAGCTAAAACAGATTCCTGAGTCTCACCCCTACAGACTGTGATTTAGTAGATCAGAAATAGGACCAATATAGGCATTTTCAAAACTCCCCAGTGATGATCATGCTGCTGCTCCACAGATCACGCTTTGAGCAGCTGGTTCAGGCAGATCTGCAACCTAATCCTAGCTGAACTAATTTTAATTGTCTTTTTCTGTAAGTTATTTAAGTTTCTTAAGCCACATTTTCCTCACTTTTACATTAAGGAAAATCATACTGACTTTTGTTGTGAGAACTAAATGAAAAAAAATATATGTTTAAAATGTCTAGTCTGTCATAAGAGCTCATAGTAAGTGCCCCAACTCCACTCTGCTCTCTGTGGAGCCATCCTGTGGAGCTTTATTGATCCCTCCAGTTCTTTTTCCTCAAGATTGCCCCTCTATTCCCATTCTGATGGAATGGAGCAAACTTTAATGCTTCATTCTGACATCTTCCTGAGAAGGTATTGAACTGAAAATTCAGCATTTGAGAGAATTATTTATTATTAAAAATAAGTGATAAGTTCTTTTTATGACACTAGCTCCCTCCTATGTTTATAATACATTAATCATTTTAATGTGCTTTTCAGAGTTATACCATAAAAAAGTTTCATTAGTTCAGACCATTCTGAAAAACTGAAAGTGAGAATTTCAGAAAAGTCAAGGCTGAAGTTGGGCTTTTCACTATTTGTGGAAACAAATATAGTTTAGTGAATATATTGATGTATGAGTATAAAATAATTTTCAGAAATTTATTTACGTTAATTGACATAGTGGACTAAACCAAAGCACTTTAATAGGAAGTTATTTGAATTCTACACATTTTATTTGGTTTATTGTATTGTAACTATGAGCTTAGATTTTCAAATCATCGCTAAACAAAACTTTAATAAAATAAATTTCCATTGATTCAGCTTCAAAAAATCATCAAACCACTTTCATATAGCATTTAAAATAAATGATTTTTAAATATAGCATTTTAAATTTTGGTGTTACCACATATTTTGAATACATTTTATTGAGATGTCTATAAGAAAATGAGTGGTAATGTAGAACTAAATATTCAAATTAATGCATATTAATTATATCTTCAATAAAATGAAGTTAGAGATGAGTTCTTACACTTCTTTTAGTTTGGTAAAAAACAGAGAACATTATTTTTAAAATAATGTTACTTAAATTAACTATTTATATAGCTTTCATTCTAGAAAGAAAGAGAAGGATGATACAATACACTGAAAGCGTTTTGGATTCCACATGATTTAAACTCAAATAATACTTTTCAACATTTTCTCAGACATAGAACACATAAACACATCATTTCAACCAGTACTTAATGTGGATCATATTCTAGTAAAGCCTTATTGATCTATGTTGATGAATGTATTAAGGGATAAAGGAATGTGGAAAATACTTGGATAGCTTTTTCAATTCTATCACTGGAGAAGCACCTTCCTGAATTAACTCTCCTCTCTCTACTTTGCTCTTATCATAGGTTTTAGACTTCACAGGTTTTACATAGTATCTAACTTACAATTTATCATTTTATTTTTTATCTCTGAATGCTTCTTATACAGCCTGGATGATGTTGAAAACTAACTATCCAATGTTTTAATTTCCCTGACTTGTCCTTGGGAAGCTCCTGAAATTTGTTCTCATATTAGTTCCATTTAGCACAGCCCTGTGTTTCCAGGACAAGAAATATCTTTTTATTATATCCAGGACAAGAAATATCTTCTTATTATATCCTGCTCATGAAGACAGGTGCTGGATATTCTGAATTTAAGGGTGTGAATACTTCTTAAGGGTAATGGAAAAAAGTGAAAATCTGCATAACTAATGTTTTTGAAACTTCATGAAATATCTCTTATTGAATTGAAGTGTCTAGAAATTATCTGAAATCACCTCAATGAAATACATAATTATGATATTGATTACTAGTTAGACAAATGAAATAAAAAAATAAAAATGCAAACAAACCTCATTCACATATGATACTCAACCTAGGTATCATCCAGTCCTTTCAGACCTGGGAGATCTTGATAGAACCATTGTAAAATTCTGATTTCAGATCCCGGGAATCTGATTCCAGATCCTGGGGAAGTTCCTTTCCTGATTTTTTGTTCATTATCAGGTGACTTAATGTCTTTACAGCCTCTATTGTTTCCTGAAATTCTATGCTCATGCGACTTGTCTTTTTGCATTGCAATCTCTTGAACATGAAATTCACCACATGCTATACTACAAAATTATTGCAATTAAACAAAATATTTGTGATGCTTTTGGAATTTGTGGAAAGGTTGGGGTTCATGAGAAGTAACATTTCATGCAATTTAAGTCAGGTAGAATCAGTTTTGAATGCTTGTGACTAAAATAACCACAGATAATTTTTTAAAGCTACATATTAAAACCAATTGCAAATTTATGTATTTCTAAGAAGATACAATATAAAATTTTAAAGTTTGCATATGTCGAGTTCCAGTTATGTGGAATAAACAAATATTGTTTTTCATTCTTAGGTAGAAATCCCTAAAAAGGGAGAAATTACAAACAGTTTTTCCTAAAAATGGAAAGGACATAATATTTAATGATATTATAATGACTTTGCATTGAAATTGGTCAAGTTGACTAAGGTGAGATTATTTTCCAGGCTTTCAGGCTACAGTGGGACACAAGAGAAATTATTGTGTGAGTTTTGGAGGGCAGAAGTGATACTCATACTACAAAGGTTAAAGGCACAAAGTTTCAACTGGCCCTCATGGGTTCCAGGACATTCTTGTGGGTTCTAGTATGGTATTTCTTTTCCCCTACCTTAATCCTTCTTTCTTTCCAAACTGCCTGATTGTAGACTTCAGTTCCACATCATACTCAGAGTCAGTGGCTTTACAGATACCTCTTTACTAACTCCCAATATCGGATGCAGAAAAACATCATAACAGGTCTCTTAATATATTTGTATGTACTCAAACATGCTTAAGTTTAAGGCATTAATGTTAATGTTTGCAGCAGTAAAGGGGTTACTGGTAGTCCATGGCATGCATGGCCAATAGTTAATCCAACTATCACTGGTAAATACCTGTAATGAATTGCCTATAATAAGGCAATGGGTGACATATTCTGATATGGTTTGACTGTGTCTCCACCCAAATCTCATCTTGAATTGTAGCTCCCATAATTCCCACATTTCATGGGAGGAACCCAGTAGGAGATAATTGAATCCTAGGGGTGGGTTTTTCCCATGATGGTCTCCTGATAGTGAATAAGTCTCATGAGTTATGTTGGTTTTATAATGGGAGGTTTTCCTGCACACCCTCCTTGTGCCTGCAACCATGTAGGATGTGACTTTGCTCCTCCTTCACCTTCCACCACAATTCTGAGGCTTCATCTATTTGGAACTGTCAGTCAATTAAACTTCTTTCGTTTATAAATTACCTAGTCTTTGGAATATCTTTATTAGCATCATGAGAATGGATTAATACAGGAAATTGGTACCAGTAGAGTACCAGTAGAGTAGCATTGCTGTAAAGACACCTGAAAATGTGGAAGTGACTTTAGAACTGGGTAACAGGCAGAGATTGGAAGAGTGTGGAAACCTCAGAAGAAGATAGGAAAATGTGGAAAAGTTTGGCACTTTCTAGAGACTTGGAGGGCTCAGAAAACAGAAAAATATTGGAGAGTTTGGAACTTCTTAGAGACTTGTTGAATAGCTTTACTCAAAATGCTGATAGTGATATGGACAATAAGGTCCAGGTTGAGTTGGTCTCAGATGGTGTATTAGTACATTTTCACACTACTGATAAAGACACACTTGAAACTGAGAATAAAAAGAGATTCAATTGGACTTATACTTCCACATGGCTGGGGAGGCTTCAGAATCATGGCAGGAGGTGAAAGGCACATCTTACATGGTCATTACAAGAGAAAATGAGGAAGAAGCAAAAGTTGAAACCCCTGATAAACCACATCAGATTTCATGGTACTTATTCACTACCACGAGAATAGCATGGGAAAGACTGACCCCCATGATTCAATTATCTCCCCCTGGGTCCCTTCCACAACACATGGGAATAGTGAGAGTTACAATTCATGTTGAGATTTGGGTGGGGACACAGTCAAACCATATCAGATGGAGATAAGGAACTTGTTGGGAACTGGAGTAAAGGTCACTCTTGCTATGCAGAACTGGCAGAACATTGCCCCTCCCGTAGAGATCTGTGCAACTTTGAACATCACAGGCCTGAAGGCCTAGGAGGAAAAATGGTTTTGTGGGCTGGGTCCAGAGTCCCCCTACTCTATGCAGCATCAGAACATGGTGTCCTGAAACCCAGTTGTTTCAGCTCCAGCTGTGACTAAAAGGGGCCAACATGCATCTCGGGCTGTTGCTTCATATGGTGAAAGTTCCAGCCTTGGTGGCTTACACATAATGTTAGAACTGTGGGTACACAGAATTTAAGAACTGAGGTTTGGAATCACTGCCTAGATTTCAGAGGATGTATGAAAATGCCTGGATATCCAGGTAAAAGTTTGCTGCAAGGTGGGGCCATGATGGAGAACATCTGATAAGGCATTATGGAAGAGAAATGTGTGGTTGGAGCCCCCACACAGAGTCCCCACTGAGGCACTTCCTGATGGAGCTGTGAGAAGAAGGTCATCATCCTCCAAAGCCCAGAATTGTAGATCCATCAACACATTGCATCATGTGCCTGAAAAAGCCACAGACATTCAATGCCAGACTGTGAAAGCAGCCAGGAGGAGAGTTGTACTCTGCAAAACCACAGCGGGGGAGCTGCCCAAGGCTGTGGAAGCCTACCTCTTGCATCAGTGTAATCTGGATATGAGTCTCGGAGTCAAAGGAGATCATCTTGGAACCTTAAAGTTTAATGACTGCCCTATTGGATTTTGGACTTGCATGGGACCTGTAGCCCCTTTGTTTTGCAAATTTCTCTCAGTTGGAGTGGATATATTTACTCAATGTCTTTACCTCCATTGTATCTGGGAAACAATTAACTTGATTTCGATTTTAGAGGCTCAAGGGCAGAAGGGACTTGCCTTCTCTCAGATGAGACTTTGGACCGTAGACTTTTGGGTTAATGATGAAATGAGTTAAAACTTTTGGGGACTGTTGGGAATTCATGACTGGTTTTGAAATGTAAAGTCATCAGATTTGGCAGGGGTCAGGGTGAAATGATATGATTTGTCTGTGTCCCCACCTAAATTTATCTTGAATTGTAGCTCCCATAATTGCCATGTGTCACGGGAGAGACATAGTGGGAGGTAATTGAACCATAGGGGTGGTCTTTTCCATGCTATTCTTCTGAGAGTGAATAAGTATCACAAGATCTGATGGTTTTATACAGCAGAGTTCTCCTGCACATGCTCTTTTTGCCTGCCAGCACATAAGGCATGACTTTGTTCTTCCTCACCTTACACTATAATTGTGACGCCTCCCTGCCATATGGAACTGCAAGTAAATTAAACCTCTTTCCTTTACAAATTACCCAATAATTTACCCAATTATAAATTACCCAATATTGGGTATGTCTTTATTAGCAGCATGAGAAAGGACTAACACATATTCTCTACCACAGAACACATAAGTGGAAAATAAGAGTGATGTAAAGTTATCACAGGATCCAGTTGGAAACCTCTGTGGCTGGTGGGACCTTTTACCTGAGCACTGCTCATGCCCAGTGGGCTTGTTCCACTTACTCTGCCCATCAGGTTGTGCTCAGCTCATGCTACTGGCCTGGATCTCACACCTGTCAATTGCAAGCCAGGCATGGAGAGGCAAAGTGTGTATGAGTGAGTGAGCATGGGGTCCACACACAGTCAGGCACACTGGTTCTTGCAATGAAGCAGGCAGCTCCAGATGCTGGTACAGGTGCTAGCTCTGTGCAAGGCTGCAGTTGGACGAGATGTACTGCATGTGGCTTCCGCTACAGATACTTGCATCTGGATGAGGGGAGTGCGGTGGCATCCGGCAGCTTGGAGACAACAGGAACTGCAGAACCGCAAAGAGAGTGTCACAGCCCTGGCTCAGGGAGCCCTTAGATCTGGGCTTCCCAAAGAGCTGCAGCTCTTCTCTCCTTCTCATTGCTCACACCTGCAATGTGGTGAGCAGTGTAGGGGAGATAGTGGCATGTTTTAATCCTGTTTGTGTTAAAGCTCTTTTAGTCCTGCCACTTAGTGGATCCCGAGTTCTTGTCCCACATCCAGAAAGAATGAGGTATACAGACAACTGGAGGGTGAACAAGGCAGAGAGGAGCTTCATTGAGCAGCATAACAGTTCTCAGGAGACCTGAAGTGGCTAGCTCCCTTCCACAGGGAAGTTGTCCTGACATCTGTGCAGCCGCCATTGGAAAGGAGACCTGGAGTTGGTAGCTCTAATCCCCAGGCAGGCTGTCCCATCATCCACCCAAAGTCTGACTGAGTCTGGGGTTTTTATGCATTTCAGAAGAGAGAATGTACAAGCTGATTGATTGTTGGGTGGCCATGGGTAGGCCCAGAAAATACACCATACGTTCTAGTCTGTGGAACTAGAAGCCCAGTCCCCAGGCTTCAGGCCATCACTGGCTTGAAGGTGGGGTTTCATGGGGACCCACCCCTTTCTGCTCAGGAGCCTGTCTGCCTCCTGCCTCCATCAACCTGCAGCCCACGGTGGCCCACAGTGCCCAGGCTGTTCATGTCAAGTGGTGTCTGCAGGCCCACACCAAACTGCTCTTAGCCTCACCTCAGTCTCCCTCCCATGCTCGTTGGTGCCCAAAGTCTGGAGGGGGCTGAAGTGGCAGGGGGCTGGTGTGTTAACACAGCTCCGAGTGTGTGCACAACCAGCAAAGTCATGACAGTGCCTGGGCTTGGCCTCAACTTTGCTCCAAATCAGAGCAGGTATCAAGAGTGGGGAGAGGCCAGGCAGTCGGAGCAGGTACTTCTGAGCCTGCAGGGGCAGGGACCTTCCCATGTCCCCAAGAGCACAGAGATGCCCGGGTCCACAGCCACAGCTGGGCAGCTGCAGCTGTGCCTGGGAGGACAGGGTTCCTGCCCCTCCAACTCAGAAGCCGTCAAGGCTCCCACCAGCTCTGTGAGTGCACAGCCCTGACTGTACCTCCCCTATTGTAGCTGGCACCATGACAGTGGCCACTCCAGACAGACTACTGCTGCCATCAAAGTTAATTGGTTGTTTCTGCCCTGGAGAATTTAGGGAAATAAAATGTTAAAACCAGGGCTTTCAGATTTCAACTCAAGGAGCCTGAAAGCATCTATAAGTGCCCTGAAGCTAAGTTTTATCTCCTGTGTGAGTAGAGGTGATATTTCTGAGAAGAAAATTCAACGTCTAGTCCTGCAGATTAAAATAATACTGCAAATTAAATTCACAATTTTTAATAAAGCTAGAGAAATGATTAGAAAGAAATCCAAAAGTAAAATTTGGGATGGGGACATCTGAACAGATTCCAATGAAGCTGGGGACCTTGAACAAGAATTTTTTTCTGTACCTTCTTTGCCTGTAGAATCAGCCCTTCAACCTTGTCTGAGGAGAATAGTCTGCCCTTGACTGAAAAAATCTGTAATTTATTCCTGTGAGGCAGTTACCTTGCAAGATATTGCTGATCTCTCTTCAAGGTCTTTTGCTACCACCCTCTTGGTGTCTAGATCCATAATCAGATTCAACTTTTATCAGGCCCCAAAAGATCTAAGATACAACTGGGGATCCATGAGGAAATATACTCCACACTAAAATAAGTGCATGGTTTTTCAAATACGTATCAACTGAAGGCTGGGGAATATGTGTGGGAATACATGATAAGAAGAAGGGATTAAGATTGAAAGAACATATGGTTGAATTTCAGAATCATTCTTTTAGCTCGAGAAGCTAATAATGGTTCAAATAGTTTGCTTGTTTGGTTGACTGCAGTAAGGATCCACAGGTGGCTTATACTCAATTAAGTTAAATGCCAAAACTTCTTTGTTATACTATAGATCAATTAAGGTACTCAGAGGTTTATGGAGATTGCAATGCCAGAGGAGATTTATCACATGAGACTTGCTAATTGTGAAATATAATATATGAAATGGCACCACTCTGATTCACAGCTCTAAAATGGAGCCAGGAAACCATTCTAAGAAGATTTACCTGCATGGTTTATAATCTTGCAGAACAGAAATTTGACATGAACTTCTGAATTGGGTGAAACCACCACTTTCACAACATTCTGGAAAACAGCTGAATTTAGCAGTGCTGCAACCCCTGAACAGCAACAACCAATACTATGGGCTCATATACCAAGCCAGCCATCTCCACCAATAAGTTTTTTTTTTTTTTTTTTTTCCTCTGGAAATGGAGTCTTGCCCTAGAGTGAATGCACTGGCATGATCTTGGATCACTGCAAACTACACCTCCCAGATCCAAGTGATTCTCATGCCTCAGCCTCCCGAGTACCTGGGATTACAGGGGTGTGCCACTACACCCGGCTAATTTTTGTATACTTAGTAGAGATGGGGTTTCACAGTGTTAGCCAGGCTAGTCTCGAACTCCTGAGCTCCATTGATCCTCCCACCTCAGCTTCTCAAATTGCTGGGATTACAGGCATGAGCCACCATACCCAGATCTACCAACAATTCTTTCAAAATAAATTCTGTGATTACCTTCAGTGTCCTTTTAGAAACTCCTCTCTCTGGAAAACAATTTGGCTAGAAGCCGAATGTCTTCAGAATTTGTGATTGCTAAGATCCCAGTAAGCACTTTGCTTTATTTCTTTGTAGCTGGTTTTTCACCTCTTCCATCTTGACATAATCTACCCCTTTGAGAGTCTAGAGAATGTGTTCTTCACTACAGCCATAATAAATAAATTTGTGAGAAAAGTCTTATCTTCCTTCAACAGCTCTGTGGTCACTCTTCTCCACAGGTCAGAAATTACAGTAGAAACTACTACCATTAAACTGGGATACCTATATGCACTGGGGATAATAGAATCCCAGTGTGCTGGGGCCAAATGGCAGCAGTTTATCACCACAGAAAGGATGATTATAGTTATGGTAATGGACAGTGGAATAAAAGCAGTAATCAGAATAGTCTGACCTGTGGAGATGTTTGGTGTTGGCTAGTTGATCATGATATTTCTAGAGTAAAACAGATGGACAGAAAATTAAAATGTTTCTTGATCTATATAATCGGGAAACCTCTAGGTCTAGTGAACAAAATTCTGACTTGATTAACCAACATAAAGAGCCATGATTCCTTGTTCGTTCAACTCCCTTATTTGAACCAACTCATCGACCCAGAGCTCCATCAATCAACTGATTGGTGGGCTTCTTGAGGAAGAATCCTCATGCACTGCCAAATATCTATAGTGTTAATCTTCCTCCTTGCCTTTCCTAAAGAGAGCTGCAGCCATTTTGCAGAAAGACAGTGAATTAAGGAAGGGGGAATAACAAGACATTTTAACCAGACACTGGATCTGAACTGAAACTAAGTTATATAGTCACCTAGTCACTGTAGTTAAATATAGTCAGCGTACAATGTAATGGTCATGTGATTGAGGAAGTTCGGTCCCAATGGGTCCTTAAACCCACTCTATGGCTATTTCTCCAGTTCTAAAATGTATAATTGAACTACGCATAGTTAACAGCTGGTCCACTCTCTACACTGGTTCCCTATTTATAACGTAAGAGCTATTTGATAGCAAAGATCAAGTAGAAACCACTAGAATAGCCTCTATATACAAATAAAATAAACCAAAATAAAAGCAATATCCCATTTCTAGGGGTGGTGATTTGTAAAGACTGATGACATGATCAAAAACTTGGGAAAGGCAGGGTGGTGATTTATTTTATATTTCTGAGGGTTGAAAGTCTGAAAGATTTCGAGTAGATTCCATAATAAGGCTTTTGGGAGGCCCTTTTTAGGATATGTGTTATGATATTGTGAAATATATACCTGATCTTTGTCTCAGTTTCCTGGCATACAACTCCTGAAATTCTTGGAATTTTCTAAGTGATAAGTGTCTTTTTGTATGCTAATGGGTTGACTGATGATTGGCAGCCTCTAGGTAGCTTCAGGTTGAGGTCTGCTCACAGGGAACACCAAGGCGGGATTAGAGGATTGGGACTCTCAGCCCCAACTCCACCCTCTGGGGAGCGGAGAGAGCCTGAAGGTTAAACTGATTACCAAGGGTCAATTATTTCATCAATTATGCCTACATAATGAAGCCTTCATAAAAGCCCAAAGGACAGAGTTCAGATGAGCATCAAAATAGCTGAACACTTTTGGAGGTTCCTGATGATGGCATGAATTTTCTGTACCCCATCTCCCATTTGTCACCCTATGCATCTCTTCATCTGTGTCCTTGGTAATATCCTTTATAATAAACTAGTAAGTAAAGGTTGCTTGAGTTTTGTGAACCAACCTAGCAAATTAATTGAACCTGAGGAAGGAGTTGTGCAAACCTCAATTTATAGTCAGTAGGTCAGAAGAACAGGTAAAGCAACTGAGACTTGTAATTCACATTAGAAGTGGGGCACAGTCTTGTTACTGGAAAGGGGTCCCAATCCAGACCCCAAGAGAGGGTTCTGGGATCTCACACATGAAAGAATTCAAGGCAAGTCCAGAAAGTGAAAGTAAGCTTGTTAAGAAAGTAAGTGAATAAGAGAATGGCTACTTCATAGACATAAACCCAAGAGCTGCTGTTTACCCATTTTTATTGTTCTTTCTTGATGATATGCTAAACAAGAGGTAAATTTTTCATGCTTCCCCTTTTAGATCATATAGGGTGACTTCCTGATGCTGGTGGGAGTGTAGCAGTGAGAACACCAAAAGTCACTCTCATAGCTATCTTTGGCCAGTTTCTTTACTGCAACTTGTTTTATCAGCAAGGTCTTCATGACCTGTATTTTGTGCTGACCTCCTATCTCATCCCATGATTTAGAATGCCTTAACCCACTGGAAATGTAGCCCGGTAGGTCATAGCCTCATTTTACCCAGTCCCTATTCAAGACGGAGTTGCTCTGGTTCAAAAGCCTCTGATATTACGAGACTGAGTCCTCAACATGTGGGATCTGATGCTATCCCCAGGTAGATAGTGTCAGGTAAATTAGAGCATACCTAGCTGGTGTCATCTGAAGAACAGATTATTTGTTGGTGGGTAGAAAACCCTGCAAACTTTTTGGAGATCAGAAGTCACAGAAGTCTTCTGTGTTGATTGTTGTGAGAACAGAGGAAAAACTGTTTTTTTTTTTTTTTCTTTTTCCTACTGATGTGTATTTTGCATATGAAAGGACATAAATGATTAGAGACTAGAGATTGATCTATAGTCAACAGCCTCCTAAATGGTCCCTAGTGATCCCTACTCCTTGATATCTATGTCTTTAATAACCTCTACTTGATAGTTGACTTGATTTTGTGATGTTTTTCTAATGAATATAATATGGCATAAGTAATACCACTTTTGAGATTAGGTTATAAAATTATCACTTTTAAAATCTTGGGTGTTCTCTCTGTTCTCCTCACCCAGGTCAGTCATTCTAGGGAAAGCCAGGTAACCTCTCCTGAAGGCACTTGGGCAGTCCAGGGAGAGGCCTGCGTGGCAAGAGATTGAAGTCTTTGGCTGACAACAGTGAGGAACTGAGGTTTGTCCACAACCATATTGATGAAAGTGAAAGCATATACTCTCCAATCAAGCATTCAGATGAGTCTATAATTCTAGTCTGCATCTTTCTTGAAGAGATTTTGAGCCAGAACTGATTAGCCACACTACTCTCACATTCCTGATCCAGAGAACCCATGAGGCTATAAATATTTCTTGTTATAAACTGATATGTTTTGGAGTAATTTGTCATACAGCAATAGATAACTAGTATAGTTCCTCTGACAAATAAGCAACATTTTCATTCTATCTATATAGGTCCCATGTAGCAATAGTGGAATGGAACCAATCTCAAATGTGGCAATCAAATGAAAAACTAACCAAAGAAACAGTAGATGATAACTTTTGGGTCATGTTAAGAAGACAGAAACCCAATCAGTTGTTCCTTTTAACCACATTAGGTCAAAATTACTATTTTCCTGAATGAATTGCTATTCAAGTTTAACTACAATGTCTTCTCCATCCATAACTTATTGCCTAACGCATGCAAAAAAAATTTGTGTGAAAAAATATATTAGCATAATGACTAAATATGACAATTTTGCAATATTTTCTTTATGGAAATAATTTTGAGAACCTAGTTTTATTTAATATATATATTTTTTTACTCTAGATCTTTATTTTCAGTCCTAGATGCCATCACTTCCTCCTATTTTACAAGTACTTATTTCTTTTTAAAATATACTTACTATTACTTATTATTTAAAATAATTCTTCCAACTAAATGATATGAGATGGGTTTTGCACACATTAGGATTTTGTTCTGTAAATAACTGTGTGAACTGGTCATAGGGCAATTTTGATTTACTCAAGTTAGTGGCAAACAAATAATTTGATTTTAAAGTACTGTGATAAAATAACACAATACACACATATATGTATTGCATATATATTATGTATGTAGTTGTATATTATACATATTATTATATATATTATATATATGGAGATGTAGAGAAAATAATTTCCATGTCAGTCTAAAAGAATAATTTATCAGTCTAAAGAGATAAGTTTCTTTAGAAAAATATTATTTAACACATTGCAGAGTGTCTGTTATGTGCCAGACACTGTAGGTGATTGCTAAGCAATAATGAACAAAACTGTGATTCAGTTCCTCATGGAGTCTACATTTTAACAAAGAAAGATTAGACTAAATAATAATCAGAGTAATCACATAAAAATAGTATAAGTTATGGGAAAAATGGAACCAGAAAAGTGAGTCGAATAGAGTGACAAGACACACGCACACGTATGTTCATTGAGGCACTATTCACAATAGCAAAGACTTGGAATCAACCCAAATGTCCATCAGTGACGGACTGGATTAAGAAAATGTGGCACATATACACCATGGAATACTATGCAGCCATAAAAAAGGATGAGTTTGTGCCCTTTGTAGGGACATGGATGCAGCTGGAAATCATCATTCTCAGCAAACTATCCCAGGAACAGAAAACCAAACACCACATGTTCTCACTCATAGGTGGGAACTGAACAATGCAATCACTTGGACTCGGAAAGGGGAACATCACACACCAGGGCCTATTAAGGGCGGGGGGGGGGGAGGAGGGATTGCTTTGGTAGTTATACCGGATGTAAAGGACGAGTTGATGGGTGTTGACGAGTTGATGGGTGCAGCACACCAACATGGCACAAGTATACATATGTAACAAACCTGCACGTTATGCACATGTACCCTAGAACTTAAAGTATAATAATAAAAATAAAATTAAAAAAAATTTTTTAAAAGAGGTCATTGGGAAAGGGGACATTGCATAAAGACGGAAAGGGTTTGAGGAGGAGAGCTATCTAGCTGTTAGGAGAAAGAGCATTGCAGGCAGAGGGAGTGGCCATTGCAAATGCTCTAAAGCCGGAGCAGTCCTGGGATATTCATGGAACTGTGAGGCAGGAAACCTCATAAATGTTGGCCAAATCCTGCAGGCCTTGTGAGTCCATTTTGAGGACTTTGGCTTTTATTCTACGTAAACAAGGCTTTATACATAACAGTTATATTATCTGATAGTTGTTACAAAGGAGTATACCTTCTTCTACTTTAAGAATAAACTGTGAGGGGAGTGGTAAATTTGCAGCAGGGACACTTCTCAGAATTATTATCTCTTGCAATAATTCTGCTAAAGTAATATTAACTCTAACTATGGAAGTAGAATTGAAAGCAATAAGAAGGAAGTGGATCCTGGTTAGATTTGAAGATAAGGTTTTTTGGAAATACATTGGGTGTAAGAGAGAGGAAAAATGCCATATAACTTTAAAATTTGGAGACAGAGCAAGTGAAGGATGAAATTACTATCAAGTGAGATGTGTTTATCAGAGTAGTTTTAGAAGGGAAATGAGGAATTCAGTTCCAGACATGTTGAGATTAAACTATTTGTAGACAAATGAAATTGCCAATTTGTCATGTCAATTTGGATATGAATGAAGAGTTCAACAAACAATCCAGAATAAACTGATAAACTCAGGATTTTTGGACACTTGAATAATATTCAAAATTGTGAAACTACAGAATAATATCACTGAGAAAATGAGTTCAGATATAGAGAAGATAAGATAACAAAAGAATGAGCCTAGGAACTTCTAACATCAAAGTAGAGAAAATAAAGGATATTCTAAAACATAAATAGAAAGTAATAAGTAGTAAAATAGACCAGTGAGAAGCTATTGAGTTGTGATCAATAAAGTAAACTTGGAGGAACAAGAAGATCAAAGTATTAGAAAGCTCGAATACTCAAATAATGCAGAAATTCTAGAATAAAAACAAATTTTCTGTCTTTTTTTAAAGGGACCAGTTGTCTTTTATATTTTTTTGGAAAGTTTGTCTTCCGGATTAACAAAATCGCACCTGCTGGTGTGGGTGACACCTTTGGCCACTATACACTTGGCCCCAAGAAGAGACCACTTCAAGCCATCACCCAGCTGTCAAGCAAGGGACAAAGGGACAGCTACACAGACTCAGGGCCCATTAACAGTACAAAACAGAGCAAACCAAATTCAAGGCTTCTCTTATTTCTGTAACACTTTAACTTTTCGGAGACATTCACATTCATTTCCATTGTGTGCTCAAATGACCCTTGATGTTTCTGTCATCATCCACAACTCTGAAGAAAAATCTATGAATAAAATGTTAGGTCACTTGCCAAAAGTCAAAGCTCATTTGGCAGAGTTGAAAAGAAACTCAAGCAGCGGTATTTTACTCTATTTCTAAGATTTTGTTTTCTTGTTTCTGTCCTATTTTCAAACTATATAGAAGTTCATTTGTTGGGTTTCTGAAGCCAACTCTAATTTTCCAGTCTTTGGTTGATAGTTTTTCTTTCCTAGAAAAGCAAAGTTGCTCTTTCTTCTGACAAGATGGCATACTGCCATTACAATATCCTTTAATAAACAAACACATCTATTCAATGTCACAACAAATTAGAAAGTACTTATTTCTGTTCAGTGAGCTAGATGAAATCAATAATCACTGGGGAGTTGCCACTATAATTCATTAGAGGCATTCACTGGCCCTCAGTAATCAGCTCAGAGAATGGAGCCAAAGTCTGAGTTATCTGGGGAGAGGAAGTAAGATCAAATATCTCAGCTCAAGTGAAAATAGTATCTAATAATCATTACATTACACACTTTTAGACTTCAAAGTAAAGTTCCTTCTAAATAATAGAAGAAATGACTTTGGAATCACCTATCAAATTTCAGAATGCAATTTATCATTTAAAAACTAAATCACAAAGTCAAAATCTAAAAGAAATTGTAGCAACCTCTTTTTGTTTTTTGTAAATTATATTCTGATACTCTGATCTTCTTCATCCCCCAAGTTTGCTTTATTGATCACAACTTAGCAGCTTCTTACTGGTCTATTTTACTACTTACTACCTTCTATTTATGTTTTAGAATATTCATTTTTTTCCCTCTACTTCAATGTTAGAAGTTCCTGGGCTCATTTTTTGGTTATCTTATCTTCTCTATATCTAAATTTATTTTCTCAGTGATATCATTCTGTAGCTTCACAATTTTAAATGTTATTCAACTGTGAAAAAATCCTGAATTTATCAGTCTATTCTGGATTGTTTGCTGAACTCTTGGCTCAAACCCAAATTGACATGACAAATTGGCAATTTCATTTATATGTCTAAAAATATTGTAAATCGACATGTCTGGACTCTTAGCTTACACAAAAATCAACTCTATATTAATGACCTAAACATAAGTCATGATATCATAAAACTTCTAGAATAAAATAAAGGGGGAAAGTTCCTTATTATTGATCTTGTCAGTATTTTTTTCGATATAACACCAAAACTCAGGCAATAAAAGCACTAATAATCAAGTGGGAATATATCAAATCAAAAAGCTTCTGGAAACAATTAACAAAATTACAAGGCAAAATACAGATTGAGAAAAATATTGGCAAATCATATATCTGATAAATGTTTAATATCCCAAATTCATAAGAAACTCATACAATGCAACAGCAAGAGAAACCCAAATAATCAGATTTTTTTAATTGATCAAAGGACCTAAGTAAACATTTCTCTGAAGACATAAAAACGGCCAACAGGTATGGGAAAAGGTGTTCAACATCGCTAATGATCAGGAAAATGCAAATCAAATCATAATAAAATATTACCTCACACCTGTTTATGATGGCTATCATACAAAAGACAAGAGTTAACAAATGTTGGTGAGGATGTGGAGAAAAGAGAACTCCTGTACACTGCTATTGAGAATGTACATTGTAAATTGTTACAGCCATTATAAAAGCATATGAAAGTTTCTCCAAAAATGTAATGGATTTTTTAAGTTAACATTTATTGTAATAACAACAAAAGTATATAAACATGAATAATTATATACCTTCTTTAACCCAAACCAAAATTTCCAATTTATATTCCTTGAGAAAACCAATGTTACATAATTATAAATTATAGTATATTGTCTTAAACACTTTTAATATCTCTAAAGTGTACATATATGCACACATACACATACATATACACAGGAAATCCATTGTTGAATGAAAATTAGTTTGTTTCAGAATTATAAATTCGAAGAGTCAACAGTTTTTGTTTAAAGAAACAGGATCACAACATTTAAGTATAATATACTCTCAAATTATAGCTATTCTGGTATAGTCTAGCAAAATATGATGGAGAAAATTGAAATGTGTTACTTGATTACCTATCAATCCAGGGGGATGAGAAAAGTGTCTGTATCATGCATCCAAATATGCAGGTATCTGAATAATGGGAAAAGAGTATATAAACCAAGAAAGAACCTATGTGAAGGTAATGTTGAATGATTAATTAAACTTTGATTTTCCTTAAAATTGTCCAGATCATTTTATAAATCAATAATTGATTTATTCCTTATTTGCCCTATTTTCCTCTTGCATATATTGCCATAGTAGTATATAAAATCTATTTTAAAATCATCAGGGACATTTTGAGATATATGTACATTTAAAAGAAATTCCATTTAATTTTAAATTTAGGGGGTACATGTGCCTGCTTCTAATAAAGGTATATTGAATGGTGCTGAGGTTTGGGCTTAAACTGATCCCATCACCAAGACAGTGAACATGGTACCCAATAGGAAGTTTTTCAGCCCTTCCCCTCTCTATTCCTCCATTCTTTGGGAGTACTGAGTGTCTTTTGTTCCCATCTTTATGTCCATGTGTACTGAAAATTTAGCTCCTACTAACAAGTAAAAAAAAAAAAAAAAAAAAAAAAAAACATGATTTTCTGTTTCTGCAATAGTTTGCTTAGAATAATGGCCTCCACCTGCATCCGTATTTCTGGAAAAGGTGACTTCTGTTTTATGGCAGCATAGCATTTCAACATGTGTATGTACCGTATTTTCTTTATGCAATCCACCATTAATGGGCTCCCAGATTGATTCTATGTCTTTGCTATTGTAAATAGTGCTACAATGACCGTATGGCTGCATGAGTCTTTTTGGTAGAATGGTTGCATTTTACTTTGGGTACATACCCAGTAATAGGGTTCCTTGATCAAAGGGTAGTTTTATTTTTAGTGCTTTGAAAAATCTCCAAACAGATTGTGATCGTTAATATTGAGTGTCAACTTGACTGGATGGAAGGATGCAAACTATTGTTCCTGAGTGTGCCTGTGAGGGTGTTGCGAAAAGAGATTAACATTTGAGTCAGTGGACTAGGAAAGGTAGACCCTCCCACAGTCTGGGTGAGCACAATCTAATCAGCTGCCTGCGTGACCAGAAAAAAAGAAAAGCAAGCAGAAGAACATGGAAAGATGAGACTGGAGTAGTCTTTCAGCCTACATCTTTCTCCTATACTGGATGCTTCCTGCCCTCAAATATCGGACTCCAAGTTCTTCAGCTTTGGCCTTTCAATCACACACTGATGGCTGCACTGTCAACTTTCCTACTTTTGAGGTTTTGGAACTCATACTGGTTTGCTTGTTCCTCAGCTTGCAGGCAGCCTATTGTGGGACCTCACCTTGTGATCCTGTGAGTCAATACTCCTTAATAAACTTCTCCTTTACACATACATTTATCTTATTAGTTCTGTCCCTTTAGAAAACCCTGACTAATACACTGATTTTCACATGGGCTGAACTAATTTACATTCCCATGAACGCGTACAAGCATTTCCTTTTCTCTGCAACATTGCCAACATTTGCTATTGCTTGACTTTTTAATAATAGCTATTTTAACCGAAGTGAGATGGTATCTCTTTATGAATTTATTTTCATTTCTCTGATAATTAGTGATGTTGAGCAATTTTTATGTTTTTTGGCTACTTGTATGTCTTCTTTTGAAAAGTGTCCATGTCTTTTGCCCACTTTTTAATGGTTTTTGTTTTTCTTATCAATTCACTTAAGTTTCTTATTAATTCTAGATATTAGTCCTTTGTCAGATGCATAGATAGCAAATATTTTATTTCATTCTTTAGGCTGTCTGTTTATTGAGAGCTGCTTTTGCTGTGCAGAAGATCTTTAGTTTAATCAAGTCAAATTTGTCTATTTTCATTCTGTTGCATTTTTTAGGGGGAGTAAGGTTTCATCATAAGTTCTTTACTGGACCATTATCTAGAAGAGTACTTCCTAGATTTACATCTAGAATTTTTATAGTTTGAGGTCTTATGTTTAAGTCTTTAAACTATTTTGAGTTAATTTTTGTATGTGGTAAGAGGTAGGAGGCCCAGTTTCATTCTTGTGCATATAGCTAGCCAGTTTTCTCAGCACCATTTATCAAATAAGGTGTCCTTTCTCCATTGTTTATTTTTTTTCAGCATTGTCAAAGATGAGTTGGTCTTAGGTCTGTTGCTTTATTTTAGGGGTCTTTATTCTGTTTCATTGGTCTATGTGTCTAATGTTGTGCCAGGTTTTGGTATTGTAGCCTTGTAATAGAGTTTAAAGTCAGATAATGTGATGCCTGTAGATTTTTTTCTGTTTGCTGAGGATTGCTTTGCCTCTTCAAATTCTTTGGTGGTTCCAATGAATTTTAGAGTAGTGTTTTTTTTCTATTTCTCTGAAAAATGATGTTAATAATTTGATAAGAATTGCATTGTATCTGTAGAATGTTTTAGGCAATACGGCCATCTTAACAATATTGATTCTTCCAATCCATGTGCATAGACTGCTTGTTTGTGTTGTCTCTGATTTCTTTCAGCAGTATTTTGTAGTTCTCCTTGCAGAGGTGTTCAACCTCCTTGGTTAGGTATATCCCTGGTGTGTGTGCATGCATGTGTGTGCGTTTATTATAAATGGAATTGTGCTCTTGATTTGGTTCTTAGCTTTAATATTATTGGTGTATAGAAATGCTACAAATTTCTGTGTCTTGATTTTGTATCCTGAGACTTTCTTAAGTAGTTTATAAGGTCTAGGAGTTTTTGTTGAAATCTTTAAGGTTTTCTAGATGTGAAATCATATTGTCAGTGAAGAGATAACTTGACCTCATCTTTTCCTGTTTAAATGCCTTTTGTTTCTTTCTCTTGCCTGATTGATCCAGCTAGGACTTCCATGTTAAACAGAAGTGGTGAGAGTGAACATCCTTATCTTTTCCAGTTTCTAAGGGGAATGCTTCCAGTTTGTGCCTATTCATTATGATGTTGGCTATGGGCTTGACACAGGTGGCTCTTATTATTTTGATGTATATTCTTTCAATGTCTCGTTTGTGAAGAATTTTTATCATAAAGTTATGTTAGATTTTATTGAATGCTTTTTCTGTGTATTGAGATTATAATAGGTTTTAGTTTTTAATTTTGTTTATGTGGTGAATCATATTTATTGATTTGCACATGTTGAACCATCCTTGCATTCCAAAAATAAAGCTCACTTGATCATAGTGAATTATGTTTTTGATGTGCTGCTGGATTCAGTTTGCTGGTATTTTCTTGAAGATTTTTATATCTATTTTCATCATGAATATTGGGCTCTAGTTTTCTTTTTTGTTGTGTGTTTGCTACATTTTGGTATTAGGGTGATGCTGGTTTCACAGAATGAATTAAGAAGAAGTCCTTCCTCCTTGATTTTTTTGGAATAATTTCTGTAGGATTGGTACCAGTTCTTCTTTGTACATCTGGTCGAATCTAGCCATTAATCTAGCCAGAACTTTCATGGTTGATAGTTTTTTTTAATTTTTGATTTAATTTCATTAGTCATTATTAGTCAGTTCAGGATTTCTATTTCTTCCTGGTTCAATCTTGGGAGGTTGTGTGTTTCCAGGAATTTATTCGTTTCTTCTAAATTTTATATTTTTTGTGCGTAGAGATGTTCATATTAGTCTCTTAGGCCATTCTGTATTTCTGTGGAATTGGATGTGATATCACCTTTGTTATTTCAGTCTTTGCTTATTTGGATTTTCTCTTTATTTTTCTCTGTTAATCTAGATCACTGACTGTTAATGTTGTTTATCCTTTCAGGTAAGCAACTTTTAATTTAGCATATCATTTATATATATATATATACATACACACACACATATATGGGTGTGTATATATATATACACACACACACACACAAATATATATATTTGGTTTGCAATTTCATTTAGTTCTGCCCTGATTTTTTCTTTACTTTTGCAAGCTTTAAGTTTAGTTTATTCTTGCTTTTCTAGTTCCATTAGGTGTGAGGTTAGGTTGTTAATTTGAGATATTTCTATCTTCTTGATGTAGATGTTTCATGCTGTAAACTTGTCTCTTAACACTGCGTTTGTGATATCCCAGAGGTTTTGTATGGTATATCTCCATTTCATTTGTTTCAATGAATTTTTTTATTTCTGTCTAGATTTTGTTTACACAAAAGTCATTCAGGAGTAAGTTGTTTAGCTTCCATGGATTTGTGTGGTTTCAAGAGTTTCTGTTGGTATTAATTTCTATTTTTATTGAATTGTGCTCCAAGGAGACACTTGATATTATTTTGAACATGTTTAATTTATTGAGACTTGCTTTATGACCAAGCAAGTAGTCAGTATTCAAGTATGCTCTATGTGCAGATGAAAAGAATGTATATTCTGAGGTTTTGGGGTATATTATTGTGTAGATGTCTATTACATCCAATTTTTAAAATGTCAAATTTAAGTCCAGAATTTTTTTGTTAGTTTTCATTCTCAGTGTTTTGTCTCATAATATCAGTGGGGTATTAAAGTCTGCCACTGTTATTTTGCAGCTGTCAATTTTTTTTTTTTTTAGATATAGAAGTATACTATTTTTATAAATCTGGTTGCAACAGTGTTGGGTGTATATAAATTTAGAACAGTCAAATGCTCTTCTTGAATTGAATCCTTCATCATTATGCAATGCCTTTCTTTCTCCTTTGTTACCATTTTTGGATTAAAGTCTATTTTATCTGATACCTGCTCTTTTTTGCTTTCCATTTGTTTGATAGTTCTTTCTCCATCCCTTACTTTGAGTATATGTGTGTCATTACATGTCAGATCATCTCTTGCATGCAGCAGAAAAATAGGTCTTTATTTTTAATCCAATTTGTCACTCTATGTCTTTTATTGAGTTATTTTGACTGTTTATATTCAAGGTTAATATTGATATAGAGTTTTTATTCTTGTCATAGTATTGTTAGCTAGTTGCCTCATAGTCTCATTTGTGTAATTCATTTATAGGATCTGTGGGCTATGTACTTGTGTGCTTTTGTGGTAGCAAGTATTTTTCTTTCATTTCCATGTTTAGAGTTTCCTTAATTATCTCCCGTAGGTTTGGTCTGGTGGTGACAAATTCCCCTAGCAATTGTTTGTCTTGGATAGATTTGATTTCTTCTTCATTTATGAAGCCTACTTTGGCAGGATATAAAATTCTTGGGTGGCATTTCTTTTTTTAAAGAATGCTAAAAATATGCACCCCTCCCCCACCCCACCATCTTTTCTGGCTTTCTGGTTTCTGCTGAGAAGTCAACTGTTAGTCTGATGGGTTCCCCTTTATTGGTTATATGATTCTTTTTTCTTTCTTTTTTTTTTAAATTAATTTATTATTATTATACTTTAAGTTGTAGGGTACATGTGCATAATGTACAGGTTTGTTACATATGTATACTTGTGCCATGCTGGTGTGCTGCACCCATCAACTTGTCATTTACATCAGGTATAACTCCCAATGCAATCCCTCCCCCCTCCCCCCTCCCCATGACAGGCCCCTGTGTGTGATGTTCCCCTTCTTGAGTCCAAGTGATCTCATTGTTCAGTTCCCACCTATGAGTGAGAACATGCGGTGTTTGGTTTTCTGTTCTTGTGATAGATTGCTAAGAATGATGGTTTCCAGCTGCATCCATGTCCCTACAAAGGACACAAACTCATCCTTTTTGATGGCTGCATAGTATTCCATGATGTATATGTGCCACATAAAAGATGACCATTCCCAAGACATATAGTCATCAGAATATCCAAGGTCAAACCAAATGAAAAAAAAAATCTTAAACACATCTAGAAAAAAGAATCATTTTCTTAATCCAAATGTCCATCAGTGACAGATTGGATTAAGAAAATGATTCTTTTTTCTAGATGTGTTTAAGATTTTTTTTTCATTTGGTTTGACCTTGGATATTCTGATGACTATATGTCTTGGGAATGGTCATCTTTTATAGTATCTTGGAGGAGTTCTCTGGATCTTGTATCTGCATGTGGAACTCTCTAACAAGATTAGGGAAATTCTCTTGAATTATATCCTGCAATATGTTTTCAAAATTGCTTGCTTTCTCTTCTTGTCTCACAGGAATGACTACAAGTTGAATATTTGGTCACTTTACATAATCTCATATTTCTTGAAGGCTTAATTCATTTCTTAAAATTCTTTTTTATTTATTTTTGATTAACTAGGTCAATTTGAAGGACTTGTTTTCAGACCTTGAAATTCTTTCTTTTGCTTGATCTAGTCAATTGTTAAGGCTTTCTACTGTATTTTGAAATTCCTGTAGTGATATTTTTTCAAATTCCAGGAGATCTATGTGGTTCTTTCTTATTTTAGCTATGTCATCTTTCAAATCTCAAATCAATTTCATTTATTTTTTTATAGTGGATTTCAACTTTCTCTTGGCTCTCATAGTTTCTTTGCCATCTATATTATAAATTCTATATCTGTTATTTCAGACATTTTATTCTGGTTGGAATTTATTTCTTGGGAGCTAGTGGGACCCTTTGGCTGTAATAAAACATGCCAATTTTTTATATTGCCAGAGTTCTTGTGCTGATTCCTTCTCATTTGAGAGAGCTGATGCTTCCTTTTTTGTGAATTTGTTATTATTTGAATGGTGCTTCTTGATTTTTTATTCCTTTTTTCTATTGGGGGTATAACTGCAATGTATATTGTGTATGATCAACTGGCTTCATTTCTTTTATTTTCTCAGGGTGTCAAGTCTCCGAATAGGTTCCTTGGTTACAGATAGATTTATGCAGTGGCTTTATTAGATGTTGCTTGTTGCAGTGATGTAATTTTGTTTGGTAGTTCAGGCTCCAGTCCAGTAGGTGACACTTAAGAATAAGAGCTGGCAGGTAGGGGGAGGGACACAGATAATGGAGAAAGACAAAAACTGTCTTCTCCCAGGGAGCATTCACCTTTAGTGGAGGTGGAGTTGCTGCCGAAGCCCAAGAAGCAGTCTCTTTCAGTCCATGCTCCCTTGGGCCTGATGGGAAGCATCACTGCTGATTCCACATAGCTGGTGCCATGCTCATGTTTCCATTAACTCAAGGGGGTCTTTGGTAGACTGTGCAACATCCTCCTTTAGAGGCTGACTGTGCTGAGGGTCAAATCTCTCGTTCTGGGTGTTTTTAGTGGCAAAGAGTCTTTATAAGTTTCCTGATTTTAGACAGCCTTTTTTATGGGGGCTTACCCAAAGACTGGTTGTAGTAGTGATGTACTGAACATGTTAGCAAGTTCACTGCCTCCTGTGAGGTGGCGGTGGCAGCGGTCTCAGGAAACTTATCTCTTTCCCCAGTGCTGTGTGCTTATGTCAGCAGATTTTCTATAGTGTTGCACCATTCAAGTGTCAGACCTCTAGGTAGCTCCTATGGGTAAAAGTCAACTGCGGCCAACATGACTGGGTATATACTTGATCCTTGTTTACTGGGAGCAGGTCTCTGTTGTCTCCAGTAATGGGCTCATTGTGGAGTATACAGTGGTTTGAGTTCCCTGTTCAGCTTCAGAGTGGTGGCAACAAGATAGGCAGGGCTAGACAAGGCATGCCTGCCTACAGGTTCCCCAGGGGTAGGCACAAGCAGCAGCTTCAAGGGGGAAGCTCAGTGGATGGCCATCAAGAACCCAGAGATGTGCCTAGGTGTTGAGTTGGGAAACCTCTGCCCCAAGTTCTCTGCACAGGGAGGGGAGTCCAGGACAGTGAATGCTACAAGTACAGGGAGAGCTTCCTGGGCATGGAGTGGAGAGGGCCTGGCTACAGCATAATCTCTCCACAGGAAAGATGGGTGGCTTATGCTGCTAATCCAGGTGAGTGGAACATCTTAAATACAAGAATTGTTCATCACTTAATGACAGGAATACATTATTAGAAGTGAGTCATTAGGCAATCCGTCATTGCGAGAACATCAAAATATACAAACATAGCCTACCACACACCTAGGCTATATAATGAATCCTATTGTTCTTAGGCTACAAACCAGCAAAGCATGTAACTATACTCAATGCTATAGACAATTTTAACACAATTTACCTTTGTACCTAAACACATCTAAACTTAGAAAAGGTATAGTAAAAAACATGCTATTAGAATCTTAAAAGACCACTACTGTAAATGTAGTGTATTATTGGCTGAAACTTTGTTATGCAGCACATAATTACATGTAATTATGGCAAAATATATTAAAAATATTAAATTTACTGTCTTAACCATGTTTTTAGCATTCAGTTCAGTAGTACTAACTACATTCCAATTATTATGCACCCAATTTCCAGAACTCTTTTCATCTTTCAAAACTGAAATTCTATACTCATTACACAACAATTCACAACTCCTTTCCCAAGCTTCCCAAACTGCAATTCAACTTTCTGTCCCTATGAATTTAACTACACTAGATACTTCATAAGAGTTAAATCATATGGTATTTGTATTTTTGTGACTGACATTTCTTTTTTTTCTTTAAGTTCTGGAATACATGTGCAGAACATGCAGATTTGTTACATAGGTATGCATATGCCATGGTGGTTTGCTATACCTATCAACCTATCACCTGGGTTTTAAGGCCCACATGCATTTGCTGTTTGTCCTGATGCTCTCCCTCCCCTCAATCCTCTTGCTGCCAACAGCCTCTCATGTGTTTTGTTCCCCTCTCTGTGTCCATGTGTTCTCATTGTTCAATTACCACTTATGAGTGAGATCATGTAGTGTTTGGTTTTTTGTTCCTGTGTTAGTTTTCTGAGGATGATAGCTTCCAGGTTCATCCATGTTCTTTCCAAGGACATGATCTCATCCCCTTTTTTGGCTGCATAGTATTCCATGGTGTATATGTACCACATTTTCTTTATCCAGTCTATCATTGATGGACACTTGGGTTGGTTCTATTTCTTTGCCATTGTAAATAGTGTTGGAGTAAACATACATGTGCTTTATAGCAGAATAATTTCATTTCCTTTGTGTATACACCCATTAATGGGATTGCTAAGTCAGATGGTATTTCTGGTTCTAATTCCTTGAGCAATAACCACACTGTCTTCCACAATGGTTGAACTAATTTGCATTCCCACCAACAGGGTGAAACTATTCCTATTTCTCCACAGCTTTGCCAGTATCTGTTGTTTCTTGACATCTTAATAATTATAATTCTGACTGGCATGAGATGGTATCTCACTGTAGATTTGATTTGCATTTCTTTAATGATCACTGATTTTGAGCTTTCTTTCATATGTTTATTGGCCACATAAATGTCTTCTTTTGAGAAGTGTCCACCCCTATCCTTTGCCCACTTTTAGATGGGGTTGTTTGCTTTTTTCTTGTAAATTTGTTTAAGTTCCTTGTAGATTCTGAATAGTAGATCTTTGTCTGATGGGTAGATTGCAAAAATTTTCTCCAATTCTATAGGTTGCCTATTCACTTTGATGATAGTTTCTTTTGCTTTGCAGAAGCTCTTTAGTTTAATTAGATTCCATTTGTCAATTTTAGCATTTTTTTTGCAGTTGCTTTTAGCATTGTCATCATGAAATCTTTGACCCTGCCTATGTCCTCAATGGTATTACCTAGGATTTCTTCTAAGGGTTTTATGGTTTGGGGTTTTAAATTTAAGTCTTTAATCCATTTTGCATTAATTTATATGTAAGGTGTAAGAAGAGTTCCAGTTTCAGTTTCTGCATATGGCTTGCCAGTTTTCCGAGCACCATTTATTGAATAGGGAATCCTTTTCCCATTGCTTGTTTCTGTCAGGTTAGTCAAAGATAAGATGGTCATAGATGTGTGGTATTATTTCTGAGTTCTCTGTTCAGTCACATTGGTCTATATGTCTGTTTTTGTACCAGTACCATGCTGTTTTAGTTGCTGTAGCCTTGTAGAGTAGTTTGAAGTTAGGTAACATGATGCTTTCAGCATTTTTTTTTCTTTCTTTCTTTTTTTGCTTAGGATTTTCTTGGCTACATGGGCTCCTTTTTGTTTCTATATGAAATTTAAAGTAGTTTTTACTAATTCTGTGAGGAATGTCAATGGCAGTTTGATAGGAATGGCATGAATCTATAAATTAATTTTTTAAGATATTGATTTTCAAGATATTGATTCTCTCTATCTTGATATTGATCAAGATTCTTATTTGTGTGTCTCCTCTCTCATTTCCTTGAGCAGTAGTTTGTAGTTTTCCTTGAAGAGCTTCTTCAGGTCCCTTGTCAGCTGTATTCCTAGATATTTTATTCTCTTTGTAGCAATTGTGAATGGGAGTTCACTCATGATTTGGCTCTCTGCTTGTCTATTGTTTGTATACAGGAATGCCTGTGATTTTTGCACATCGATTTTGTATCCTGAGACTTTGTTGAATTTGGTTATCAGCTTAAGGAATTTTGGGGCTGAGATAATTGAGTTTTCTAAATATAGAATCATGTCATCTGCAAACAGAGATAATTTGACTTCCTCTATTCCTATTTGAATACCCTTTATTTCTTTCTCTTGCTATATTTTCTTATCCAGAACTTCCAGCACTATGTTGAATAAGTGTAGTGAAAGAGGACATCTTTGTCTTGTGCTGGTTTTCAAAGGGAATGCTTCCAGCTTTTGCCCATTCAGTATGATATTGGCTGTGGATTTGTCATAAATAGCTCTTATTATTTTGAGATATGCTCCATCAATTCCTAGTTTATTGAGAGTTTTTAACATGAAGGAATGTTGAATTTTATCAAAGGCCTTTCTGCATCTATTGAGATAATTAGGTGGCTTTTTTCATTGGTTCTATGTGATGGATTACGTTTATTCATTTGTGTATGTTGAACCAGCCTTTCATCCCAGGGATGAAGTCAACTTGATCCTGATAAATAAGCTTTTTGATGTGCTGCTGGATTCAGTTTGCCAGTACTTTATTGAAGGTTTTTGCATCAATGTTCATCAGGGATATTGGTCTGAAGTATTTGTGTGTGTGTGTGTGTGTGTGTGTGTGTGTGTGTGTGTGTATGTGCCAAGTTTTGATATCAGGATGATGCTGGCCTCATAAAATGAGGTAGGGAGGAGTACCTCCTTTTCAATTGTTTGGAATAATTTCAAAAGGAATGGTACCAGTTCTGTGTATCTCTGGAAGAATTATTTGGCTGGGACTCCATCTAGTCTTGGGCTCTTTTGGTTGGTAAGTTATTTATTACTCCCTCAATTTCAGAACTTGTTATTGTCTTATTCAGTTTTCTTCTTTCTGGTTTAGTCTTGGGAGGTTGTATATCCCCAGGAATTTATCTATTTGTTCTAGATTGTCTACTTTATTTGTATAGAGATGTTTATCATATTCACTGATGGCAGTTTGTATTTCTGTGGGGTCAGTGGTTTTATAAGTTTTTATTGTGTCAATTTGATTCTTTTCTCTTTTCTTCTTTATTAGTCTAGCTAGTGGTTTTTCAATTACTTTTTTCAAAAAACCAGCTCCCAGATTCATTTATTTTTGAAGTATCATTCATTTGAAGTATTTTCGTTTATTTTGAAGTATTGCTATCTCCTTCAGTTCCACTCTGATCTTAATTATTTCTTGTCTTCTGCTAGCTTTAGGATTTGTTTGCTCTTGCTTCTTGAGTTTTCTTAATTGTGATGTTAGGTTGTTGATTTGAGATCTGTCTAGTGTTCTGTTGTGGGCATTTAGTACTGCAAATTTCCCTCTTAGCACTGCTTTAGCTACATTCCAGAGATTCTGGTACATTGTCTCTTTGTTCTCATTGTTTTCAAAGAACTTCTTGATTGCTGCCGTAACTTCATTATTTACCCAGTAGTCATTCAGGAGCATGTTGGTCAATATCCATATAGTTGTGTAATTTTTAGTGAGTTTCCTAATCTTGAGTTTTAATTGGATTGCACCATTCTCTGATAGACAGTTATAATTTCAGTTATTTTGCATTTGCTGAGGAGTGTTTTACTTCCAATTATATGGTCAATTTTAGAGTAAGTGTCACGTGATACTGAGAAGAATGTATATCCTGTTGTTTGGGGATAGGAAGTTCTGCAGATATTTATTATGAGGTCCACTTAATCCAGAGCTGAGTTCAAGTCAGGAATATGTTTGTTAATTTTCTGCCTTATTGATCTGTCTAATATTGATTGTGGGGTGTCAAATATAGTCTCCCATTATTATTGCATGAGAGTCTAAGTCTCTTTGTAGGTCTGTAAGAACTTGTTTTATGAAACTGGGTGCTCCTCTGTTGGGTGCATATATATTTAGGATAGTTAGATCTTCTTGCTGAATTGAACCTTTTACCATTATGTAATGCCTTCGTATGTCTTTTTTGATCTTTTTTGGTTTAAATTATGTTTTGTCAGAGACTATGATTGCAATGCCTACTTCTTTTTACTTTCCATTTGCTTGGTAAATATTCCTCCATCCTTTTATTTCGAGCCTATGTGTGTCTTTGCACTGAGATGGGTCTCTTGAATACAGCATACCAATGGGTCTTGACTCTTTATCCAATTTGCCAGTCTGTGTCTTTTAATTGCGGCATTTATCCCATTTACATTTAAAGTTAATAATGTTATGTGTGAATTTGATCTTGTCATCATGATGTTAGTTGGTTATTTTGCACATTAGTTGATATAATTTCTTCATAGGGTAATTTGTCTTTATCTTTTGGTGTGTTTTTGCAGTGGCTGGTACCAGTTTTTCCTTTCCATATTTAGTGCTTTTTTCAGGAGCTCTTGCAAGGCAGTGGTGATGAAGTCCCTCAGCATTTGCTTGTCTGGAAAGGATCTTATTTCTCCTTCATTTATGAAGCTTAGTTTGGCTGCATATGAAATTCTGACTTGAAAATTTTTTTCTTTAAGAATATTGAATATTGGCCTCCACTCTGTTCCAGCGTGTAGGATTTCTTCTGAGAGCTCCACTGCTATTCTGATGGGCTTCCTTTGTAGGTGTCCTGGTCTTTCTCTCTGGCTGCCCTTAACATTTTTTCCATCATTTCATCCTTGGAGAATCTGATGATTATGTGTCTTGGAGCTGATCTTCTCATGGAGTATCTTAGTTGTGTTCTCTGCATTTCCTGAATTTGAATGTTGAGCTGTCTTGTGAGGTTGGGGAAGTCCTCCTGGATAACATTCTGATGTGTCTTTTCCAGCTTGGCTCCATTCTCCCCACCTCTTTCAGGTACTCCAGTAAATCATAGGTTTGGTCTTTTTACATAGTCCCATATTTCTCAGAGGTTTTGTTTATTTCCTTCTCATTCTTTTGTCTCTAATCTTGTCTGCCTTCCTTATTTCAGCAAAATGGTCTTCAGTTTCTATATTTTTTTCTTCTGCATGATTGATTCAACCATTGATATTTGTGTATGCTTCATGAAGTTCTCATGCTGTGTGATTCAGCTCCATCAGGTCATTTATGTTCCTGACTAAACTGGCTCTTCTAGTTAGCAGCTCCTGTAACCCTTTATCAAGGTTCTTTGCTTGTTTGCTCTGGGTTAGAACACACACCTTTACCTCAGTGGAATTTATTATTACCTACTTTCTGAAGCCTACTTCTGTCAATTTGCCCATCTCATCCTCTGTCTAGTTCATCCAACTCTGCACCCTTGCTGGAGAGGTGTCACAATCATTTGGAAGAGAAGAAGCACTCTGGCCTTCTGTGTTTTCAGTGTCTTTTCATTGTTTCCTTCTCATCTTCATGACTTTGTCTAGTTTCAATATTTGAGCCTGCTGACACTTGGATGAGGTTTTTGTGGGGACATTTTTGGTGATGCTGTTGTTGTTATTTCTGTTTGTTCATTTGTTTTTCTTTCAATAGTCAGGTCCCTCTTCTATAGGGCTGCTGCAGTTTCTTGGGGATTCACTTAGGCTCTATTAATCTGGTTCTCATGTGCCTGGAGATATCACTTGAGGAGGCTGAAGAACAACAAAGATGGGTTCCTCCTCCTTCCTCTGGGATCTCTGACCTCAGGGACACTGACCTGATGCCTGTAGGAACACTCCTGTATAGGGTGTCTGACAACTCTGTCGAAGGTTTCTCCCAGTTTGGTGGCACAGGGAACAGGACCCATTTAACAAAGCACTTTGGCCATCCCTTGGTGGAAGGGGTAAGCTGTGCTGGGGGAAACCTACTCAACTGATCTGCCCAAATTCCCCAGATCTACTAAGAAAGATTAATTCTGCTGGTCAGTAGAGACCACACCCACCTCTCTCCCTAGGGGCTCAGGCCCAGGAAGATCAGAGTTCTGCCCCTGAGCCCTTGGTTGGAGTTGTTGGAGTTCTTGCAGGGAGGACCCACCCTGTGAGGAGGAATGGATTAGGGATCAGCATGAAGAGGCACTCTGGGCACAGTATCCCACAGGCAATGTGTTGTCCTATGGGGAATACCTGTGGGGACCAAGCCATCCAGCCTCCCTGACTCCAGAGAGGAAAAATGCAGTCTGGAGCTATAGAGATGGCTGCCACATTACCAACCCCCTCCCCGAGAGCTTAGTGTGTTAGGCATCTAGCAGCCCCAGTGTCGGCTGTCACCCCTCCCCCAAGGAGCTCAGAAAGCTTAGACAGCAGACAGCTGCAACTGTGATGATGGCTGTCTTCCCCACCTCCCCCACTCCCCGAACTTGGCAGGCTTAGGAAGATTCTAGCCAAGTGGTTGCTGAGAATCTGCATGGCTCCCTGGTTGAGACCCTAGGCCCTGTTGGCATGGGCTCATGAGTGGAATTTTCTGATCTGTGGCTTGCACAGTTCCATAGAAAAAGTGTGGTTTCCCAGGCTGGGTAGCATGCTCACTCACCACTTCCCTTGACTGGGGAGTGAGGACTCTGCTGCCCCATGTGACTCTCAAGTGGGCCACCCCACCACACCACTCTTCCTTCCTCTCTGTGGATCATACCAAGCCACTTAGTCAGTTCTGAAGACAGAACCTGGTTACATGGTTGCCAGTGCAGGATTCACACACTGTTTTGGTTCTTTTCAATGGGAGCCTTTGATCACCTCTGCTTCTAGTCAGCCATCTTGGTCCTGCCCTGACTAACCTATTTCATGTAGCGTGATGACCTCAAGTTTCATCGATGTTGTAGGATGTGTAAGAGTTTCCTTACTTTTTAAGGATAAATAATATTCCATTGCACATTGTTATGGTTAATATTGTGAGTCAACTTGATTGGATTGAAGGATGCAAAGTATTGAAGGATGCAATACTTTCCTATGTGTGTCTGTGAGGGTGTTGCCAAAGGAGATTAACATTTGAGTCAGTTAACCAGGAAAGGCAGACTCATCCCCAATCTGAGTGGGCATAATTTAATCAGCTGCCAGCATGGCCAGAATAAAAGCAGGCAAAAGAACATGGAAAGGCTTGATTGGTTTGGTATTCTGGCCTACAGCTTTCTCTTATGCTGGATGCTCCTGCCCTGAGCAGCAGACTCCAAGTTTTCCAGCTTTGGGACTCAGACTGGCGTTCTTGCTCCTCAGCTTATAGACAGACTATTATGAGACCTCATATTGCAATCATGTGAGTCAATATTCCTTAATAAACTCCCCTTACATGCACAACTATTCTATTAGTTCTGTCCCTCTAGAGAATCCTGACTAATACACATGTGTACACCATGTTTTGTTTACCATTCATCTTTCTTGAAAACTTGATGCTTCTACCTTTTGACTATTGTAAACTATAGCATTATGAAGTTGAGCATACAAACAACTCTTCAAGCCTGTTCAAAAATAGTGTATTGATTTCTGAAAAAAAATTAAAAACATGATTACTATTATTGCCTAGCTATTCCTCTTCTGAATATATACCCCATTGAGGTATATATAGTTACTGCACTACCTTTTATTCCCACCAATAGCACACAAGGGTTCCACTTTCTCCATGTCCTCACCAATACTTAGTTTCTTTTTTTTTTTTTTTTTAATTGTTGCAATCCTGATTGGTGTGAAGTGATAACTCACTGGGGTCTTGATCTGCATTTCCCAAAGGATTGGTTATATTGAGAATATACTAATGTGCTTGTTGACCATTTGTATATTTTCTTTAAAGAAACATCTATTCAAGTTCATTGCTCATTTTAATTGGATTGTTTTGTTATTGTTATTGAATTTTAGATGTTCTTTATATATTCTGAATAATAACCTGTTATCAGATATCTGATTTGCAAATATTTTTTCCCATTCAGTAAGTTCTTCTTTCACTTGGCTAATTTTGTCCTTTCATGCACAAAAGTTATAAATTTTAATACAGTTCAATGTATCCAATTTTACTTTTATTTTGTGTACTTTGGTGTTATATTTAAGAACTCATTGCCAAATACAATATCGTGAAGCTTTTTACTCATGCTTTCTTCTAGTAGTTTTGTGATGTTAAGACGTATGTTTAGGTCTTTGATTCATTTTGGTTAATTTTTGTATGTGGTAAAGTCAAGTCCCACCTCGTGTATATATCTAGTTTCCAAAATATCATTTGCTTGAAAGAGTATTCTTTTTCCCATTGAATGGTCTTGGCACCTCTGTAGAAAACATTTGATCATATATACAAGGATTCACTTATGGGATATCTACACTTTTTCATTGATCTATATGCCTGTCTTTATGCCAATACCACATTGCTTTTATTACTTTAGCTTTGTAATTAGTTTTGAAATTAGGAAGTATGAGACTTCACATTTTGTTATTTGTTAATGTTGTTTTGATTATTTAGGGTACCTAGACATTTTATAGATTTTAAGATCTATTTTTCTGTTCCTGAATAGAAACACAATTCAAATTTTGATGAAGATTGCATTATATCTATATATTTCTTTGAGTAGCATTGTCATCCTAGCAATATTAAGCCTTCCAATCAATGAACATGGAATATGTTTTCATTTCTTGTGTGTCTTAATGTCTTTCAGCAACATTTTGAACTTTTCAGTGTACAAATCTTTCATTGCTTTGGTTCAACTTATTCCTTAGTATTTTATGTTGCTTTATTTTTTGATATGAGACCGGGTAGGTTTTCTAGTGTAAAGTCTACCCTAGAATCATCTATGTTGCTAAAAGGGTCTGGTTGGAAATTCTCTGAGTCTACTCTGTTCATCAGAGGTCTTGAAACTTTAATCAACCTGGCCTTGCGGTATCATGCTCATATCAGAATCACGCATGTGGATAAATGAGTGGTTTGGGGGATTCCCAGGCATACTTCTGTTTATCTGAGCTCTAGGAAGTTGCATTGGTAGTTCTCTCATGAAACCTCTAGAGGGACAATTTTTGAGCCTGCTGGTGTATCTCTCCCTGGAAATTCACTTGGTCAGTATGTAATCATTAAGAACTTTTAATTGCAGAAATAACTCAGAACCACAATTTTCTTTAGAAGCAGTCTATTTGAGAAATGAAACGTTTTTAACTTGAATGAAATGGGATTTACATAATTTTCACAATTGTGAACATTACTAATTCTATAGGCAATGGGATGAAACTAAGCGTTGGAATCTAATAAGTCTGGGTTCAAAACCATCAAGAGGCACTCAGATCATTTATTCATCTGTTTTTTATTTTTTTTTAATTAGCCAGAAAATACACAGTTCATTACATTGTTTCAAATACCAAATGGCACAATACATAAAGGGTCTGTTGTAGGTAGATTTTCTGGGAATTACCAAGATTCCATTTTCTAATCACCAGCACCTGTGAACGTGATAAGTATTTTATGTTCTATGGCACAGTCGACTTTTAAAAAGGATACATTATTCAAATAAGCCTTAACAAATCACATGAACTCTTAAACAGAGAACTTTCCTTGGGTGATGACAGAACAGCACAGCAGAAGAGGCAGTCAGAGATTTGAAGCATAAGAAGAATTCAACACCCTGTTACAGCTTTGGACGTTCATACACACACACACACACACACACACACACACACACACACACAAATTGCAGAAAGCCTCTAGGAGTAGAACATGATTCCTAGCTGACAGACAGCAAGGCAAAAGGAACTTTAGATCTAAAACTGCAAGGAACTTTATTCTGCTGATATCCGAATAAGCTTAGAAGCAGATTCTTCCTGTAACCTACGTATTAGTGACCAGTCTATTCACCACCTTTCTTTCAGCTGTGTGATATCCTAAGAAAACTCCCAGTCATCCCAGCTGGCTTTTTACCTAAAGAATGTTGAGTTAACAAATGTGTGTTGGTTTTAGGACACTAAGTTTGTGATAACTTGTTATACAGTAATAGAAAACTAATATAGGGCCCCACACAACACTTGCATATTGAAAGTGTTCAATAAATGTTAATTCCCTTTCATTCTGTATGCAAATGATAACATGTTTGTTTCTCACATAGACTAGTTTCACTTATATTTGCCTAAATGAACAAAATTCCTATCATGCAAGGCATAACTGAAATCCATTTTTCTGAAGAAGCATTGTGTGATCACTCCAGGGAAAAAGTATATATATATTTCTTTTTGAATTATTGTAACAGTATTGTTGTATCTTTTCACAACATGAACTGTATTTTGATGTTTATTATAATTATGAGTGAATATCTTACCTCCAGAACTAGACTACACATCCTTTAAGAGCATGACTGTTATATGTGAACTTGATCCTGTCATTATGATATTAGCTGGTTATTTTGCTTGCTAGTTGATGTAAATGTACTAAATGGTCCACTTAAAAGACACAGACTGGCAAACTGGATAAAGAGTCAAGACCCATCAGTTTGCTGTATTCAGGAGACCCATCTCATATGCAGAGACACACATAGGCTCAAAATAAAGGGATGAAAGAAGATCTACCAAGAAATTGGAAAACAAAACAAAAAAAAAGCAGGGGTTGCAATTCTAGTGTCTAATAAAACAGACTTTAAACCATCAAAGATCAAAAGAGACAAAGAAGACTATTACATAATGATAAAGGAAACAATTCATCAGGAAGACCTAACTATCCTAAATATATATGCACCCAATACAGGAGCACCCAGATTCATAAAGCAAGTCCTTGGAGACTTACAAAGAGACTTAGACTCCCATACAATAATAATGGGAGACTTTAACACCCCACTGTCAACATTGGACAGATCAACGAGACAGAAAGTTAACAAGAATATCCAGGAATCAGACTCAACTCTGCACCAAGTGAACCTAATAGACATCTACAGAACTCTCCACCCCAAATCAACAGAATATACATTCTTCTCAGCACCACATCACACTTATTCCAAAATTGACCACATAGTTGGAAGTAAAGCACTCTTTAGCAAATGTAAAAGAACAGAAATTATAGCAAACTGTCTCTCAGACCACAGTGCAATCAAACTAGAACTCAGGACTAAAAAACTCAATCAAAACTGCTCAAACACATGGAAATTGAACAACCTGCTCCTAAATTATTACTGGATACATAACAAAATGAAGGCAGAAATAAATATATTCTTTGAAACCAATGAGAACAAAGATACAACATACCAAAATATCTGGGACACATTTAAAGCAGTGTGTAGAGGGAAATTTATAGCACTAAATGCCCACAAGAGAAAGAAGGAAAGATCTAAAATTGACACCATAACATCACAATTAAAAGAACTAGAGAAGCAAGAGTAAACACATTCAAAAGCTAGCAGAAGGCAAGAAATAACTAAGATCAGAGCAGAACTGAAGGAGATAGAGACACAAAAAACCCTCCAAAAAATCAATGAATCCAGGAACTGTTTTTTTTGAAAAGATCAACAAAATTGATAGACAGCTATCAAGACTAATAAAGAAGAAAAGAGAGAAGAATCAAAGAGACACAATAAAAAAAAAATGATAAAGGGGATGATGTTGGCCTCATAAAATGAGTTAGGGAGGATTCTCTCTCACCACCAACCCCACAGAAATACAAACTACCATCAGAGAATACTATAAACACCTCTATGCAAATAAGCTAGAAAACCTAGAAGAAATGGATAATTTCCTGGACACTTATACTCTCCCAAGACTAAACCAGGAAGAAGTTAAATCCCTGAATAGACCAATAGCAGGCTCTGAAATGGAGGCAACAATTAATAGCCTACCAACCAAAAAAAGTCCAGGACCAGATGGATTCACAGCTGAATTCTACCAGAGGTACAAGGAGGAGTTGGTACCATTCCTTGTGAAACTACTCCAATCAATAGAAAAAGAGGAAATCCTCCCTAACTCATTTTATGAGGCCAACATCATCCTGATACCAAAGCCTGAGAGAGATACGCAAAAAAAAAAAAAAAAAAAAAAAAAAAAAAAGATAATTTTAGACCAATATCCCTGATGAACATTGATGCCAAAATCCTCAATAAAATACTGTCAAACTGAATCCAGCAGCACATCAAAAAGCTTATCAACCATGATCAAGTTGGCTTCATCCCTGGGATGCAAGGCTGGTTCAACATACACAAATCAATAAACATAATCCAGTGTATAAACAGAACCAAAGACAAAAACCACATGATTATCTCAATAGATACAGAAAAGGCCTTTGACAAAATTCAACAGCCCTTCATGCTAAAAACTCTCAATAAATTCGGTATTGATGGAACGTATGTCAAAATAATAAGAGCTATTTATGACAAACCCCCAGACAATATCATACTGAATGGGCAAAAACTGGAAGCATTCCCTTTGAAAACTGGCATAAGACAGGGATGCCCTCTCTCACCACTCCTATTCAACATAGTGTTGGAAGTTCTGGTTAGGGCAATCAAGCAAGAGAAAGAAATAAAGGGTATTCAATTAGGAAAAGAAGAAATCAAATTGTGCCTGTTTACAGATGACATGATTGTATATTTGGAAAACCCCATCGTCTCAGCCCAAAATCTCCTTAAGCTGATAAGCCACTTCAGCAAAGTCTGAAGATACAAAACCAATGTACAAAAATCACAAGCATTCTTATACACCAGTAACAGACAAACAGAGAGCCAAATCATGAATGAACTCCCATTCACAACAGCTTCAAAGAGAATAAAATACCTAGGAATCCAACATACAAGGGATGTAAAGGACCACTTCAAGGAGAACTACAAACCACTGCTCAGTGAAATAAAAGAGGACACAAACAAATGGAAGAATGTACCATGCTCATGGATAGGAAGAATCAATATTGTGAAAATGGGCATACTGCTTAAGGTAATTTACAGATTCAATGCCATCCCCATTAAGCTACCAATGACTTTCTTCACAGAATTGGAGAAAACTGCTTTAAAGTTCATATGAAACCAAAATAGATCCCACATTGCCAAGACAATCCTAAGGCAAAGGAACAAAGCTGGAGGCATCACGCTACTTGACTTGAAACTATGCTACAAGGATACAGTAACCAAAACAGCATGGTACAGGTACCAAAACAGAGATATAGACCAATAGAACAGAACAGAGTCCTCAGAAATAATACCACACATCTACAGCCATCTGATCTTTGACAACTTGACAAAAACAAGAAATGGGGAAAGGATTCCCTATTGAATAAATGGTGCTGGGAAAATTGGCTAGCCATAAGTAGAAAGCTGAGACTGGATCCTTTCCTTACTGCTTATACAAAAATTAATTCAAGATGGATTAGAGACTTAAATATTAGACCTAAAACCATAAAAAATCATAGAAGAAAAACTAGGTAATACCATTCAGGACATAGGCATGGGCAAGTACTTCATGGCTAAAACACCAAAAGCAACAGCAACAAAAGCCAAAATGGACAAATGGGATCTAATTAAACTAAAGAGCTTCTGCACAGCAAAAGAAACTACCATCAGAGTGAACAGGCAACCTACAGAATGGGAGAAAATTTTTGCAATCTACTCATCTGTCAAAGGGCTAATATCCAGAACCTATAAAGAACTCAGTCAAATTTACAAGATAAAAGCAAACAACCCCATCAAAAAGTGGGCAAAGGATATGAACAGACACTTCTCAAAAGAAGACATTCATACAGCCAACAGACATATGAAAAATACTCATCAACACTCACCATCAGAGAAATGAAAATCAAAACCACAATGAGATACCATCTCACACCAGTTAAAATGACAATTATTAAAAAATCAGGAAACAACAGGTGCTGGAGAGAATGTGAAGAAATAGGAACACTTTTGCACTGTTGGTGGGACTGTAGTTCAGCCATTGTGGAAAACAGTGTGGCAATTCCTCAAGGATCTAGAACTAGAAATACCATTTGATTCAGCCATCCCATTACTGGGGATATACCCAAAGGATTATAAGTCATGCTGCTATAAAGACACATGGACGCATATGTTTATTGTGGCACTATTCACCTTGTAATCAACCCAAATATCCATCCTTGACAGACTGGATTAAAAAATGTGGCACATATACCCCATGGAATACTATGCAACCATAAAAAAAGGATGAGTTCGTGTCTTTTGTAGGGACATAGATGCAGCTGGAAACCATCATTCTCAGCAAACTACTGCAAGAACAGAAAACCAAATACTGCATGTTCTCACTCACAGGTGGGAATTGAGCAATGAGATCACTTGGTCACAGAAAGGGGATCATCACACACCGGGTCCTATTGTGTGGAGGGGGGACGGGGGGATAGCATTAGGAGATATACCAAATGTAAATGACGAGTTAATGGATGCAGCACGCCAACATGGCTCATGTATACATATGTAACAAACCTGCATGTTGTGCACATGTACCCTAGAACTTAAAGTATAATTTAAAAAAAAAAAAAAAGAGCATGACTGGGCTTTATTCATCTTTATTTCTGATTTATCCAGTTGGTACCACAACTTGTTCACATTTGTATCACTTCAAATATTTATTGAGCAAATATGTATTTACTGATTCATTACTTAAGATAGTCTAAAATCAAATACATTCAATTAATCAGAAGATGTCTTACGGATAAAAATATAATTTTCAGTGCAGCGGTTGATAAACAGTTATGTAATAAATATCTGCTCATGTATACGGAGGAAAAACTGTATGTAAAATAATCATTGTTAATTATTCTATTTTGAGTCTAACGTTTCATTTGTAGTTGTTCAATTTTCTGATTTATTTCCTGTTTTGTAGGTGAACTGATTTTCTAGCTGCTCCAAGATAACAGGTGTCCCATAAATGATAAACAAGAGAAAAAAAGCTTTGGGAAAATATCTGAAGCATTAAGATTAAAGCTTTGATGTGAAGAATTATCTACTCTTTGAAGAGGGCCAAAAGTCATCAATAATCATTATAGTACCTTACAAGGGGAATGTAATTTAAAAACATTTGTCAAATATTCTTTAAAAAATACTACCTTAAAATTCGAAAGTTGAAAGAGTTCAGAATCTAAATGTTTTCCACTGCTTTATCTTGTCATTACTTCTCAGTAGCTTTTAGAAAGGTCATTGACTTATATGTAAGAAACTCAAAGTTTACATTTTTTTCTTTGATAGCTCTAAAACCTGAAAATAAATATACAGGGATAAAGTTATATTAGTTCTATTTATATAAATTAGTGTTTAAAGTTAGATTTTTGGGTTAAATATAAAGATGAGAAGAAATAGCAGTCAGGATATTAAATAAATAATCAGAATTCCTACTTAACACAAAATGAAATTATGTATTTAGAAAAAGGTCAAAATGCACTTTCAGAGGGAATTCACTACATATTTTAAATAAACTAATAAGAGATTTTACAGTCATATTTTTATTTTGTTATTAAAATGAACCATTTGTGACTATAAATGACATTTTTAAACTTTAGATATTGGTTTACCAAAAAAAAAAAAAAAAAAAAAAAATGTAGAATACTTCTCACTCTTCAGTGCTACTTTTTTTTTTTTTTTTTTTTTTTTTTCTGAGACAGAGTCTCTCTGTCACCCAGGCTAGAGTGCAGTGGTGAGATCTTGGCTACTGCAACTTCTGCCTCCTGGGTTCAAGTGATTCTCCTGCTTCAGCCTCCCAAGTAGCTGGGATTACAGGTGCTCACCACTATGCCTGGCTACTTTTTTTGTACTTTTAGTAGAAATGGGGTTTCACCAGGTTGGCCAGGCTGATTTCGAACTCCTGACCTCAGGTGATCTGCCTGCCTCAGCCTCCCAAAGTGCTGGGATTACAGGTGTGAGCCACCGTGCTTGGCCCAGTCCTACTTTTTTATGTTCTCAAGAGTTTTATTTTTTGGAAGGCTACATATCAATTTTAAACCAATTGGTTTACAATGTTTGACAATAAAAATATGGTTTAGTGTCATTTGGGATCATTTTAGCTGTGGTAATTCTTTCAATTATAGCATTCCTTAAAATAAAAATAAAAGATATACATGTGTAAATGTATGTTCATATTTTTATTTTTGTCTTAATTAAAGTACAGTCATATAAGGAGAAGAATAATACAGGTAAAACCTACAATACTGTAACTAAAATAATATTGGGGATTTTAACAGCCAAGGATGTTGCTGAATTGAAGAAACAAAAAGAAAAAAAAAAAACAAACCTTGTTAAGCAATATACTTAATGATTAAGCAAAACATGTAAGACTGAAGATGACTTTCAGATAAAAGACTGAAAAAGAAACATTCATTTTTATCTGAATATCTTGCAGCGATTTCTGCAAATGTAAACTACTTCTTCGAATAGTGAAATTTAGTATGACTGCATGTTTAGGAGTAAAAGAGGAAATAAAAGATAGGTGCAATGTCTCAGAGGAGGCATTGTGTGTAAATGAAAATACATTTGTGTAAAGTAGATGATTGGTGCAAGTAGTCTTTTTGAAAATTAATGAAATAAATAGTAATAATAGTAACTAAATAAAAGAAGTCTTCTTTAGTGTGTCTCTTTAGAATTTCCAAAGGGTTTAATAATTAAGATGACATTCACAGGTAATAATATATTATTAGTGCTATGATGATAAAAATTATCCATATCCATATATGCATGGAACTTTAAAGTCTACAAAAATATGTCTATGAATATATATATTTATATATTACCATAAATGTACAGTAATTCCTCACTTTGTCAATAGGTTCTTGGAAACTGAGATGTTAAGGGAAGTGACATAAATTTTTTTTATCAAAGTTGTAAGAAAACTACATTCCCCATCTCTACTAAAACTACAAAATTAGCCGGGCATGGTGGTGCATGCCTTAATCCCAGCTACTTGGGAGGCTGAGCCAGGAAAATTGCTTGAATGCAGGTGGAGGCTGCGGTGAGCCCAGATCGTGTCATTGCACTCCAGCCTGGGCAGCAAGAGCAAAAGTCCATCTCAAACGCACACACACACACGCACACACACACACACACAAAAAAAAAAAAAAAAAAGAAAGGAAATATATTGAAGGACACTACTTTATTTAAATATCCACTGTACATCATTTCCCTTAAAGTTGCAGTTTCCAAGAACTTGTTGATGATGTTAAGTAAATATTTAATGTTTATAAATATAGATCTACAGTTTTTCACAACATTTGGATTATTACCCTGACATTACAAATAAGGAAACTTAGGTTCAGAGAGTCAAAGTGGTTTGACTAACAATATATGTCTTAGTCTGTTTGGACTGCTTTGACATAAATATCATAGACTGGATGCTTATAGACAATAGAAATTTATTTCTTACAGTTCTGGAAGCTGGGAAGTATAAGATGAAGAGTTTGGCAGATGTGATGTCTGGTGACCACTTCATGATTCATAGGCAGCCATCTTTATGCTGTGGTCCTCACATGGTGGAAGGGATGAGGCAGCTCTCTGAGGACAATTTTACAAATGCACTGTCTCAGCCAGAACTACATTCCTTTGGGAGGTTCTAGGTAAAAATCTGTTGTTTTACCTTTTCTAGCTTCTAGGGGGCCACTTCATTCTTGGCTCATGACCTCTTTCTCTATGTTGAAAGCACATCACTTCAACTTCTACTTCTTTCTGACTGTATCTTCTCCTGCTTCCTTCAATCCCTTATAAGGAATCATGTAATTACACTGGGCTCAAGGCTCAACCTACCTGAGGTTCACTGCTGCCACCAATAATGCCTATGTACCCAGTCCACAGGCCGAAGGACTGTTCTGCTTGCTTCCGGCTCACAGCATATCTGGGGCCCACGACCACCACCCCGGTATCTATGTATGCTGCCCAAGGGCCCAAGGACTGTCCAGCCCAGGGCCTGCCACAGCAACCACTGGCACTCACTGTCACCCCTCCCCCGTCCAGTGGCAGGGCTGCCCCATGCCTTTACATACTGCCAAGTGCACTAGGACCAGCCTGTATAGTGTCTCCTTTCCCAGTAAAGTCACTCCATAGCCTTCACAAACAAACATAGACTAACCCATTGAGGAACTAGCAAACATTGCTAACATTGATTATAGCTGAAAAGATTTTACAGTGACTACAGTAATCTACCCACCTAGAATCAAAGCCTAAGCACCCTACTCAACTAACACTATATATATATCTGTAGGAAAAAGTGTTACCCTACAAAATCTACTCCACAAAATTGGGAGAAGTGACTGTTACACTAGATGCACAGGAAACAATGCAGGGACACACAAAAAAAAACATAAGAAAGCAAGGCAACACGACACCTTCAAAGGAATAAAATAATTCTCCAGAAATAGATCCCAAAGAACAAATAAACAATATGTAATTCCTGAAAAAAGAATTCAAAATAATGATCTTAAAGAAACTCAATGAGATAGCAGAGTACACAGACAGACAACACAAAGAAAACAGAATAAAAAAATTCAACAAAGAAATAGAATAATAATAAAACTGAACATAAATTCTGAAACTGAATAATGTAATAAATAAAATGAAAATACAATTGAAAAAGTCAACAAGATATTATATCAAAAAATGAATAATTTTTGATCTTGAAGACAGGACTTTTGAAATAACCCAGTCAGACAAAAAATAACAACAAAAAAAGAAGAAGGAAAAAGAATTTTAAAAAATCCACTTGACATATGGGACATCATTTAAAGAAGAAATATTAACATTTTGAGACGTCAGAAGAGACTGAAAAAGGCATAGGGAACCTATTTGATGAAATAGTAGCTGAAAACTTCTCAAGTCTTGGAAAAGAAATAGACATCTAGATGGAGGAAGTTCAAAACTTCCCAAATACCTTCAACTCAAAAAGGTCCTCCCTGAGGCATATTTTAGCCAAATTAGTCAAAAGGCAAAGACAGAGAATTGACAAAGAGAGAATTCTAAAATCAGCCAAAGAAAAGCATCAAGTCACATATATGAAAATCCCCATCAGACTACCAAGAGATTTCTCAGCAGAAACCTTTCAGTTCAGGAGAGAATGGGATGATACATTCAAAGTGTTAAAAAAAAAAAAAAAAAAAAAAAAAAAAAACTAGACAAAAATACTATACACAGCAAAGCTATCCTTCAGAGATGAAGCAGAAATAAAGTCTTCCTCAGACAAACAAATATTGAGGGAATTAATCACCCCTAGAACAGCCCTACAAAAGCTAAGAGAATCCAAATCTGGAAGTGAAAGGACAATATCTACCTTCATGAAAACACATAAAGTGGAAAACTTAAAGGAGTGTAAAACATACTGATGGTACAGATATATAAATGAAAAACAGAAGGGAATCAAATGTTATCACTGCAGAAAACTACCAAACCACAAATATAAATGATAAGAGAGGAAGAACGGAGCAAAGAATTTATGAAACAATCAGAAAACAATTAACAAAATGACAGGAATAAATCCTCAACTGTCAGTAACAACCTTGAATGTGAATGATATAAATTTCTCAATTAAAAAGTATAGACTGGGCCAGGCGCGGTGGCTCACGCCTGTAATCCCAGCACTTTGGGAGGCCGAGGCGGGCGGATCACAAGGTCAGGAGATCGAGACCACGGTGAAACCCCGTCTCTACTAAAAATACAAAAAATTAGCCGGGCGCGGTGGCGGGCGCCTGTAGTCCCAGCTACTCAGGAGGCTGAGGCAGGAGAATGGCGTAAACCCAGGAGGCGGAGCTTGCAGTGAGCCGAGATCGCGCCACTGCACTCCAGCCTGGGCGACAGAGCGAGACTCCATCTCAAAAAACAAAAAAAAACAAAAAAAACAAAAAAATAAAAATAAAAAGTATAGACTGAGTGAATGGGTAAACAAGACCCAACTACATAGGTAAACTCACTTCGCCTGTAAAGACACAAATATACTGAAAATGAATAGGTGAAAAAAGATGTTTCACACAAGCAGAAACCAAAATTGTGCAAAAGTAGCTATACTTATATCAGACAAAATAGACAGTAAGTCAAAAAACATAAAAGGAGGAAAAGATGGTCATTATACAATGATAAAGGGATCAATTCAAAAAAATGATATAGTAGTTATGTATTTAAATGCATCCAACAACAGAGTACTCATATATATAAAGCAAATATTATTAGATCTAAAGAGAGAAACGATCCCAAAATAATAATAGTTAAGAATTTCAACACTGCACTTAATACACTGGACAGATCATCTAGTCAGAAAGTCAAGGAAGACTTAAACTGCACTTTAGACAAAATAGACCTAACTGACATTTGTAGAGCATATTATTCAATAGCTAGAGAAAAAACATTCTTCTCTTTAGCACATTGAACATTTTCCAGGATAGATAGACCATATGTCAGGCCACAAAACAAGTCTCAACAAATGAAAAAAAAATATTGAAACAATATGGCAACAGGTATGTGAAAAGGTGCCTAACATCATTGGTCATTAGAGAAATGCAAATTGAAATGACAATGAAATATTCTCTCACCCCGGTTAAAATGGCATTCTCCAAAAGACAAGTGATAACAAATTCTGGCAAGAATGTTTAGAAAAAGGCACTCTTATACACTGTTGGTGGAAATGAAAGTAGTACAGTCACTATGGAAAATAGTATAGAGGTTTCAAAAAATTAAAAATAGAACTACTATATGATTTAGCACTACTGAATATTTATTCAAAGGAAAGAAAACCAGTGCACTAAAGAGATATATGCACCCCCATGCCTATTGCACCACTATTTACAATAGCCAAAATATAAAATCTACCTATGTTTTAATCAACGGATAAATGAGTAAAGAAAATGTGGCATGCATACACAATGGCATACTATTTAGCCATACAAAATAATGGAATCCTAACATTTGTGGCAACATGGTTGAACCCAGAGGACATTATGTTAACTGAAATAAATCAAGCACAAAAAGATTTATGCTGCATGTTTTCACTCTCACTTTTTATGTGGGAGCTAGAAAAATTGAGCTTATAGAAGTGGAGAACAGAATTACGGTTATTAGAGGCTATGAATCCTAGGGAGGAGGGGAGGTTAGGGACAGATTGGTTAATGAATACACTATAGTTATATAGGGGAAATTGATTCAAGTGTTTCATAGCACTGTGGTGGTAGATATACTTAACAACAATTTATTGTGTTTGTTCAGAAAGCTAGAAGAGAAAATTTTGAATGTTCTCAACACAAAGAAATGATAAATGTTTTAGGTGATGGATGTGATAACTATCCTAATTTGATCATTACACATTGTATAGTTGTGTGAAAATATCAGTCTGCACCCCATAAATATGCACAATTATTATGTGTCAACTGGAAATAAATGGAATAAAGTGCATGATTTTTGTATGTCAACTATACCTAAAGTGTTTAACACACAAGAAATATGGGGAGTATAATGTATCATTTCTTCCTTCATATAAAAGTTGCCAAATGCACTTAGATATTTGAACTGTTCCAATATAATTCAAACTTTAGTATCATTATAAAATTATTATTATTACCTTTTTTTTTTTTTTTGTGACGGAGTCTCACTCTGTTGCCCAGGCTGGAGTGCAGTGGCATGATCTTGGCTCACTACAAGCTCCACCTCCCAGGTTCATGCCATTCTCCTGCCTCAGCCTCCCAAGTAGCTGAGACTACAGGCACCTGCCACCATGCCTGGCTAATTTTTTTCTATTTTTTAGTAGAGAAGGGGTTTCACTGTGTTTGCCAGGATGGTCTCGATCTCCTGACCTCATGATCTGCCCGCCTTGGCCTCCCAAAGTGCTGGGAATATAGGCGTGAGCCACTGTGCCCGGTCTATCTAATTTTTCCAAGTTTTATTTTCCCCCTTATTATCAATCTTCCTCTATTCAGTTCATTATACTTAGTTAATGCATGCTATTTAGTTAATGTCAACTAAAAAATTACAGGTGTTTTAAATCCTGAAAAGAAAATTTTATTAAAAATGAAATTTTTCAATTAACACAATGCAATAATGTTCTCCCTGTGCTTAATAATTTAAGCATAGTGCTATTGCACATATTTGCTGTTTGATCATAGCTTTGAGAGAAATAGAATTGAGCACCATAAATTAACTGAGCATATATAACTTTTTGTCAATGTATGCTCTCCTGTTTCTTTCTATTTCTCTTCCATTTTCTACCTTTCTTTGCCATACTTTCTTTCTGCTAAAAGTTTAACAGACAGAGAGCCAAATCACGAGTGAACTCCCATTCACAATTGCTTCAAAGAGAATAAAATACCTAGGAATCCAACTTACAAGGGATGTGAAGGACCTCTTCAAGGAGAACTACAAACCACTGCTCAACAAAATAAAAGAGGACACAAACTAATGGAAGAATATTCCACACTCATGGATAGGAACAATCAATATCATGAAAATGGCCATACTGCCCAAGGTAATTTATAGATTCAATGCCATCCTCAGGAAGCCACCAATGACTTTCTTCACAAAACTGGACAAAACTACTTTAAAGTTCATACAGAACCAAAAAAGAGCCTGCATTGCCAAGACAATCCTAAGCCAAAAAAACAAAGCTGGAGGCATCATGCTACCTGATTTCAAACAATACTACAAGGCTACAGTATCCAAAACAGCATGGTACTGGTACCAAAATAGAGATATAGACAAATGGGACAGAACAGAGCCCTCAGAAATAATACCACACATCTACAACCATCTGATCTTTGACAAACCCGACAGAAACAACAAATGGGGAAACGATTCCCTATTTAATAAATGGTGCTGGGAAAACTGGCTAGCCAAGAGTAGAAAGCTGAAACTGGATCCCTTCCGTACACGTTATATGAAAATTAATTTGAGATGGATTAAAGACTTAAATGTTAGACCTAAAACCATAAAAACCCTCAAAGAAAACCTAGGCTGTACCATTCAGGACACAGGCATGGGCAAGGACTTCATGACTAAAACACCAAAAGCAATGGCAAAAGCCAAAATTGACAAATGGGATCTAATTAAACTAAAGAGCTTCTGCACAGCAAAAGAAACTACCATCATAGTGAACAGGCAACCTACAGAATGGGAGACACTTTCATGGTCTACCCATCTAACAAAGGGCTAATAACCAGAATCTACAAAGAACTTAAACAAATTTACTAGAAAAAAATCAAACAACCCCATCAAAAAGTGGGCAAAGGATATGAACAGACATTCTCAAAAGGGATATTTATGAAGCCAACAGACACATGAAAAAATGCTCATCATCACTGGCCATCAGAGAAATGCAAATTAAAACTACAATGAGATACCATCTCACAGTAGTTAAAATGGCGATCATTAAAAAGTCAGGAAACAACAGGTGCTGGAGAGGATGTGGAGAAATGGAAACACTTTTATACTGTTGGTGGGAATGTAAACTAGTTCAACCATTGTGGAAAACAGTATGGCGATTCCTCAAGGATCTAGAACTAGAAATACCATTTGACCCAGCCATCCCATTACTGGGTATATACCCAAATGATTATAAATCATGCTGCTATAAAGACACATGCACACATATGTTTATTGTGGCACTATTCACAATAGCAAAGACTTGGAACCAACCCAAATGTCCATCAATGATAGACTAGATTAAGAAAATTTGACAAATATACACCATGGAATACTATGCAGCCATAAAAAAGGATGAGTTCATGTCCTTGTAGGGACATGGATGAAGCTGGAAACCATCATTCTGAGCAAACTATCACAAGGACAGAAAACCAAACACTGCATGTTCTCACTCACAGATGGGAATTGAACAATAAGAACAACTGGTCACAGGGTGGGGAGCATCACACACTGGGGCCTGTTGTAGGGTGGGGGAGGGGGGAGGGATAGCATTAGAAGATATACCTAATGTAAATGACGAGTTAATGGGTGCAGCACACCAACCTGGCACATGTATACATATGTAACAAACCTGCACGTTGTGCACATGTACCCTAGAATTTAAAGTATAATAAAATAAATAAATAAAAATTTTTAAAAAGTTAGTAATCTTTAACATAAGCAAATGCTATAGCTGTATAAAAACACTTTGTACTGTTATATTCAATTTCAGCAGATTTTTCAGCTTCAGAAATAAATCAGCATTTATATTTAATGAAATCACTATCAGAATTTGAAAATATCTTTTATATTCTGTGGGGAAGCATTAGAAAAAGCAGTTTAGCAGTAAGATTGTCTCAGCACTTCCATTTCCCCTCCACAGAAACAGCTTGTGGGTTTTCTGGTAAAGCAAACTGCTTTTTACCTCTGACTTAAGTTTCCACCTGCCCTGAAGTGAAGGTTAAACTAGGAAGGAGAGTATTGATTCACATTTCATATGGGAGTTATCTTTGGACTGCCCTGGGCTATGTATCTGTACCATATAATGACAGTTGCACCAGTTCTTAAATGAACCTAGATGCCTAGTTAAGTAGGTGACATACTCAAAGCTTCTGTGTCCCGGTTTTAACCCAGAGTGTACAAAAGACTATTCATGTTGGCAACTTGTCAGAGATATTCTTGAATGTCAGTTTATTGTATCAATGCTATATGGTATCTACAAGATAAAATGGAACACACTGAAACCACTGAAATAACTCACACTTTCTCCATATTGTGAGCAAAGAGTATTTGCAATGAATGGTTAGTTTCACGGGTCAACTTGGCTAGGCTATGGTATTCAATCAAACAGTAATTTACATGTAATGGTGGAGGTATTTTGTAGATGTGATTAATATCCACAATCAATTAAGTTAAAGAGGTGGCCTCGATAATTTGGGTGGGCTTTATGCAATTAATTGAAAGTCTTAAGGGCAAAACTAAAGTTTCCCCAAGGAGCAAAGAATCCTGACTCAAGATTAGAGCATCAGCTCCTGCCAGAAAGTTTCTGGCTTGTTCACCTTCTCCCGCCAATTTTGGACTTACCACACCCATAGTTACGTAAGCCAATTTCTTGAAATAAATCTCTTTACTTTATAGATATAGATATAAATGTAGATAAGGTGATATAGATGTTACTGGTTTTGTTTCTTTGGAGAACACTAAATAATACAGTATTATTGGCACAACACTCGGCAAAAGCAGTTCTCTGCTGAAAAAGCTAGTTTTTCTAAACTTTTCTGGTACGCAAGGCATCATCTCGCTTGTTTCCTTATGTAGAATTTAATCTTATTAAAAAACACCAGACTCACAAAATAGGGTTGACATTTGGCTTAAAGTTGTTTTTTTTTTTCTCATAATACTGGGATTACATGATACGCTTTTGACTAAAGTATACTATGATTCACAGGATAATAAAGGGACTCTCAGATATTTTAATCCACTTTCATTGATTTTTAGTGTACTGTCCTTCTCTTTTACTCCACAACTCCTTAATTTTGTATGCATACAATTTTGCCTTAGTCTCTCTGAGGATATTGCTGCTATTTATATTTGATCTATAGTTCTTAAGGTTATTCTTTTACTTTCAACAGAAAGAAGGAATTAGTTTCATCTCATCTGTAAAATTTAATACTTCAATAACGCTATCTGGAAGTCCATGTTAAGAAGGACTCTGTTGGTCTGTGTTTCTGATCAGTAGGAACAATTGATGGTTTTGGCAATTGACAAGGGTGTGTAAGAGAAGGGACGGGAGGAAATGCAATACCTTTGGAAAATTGTAATCTATACAAAGATGCTGGAAAAATCTTTTATCACCAGCCCTGACCTATCTATTGAGCACCAAACCTAGGTCCAATTACTTCTAAATTTTTCTTGCAAGTGGCACCATCACCATTCTACCCTTCTATGAGTTCAAATTTTCTCGATTCCACATGTGAGTGGAATCATAAGATATTTATCTTTCTCTGCCTGGCTTGTTCTACTTAACATAATGTGCTCTGTTTTATCCATGTCCTTTTTAAAAGGCCGAATAGTATTCCACTGTGTATATTTACCACATTTTAAATCCATTCATTTGTTATATATGTATTAAAACATCACAATGTATCCCATCAATATATATAATTGTCAATTAAAAATAAAATAAAACTTTAAAAACTTTAAATAAATGTGTAAATTGTATCACTTTCATCTAGTCATGAAACCAGAAAAGATAGTCATTTAAGCTCTTCTTGTTTCTACAGCCTTTATTCTTGCTAAAACTGAGCTTTGATAATTCTGCTTTCTAAACATATATTTTATTTATCCACTCTGCATAGAAACCTTGGATGTATTCCTATCATAAAACTTAAAGCATACTTTTGTTTTTTACTCTCCCACTAAACACTCTCTAACAACAGACATTCAGATTAGTCTTTGCATATCAGAGTGGCTAAAATAATGTATGACACTGAGCAAGCTATCAATAAATATTTGCTAAATATGTGGACATCCTTTATAACAGCTTTTCCATCCCAGGCAAAATTAGATGTAACTGAATCCCCACTCTCTCCATGTCCTCACTTTCTTCAAAGTACTTCCTAAAAGGTACTAGATAGCTTGTTTGCATTTATTTGTAATCACTATTATCTCATACTAGTGTCTGTTAAATTATGCAAACAAACCACATCTCAAATCATTCCTGTGTCACTTGCACCCAGTGCAGTTCTTGATTTTTATTGTCTCAGCAAAGTTTTGTTATAGGAAAGTGAATAAAAATTCTTGAGGAAAAGAGGAATCTGGAAAGATGCTTGTGGTCTGGGGTTCAGATCCTCTTCAAGGTATAGAGAAGGCATTGTGTTTGTTGTTGTGGCTGTTTGTTGTTGTTTGAAGACTCAGACTGGAGTGCAGTGGTGCTATCTTGGCTCACTACAACTTCTGCCTCCTGGGTTCGAGAGATTCTCGTGCCTTAGCCTCCTGAGTAGCTGAGATTAAAGGCATGCACCACTTTATCTGGCTAATTGTAGAGACAGGTTTTTTTTTTTTTTTTTTTTTTTTTAGATGGAGTTTTGCTCTTCTTGCCCAGGCTAGAGTGCAATGGTGCGATCTCGGCTCACTGCAACCTCTACCTCCTGGGTTCAAGTGATTCTCCTGCCTCAGCCTCCCAAGTAGCTGGGATTACAGGTGTGCACCACCAAGTCTAGCTAATTTTGTATTTTTAGTACAGACAGGGTTTCACCATGTTGGTCTGGCTGGTCTCGGACTCCTGACCTCAAGTGATCCACCCGTTTTGACTTCCCAAAGTGCTGGGATCACAGGCATGAGCCACTGCACCGGGTTGAGACAGGGCTTTACCATGTTGACCAGGCTGGTCTCGAACTCCTGACCTCAAGCAATCTGCCCACCTTGGTCTCCCAAAGTGCTGGGATTACAGGCATGAGCCACCACACCCAGCCAGCAGCGTGTTCTTCATACTCAGTTTCACACATAGGTGTTCTGGGTCAGATATTGATTTGTTATCATTATTGAAATGATAACTTTTCCCAGCTTTTATCAGAGATGATTCAATGAAAGCTAGATGAAAAACTCTAGTATATGTGTGACAAGATACTCCAAAGGTGAGGAATGAAGAAAATGGAATGTCTCTGCTTATATTCAGGAGTAGGGGGAAGTTGCCTTTCCTTCCTTTCCCTCTCAAAAGGAGGCACAAAAATCTATGCTTCTTCAAGATGTGTTGAAAAGGATCCTAGATTCTCTAACCATTTAGAATGTGAACGCATTTTTCTAAGGGCCAGATACACCCCTCTGTTTCTGAATTTTAATACCTATGGATATCTCCAAGATCCTGGGCACATTTTCCCTTGAAAGAGAAACACATACTTTGGGAGCTAGGTAAATCTCTCTGGAGTTCTTTTAGTATCCAAACAAGTGAATGTTAACCTCTTAAGGCTTGCTTTTAGCCCAGGGACCAACGTTTTTAGTGAAATTTATTCAGAAAGCTCCAACTCTTCAAGAACACAAAATATTTTCTATACACTGCCATCTGGCTATAATCTCTCAAGATGCAGTCACCCAGGTAAAGTGTGTTTTGAGAAAGCATAGTTGAATATGGGGGTGTGAACTAAAAACCAAAGTGTTGGAGCTTGAAGGCCTTTGGAGGTAATTGGACCAAAATCAGAATCTCTGCAGAGTAGAGAGGTATCTGTGTAACTTTATAAATGTAGTTCAAATAATTAATGTCAATGAGAACAAACTACATGATAGGAATGAAGTAAAAATAATTCTAATAACAGAATATTATAAAGCTTATACCTCAACACACTCTTTAAAATTATTTCTAACAGATGAAAAATCTTAAATAAAAACATCAGTAAATCAAACCTGGTGCTACATTAAAAGGATGATGAATGCTTACTTAGAATGTTTTATTCCAGTAATGAAAAAAAGACAGTTTAAAATTATTAAATCTACATAATAGAACACAACAATAATTCAGAGTTGAAAATAACTTCCATTACCACTAGGAACCAATATATTAGTTTAATGAACCAATTATAAAGACTCAGTAATGGAGAACTAAATATGACTTTGGTACCAAAATAGAAAGGCAGATCTGTGGGATCAATTAGAAACCTCAGAAATGAATGTGTATGTGTGTGTGGGTGTGGGTGCATGTTTATGTTTGTATGCATTTAGTATAGATATACAGCTAGTTTCTATTTGGTGAAGAAACGCTAGAGCAGTTAATACATAAATTAGGGCAATTAACTACCTCTGAGGAAAATAAAGTGAAAGTATTATAGTAGATTATATGTAACAAGGTTGCACATGGATTAAAGAATTATATATCAAATAATTTAAATTCTTAAAAAACAAGAATAAACCATGGGTTAGCATTTATCTTGGCTGATGGCTTTTCCAAATAAGACATCAAAGATCAGAGATGAAAAACAAAACAAAGCATTATTAGCATAGGCCAAGAACAGGCTGAGAAGAACATTTGTGATATATGTGACAAGAGAATATCAAATGCCCGTAATATTTATACTGCACAGACATGTGAAAGAGAAAAACTGAAACACAGTATAAGAAAATTGAGAAAGTGCATGAACAAACTTTTCAGAAGTAGAGATATTCACTTTCTGTGTAGAGTGTATGTAAATAAAAGTTAAATATGCTTCTCCTCTAATGTAATAATATTATCGTTACTACATTTACATTAGAGGAAAAGCATCGTCATCACCATCATCATCACTGTTAACATTACCCACCTTTGCAATTGTTTGGAAAGCAGAGACTTTCTTTACTGTTGATGAGAAGGGAAATAGAAATAAATATTCTACAAGGTAATTTCCAAATATACATCAAAAGCTTGGAAAATGGACATTCTTTAATTCCAAGGAAGTATTCTTTGTACATTACCAAAGATTTCAAAAAAGGTATAAGCTAAATATCTGTCAATAACATAGTAAAATTGTATGTGTATACATACACACACACACACACACACACACACACACACAGTGCAATACCATGAAGCTATTAATAATTCCATGTTTGAGAACAGTTGTCTTCATAAAAAAAGAGTAAAAATAAAAACTGGTTAAAAGTAATGGATATACTTTTAAATGGAAAATAAGAATATATTTTAAAAAGAGAGCAAAATGTAATTATTTGTGGATGGGAGATTAATGGTTATTTCATTTTTCTTCTCTTTCTTCCAGGCCTTCAATATCCAGGCCTCAAACTGTTCTCCCTTCCTTTCCTCCCTCCCTCCCTCCCTCCCTCCCTCCCTCCCTCCCTCCCTCCCTCTCTCCCTCCCTCCCTTCCTCCCTCCCTCCCTCCCTTCCTCCCTCCCTTCTTTCTTTCTTTCCTTCCTTCCTTCCTTCCTTCCTTCCTTCCTTCCTTCCTTCCTTCCTTCCTTCCTTCCTTCCTTCCTTCCTTCCTTCCTTCCTTCTTTCCCCTTCCCTTCCTCCCTCTTTCATTGTCTTTCTTTTCTTTTTTGTTCCATTTTATACATCAAATATTTTTTCAGTAAATGTAATTTTTTCAGTTAAACAGTTTTTAATATCAAATCATCTTTAAAATATGATTGAGAAAGATAAGATGGGACATTTGAAAGAGAATAATATATTTTTACACAAGCTTCTTCCTGTGGCAGTAATCATGTATTTAAAAGCCTTTGAACCTGAGCTAAAAAGACTATAAAAAGCCTATAGTTACTACATTTTATTCATTTAGTGTTTAGGTTTATTCATAGTGGAAAAAAATGTTATTTGTGAACTGAGCTGAAGGTATGTGATACACTGTAGTAGATAAGGTAAGAAGAATCCATCTCATAGGTTTTGATGTTTAAAGGAGAAAATCAGATTTTTAAAAATAGATACATGCCACAACCTGTATATATACACATACAGCATATATAGAGAGAGATGGATATTTGTGTATGTATATATTTGCTCAGACACCCACACCACACACACATACATGGCATTCATTACTTCATTGAGTTAGTATCTCACAGAAACACTTGAGGAGATGCACTAGGAATTACACATAGGTAAGCAGCACTGTATTTGTATTAATCTAATGTAAAAATTTAATTGCTGTTTAATGTTTGTAGTGCAAAAGCCTTAGGCTTCCAATTCCTTAATCAATCTCCAGAACTTAACTCGGTAAATGACCATACCAGGAAAATTTAGAAAAATAAATTTCAGTGTTTGCAGACAAGGACAGAGTTTACAGAAATATATATATTTTTAAAAATCTAATGTTTAACACCAAAAAGTATATGTGAGAGAATATTATTCTCTGCTTTCACAATTTCATTCCTTGTCTGTTTTCATTATTCATACTCCCTTACTTGCTTCTCTGTTTCTCTTTGTAAATCAGCACTGCAAAAGAGTATTTCTGAATTATTTCACTTTTTTTTGAAAAAATGGGATCATATTAATTTATGAGATTCAATTAAAATATTTTTACATAATAAATCCAACTGTAAAATAACTTCACCTTCATCATTATTAGTGAACTTTAATCATTTGCTAGTAATATTTATCTTATTATATAATAATATTATATACATTATATATTATAGTATAACAGTATACTATTATATGCACATTAAATATTTATATCTCACATACTCTTTACTCTCTTGAGTGCAATTTCTGAGTAGAACATTAAGATATGGTCAGCAATTCTATAATCCCGAATATTATACCATAAAGCACATATACACTGACATTCCCAAACACGTATCTGGAGAGCAGAGCTGACATACTGACCATGCACGCAAAAAATTGAATCTGTTTTCCTCATTTTAGGATGACCTTCACATCTTTGATGTGCACAAAGTCCTTAAAAAAATAAGTTGCTGCATCGACAGCTTGTTCTTCAAATATCGGCTTAAAATAAATTTATTCTATTGTTATATATAAGTGGAACATTATAGGAAGTCATGGAATGGTATCTCCTATCATAGCCTTGAGGGCACACAAAAAAAGAGTTTATTCATCTTTTTCTATAATCACCCTTGAGATGATGTCAAGGTACAATTCAGTTTAAAAAATGTAGTTTAAATTCACATTTGCTTGTCATAATTTCAACTGTTGAGACACTGCTTCTCAGACTTTTCTACTGATATATCATTATTAATGAAACAGAGAAGTCCTGAGAATGTGTGCTATTGCTTAAAGAAAGATCTTCATATACAAAATGCATTTGCAGGAATTTTTGCATTCAATGCTATAGAAATCTGGCATATGCTTTGGGCAAACCACTATGAATGCTATTTATCACAGTTTTGGAGATATTTTGAAGATATATTTTCTGACAATAACCTGGCAACCACGTGCCACACTTTACTTTCTCTACTCTCCAAATCAAACACACACAGTAAAAAAAAAAAAAAAAAAAAAAAAAAAAAAAAAAAAAAAAAAAAAAAAAAAAAAAACACCGAAACACCTGTATTCACTGTTGTATAAAAAAGGAAATAGTCTGATTTTGCAGATGAAGAATATAATGGTAAAGGCATTATATCTCTTTAAAATACTAACGGGTCTAACAAGTGATGATTCTAGGGGGAAATATGTCCTCTGCAATTCCAGCCACTCATTTTCCCACAACACAAACACAAACAAAATTCCACAAGAGTGATCTAAGGAGAATGAATAAATGAGAGCATTTGAGCTGGAACTCAAAGTACCAGTAGAATCACAACTACATTTCACAGAAAAGGGGAGGCAAAACAGGTCAGGCAGAAGCAAAATGCATTAATGCCATTGAATGAAATATTGACAATAATGTCCAAATGCTCTCACACCCAATGTTTTCTTGAGCAAATGGAGAAAACTAGAACTCTGCTTCTTATTTTGACCTATATATGCAGCACCAAGAGTAAACAGTGGTATTCTAGAAGTTATGCAGATCAGAGTGTATTCCAAAATACTAACTTTATTCAAAGATCTGGAGATGTGCATGATTACAGGCATGAGCCACCGTGCCTGGCCTCATTTATGTATTCATGTATCTAAAGTGTATTTATTTATCATTTAATATATGCTGATATGGTTTGGCTCTGTGTCCTCACCCAAATCTCATCTCAAATTGTAATCCCCACATGTCGAGGGAGGGACCTGGTAGGAGGTTGATAGGATTCTGGGGCAATTTTCCCCATGCTGTTCTCATGATGGTGAGTGAGTTCTCACAAGATCTGTTGGTTTAAAAGTGTTTGGCAGTTCCTCACCTGCTCTCTCTCTCGCCACCTTGTGAAGAAGGTGCTTGCTTCTCTTTCACCTTCCATCATGATTGTAAGTTTCCTGAGGCCTCCACAGCTGTGTGGAACTTCGAGTCAATTAAACCTCTTTCATTTATAAATTATCCTGTCTCAGGTAATATCTTTATAGCAATGTGAAAACAAACTAATACACATGCCAAGCATGGCACTACATGTTTGGGGGTCCAAGAGTGAACAAAACTAAGTCATTCTCTTCACTGAGCTTTTACTCATGTGTATGTTTGTGTCTACGTGTGTATATTTGTTCATGCACACAAACATCGTCCCTATTGGAGTTGGGAGGAGAACATACAAACAAGTAATTTTGAATTAGAAAGGGAAGAATGCTTTATTTTTATTTACTATGTCTCAGTATGAAAAGTCTGAAAAAAATTGAGCAAGTGTATGACATGTTAATTTATATACCATAGAAAGATAGTTCTACAGCAATCCATAATATAGTCAAAAATAAAGAGAATAAAAAACAAAAGGTAAGTTAAAGCTTGGTCAACTGATTGTGAACTATTATAGAAGCATAAAAAAGTAAAAAGAAGATTTGAGATTGAAGGGGAAAGCGTATCATGTCAAGCAGCAGAGCTGCCAAAAGCCAGAGAGGAAATTTGATGTTATTTTGCCAGAATCTAGACATCAAGAGTAGTGTAGATAAGGAAATTAACTTAGTTTGCTATTAGCTACTTTACTTTTGACTAGTTCCTGGGTGGACCAATATGTTCCTGCATTCCTTGAGAGATTTATACTCATGGAAACTAAGGCAGAAAAAAATCCTCAAGAAAGTCAAATAGGTCATATATTCCTGAAAGACCGAGTCAGATATATATTATGGCTGTTTAAAAGTTATACTATTACCAATGACCTCTAAAGGAGAACTTTTAATAGAATAATAAAATATACTCTGTAAAACAAAGACTTTTTTTCTCCTTCTCAACCTTGTGAGTATTCCATCAGTCTTCTAACCATCATTGATTTTGGGATGTAGTAGGAATGACTGTTTAATGCATAGAGTAACGATCCAATAGGAAAGGGTTAAGAATTAAATTAGATGTAAAAAAGAAAGAGAAATGATATAGTATAGAATTTCTAGCATAAGACAGTAAATAAAGTTATTATTAACTAAAAAGCATAAATAAGTCTAGAATTATAATTAAGTCTTAGTTATAAGTAAGTAGATGAATCTAGACTTAGTTATAAGTAACTAAATAAGTAGTAACCTATTTATAAGTAAGTCTAGACTTATCTACACTTATCTTACAGGTTATCTTGAGTTGAGGAAAGATTTTGGGGACTAGGAAAACTTTATTGTAAACACAGCCAATTGGAGAAGACCAATTGGAGAAGAAAGACCAATTGGAAAGGAATTTGGGAGAGATCAAATATGAAAGAAAGAATCAAAGAGGCAAAGGATGCAAGTGGAGATCATCTTAAGAAATTGAAAACTCATTTTTATTTCCAGTGTTACATTGAGTATAGAGGAGTGAATAAGGAACCCAAACTTTCCAAAAGCTTTTGATATTTTTAACATTATTAAGTTTTTAGTCAAGCAGCAGACATAGTTTCAAGGTAATCAGGCCAATCAAACCTCAGAGCCATGCATCCAGGGAAATCAGTAAATTTCTCTTAAGGGAAATTTTTAATGACAAGACCGATAGCCATCTGATAGACTCCATTTGTTTCTATTGCTTCTGCACTGTTGGAAAAGGTGACTTTGAGATTGCTTCCAGCTCTACATTTTATGATTCAATTATTCATTTAAACCATGAGAACTAACCACAGAATAATAATTCAAGCAAATCATAAAATTTTGCTCCCTAGGTTGTAATCAATTTATGTGGGGTGTAATGTTTCAAGCAAACAGCTTTTGTTACAAATATGAACATACACATTATGAAACTAGATACTGCTCATACTTTATTTGAACCCAAATATTAGCATTGTAAAATTCTTATTTTGTGAGACATGTGATTTCTTATCATTTGCTTGCCCTCTCAGAGCTCTCAAATTAGTATACATCATTTATATTTCTAGTGTATGCTAAAATGTTAGAAATGAAATTATTACATAGCACATTATTTGACATAGATATTTCAATTTCATGCAATACTTGTTGCATCTAGTGCTTGTTATTTAACAGCTTTTTAATTTAAATGGGTATGTAATGATTTTTGAAAGTATATAGAAGCTGCATTCATTTCTCATTTCTTAGCTATTGGATCTATGTCATAGATTAATTTTGCTAGTGATTTTAAAAACTGAAACAGTAATTACTTGTATCTTCTTATGGCACCTTTTAAAATCACTAATGGAAAAAGTCAATGTTAAAACAGTTATTCTCTAATTACTTTAGGTCAATCGATACAGCTAAGTACAAATGCAAGGTAGTACACAATTTATCATATTTTTAACAAAAGTCTACAATAACATTATCTTTAATAATTTCAATATAGATTTGAAAGAAAAAGAACCTGATAATTTTCAGCATATTTTACATACATATTCAAAAATTCATGTATTTTATGGTTAGCAAAGTATCCTGAAGTGCCAAATTGACAAGAATGTTTTATTTTTTTCCAGTTTATTCAAATATATTGGTGCCCAAAACCTGTATTATGCAAACAGGTTATACAACATCATATTTCATGTTGGAGACAGATATAAGTGATATAATAAAATGGCACAACCTAAGTTCTTGCTTCAAATTGACATTTCCCCTGTCTGATCATTGAATATACTGTCTAGATTTGATGATTATTGATATCTATCTATTTTTTTGCTTCTGCTGGTCAGATTTCAACTCTGGGACGCTCAGGATTCATCTCTTACTTGTGCAAATCCCTAGACCTTACCTTGCCTCATATCTTTTTTTTTTTTTTTTCTTTGAGACGGAGTTTCTCTCTTGTTGCCCAGGCTAGAGTGCAATGACATGATCTCGGCTCACCGCAACCTCCACCTCCCGGATTTAAATGATTCTCTTGCCTCAGCTTCCCGAGTAGCTGGGATTACAGGCATGCACCAACATGCCTGGCTAATTTTTCATATTTTTAGTAAAGACAGGTTTCTCCATATTGGTCAGGCTTGTCTCGAACTCCCAATCTCAGGTGATCCTCCCACCTTGGACTCCCAAAGTGCTGGGATTACAGGCCTGAGCAACCACACCTGGTCAACCTTGCCTCATTTTTAACTTACAATTCTGAAATCTGAAATTTTGTCTCTATTGAATTCAGTTTCATGATCTACATGTGTGGCATGACCTCAAGCCAGCATTACTTGCACATCAGGTGAATATCAGTCTCAAATAGCTGTGATCACCTTTGTTTCACTAACAGCTTTTGACTCACTAATCAAACCAACACTGGTTCCTATAGATAAGGTGTGTAAAAAATATTTTTATGATAACAATAACACATAATGTTAAAAAATCAAACACTACAAAATGATACAAATTAAAAAATAAAAGACAGTCCACTATCCTGTCGAACACCCCTGAAGTGACAATTCTTCTGAAAGTTAAACCCATAACCGTAACTAATATTAAAAGTAATAGCTTTTTCAATTCAATCAATTTTAGGAAATATCTATGGACTCTGCTTTAAAAGATGAAGATGACCTTATTTTCCATCCATAGTTTTTAGTAGATATTCTGATAGTGGGGGGCACTGTAACACAGAAAATCTGGATAACTAAGAAAACAATATTTTAAATAGAACTTGATTTTCTACATATTAAGGAACATATCCAGTACTCAATAATGAAAAAAGTGCACTGCTTAAGATATAGGAAGTAGTAGGAGAATACATTTCCCTTTCCGACTGGAACAAAACATAAAATCTACAAAATTATGAATATCTTAATGCCCCAGAGGGCTGAGTTCACTATGTAACCTAATTAAAAAACTACAAGAAGAGACAAACTCTTTCTAGGAGGGATAAAACTCATGCTGCAACACGTTTGCCAAATCAGTGGAAAAAAGAGGAAACCACCAAAGATAAAAGTCACAAGTACTAACCTGACGTTGTAATTAATTCTTAAACCCTGAGAAGTAACTGGGCTTACAGTTTCAAATCCTGTGAACCTCAGAAACAAGGGAAGTCTCCATTTACCACTTTTTTTTTTTTTTTCATGGACTTTTCTTGAATGATGAGGGGAAATTTGGGGGTAGGTAAGTCAGGAAAAAACAGAAGAAAAGCAACCTCAGCATTACAGGCACATGAGTCTGTCTTAAGTCTGAGGGTGGAAAATAAAAACTGAGAAAAGCATGTTCATACCTTACACTTTACACTGAAAACCATAAAGCAGCTGTGAAGCACAACTGAGGGGGACAGGAATACCAAAAGAATACTCCTCTAAAGAGATGGAGGGGCATAGGGTCCGTTAAGTCTGGAGGCAAAGTAAGAAAATAGAGAAAAACCCTCCCCGCACTCCAGGCCTTAGACTAAGTACAAGCCAAATTTATCTATTGCTGCTTATAGACTAGGGGACCTAACAGAGACTTACCAATTGAGAGCACAAGTGCATAGAGCCTGCCTACCCCGTGCACAGGGCTCTAACAATTACCCCGGATGGATGACCCCAGCACCTTTCTCAAGTTTGAAGGTCAAGCAGATAAATTAGAAGACTGCATGACTACTGAATGCGACTATAATGAGTTACTATCAAAGTCCAAATCAGCCAAGCAATAATCTAGATTGATTGAATTCTCCTCACGTGAATTGCCTGACAGATGCAAAAATCTCCTGTTTTCTGGATGTAAAAAATATTTAAGTCACTGCTATTCTTGCACACACAATGTTTGACACTCAATACAAAATAATGGGATATGCTAAAAAAAAAAAAAAAAAAAAAAGCGAGTACACATAACACATTGGCAATAGACAAACGGAAACTAAAACCAAAGACAGACATTTTGTTTCAAATATTTCCGTATCAGACAGGGCCATAAAACCAGTGATGATAAATATGCTAAAACATTTAAGCAAAAACTAAACAATATGCCTGAAGGGTTAAAGAATTTTAACAGAGAGATTCATACCATATTTAAAAATTCCAAATTGAAATTATAGAAATAAAAAACATGATATTAAAGATTCATAATTATTTTAGCAAGCTTAATAACAGAATGAATATACAGAATAATCATTTTATTTGATAGCAGGTCAACAGAAATTATTCAAACAGAAACATTAAGATTGTTTTTAAGTAACAAAAAAAAGAATAGAGTATTTAAAAACAATTTGACGTTAAACTACTAACATGTGCATAATGGAGTCCAAAAAGATAATACAAAAAGAATGACAATAAAATATTCAAATTGAGAAGTTTTTAAGATAAACAGATGTCCTATATATCCAAAAAAAAAATCAGAAGATACTAAGGAGAATTAATAAAAGAAAAACAAAGCTTGGCAGTCATAGTCAAATGGTATTGGGTGAAAATTAACAATAAAGAGAAAATCTTAAAAACTATACCAAGAGGCCGGGCGCGGTAGCTCAAGCCTGTAATCCCAGCACTTTGGGAGGCCGAGACGGGTGGATCACGAGGTCAGGAGATCGAGACCATCCTGGATAACACGGTGAAACCCCGTCTCTACTAAGAAATACAAAAAATTAGCCGGGCGAGGCGGCGGGCGCCTGTAGTCCCAGCTACTCGGGAGGCTGAGGCCGGAGAATGGCGTGAACCCGGGAGGTGGAGCTTGCAGTGAGCTGAGATCCGGCCACTGCACTCCAGCCTGGGCGACAGAGCGAGACTCCGTCTCAAAAAAAAAAAAAAAAAACAACTATACCAAGAAACAGTAAGAATTACAAATTGTTTTTATGAAAAGCAATGGATACCAGAAGACAATTACTGGCAATTTTTGAGGCTGTCAACCTAGAGTTTTACATTGACAAATATATCCTCCAAAAATAAATGTAAAATTAAGACTTTTTTGACAGCAAAATATTAGAGAATTTATTTTCAACAAATACAATATATGTGCATTTTTATAAAGATATATATTAACAAATTTTAATATATATAAATCTGCTTAAATTTTTGCTCATTTGCTGTGTTTTTATTTAAAAACACAGTTACACGAATAAATACAAGACGTAATTACTGAAAAAAGATATTTGAAATACAAGTAACTGAAAAATAGTATCACATGGAGAAATTCCACACGTAAATAAGAAAAAGTCCAACAAGACAACAACCAAAAGGCTTTAGATTTGAACCACTAAGTATCATCTTATTTATTTGATTATCTTATTTTCTTTTTTCTTGTGGAATTCCCATGGAGAGATTTTATGACCTATATGCTACATTTTAAAACTTTTCCATAATTTTCTTTTTTTGTTGTTTGAACTATACTCTGGAAAACTTCTTAGTTTTTATTATTTTGAACATAAATTTGTTATTTAGGCCTGGATATTTCATTTATTCAGCCCTTAATTTTCTTTTATTTCAGAAACAATGTTCCAATTTCATAAAACCTCTTCTTCTTTATGATTGCTCATCAGTCACCTCTTCTATTTAATAGAATAAACAAATTATATATTTAGTACATCTTAAATTTTCCTTAGGACAAATCAACTTTCCCCATAGTCATCAGAGTCACTAATACAGTTGGTTTTCTATAGCTTGATTTCTACTGATAGGAATATCCTTAATATATCTTTTCTCTACTGAATATCCTAATCACATTTTCAATTCTCAGTGTTATAACTACATTAATAGTGCTTATGTTCTCCAAAATATTCTACCTAAATTTGTATGAATTCTTGAAACCACAGTTCTTCCTGAAAAAGTAGCTTCTATAATTATCACTGTACTTAAATAATATAATTTTCCAATTGCACATTTCATAGAATAACGTTTTCTAAATATTTTAGATTTCATTACTTACTATTTCTCTTATTTTTTTAAAGTAAACTATATCGCAGTCCAGAGGACATGTGAGACAATTTTTGACAAATAAAATATTGTATTTCCCTTTGTAAAATCCATCCTTTTACTTTTGTTATAATATTTACCTACTTAAAAAATTCCATGATAAACATTATTACCTAAAACATTAGTAAAAGCAAGATTAACATTAGTTTTTCATTTATGAAACAATTATTCATTGACCACATGCTATGTTCTAAGTACTATGGCCAAAACTGGGTATAAACGAATGAATAAAAGAGAATATATCCAGTCCTTTGATGTATATGTTCTAATTGGAATACAAACATCAAACAATAACATAAACAAATGCATACAACTAATTTCTAAGTAAAGATATTAAGAAATAAAAAAACTAATAAAAAAATCTCTAATTCTCACCCACAATATAACCCACTACTTTTTCATAATGCAGTTAATATTTTGAAAAAATCTGACCATATTAATTAGCTCACAATTGTGTTTTTGATTGTTACTGAAGAACTCCTGAGAATCTTGTTTTTAAAGTTGATAACATATCTTTGGGTGTTCAAAAATATGTCAAAGTACTTGATTTTTAAGGATAAACATGATTTAATCTATATGACACAGTACAATATAAAGTTATCCAATAAAAAGAGCTACTGTAATACATTCTATTGGAAACTAAATATAAATACATAAAGAGGTTAAAAGTAAAAGGCTGGGCATGGTGGCTCGTGCCTATAATTCCAGCACTTTGGGAAGCTGAGGTGGGCAGACTGTATGATCCCAAGAATTTGAGACCAGCCTGGGAAACATGGCAAAACCCGGTCTACACAAAAAATACACAAATTAGCCAGGTGTGGTGGTGCGCACCTGTAGTCCCAGCTACTGAGGAGACAGAGGTGTAAGGATAACGTGAGCCTGGGAAGCAGAGATTGCTGTGAGCGAGCTCATGCTACTGCACTCCAGCTTGGGTGACAGAATGAGACTCTGTTTTGAAAAAAAAAAAAAAAGGTAAAAAAAATTAAAAGTTTTAGCTGTGTATATGTATTAGTCCATTTTCACACTGTTTGACTTACTTGAGACTGGGAAGAAAAAGAAGTTTAATGGATTAACAATTCCATGTGGCTGGGAGACCTCATGATCGTGGTGGAAAGCAAGGAGGAGCAAGTCATGTCTTACATGGATGGCAGCAGGCAAACAGAGAGAGCTTATGCAGGGAGACTCCTATTTTTAAAACCATCAGATCTCATGAGACGTATTCACTATCACGAGAACAGTATGATTCAATTGCCTCCCACCGAGTCCCTCTCACAACACGTGGGAATTCAGGATGAGATTTTGGTGAGGACCCAGGCAAACCATATCAGTATAAAAACATATATTAAAACATATAACTAAGCATAAGATAATTGAAGTGATTATTTTAATATCAGAAAAGCCGACTTCAGGAATATTGCAAGGATAAAGAACACATGTCATAACATGAAGAGGAAGATCCATCATAAATATATACTATTTGACATGTCTACAAAACCTTTAACAGAATATCAAAATACGTAAAGTAAAAAGTAACAGAATGAAAACAATAAATAGACAAATTCACAAATACAGTTGGAAATTTAAAATCACTTATCTCAGTAACTCCTAGAATAAATAGAAAATTAACATGAATATAGGAGTTTTAACAATATTATTAATAAAATCAAATTCTCTAAGCCTTCACTTTAAGAGAATAATGCAAACCTAATGTAGAAAGAATGTATGTAGAAACAATGAAAAATGTCAAAAGAGTGAAATACTCTATATAAGTGCAGACATAAATGACATTGAAAATAGATAATAGAGAAAAATCAACAAAACCAAGCAATTTGTTTAAGATCAAAATAATTGAGTAACTCCCTGGCTAGACTGATCGTTAAGAAAAATAAACAAACTCACAAACTTACCTTTGAAAATTAAACAGGGGACATCAGCACTGACCCTACAGGAATTAAAACATTCATAAGGTCAAATTATGTACAATTTTATATAAAATAACTTAATACAACTTAGATAAAATGAACACATTGTTTGAAAGCTGTTGTGGTAGGCAGAATGGTTTTCCTAATTCCTTATCTATCCCCTAATCTCTGAAATATGTAAATATGTTATGTTGCTAATGGGACTTTGCAGACATAAGTAATATTAACCATAAGGGAGAGTGTCCAGATCACTGTGCTTCAATCTAACCACAAGAGCCCTTAAAAGCAGAGCATATTCTCATTCTGGGGTTAGGGAAAGATGGCACAAGAGGAGCTCTGAGAGATTGGAAGCCTGAGAGGGACTCAGCCTTCCACTGCTGTTGATGGTAGTGGGATGCCACATGAAAAGCATGAGAAGGAATGTAACAACCTCTAGGAGCTATGAGCAGTCAACAGTCAATGGACAGCAAGGAAACATGGAACTGAACTTTACAATAGCTTGGAGTTGAATTTGGCCAAAACCCAATTGAACTTCAAGTATATTCATCCTCAGAGACTCTAAAAAGAAAACCTTAATTTTGGCTTTGTGGGATATTAAGCAAATGGACCTCACCAAACCATGCTGAACCGGAACTTCTGACATACTGAACTGTGAGATTAAAATGTATTACTTGATGCCACTAAATTTATGGCACTTTGTTTAAACAGTAATATAAAACAAACACAGGCACAAATGTCAAAAATGACACAATAATAGATAATTTGAGAAGACCTACCTTAACTAAATAAATTTAATTCACAGTTTAAAACCTTCTCACAATGAAAATGCCATCTTCAGATAGCAATACTGGTAGATTTTCTTAAACTTTTAAGACAAAATAATAATGCAAATATGAAGCTTTTTAAGAAAGGAAGAGGGATACCATAATCATTTTATAAGACCATCATTACCATGTACTAAACTAAACCAGAATGAAATTGATTACAGTTTTAAAATTCATTATATAATATCTTGCCTGATCATTGATGTGAACATCTTTAACAAAATATTAACATATTGATTCAAATGATACCTAAAAGTGCAATACACTATGATCAAAATTTGTTACTTAGAAATGCAAGACTAATATTAACATCTAACAATAAACCAATGCATTTTTCATATTAAAAGAATAAAGAACAAAATCTTTATTACCTTTTCAATAGACTCTAAAATCATTTAATAAAATTCAGCACCTATTAATGAGTTTAAAAATCAGTGTACTAGAAAAAGAAAATAACTTTCACAACTTGATATAAACTGTACACTAAAAACCTATAGCTAATATTGTACCTAAGATCAGAAGAAGGACAAAAGTTGTCCACTCTTGCTATTTCTATTCAATATTGTACCAGATATTTTTTATTTAAACTTTTATTTTAGGTTTTGAGGTACATGTGGATGTTTGTTACGTAGGTAAGCTAGTGTCAAGGGGGTTTGCTCTACAGATTATTTCATTACTTAGGTATTAAGCTCAGTACCCAGTAGTTATCCTTCCTGCTCCTCTCCCTCCTCCCACACTCCACCCTCAAGAACACCCCAGTGCGTGTTGTTTCTTTCATTGTGTTCTCATCATTTGCCTCCCACTTATAAGTGAGAAAATGTGGCATTTGGTTTTCTGTTCCTGCATTGGTTTGCTAAGGATAATACCATCTAGCTCCATCCACGTTCCTGCAAAAGACATGAATTTATTCTTTTTTATGACTGCATAGTATCCCATAGTGTATATGTACCGTATTTTCTCTATCCAATCTGTCATTGAGGGGCTTTTAGGTTGACTCCAAGTTTTTGCTGTTGTGAATAGTGCTGCAATGAACATTTGTGTACATGTGTCTTTATTGTAGAATGATTTACATTCCTCTGAGTATTTACATTCCTCTGAGTAATAATGGAATTGCTGGGTCCAATGGTAGTTCTGCTTTTAGCTCATTGAGGAATCACCATACTGCTTTCCACAGTTGTTGAAATAATTTAGACTTTCACTGAGAGTCTGAATTAGTATTCCCCTTTCTTCACAACCTCACCAGCATCTGTTATTTTTTTGACTTTTTCATTCTGACTAGTGTGAGATGGCATCTCACTGTGGTTTTGATTTGCATTTCTCTAATGATCAGTAATATTGAGGCTTTTTTCATATGTTTGCTTACAGCATGTATTTCTTCTTTTGAAAAGTCTGTTCATGTCCTTTGTCCACTTCTTAATGGGATTGTCTATTTTTCTCTTATAAGTTTAAGTTCCTTACAGATGCCAGATAGACCTTTGTTGGATGCATAGTTTGTAAAAATTTTCTCCCATTCCGTAAGTTGTTTGTTTATTTTGTTGATAATTTCTTTTTCTGTGGAGAAATTCCCAATTTTAATTAGATTCCACTTATCAATTTCACTTTTGTTGCAGTTGCTTCTGCTGTCTTTATCATGAAATTTTTGCCCATTTCTATGTGCAGAATGGTATTGTGCAGTTTGTCTTCCAAAATTTTTCTATTTTGGGCTTTTACATTTAAGTCTTTAATCTATCTTGAATTGACTTTTGTATAGGATGTAAGAAGGGGTCCAGCTTCAGTCTTCTGCAAATGGCTAGTCAGTTATCCCAGCACCATTTATTGAACAGGGAGTCTTTTCCCTGTTGCTTGTTTCTGTCAGCTTTGTTGAAGAACAGATAGGTGTAAGTGTTTGGCCCTATTTCTCTGTTCTCTATTCTATTCCTTTGGTCTATGTGCCTGTTTATGTATCAGTGCCATGCTGCTTCGGTTACTGTTGTCCTGTAGAATATTTTGAAGTCAGGTAATGTGATGTCTCCAGCTTTGATCTTTTTGCTTAGGATTGCCTTAACTATTTGTACTCTTTATTCATTCCATGTGAATTTTCAAAAAGTTTTTTTTTTTTTCTATTTCAATGAAGAATGCCATTGGTAGTTTGATAGGAATAACATCAAATCTGTATATTGCTTTGGGCAGTATGGCCATTTTAATGGTATTGATTATTTCTATCCATGAGCATAGGATGTTTTCCATTTATTTGTTTATGTCTTCTCTGATTTCTTTGAGCTATTTTTGGAATTCTCATTGTAGAGCTCTTTCACCCCCCTAGTTCGCTGTATTACTAAAAATGTTATTCTTTTGTGTCAGTTGTGCATAGAATTGCCTTTCTGATTTGACTCTTGACTTGGCCTTTTCTAGTGTGTAGGAAAGCTAGTGATTTTTGTAAATTGATTTGTATCCTGAAATTTTGCTGAAGTTCTTTATCAACTGAAGGAGCTTTTGGGCTGAGACTATGGGGTTTTCTAGATAAAGAATCACATTATCTGCAAACAGAAATATTTGGACTTCCTCTCTTCCTATTTGGATGCCCATTATTTCTTTCTCTCTTGCCTAACTGCTCTGGCTAGGACTTCCAATACTATGTTGAATAGGAGTGACTAGAGAAGGCATCCTCATCTATTTCTGGTTTTCAAGGAGAATGCTTCTTTGTACATCTGGTAGAATTTGGTCATTAATTCATCAGATTCTGGGCCTTTTACTGGTTGATAGGCGATTTATTACTGATTGAATTTCAGAGCTCATTATTGTTCTCTTCAGGAAACCAATTTCTTCCTGGTTCAGTCTTGGGAGAATATATGTGTTCAGGAATTTGTCCATCTCTTCTAGCTTTTCCAGTTCGTACACATAGAGGTGTTTGTAATAGTTTCTGATAATTATTTTTAATTCTGTGGGGTCTGTGGTAATATTCCCTTTGTTATTTTTTATTGTCTTTATTTAGATCCTCTCTTCTTTATTTTTGTAGCTAGTGGCCTATTTTATTACTTAAAAATTAGAAAAAGACTCTTGGATTCAATGATAATTTCAATGGTTTTCATGTCTTGATGCCCTTCAGTTAAGCTCTAGTTTTGGTGGTTTCTTCTCTTCTGCTAGATTTGGTGTTGATTTGTTTTTGCTTCTCTAATTCTTTCAGTTTTGATGTTGAGTTGTTAATCTGAGATCTTTCTAACTTTTTGATGTGGGCATTTAGTGCCGTTAATTTTCCTTTTAACACTGCCTTATCTATGTCCCAGAGATTCCAGTATGCTATCTCTTTGTTCTCATTAGTTTCAAAGAACTTCTTGATTTCTGCGTTAATTTTATTATTTACCCCAAAGTCATTCAGGAGCATGTTGTTTAATTTCCATGTAGTTGCACAGTTTTGAGTGATTTGCTTAGTCTTGATTTCTATTTTTGGTTTGAGAGTGTGTTTGGTATGATTTCAGTTATTTTACCTTTGCTGAGGATTGTTTTATGTCCAATTATGTGATTAATTTCAGAATATATGTCATGTGGCAATAAGAAGAATGTATGTCCTGTTGTTTTGAGCTGCAGAGTCCTGTAGAGGTCTATCAGATCCACTTGGTCCAATGTGGAGTTCAGGTCCTGAATTTCTTTGTTAATACTTTGCATCGGTAATCTGTCTAAAACTGTCAATGGAGTGTTGAAGTCTCCCATTATTGTGTAAGAACCTATGTCTCTTTGTAGGTCTCTGAGAACCTGCTTTATAAATTTATAAATTTGAGTGCTCCTGTGTTGCCTTCATCCCTTTATTTTGAGCCTATGTGTGCCATTACATGTGAGATGGGTGTCAACTTTCCACTTTGTGCCTTTTAAGTTGGGGATTTAGCCTATTTACATTCAAGGTGAGTATTGGTATGTGTGGATTTGATTATTCCATTGTGTTGTTAGCTGGTTATTATGTTGGCTTGCATTTCCACTTTATAGTGATACTCGCCTGTGTGTTTAAGTGTGGTTTTGTGTTAGCTGGTAGTGGTCTTTCCTTTCTATATTTAGTGCTCTTTTCAAGATCTCTTGTAAAGCAGGTCTGGTAGTAATAAACTCCCTTAACATCTGCTTATCTGAAAAGGATCTTATTTCTCCTTTGCTTGATAAGCTTAGTTTGGTCAGATATAAAATTCTTTAAGAATGTTGAATATAGGCTCACAATCCCTTCTGGCGTGTAGGATTTCAGCAGAGATGCTCACTCTTAGCTTGATGGGTTCCCTTTGTAGGCGACCTGCCTTTTCTCTCTAACTTCCTTTTACTTTCTCTCTTTCATTTTGGTCTTAGAAACTCTGATGATTATATTTCTTTGGGATTATATTCTTGTTTAGATTCTTGCAGGAGTTCTCTGTAGTCCCTAAATTTGTCTGTTGGCCTCTCTAGCAAAGTTGAGGAAGTTTTCATGGACAATATCCTAAGATATGCTTTCCAGGTTTTTGCTTTCTCCTCCTCCCTTTCAGGGATGCCAGTGATTCATAGATTTGATCCCTTTGCCTAACCCCATACTTCTCAGAAGTTTTGCTCATTCCTTTTTAAAAAAATTTTGTCTGTTTTGAGAAAACCAGTCTTCAAGTTTTGAGATTCTTTCCTCAGCTTGATTTATTCTGTTAATACTTGTGATTGCATTATGAAATTCTTGTACTGTGTTATTCAGTTCTTTGAGACCCTTTAGATTATTTTTTATACAAGCTATTTGTTCCTTCATTTTCTATATTGCTTTATTGTGGTTTTTAGTCTCCTTGGATGGGGCTTTGCTGTTCTCCTGAATCTCAATGATCTTCGTTCATATCCATACTCTGAATTCTATTTCTATCATTTCAGCCTGGTTAGGAACTCTTGTTGGAGGACTGGTGTAGTCATTTAGAGGACATATGACACTGGCCATTTGAGTTACTAGAGTTCTTGCTTTGATTCTTTCTCATCTCTGCATGTGGGTGTTCCTTTATCTGCAGTGTTGATTGAGTACAATGAATAGACTTCTTTCCAGATGTTTTCACTGGGCTGAGGCTTTGTGTTGGGCCTTTATTTGAAGCTAACTTCTTCTCTCTGGTTTTAAAGAAGGGTATGGTAGTAAGGTATATTTGGTGTGAGACTTTGGGCTATAATCCAGTAGGTGGCACTTAGGCTCATTGGTGAGTTGGTAGACTCTTGCTCTGTTTTGTAGCTCCCCTATGCTTCCTTATAGTTGCAGCCATGATGCTTCTCAATAATCTGAAATTGTGGGTTCCTCTCCCCTTTAAGTGCTGTCTGTAGACGGCAGCTTGGGACTCCTGGGCTACCTACTGCAGTTCTGCGGTGATCTCATTGTTTATGTTCCTTCCCCAACTTGGAGGCAGCAAAGGAAGGGACTATATCAGAGGTTGTGGCCAAGGGTGTTTGCTTGTCTCCTGGGGTATCCAACCCAGAGAGATGCAGGTCACCAATCTCTCAGTGCAATCAGCCCAGGATGGAGGGGCTGTGCTGTGGGCCCAAGCCAGGGTTTACCCTGAGGTGGGTAAGATGTGTGGGAGACAGACTGACCTCCTTTCCTTGGGTCAACTGCAGTTTGTTGGAGGTGTGGATAAGGCACTTAAGGTTTTTGTTCCTTCATTAGTCTGAAGGTAACAAGGGGAGTTCCACCACAGAGGCAGTGATAGAGAGGCTCTCAGTTGCACCTAGATGCTCTGTCCAGAGAGTTGCTACTGACTTGATAGCTATGGTTGGGGGGTAGCTGGAGGCACAGGCCTAGAGGACCTGTCTGGCGAGGAGATATAAGAAGGAGCACCTGCATAACTGTCTGACCAGTGTTTTTCTTTTTTCTTTTTTCTTTCTTTTTTTTTTTTTTTTTTTGTAGGCTTGCTGCTATATGCTGGAGACCTGCTCCAGTCTCTAGTCATTTTAGATTTTCCAGCACCTGGAGGTATCACCAGTGAGGGTTGCGGAACAGCAAAAATGGCAACCTCCCTCTGGGAGCTCCATCCCAGGCAGTACAGACCTGTTTCTGGCCCTAACACACCTGTAAGAGGTGGCTGGAGACCCAAGTTAAGAAATCTCACTCAGAGAGGAAAAATAGGATCAGAGTCTCACTTTAAAAAGCAGGCTGGCCATATTTTCATAGAGTAGTTGTACTGTGCTGGGTGTCCAGTTCATATCAGACAGTCCAAAGCCTGAAGGCTGGAACAGCTAAGTCACCAAACAGCAAAGATGGTGGTCCACTCCTCCCTCTGGGAGCTCTGTCTCAGAGAGCTATGAAACCTCTGTCAGCTGCAGAAAACCAGCAGGGGTATCTGGAGACCCCAGTTGGGATACTCCACCCAGTGATGAGAAACGGGATCAGGGACCCGCTTAAAAAACGGTCTGGCCATAATTTTGTAGCTCATCTGTGCTGTGCTGGAGGTCCACATTAGCTCTTGGTTGCCTTAGACTGTCCAAATTCAGAAGGCCAGAATAGCAAAGTCACCAAAACAGCAAAGATGGTGGCCAGCCTCTCTATCTGAGAGCTCCATCTCAGGGAAGTTTTAAATCTCTGTCAGCCAGAGAGCACTGGTCGGGGTGGCTGGAGACCCCAGTTGGGAGGTCCTGCCCAGTGAGGAGGAATGTAATTGGGGACCTGCTTTACAAAATAGTCTGTCCATATTTTCACAGTGCAGCTATACTGTGCTGGGGGACTACCCCCACTCTCGGTCACCTCAGACTTTCCAAAGCCTGAAGGCCTAAAAGACTAAGTTGCCCAAACAGCACAGGAGGCAACCGACACCTACATTTAAGAGCTCCGTCTCAGGGAGGTGCCACGCTGCTATTGGTGACTGGTTGGAAATCCAAGCCAGTGAATGTTATCCTGTAAGGTGGCATGGAAGTGGGGCCTGCAGACTGTCACTGCTCAGTCCCGTAGATTGAACCCGTTTCCTAGGAGTGTATTTGGGGGGTCTAACCACCTGCTTTGCTAGAGTTGCAGTTACTTCTGCAGGGAAACCCAGAAAGCCTGGGTATCTAAGACTCCCTGGTCCCCATGTGTGGCTGAGAAGCGGCTCTGTCAAGACTTCATGTAGTTCTGTGTTAGACTGAAGGCCATGGTGGAATGGGTTTACAAGGGCATCTCCTGACCCCAAAGATGCAAAGATCCATGGGAGAAGCATGGGTTCCCAGGGTCACACATTTACTCACTGCTTCCCTGGGGGAGGAGAGGGTGTGGGAGGTTCTCTTGGCTTTGTGTCACCCCGGGGTGGGCCATTGTCCTGCCTTGATTTTCTCTGTTCTCTGTGGGTCGAGTTGCTTCCTTGATTAGTCCCAGTGTGAGTACCTGGATGTTTCAGTTGAAGGTACTCTATTTACCCTTTCAGTTCCTGTCTTTGAGAGCCACACACACTAGCTGCTTCTAGTCAGCCATCTTGTCCACCTCTCCTGAGATTTTTAACTAGAAGACATGCAAATTTAAGAAAAAAGAAGTAACACTTAACTTAGGAGACGACGTGATCCTGTGTATAGAAATTTTAATAAATTTACAAAAATCTACTTGAATTAATAAATTTAGAAATGTTGGAGGATAAAAATCCATACATCATTGTCAATTGTGTTTATTTATACTAGCAACCAACTATTAGAAAATTAAATTAAAGGAGCAATACTTCTCATAATAGTACCAATACTTAGGATTGAATACTTAGTAATAAGTGCAACATAGGGTAATCAAGATGTATACAAACTATTGAAGAAAATTTTTAAAAATACCTAAATAACTTAGAGATATATGCTGTTCTGGGACTAGGAAACTCAATATTATTAGTGTGTTTATTTATTTATTTTGTTATGCATTCTACTACAGATTAAATGCAATCTCAAATAAAAGTGTTATAAGCTTTTTCTCCAAAGGAAATTGACAACCTGGTTCTGACATTTATATGAATATGTAGAAGTACTAAAATACACAAAAAATCTTTCTTTGTCTAGACCCCAAGATTATCAACCATAATTAATTAGTGCAATTGAAAGTCATCAAAACAAGAACATCTACTCTTTGAAAGTGTCTGTTAACAAAGAAAAGCCACAGATCAAAAAAATTTTTGCAATACACATATCAGGTGAAAGATTTGTATACAGAATATATAAAGAACACTCACAAGACAAAATAAGAAGACAAATCCCATAACAGAAAATAGACAAATGATTTATACAGGCACCTCAGTAAAGAAGATATATGAGTGACCAACAAAGACATAAAAATATTAATGAACATCAGAGAAATGCAAATCCAGAAAAGATCAAAGCCCTGCCAACACCTTTATCTTAGCCTAGTAAAAAAACAAAACAAAACAAAACAAAAAGATCAGATTTCTGATTCATACAATCATAAGATAATACTTTTGTGTTGTTTTAAGCCATTATGTTCATTAGTTACAGCTGCACATTTAACCAAATACAAATACCATCCCCCTAAAATAATTAAGCCTGAAAAAATTAACAATAGAAAGTGTTGATAAAGAGTTGAAGCTATTGGAACTCTCATCATCAATTGGAGTAGAAAATGGTACAACTACTTTAGAAATTAGTTTGACAATTCTTACAATGTTGAATATACGCTTGCCTTATGAACCAGCAATTCTACATCTTGATACTCCAAAGAAATGAAAATATATCCCCACACAATAATTTATAGATGGATGTTTATAGCAGTTTAATTTATAATAAGCCCAAGTTGAAAATGACCTATGTCAATTAAGAAGTGAATTGTTAAAAAAAACTGTGATATATAAAAATAATTATATATATATATATCTAATTTTATTGATGCACACAAAAAAAATATAGAGAAATCGCAAAAATATGCTGAGAAGAACCTAGCTACCAAAGAATACATTCTTTATAGCTGTATACCTATGAATCTCTAGGGACATGAAATATATTTTTTAGTGATAGAAAGCAAATCATTAGTTACCTGAAACTGGGGTATAGAATAGGGACTGAGTGGAAAGAAATAATGGAAATACACTCTATCCTAAAATTACTTAGACTTACCCAGATATACATATTGTACCCTTAAAAGGTAGGCATTTTGCTGTGTGTAAATTGTTGTTTCATAATAAAACACTTCTAATAATTCTAGCTAATCATACTTTCTTAAATCTGACAATGTAATAATATTTATTTAATAATGTTAAGTGTATGATTAATATTAATTTGCTGTTTTGAAATATTTTAACTTTAAAATTTGAGATATTTCCTATGAATTAAGTGTTAATTAATAAATTATGGGGATTAACACTTAATTCATAGGGAACTTTTATAAACTTTTATACTACAAATTTTTTTTTTTTTTTTGAGACGGAGTGTCACTCTTTTTGCCCAGGCTGGAGTGCAATGGTGCAATCTCAGCTCACCGCAACCTCTGCCTCCCGGGTTCAAGAGATTATCCTGCCTCAATCTCTCGAGTAGCTGGGATTACAGGCATGTGACACCATGCCTGGCTAATTTTTGTATTTTTAGTAGAGACGGGGTTTCTCCATGTTGGTCAGGCTGGTCTTGAACTCCCGACCTCAGGTGATCCACCCGCCTCGGCCTCCCAAAGTGCTGGGATTATAGGAGTGAGCCACCGCACCGGCTCTATACTACAAATTAAATGCAAATAGTAAAATAGATGTCTGGACTCACTCAAGTTCTTGTAGAATAATTATAATCGAATTGCTAATGCTTTTCTTTCTTCTGGCAGACAGATCAAATATAGTATAACAAAATCTAAGTTTTTATTGATGGATGTTTAAATAACTCACATTTTTATTTAACATTACAAGATTTTTATCTATCACTATGTTTATCTCCATCCTTACCCAAACAAAACACACTTCGTACCTGAAGATAAAGCATGTTCAATGCCCTTTCTCACTGGGAAAATAAACTTCTTTTGGGCTCTAGTTGAAGGCCTAAGATTTATCTGTTACTTTCCTGACTACTTTTTGTTTTGAGTGATCCACAGAAACTATGGTAGAAGAATCCTATTTTTTAATTTATAATTTTTTAATTTTTAATTTCTGTGGCTACATAATAGGTGTATATATTTATGGGGTACATGAGATGTTTTAGAAGAAAGCCTACTTTTTAAGTAAAAAACTGGCTGAAGAAAAAAGTAGATGTTCATATGACACTTTGCCACATCTTACTGAAATGAAGTTACTAACAAATATTACATGGGTAATTTAGTTCTTATTTTATTTTATTTATTTATTTTTTTAAATGGAGCCTCACTCTGTCACCTAGGCTGGAGTGCAATGGGGTGATCTCAGCTCACCACAACCTCTGTCTCTCAGGCTCAAGTGACTCTCCCACCTCAGCCTCTGGAGTAGCTGGGACCACAGCTGTGGACCACATCCAGCTAATTTTTTGTATTTTTGGTAGAGAGAGGGTTTTACCATGTTGCCCAGGCCAGTCTCAAACTCCTGGACCTCCCATCTTGGCCTTCCAAAGTACTGGGATTACAAGCATGAGCCACAATGCATGGCCTGGTAATTTAGTTCAATTAAAGGAAATACCCTTTTTTATGTGAGACTACTACTTCATTACACTATTTACAGTCCACTTTTCACATTCTGATACAGAGATGCTTCTTTCCAATATCAGTATCAGCATCTCCCCCTTAAATTTCTGTAAATCACTCATTGGATTTGTGCCATTTTCTGTCATGTTTTCTAAGCTCCCATCTCTGCCATGGGCCACTGTTAGGTTTGCTACAGGACATGGTGCAGGTTTCAGACTCGGTCACCCTTAACATAATGCTTTCATTTACTCAGATAACCAGGAAACATTGGAGGTAAATGTGGAGCAGGTCTCCTTCCTCTTGGCCCCTTATCTCATCCTTTTTCTACAACACAGCACAATCACACAGTGTTGTATATGTGTGTCAGACTTTATTGAAGGGCTGTAGAAATGCACAAATAAGTAAATCAAAAGAGGATAGTTAAAACTATGAACTAAATATTTTATTCTTAAGTTTTGAAAGAAAATAGTAAAAAATAAATTTTAACCATGGTTACAGCTTTTATTCTAAATCCCCTTTCCTCAGCTCACCTTAAACTATTCTATCTTAACCTATTTTCTTTTAACCTCCGCCTAACCTATTGGGAATCTCCATTCACGCTCAAAAGGATTGATCTCGCCCCAAGATCCCATCCCTCACTCTCCAGCATTACCCTTTCTAAAAATCTGAGTTATGTAACTTACTACAAAATTACCTCAGGTCTCCAGGCAGTCTTGTAAAGTTTTTAGTACTTCAAGTCCCATAGAATTCAAGACAGACACAAACCCTCTCAACTGGATACTCAATTTAAGTAATTCCCCATCAAAAATTGGCAAATATGCCCCTTGTCTTTTCCATATGCCACTTGTGGATCACTTTTAGATTTGAGGCAAGTTATCCAGTACTAGGCAGTCTCTTTCTCTCTCTAACACACACACACACACACACACACGCACACACACACACACACACACACCCCATTCAACCATTTGTCAAGGACACAATTATTTCTCCAAGACACTGTTTTTTTTTTTTTTTCCAAAATAGCATCAACTTGTGAAGGAGTTTGTATGCAGGCTAATGTCAACTGCCGTTTCATCTTCTACAACCTTGGTAGAAAAATGAAAACAATCTTTTCCCTTTATAACTATACAGAAAAGGTGATGTTTCCTGAATAACCTCATTTCAATAATAGCGACATCAATGAACTCACTTATAAACTTGAAGTTATCCTTTATGTCTTTCCTTCACATCTCCTACTAAATCCCTTCACAAGTGCTGTTCATTCTATCTTCAAATTATATTTTTAATCAAGCCGCTTCTCACTAAACCTCCAAGACAATGTTGTTGCCTAAGATACTATCATCTCTCACCAACACTACTGCAATAGCCTACCAACGAATCATCTTTCAGCTTTCATTTCTCTCCATTCCCTACACAATCTAATGATACTTTAGAAAGTGTTAGTTAAATCTTGTCATATGCCTACTTAAACTTCTAATGAATTTCCATTACATTCTGAAAAAAAAGTCCAAGGTCATAATGGTATAAAAGCACAACCTTATTTGGCTTCTCTTTCTTATTTTGGACTCCATTTCTGCCCACCTACTCCACTCAGGTAGCACTGTCTTTATTCAACTCTTTTTCAACACACCAATCAGAGAGTTCCCTAAGGACTTGGCAATTTTCCAACCATCCATCTGGAATGCTATTCCTTGAGACAAATGCCACGATTTATTCCCTCACTTGATTCAGTTCTGTTCTAATATGGCATCAGCTCAGGAACCTTTTCTAACCATTCAATCCATAAAATTCCTCTCTGACTTTTCCCTAACATATTGTTGCTGCTGTTGTAACATTTGTCATAATACATCAACATATTTTTTTAACTTTTTAATTATTTATTGTATTGTCTTTCTTTTTCCCCCAAGCACAGAGATTTCATCTGCATTATTCACATTTTTCAGTACTCATAAGAATCCTTGTCACAAACTGGATAATAAATATATTTTTAGGGAATAACATAATGAATTAATTAATAAAATGATAGTTATCATTCTCTCAGTAATTCTCCATGTTTTTCTGTTTTAACTCATTTGACAACTTCTGGTGTTTTTTAAACTCATGCTATATAGATGGATAATGCCTTAGTATCTAAACACACACAAAAAATATATGCCTAAAGGAGGTCATTTATGTGAAACAAAACTTTGGAGTCTTAAAAGAATATAAATTATGCCACACATCATTTAAAACCCAATAGTAATGTTTAAAAAAAGAGTGAATACAAAATATTTTAAAAGATAATTTCAACTTTTATTTTAAAGGATTCAGAGAGTACATGTGTAGGTTTGTTACGTGAGTATATTGCATGATGCTGAGGTTTGATCGCATCACCCAGACAGTGAGCATAATATTACCCAATAGTTTGGTTTTCAACCTTTTCCCCCATCCAAATCTTCCCCCTCTAGTAATCCCCAGTGTCTATTTATTGCCATCTGTATGTCCATCAGTACTCAATATTTAGCTGACACTTACAAGTGAGAACATGTGGTGTTTGGTTTTCTGTCCCTGAGTTAATTTGCTTACAATAATGGCCTCCAGCTCCATCCACATTGCTGCAGAGGACATAATTTTATTCTTTCTTATGGTTGCGTAGGACACAGAGGATTTTTAGGATTGTGAAAGTATTTTACATGATACTATACTATGATACTCTACTATAATTTAAAATAGTGAATTTTTTGCTTTACTGATAACTCAGTGTACCTGACAGTCAAACATTGATATATAATGCTTAAAGTTTAACAAAAAATGTTCTGCAGAGTTTAATATTTTATGTCAATAGTTTGTGTTCTTTGAAGTGAGAAGACATATTTATTTGGTCCAATACTTAAGATTACTAATTTAACTATTCTAAAATAATTTGTATTATTATTATGGGAATATACAAACACTTAATTTTGGAGACTTTATTTCAAGTAGCATAAACATTATTCCACATTCATCTATTCATAAAGATCACAGGCCATTATTTCCCTTAACCAGTAATAAAGTCTACTGCAGGAATTGATATACAAGTATCTGCCATTGAATCACATAAGACTTTTTTTTTTGGTAAAAGCTTTAGAAATAATATTTACAAAAATGAATTCAAAGCACATATGTCATAAAATACTAGAAATGGTCTAAAAAAAGCAAAAAGCTTATATCGGGCATAAGGAAATTATCTCTTTTGAATTGTAATCCAAAGAAATAATTAACCGATAATGAAAGGGTGATTTTTCAGCATCAACTTTGTGTTTTATTTTTATACTTCCAAAATTACAGAGTTAATGTAGGTTCTATAGGGTTTCATCTGAAATTCTAACAACCAAAAGTTCTGAAAGTCTGTGTATGTATATTTAAAATAACTCATCTGGCAGCAAAATCTGATTTGACTTGAACTCATTTTGAGGACACTTGACCTGAACTGATAGGGGATACAGTTTTTATTTGTCCCTCCCACTGTGAATATTTATATGTTTCACTGCTGATGTATTAATATGCTCAATTTTAAAATGCTACCCTTGATCTTACTAGATGATATTATAAAATATATTGCATATACATTGTACTACTCTGATAATTTCTGAAATCTATAATCCTCTGGCTTCAGGGGATTTGGATAAGAAATTCTCAAAGTGAATATCCTTATTAAAATAAATCTTGAACAGTATGGGAATGTGTTCTTCGAAAAGTAATGAGCTTAAACCAATGCTGGGCATAATTTGTGCTAAATAACTGTTAACTATTACTATTAACCTGAATCATTGATCTTTCAACTATGAATGAAAAGTGTTTGTCAATTAAAAATCCAACAAGACATCTCAAACAATACGTGTCTAAAAAAAACTTGAATCCACCCTCACTGGCAAAACAAACGAAAACTGCTTATACTGCATCCTTTCCTCCCACACCAAATGAGTTACTGTGAATCTAGTTTTCTGGTTACTTATATCCAAAAGCTTGGTACCATTCTTGATGTGATGATACTGTTCTTTCTAACATATGCCACATGCAAATATCAGAAAATCCAGTTGGAATCAGTTTTTTCTAACTACAAAATATATCCAGAACCTGACCACATTTAATCACCTCCACTGCTAATTCCCTGTTTTTAACAACAGATTTATCTCTTCTTGATTATTCCAATATCTCCTACAGTTTTGTCTGATTCTATTTTGATTCTCCCTCACCGCTAACTCAGTCCACTTTCCAATCTATTCTCAACAAGGCAGTTTATTCAAATCATGTCACTCTTCTACCTAAATTATTGAAATTCCTTCCACTTTTAATCCAAATGAAATCTAAACCCACAATAATTTACTATCTACAATTTTGAACCTATATGATCTATTACTACTTTATCTCTGAACTCACCCACTAACATTCTTCCATTTACTATTGCATTCCAGGCACACAGGCCTTTATGTTCTTTCAGTACACCAGGCAAATGCTCAGCTTTGGGCCTTTGCCCTGACTGTTTCTTCCCTCTATAGCTGTCTTTCAACAGATGTTTGCATTGCTAAATTCCTTAACTCCTTCCAGGATTTTCTCAAAGGGCACCTATATTCTCAAAGTGGTCTGCTTTGCCCACCCTATTTAAAACAAAACCTTACCTCCTCCAACTCTGATACTCTGGAGTTACCTTTTCCTGCTGTACAATTTTTTTTATAGCACATTCCAGCTTCTAATATATTATTAATTCATTTTTAAATTAAACTTTTTTTTTTCCATTTTTTAGAGACAGTGTCTGGCTCTGTCATCAAGGATAGAGTGCAGCGGTGTGATGATAGCTCACTGTAGCCTTCAATTCCTGGGCTCAAGCAATACTCCTGCCTCAGTCTCCTGAGTAGCTGGGACTACAGGAACATGCCACCTCATCAGGTGAATTTTGTTAAAGTTAATTTGTAGAGACAGGGTCTCATTATGTTTCCCATACTGGTCTCCATTGGGGGAACCCGCCCCCAATATTTCAACATAGGTTATTTCCATTTTCCGTAAGTGTTGGCTGGCTGAGAAATAAAGAGAAAGAGTACAAAGAGAGGAATTTTACAGCTGGACTGCTGGAGGTGATATCACACATCGGTAAGACCATAATGCCTGTCTGAGTCTCAGACCAGCAAGTTTTTAATAAGGGTTTCAAAAGGTGAGGGGATGTAAAACAGGGAGCAGGTACAAAGATCACATGCTTCAAAGGGCAAAAAGCAGAACAAAGATCACATGCTTTTGAGGGAACAAGACAAAAAGCAAAAGAGAACTACTGATAAGGTTTTATGTTCAGCTGTGCACATATTGTCTTGATAAACATGTTAAACAACAGAAAACAGGGTTTGAGAGCAGAGAACCAGTCTAACCACAAATTTACCAGGGTGGAGTTTTTCCCCACCCTAATAAGCCTGAGGATACTTCAGGGGAGGAGGGCATATTTCAGTCCTTATCTCAACCACATAAGACAGACACTCCCAGAGTGGCCATTTATAGACCTCCCCCCAAGAATATATTCCTTTCCCATGTTCTTAATATTAATATTCCTTGCTAGGAAAAGAATTTAGTGATATCTCTCCTAATTGCACATCCATTTATAGGCTCTCTGCAAGGAGAAAAATTTGGCTCTTTTTGCCTGAACCCACAGGCGGTCAGACCTTATGGTTGTCTTCCCTTGTTCCCTAAAAATCGCTGTTATTCTGTTCTTTTTCAAGGTGCACTGATTTCATATTGTTCAAACACACATGTTTTACAATCAATTTGTACAGTTTACACAATTATCACAGTGGTCCTGAGGTGACGTACATTCTCAGCTTACGAAGATAACAGGATTAAGAGATTAAAGTAAAGACAGGTGTAAGAAATTATAAAAGTATTATTTGGACACTGATAATTGTCTACATTAAAATAAAATCTTCATAATTTATGTTCCTCTACCACAACTCCAGCCGGTCCCTCCGTTCAGGGTCCCTGACTTCCCGCAACAGGTCTCAAACTCCTAGCTTCAAGTCATCTTCCCAACCTCAGCCTCCCAAAGTGCTGGGATTACAGGCATGAGCCACGGGTCCCAGCCTATTAATTCATTTCTAAATTTAATTTTTTATTGTGTAGCTTCCTCCACAAGAATGTAAATCCACAAAAACAAGGTTTATCATGATTGTATTCCAAACTCCTAAAAAGAGGTGAAAAATACTATATATTTACTAATTTCCAAGAAAATATCTTATTTTGACTTTCAAAGATTTCTTTTGTCCTTAATCAAATCTATTTTTTTTTTTTTTTTTTTTTGAGACAGAGTCTCGCTCTGTCACCAGCCTGGAGTGCAGTGGTGCCATCTCAGCTCACTGAAATCTCCACTTCCTGGGTTAAAGTGATTCTCCTGCCCCTGTCTCCCAAGTAGCTGGGACTACAAGCGAGTGCCGCCATGCCCAGCTGATTTTTGTATTTTTAGTAGAGACGGAGTTTCACCATTTTGGCCAGGATGGTCTCGATTTCTTGATGTAGTGAGCCACCCGCCTTGGCCTCCCAAAGTGCTGGGATTACAAGCATAAGCCACCATGTCTGGCCTCAATTTTAATTTTCTATACTTTACTGAAGTCCAGTATAACCTAGAAGTGAGAGAATCTGTGGACAAGCAGTTGCAAATGTAAACACTACACTACATCGTCACCTAACATAGGGTATGGGTGGAAGCTAAAGAATGGCCAATCATTTCTTTAGTGCTCTCTAGTGTTTGCTATCCAAATCCAAAGTGTTTTTAATTCAGATACACAAGGCCAATAAATATGAAATGGAACTGAAAGGAGATCGGTCATGTTGGGAGAGGACAGAGTTTTCATGGAGCGTCATGTCAGTTGCTTCAACACTTTTAGTAGAGTGTAGAAACTAAAATGATGAAAATCACAATTGCTTAAAACCTCAACAATTTGCCTGAGTCAAAACTACAACTCTAGAAACAAACCTAAAAAATATTTATTTGCTTCTTAAAATATCCTAGTTAACTTTGTTTGCTAATATAAAGCATAATCCTGAGAAAAAGTAAGTTGATATACTTTTACTAGCCAAATAAAAGTTATATAATGACAACTTTTCATATCAAGTTCTAATAAAACTTGTAACACAAAACAGGATAATTAATAAAATATGAAAATTTTCATTTCCTATATGACTAAAAAACACAATCATTTTTATGTTTTTTCTTTCCACGTAATTTAAATATTTTCATTTTATAGGGTAAACTGCACTAAGAATATAGTAAATGATTATTGGCTGAGTTGATGTAGTTTATGAAAATTTACATGTATAACAAAGTATGTGCATAAATAAGAAACATTAATATTTTATACATGTTTTTATTTCTGTTTTGATGAATAACTGGCACTATAAGAAAATTCATTATTTCAGAACTTTTCTGATAAGAAAAGGAAATCTGAAACTAATAAATCATTTTTTCTTTTTTCAAGGAGATTTATATTACATTAAAATACATATGTAGATATACAAATATACATTTATTAGATTGTCATTAAAAGTAATGACAAAAACCACAATTACTTTTGCATCAACCTAATATATGTATGCATATGTCATATATATATATACACACAATATATGGCATAAACATATATCTGTATGAGTGTGCATGTCTGTGTGTGTATGTATGTTTGTTGTTGTTGTTTGAATGTGTTAATCCCTTACCCCCAATGTTTGTTAATTTTATATGACATACCTCTTAGTCTAATTACCATGCTTATCATCTCAATGACTTTGTTGTATCCACTTTGCTTTTAAAGAGTGAGGGTTTTTTTTTTAACCATTTACTCATTTACCATCTGTGTTTATATATTTTTTTGTTTCTGTTTTTGACAGAGCCACTCTGTGACCCGGGCTGGAGTGCAGTGGCGTGTTCATGGCTCACTGCAATCTCTACCTCCTGGATTCAAGAGATTCTCCTGCCTCAGCCTCTCAAGCAGCTGGGATTACAGGGGTGCACAACCATGCCAAGCTAATTTTTGGATTTTTAGTACAGATGAGGTTTCACCATGTTGGCCAGGCTGGTCTCAAACTCCTGACCTCAAGTGATCCACCCACTTCGGCCTCCCAAAGCGCTGGGATCACAAGCATGAGCCACTGTGCCCAGTCATATTTTTGTAATTTTAAATACACAGGGTATGAATACACTGAAGTTATTTTGGCTACCTAGTGTCTATCTTTTCTTATTCTATCAATACTCCAGTTTTGTTTGCATATCCACTTACCCTTCTCAATCATTTTCTTCTTATCACTATCACACAACACTTCCCATCCTTCAGGCCAAAGTTGAGGGCACAAGACAATATAAACCAAATTGATGCAAAGAGGCTTGTGCTGGGAGAGTCTGGAAGTTTTAATCGGTTTCTGAAAGCGCTACCAGGAAAGGGCCTCTTCTTGTTGCATATGAACAAGGAGATAAGTACCCTGGTAGCTGCTTGAAGTTCCTTAACAATCTTGGAGGGGACAATCCTTGAGATTGATGGACTCTGTGGAAGGTTTAGAGGAGAGACAGAAAAATGAAAAGACGAAGTGCCTTTTATGATGTCAGTGGGTTAAGCCTCCCCTTCTACCAACAAACTATCAAGTTTTAGGTTTATGAATCTATAAATTTGTTTAAATTTTAATCTAGTTTCCATCAGGTTTTAAGACATTGAAAGCTTCAAGAGTTTTTAACTCATAAAATTTGTTGTATATAAAAACTTATTCAAAACATCTTGAAGCAGGGCCTTGGAAACTTTCTTTCATTATTTATTGTACCGACAATGTAGTTTCTTAGTTAAAAACATACACATTTCGTTAAAGTCTTTTTTACTTTTAATTGCTTTATCTCCCTTTATCCCATCTTTCCAAGGTTGAAATCTGACCTTCACCCTCCTTTTCTCTTTTATTCTAGTGATCTTAAGTGTCTTTTTATTAATAAACAATTTTCATGGGATATAGAGTTCTTCCTAGATTTGGGAAGATATTTTCAATCTTTACTACTGCTTTTCCCTGCCTGGTTGAAAAAAAATCATGGCCAATTAGGTGACTATTAATTGTTCTAAATTATTTGAACCTTATATTTAATATTTCCTTTCCAACCATAGGAAGATGACATACTTTGTGAAATCATAATTGTAAATTTCCATTATTGCATTTGTCTTCCCCACAATTAGTACTAATAAGTAAAATTTTATCATACATTCAAGTGTGATAAAAATAATATTTATTAGAACCTACTATGCACCAAATACTATACACTGAGTTTTGCATATCTCATTTACCTTCACATCAATTTTATGAGGAAAATTATACCTCTATTTTATAGGTGATAAAATCTAGTCTTACAGCATGAACGTAAAGTCTCTTGCTTTTCCTACAATGTTACTTGCTTTAAAAGGTAGGTTAATAAATTCATATATATATATATAAATATTTTGTAATAAGATGCTTTGCATTTGATGAAATATTTATTGATTGATTTTTATGCATAAATCTTTAGTGATTGTTAGTGATTGCAGTCTTTAAAGTTTCTATCATAAACTAAATATTCCAATACACCAATAAGAAATGACATTATTTAGAAAAGTTCGCTTAATCAATAGTGCATTACAGTTATCTATACCTTCATCTGTCTATTCTAGGTCCTAAATGGTGCATCTTAAATTCTTCCTTTGGAAAGCATGAGCATCTTAAAAGCATCCACAAATGTTCTTCAACTGATTCAAATTTTTACATTTCATCTACCTTAATTCATGAGACAAAAGATTACTTAGAATTGGGAAATCAAAATATGGTCCACAAATAGTAAAGTATGAATTGCCTAGGTTCAATAAACTTACTTTCCTTTTCTCCCACCACCTTCTCCTTTCCCTTCCCATTTTTTCCTCTTCTCCTTCTCCCGCTCCTCTTCTTTTGTCTTTTCAAAAAGACCAAGTAATGCCACATGAAGTTTTTCTTCACAGAGCTGCAAAGTTTAACTCATGTTCTCCAGTATCATTCTCATCTTTTTAATGTTTTTAATAGTTAATATAGAGTGAAATTTGATCTTGACTAGCCGGGGTAAGAATATAAGATGAACATAGTTATTGCACGTTATTAGTTCTCTGTTCATATGCTAGGCTTAACTCAATGCTAGGTCACTTCATACATAAAGCTGTATGTGAGAGGAAGACAGGCTTCTCTGTTTTCAGCCAAACTACCAAGGGCATATCTACCTGCCCCAAACAACTCTGCAGTGGCCAAGGTATTCTGGCTGTTTAAGTAATTAAAACATTGAAATAAGATAGTTGCAGCTGTCAATTAATTAGGGCTGTGGGTGTCAAATATAATTAATTAGTTTCTTTAACAAATAGTTATTGTGTTCCTGCTCTATCATGTTAACTGGGGTTTTTATAGCCAATAGGGTAGACCTGGTCTCAAGCAAAATGAAGCTCATAGCCTAATGTGGGATGAAAATGGAAAACAGATGCAGATAATTAATGAACTTAAAAATGAGAACCTAAAAAGAGAATATTTGCTGGGAGAAAAGATTGATATTTTAAAGAGAGTGGGCCCACAAGCTTTTCTAAAAGGTAAAATTTAAACTATAACAAAAATAAATTGGAAGATACTAACTATGTGAAAGGGAAGAACATCCCAGACATTGTGCACACCATGTGCAAAGGTCTTAGGGTTGAAAGCAACTTGGTTTGTTTCACAAACTCAAAGACCATTCACGTGCCTAAAGTACAGTGAATGAGAGATGAGTGCAGTCACACATAAGATTTGAAAAGGAGCGAGAAGCCAGATTATGCAGTTATTTTCAGACCAGAGTAAATGCATTTGGTTTTGATTTTAACTGTAGTGGGAAGTTATTGAAAGACTTAATCTGCAGATAAATATGATGAAATTTATATTTTAAGATCCCTTTAATAGGTAGGTGAAAAATTGATCAGGATGTAAGATAAATAGAGGTGGCGAAAATGTGGAGGCTACTGGTAGAGCTTAGGCAAAAGATGATAGGGATGTGGACTAAAATTATGAATGTCAGGTGAGTAACAGAGGGTGGAGGGAAGACATATTTTGCATATAAGATCAACAGAAGTATGACTGATTGCTTTGCAGACATCATAGGGGCATGCAAAGAAAGACTCAAGGAGAGGATTCTGGGATGGATAAATAAATTAGGGAGATAAAGGCAGAGAGGTAGTCCTTAAATCCATGGGAATGTGTGACATCATCATTAGCAAGAATGTTCAGAGACCAAAGAAGATAACTCAAACTGGTACCCTGAGTGGTCCAGATATCTGGAAGCTTTATACAGATGGGGAGGTTAGCAAAAGAGGCCAGCAGAAATCCAGAGAATAAAAGAAAAACAAACAACAGTAGTATAAGTGATATTGCCCGCCCTCTCAAGACCCAACCAACACACATGTTTTTTTTTTTTTTTAATTAGTTAACCATTGTATGATAATTTCTAAAACACTGGGTAAGATGAAGATCGGCAAATATTCGCTTAATTTGACAAGTCTTTCATATTGACTGTACTAGAGGAAGGAGCCAGACAATGGTGAGCTGAATGGGAGTGGTGGTGATCATAAAGTTGGATCAAGAGAAGGATTTGGTTTGTTTTTGTTTCATTCTTAGGTGCTGATTTTAGGCCAGGGTCAGGAGTGGTGTGGGATGGTAGTAGGTCATAGTTTAAAACTGATAAAAATAATCCAGAAATAGTTTAATGATAATATAGAGAGACAAAATTTTAAAAGACTTTGAAAATGAAATAAAGGATGGAATCTGAGCAAAAGTGGAAGTATTCTGTGATAGAAAAAAACAGGTTTTACTATTGTTTAAGAGTAGGTAAAGGGAGAAAATGGAGTTCATACATAGACAGGTTGCTAAACCCCCTGCGTCGCTACCAAAACTGAACATCATATGCATTCAGGCATATGTGTTAGCTATAGATAATGTTTTTCCTTTATTTTAGGTCTGATTTTATGAGATTGGATATCATTATAAAGTTATTTGTTTAATTTTTTTAAAAAATTGTGGTCTATCAGTAATCCAATTTTGTGCAAAAGTAAATTACAGCTTCCAACACTTAAATTAACATGTAAGTCAAAATGTTCTTTTACTAAGCTATTGTACGTTGTATATTTCATTCTGGAGTACAAGTCATATTATCAGAAATCAGTAATTCATTCTAAATTTTGATGACTTATTGTTTTCATAAATTTCTGCATTAAAAATTATGACTTAAAATATTTCTCTAAATATTTAAAAAATGGATCCCAAGTAAAAACAATCTAACTTACTCTAACTGAGGAATAAATCATTCTTTTCTAATATTAAGTGTTATTTGATTGATTAGTACTAAAAAAATTAACTGATGAAATCAGTTTTACTATTCAGAAGTCAATGTGTCCAATGAAAGGAATTATTGAGAAATTTTGAAATAGCTTTCAGAATGTGTATTAGATGTAGATAACTGCTATTTTAGAATTAAGTTTAAAGAAATATACCTTTCATAAGTTCTTGCAGAGAAGCAATGTTTGACACACTTAATATTTACCTCTTTATTTCCTTCCTGTATAAAGACATATTACCAACATATTGGCAGACCATATAAAATATATGCAAATGATTTGTGACCACATAAACAACTTTTTACTTTTTTTTCACATGATGTAACAAATGATTTGAATTATGGAATTTGTAGTCCTTCTGTTAATTTGTGTATTCCTTTCTTGAATCAAAGAGATATGAAGTTCCCCATGGATGGATACATGCTGTGAAACCCATTTTTAATTTTTCTTTGAAGACATTTTATAGCCTGTTACTACCACATGGTGTTTAAATAATGATAAATTGTGACAGAATTTCAATGAGATATAGAAAAAAATTGTTTAGGGTGCATGATATGTATATTTAATCATTTTATTTTTTCACATATTTGTCATGAATCCAGGAGTGGCCTAAACTGTAATAGATGAAAGTGTCATATTTAATCACACTAATAAAATGTATATTCTCAATCACCAGCTTGTTTGAAATACATTTGAACTTCCAAAAAGCTTACTAAGTGAACAAATTAAAATCACTCAGGCTTGGCATATTTAAGATATGATCTGTAACACAGTTTACCTCTCAAGCACTCAACATATATATTTCCTCATGAATCTGAAATAAGTTAAAAAAAACACTGTAGTATTTCTTCAAAAGTTTAACACAGGCTTGGCTCAAGAATCAGACCTTGGGCTGATAAACAACAGAACATTCATTAATTCATATCTGCCAGGATTTTGTTAAATACCTGTTTCTGATAAGTAAATTTACATTGAATGCTACAAGGACTTTCTTGCATATTGAAAACAGTCATCAAATACAAACTTCTTCATTCTTGAATGCTTGCTTTTAGACAGGTTATTGTATTTTTCAAAATTAAGACAAACTGGAATATATAACTTCCTAAATGTGTTAATAGAAATTCTTCATGTTAAACAAAATTTATTTAGAGAATTTTGTACTAACTGAATTTATGAAGTAGCATGAACTTTTAATAATCTACTGGAGCCAGTTCATGTGTTCCTGTGTGTCCGATACCACTCTGCACTCAGCACAGGATACGCCTCAGACACACTGGTGTCAATTGCAGCTCATTGAGATCCACAGCTCGGCTCATGTTCTGTTTCCTGGTGTTCTTTATTTTTTATTTTTTATTTCCAAGAATTCTTACCCTGATATACCCCTTGTGTTTCTGTTTGTTTGCTTTTTATTTTTCTTCTCCTCAGCGATGAGTCACAATAATCGCTTTTATTGGGTTGCTTTCTGGGCCTCCTAGTTGATGACTCATCTAATGAAGTCTGAGCCCAAGATCTTATCCTCAGACCCTTCTGGCATCTCTACAGTACCTCCAGTGGAACATGGAAGACACACTATGACCTTTTAAGTTCTATGGATGACACTGATTTCTCACAGGACTAAGAAAACTCTGAAAGATTCTTCTTTCTCACTGTATTGCAGCATCATCATTGGGCTAAACCAAAATTTAAAAATTTTAGTTACTTATATATATTCATAATGTATAATTTATAAGTATAAACATGTTTATATATAATTTTTAAATATATAAAATATATATAGCTTACAAATTTTATATATATACATATATATGTATGACTCTTAAACTGGGCACTAGAGCATTACTCATATGATATTTATTTCTTCTGAAAAAAGTTGTATGTAACATTGTTCAGCATTTGAAGTTTTAAATTCGGGTTCAAAACTGTAGAGTCCTGAAATGAAGTTTTAGAAGGACTATAAAAAGATGTTTTGTTTCTATCTTTCCAGATAAAGGAATGCACAATACAGGTCTGTTATCATGTGCTGTCAGTCATATGTCTCCAGAAAGATTAGATAAGATTCTCAGCAACTGAGCAGGAGATTGTTTGAGATCTATGTCCCTAGCCAGGCTAGACCTGAATAGTAGCATGACTTTTAGAGTCACTCAATTACCATACAACTAAGAGCTGACAAAAGATTTAACTGAGAACAATGGCAGAATTAGACGACATAATAAATAAAGACAAAAAGTGTCTGTGTATGCAGAAACAAAAAAATTATTAGTTGAGGCTCACATAGTTTTGCAATATACATATCTCTTTATAAAAAATATTGTATGATATATAATGGAAATAAATAAAATAAGAAACTCAGATATATTTCACATATTGCTTCTCTATATAGTACATTCAGTATTCAGACATTTTTTATCATATACAGCAGCCAATTTCTAATCCAGAAATTTTTTTAAAAATCTTTTCAGATTCACTGACTCTTTAAATTTGATTTTAGCTTTCTTCCTAGAAGTAAAAGCACATATTTATAAAACCACAATATTTGATACATAATTTCAGTTCAATGTGGTCTGACTGAAGTTTACCTGCAGATTAAGAAACTTTGTCTTGAGGAAAGCTGATAGGTTTCTCTCTCCTCAGCATACACCTCAAGGCCATCCTAAAGAGAACAAATTCTCTGTGGGTAAAAGGCAACAAGTTTTTAAGAACACAAAATAAACAACCCTAGTAGAGTTGGGTCCTATTAATGGCCCCATTTCACAGGCAGAAAATACTCTTTGATTTCTTTCTTTGGGGCTTAGAGATGTCTCCTGCTTGGAGATAAGACCTCCACAGTCCAAGTGGAGCTGAGCTTAACAAGGTGGGCTCAGCTTAGCAATGGCAATATGGCTTCCTCTGCTTGTTCACATCACCAAGGATGAAGAATAACTAGGGATTTGGCGTTGATACTCTCGCCAGAAAGCATGCATTTGGCTGGACTGGCAATTCTTGGGATAATGGAAGAAGGACTGATAGCCATTCAAGGCAGGGATCACGACCCTGACCATTTCTATCTTTGACAGTGACTAATTGTAGGTGTTGCTCTTTTGGGCTCTGGCTTATACTCTTTTCCAAGGATAGGATCTCATATCTCTGATTCTGGCTGGGATCATCCGGTTCCATCAGTTAGATTATTTTTACATTAGGGTGATACTATACACCCTACTAGCTGCATAATCAGAAATGCTCATTTCAATATCACATCTCCCACATCAGACATTATAGACACTGAAATTTCATAGCCGATTCATATTTACTACAGATCCTTGAAAGTTGTGGTATTTCCTGCTGATTTGCTAGGGCCAAAATAGCACATTTCTGTATTATTTTGAGTTATATGAAAATCTGTCTTCTTAAATTTCAGAGATCAAGAACATTATTTGTGCAATTTGGTGCACAAAATTTGTACTTCTAAAACCAAGAAGTAGGCCTGAATTGTTCCCTTCATTTTGATAATAGATTGGTTTGTAAAGATTCCTGCTTTCTTCCCTTGTCTTTGTCATATCCTTGGAATCAGAAAGGAATCCTGATAAGATGACTGATGGAGGTCACAAGGCGAGTCTGTTATGAAGGGCTGCCCTGGGACGTAAATCAACACCTTGACTCCATTGTTGTATTACTTAAATCAACTGATATTAACATGTTAGTAATATAACAATTAGCTATTAAGCTTTTTAATTGCCAAAAATTTTATATAGATGTTCAAACCAATTGCAAATGGGAACAATTGGAAAATCACTTAAAATTTTGCTTTAATATCAATTTTACTAAATCCTTAGTCACTGGAATATGGAGCATGAGGAACAGTTAAAGGCTAACTTTATAATAAAAACTGCATTATTAGAAGTTATTCTTAAATCGTACACAATTGTTTAAGATTAAAAAATCAGACGTTAGATACAGAATTTCCCCTCCTTTATTTCTATTTCAGAATTCTGTAATATGTGTCATTTAAGACATTTTCATTTAGACTACATACTTTTGGTAAATTATTGCTATAATAATAACTAGGGAAAAAACCTAGATGAACTTCTTTCCCTTAAACACTTTCATAATTGTCATAAACTTTCTAAAACTTTAGTTATAAAAGTTTGACTGTTTTGCCTACTTAGCTCTGCTACCCAAAAGGAATATGTAACTTCCATTAATATTACAGGGATTGAGATTGTTATAAATGGTAAAATTACCCTTTGTTATTTTTCTTATATTAAACTCTACTATAAAAATAGACTTTGGAAACAATGAATAGTGTTTTTATATTTATAATGTCAGTTAATTTATAAGTGTGTAATATCAGTTTTATAATTTATAATTTATACTACCAGTTATAATAGCAGTTGAAGGTTATTCCAAGATCATGTTGTCAGGCAATTCTTATTTCCTGTTGTGGTAACCAAGTATTTATTTCAATAGTTTATAAATGCTAACAATGATAATGTAGAAAGAGCTTGTAATACACTACCACAGCACAATAGAAATCAAGAAACAGTAACAAGTATTACAAAACTGCAAAATGGATCAAAGTTTAACAGTAATGGCATATGGATCTTACAACTCAAGATGCCAGAGGATTATTAAGATCAGGCTTGTTGAGCCCTAAAGTCATTACCCTACTGTTAATATTTGATAGTTAATATGAGATACTCTGGTAGAAGTTAGTTCTGAGAAATATTTCCTTCATAGTTAGTGCTAATTAATATCTTTTTTTTCTTTCAGCTACTGGTAAGGATAAACTGTGTCAAAAAAGATACTAGGTATAACCAAATATAAACTCTGACAACTACTAGTTGCATGACTTGAGACAAGTTATTTAATCTTTCTCATTTTCAATTTATGATTCTGGCAACTTGTTTCAATGATACTTTGAGGAGATTTGTTAGAAATACATAGGGTCACACAGGTAAAGACAGTTAGTACATCATCTGGCATTGTGCTTGTTCAATAACTGTTGTTCTTAGTTACATTTTTGTTGTTAATCTAATTTTTGGTGTTTAAAGAATAAATTTTTGGTAAACCTAAATTTATCAGGATTTCATATATATATGTATAACATATACTCATTACTCATATACTCATTATGAGTGTGTGTGTGTATGTATATATATATTTAGAGACAAAACCATAAATTTACATTGTATAGGGATGTGTGTTATATTAATCATGGATCAGATAAAAGGAGAGTAACCGATGTGATTTTGTTAATTTGCTGATAGTTCTTTCGTGGACTTATTAGATCTCACAGTTTCCTTACTCAAAAAAAAAAAAAAAAAAACCCCAAAAACGGGAATACTTTTTTCTTTTTTTGAGACAGAGTTTTACTTTGTCACCCAGGCTGCAGTGTGAGGCAGGATCCTTGCTCACTGTAGCCTGAACTTTCCAAGGCTCAAGCAATCCTTCCTTCTCAGCCTCCCTAGTAGTTGGGACTACAGGTGCACACCACTATGCCTGGTTAATTTTTGTATTTTTTGAAGTGATGAGGTTTCGCCCTGTTGCCCAGACTGGTCTTGGCTTCCTGGGCTCATGCAATCCACCTGTGTCACCCTCAGGAATAACATTTAATATCTAGAAATTAATTAAAGATAAATGGAGATTAAACATTTAGAGGATTTAGATACATTTCCTCTTTACATTTACTATTCTTAATAACTTTATCTCACTTAAATATATAAAGCACAACAGCTTATTTACAACAGCTTAGTGTCTAAAATAGACTAAATATTATATATAACCCAAACCAGGAAAGCATTTTTCAGAGATATAAATGTCCCTCTGAAATCTTTACATGCTTTAATGAAAATTGAATTTATTTGATGTTGCAGTTCAAATCCAGAGATATGGAGTGTAAGACAGTGAATTCATTATCCATATATATCTAGATATATCCTTTATGTATCTGGCTTTTCTTAGCTGTATAATCTGAAGTAATTTAATTATTTTTTCTCAATTTCTGCTTCTTTAAAATAGATTACTATTATTATTACTAAGGATGCTACAGTTTCCACCACCACTACTATTACTCCTCAAGGCTAGTGTAAAATAACAAAAATATTTTTAAAATATTAAAAAATAGTGTAAATCATGATGCATTTCTTAAACCCAGGAGACACACTAAGATATTTGTTTACACACATGCATGTTATATGTTTATGATACAGCAGAGTTCCCTGATTCCCCTGGCAGGACGTGACACAGGGTTGTGGCTTGCCTGTTCAGCAGCTGCCACTGCTCAAACCCCTGGCAGGAAGGGGAATATATAGGCAGGTAGATGAAAGAGCCAGGGTGAATGCTTTGGGGTTCAGCCCTGCAGTAGTGTCTAGGGGTGGATGCCTGCAGCTCCGGTGTTATAATGCTCTTGTAACCTTGTCATTCACAGACGGCTTACATGTTAGTCAGCTCTATGGATCCTCTGGCTTTTCAAGGGCAGAGAGCTAGTGTGACAGCTTTCTGTACCCCAAGCTCTTGTTCAGAGCGTGGAAGAATTGAGTCATACATGGGCTTGAAGGATACATTCATGATTTTATTGAGTGGTAGAGGTGGCTCTCAGCAAGATGGATGGGGAGGTGGGAGGGGGATGGAATGGGAAGATGAACTTCCTCTGGAGCTTGGCCATCCATTGGCTGAACTCCTCTCTGTCCATCCCCAGCTGAACTCCTCTCGGTGTTCAGAGGTTCCTTTCCCTCTCTCTTTCTTTGCCATGCTGTTCTGTCATTCTTCTGCTTGTCTCCTCGTCTGACCATCTGCTCATCTGCTTCTAGAGTCTGGGGTTCAGGGTTTATGTGGATACAGGATAAGGGAGTGGTAGGCCAAAAGGCCTTTTGCGTGTGAAACAGAAATGTCTTTCCCACTTAGGGTCACGGGTCTCCAGGCTTGAGGGTGAGGCCTTTCCTGGGGAACTCCCCTCTTCTACCCAATATTTCCCTGTCTCCTGTCTGTATCATTTACATATATGAGAAGGTCTATATAATCATCATTACTACTCTAAAACTGAATGCAAATCCTCAGAGCTGTCCTAACATTTTTCAGTACCAACACGACATCCCCTACTTGTTTCTGATGTCCTTTCCAGCTATTCTTTAGCATTTATGAACAAAAACTTACCATTAACTTCACAGAAAGTGAATTCCCATTCAGATGTCTGGTTAATCATATTATTGTATAATATTTTCTCATTTTTCCTTTCCATAAAAAATTATGTACTGTAACTTGGAAGTGAGTGTTCACAAAATCATAACTATACATGTTGCTCTTTCAAATGCAGAAAAATCTATCATTTTATCTAAAACTGACAAGTACCCCATACATATTATTTTCTTTTGAAAACATCATCCAAGAGATATAGAATTCTATTAGCATTACCAGTTCAGGTTATATGACTGTGAAAGTGGTATGGAGGGAAATGAAATAAAAAAATTATTTCTTAATAATAAGTGTGAGTTTTATTCAGGATTTTTGGTGGAAATGACAAATTGAGAAAAAAAGATACCACTTTCAGCCAAGATACTGAAAAATTGAATAATTCTGATAGGTACAATTACTTAAGATACAATTACTATTGTTGGAACCGAACTGTCGATTCCCTCCTGGGCAGGGGTCGCCGCGAAGGATCACCGACACGAGATTCACAGCAGAGAGTTATTTATTACTAGCGCGCTAGGGTCCCAAGCTCTAAGTTGGCCCTGGGACCCCGAGTGCTTGTTACAGGTTGTTTATATAGGCAAACACAAGTTCAAACACAGCTTAAGGCGCGAAATTCAAACAAAGCTTTAGGCGTGTGATAATTGGGTCTAGCTATGGCCTGAGCAAGGTGTCGTGTCCTAATTGGTTAAAGCAGGACCTTATGAGGTTTTTTCTTGGAGTTGCTGATTCCGGGAACTTCGAGGCAGGGTGGGACCCCCGGAATTGGCAGGGTGGGACCCCATGAGGTTGTTTCCCGGAATTGGCAGGGTGGGACCCTATCAGGGTGGGACCTTATCGAGGCAGGGTGGGACCCTATCCAGAGCCACCTGGTGTTAATTTTTTCTATATGAGGCCTAGTTTCTAAGTTTTATGAGACCTAGTTTCACTATAATTTGAAATGGGATAAGGGGTGCAGAAAAAGATGAAAGAGGTAACTAATCTTTATTACGTATCTGTGATATGTTAGTCTATTACAGATACAATGTGGGTTCTGTAATGAGGAAGTTGGTGTTCAAATCCAGGCTCTTCACCTTACTAGTTGGTAACCTTGACTGAGTTATTTATCATGTCTGCATACCTCAGTTTTTCTTAACCATTAAATGGAAATAATAATAATACCTACTTTGTAAAATTTCTATGTGGATTAAATTTAAATGTATAAAACAGAGCATACCATAGGTTTATTTTTACTTTTAAAGAATAGGAAATGAAAATCTGTGAAAGTTAAGAAATTCTCAAGGTCACTGCAGTCAGTAAGATGGATCAGAACTGGGATCCACCTACTTTTAAGTCAATGCTCTTTCTACTGTGCTAAAATGAGGTTAGGATAATAATAGATTGTGAAAATATCAATAGTAGGATCAAACTACAAATGAACTGTGCCGAGATGAAATTTAAGGAAAAGCGAATGACATGAAAAACAGATAGATGGTAGTTTTACTGTAATTACAAGAACTTGAATGTATGGCAACGTAGCATTCAATAAACGTAAGATTGAGCTCAAAATTTTCTGGGAGGCTTTGCGGCTTACTGTGGGGTGTTTGATATTCTGTGTCTTGTTTCCCTCTGAGGGTGTATTCAGAACCCTCTCTATTTCCTTGTCATTAAGCAACATTCAGTCATTTTTTAGGTCCCACTGTCCCAGCCTGAGATTGCTAAATTCAAAAAGATTTTAGAGAAAACATAATAGTTTTGTAAGAAAATCTTTTATCACCATGGTCAAAGTCATCGTTGTTTCTCCCCTGGACTAGTGTAAAGGCCTCATTACTCATGCATCTTCTGTTTGTTTCTTATAGGTCAGCTGGCATGAGTTGTATACAGCATAAATCAATGCCCCCTACCCCCACCTAAAACCATACAAAGCTTTCCAATATTACTTTCAAGGAGACCTAAGTGGCTTATCATGGTCTCCAAAATCACACATAATTTGGCTCCTGCATACCCTATCACATCCATTCACATTACCAATCTAACTTACAGACTCAATCACAATGGATTTTCTTCTTTCTGTCTTTTGATCACAGAAATCTTAATTCCTCTTGCAATTCCTTTGCCCTGGAATGGTCTATTTCAAGGTCAGGTCTCACCACTGACTTCTTTTGTAAATTATTTTCTTTCTTAGTTTTTTACTTCTTTGTTTATCTTCCTCCTCCCTAATCGCATGTAAAGTAGAATAGAAGCACCATGAAACCACGGATTTATCATAGTCAGTTCCATACCTTTATTATGTTTAAGTGACAAGTAAATAAATAACATGTGGTCCTTTTCATGCAGAGATAAATCATCAGTATGGCCCATTATTTGGATAATTTCCCTATTTTACTTTTGAATTTGCACTAATATATGTTCTTTTGTATGTCATTTATTGTGTAGCTGAGAGGAATTAAAGGTGTCTCTTGTGATCAGGTACCTACATGAGAATAGAAATAATTAAAAATTATACCCATATATTTCTGAGGGATGCAGCTGATTTTCTGAGGCAATCCATTGAGTGGTTACAATGGGCTCTTAAATAATTGCATTTTCTTGAATTGGTATGCTGTGACTAAGGTACCTGTGATAACAGAGGATTGATTTCCCTCTTTACTTCCCATCCAAGTTCAAACCTTACCTTAAGAAGAAACAATTAGATTGCCTCTAAATGCAATGTTACTGATGAGCTTGTTCCATGGTCAATGGTGGAAATCAATTTTCATTTAAGAACCTACAGTACTTAGCCTTTTTCCTTTTCTGTAGTCTTTATTGATTCTTCTTTCCATAGAAAGACACTATCCATTCTACTGTAGCCAGGCGCTGTTTCCAAGATTCCATAATAATGGAGTAAAAGTTCTCAGAGAGCTTTCCTAGACTGGCAACATGCCCATTTTTTTTAATATGCAGAGGAAGGCCATTCTATCTATCATTGAGAATGGGAGAAGACTTTCATTTAAAAGAGACAGAAACAGTATCATGAAAAGCCTCAAAATAAACTCTTCTCTGGCCTGTCCAGAGATTTCAGCAGCAAGAAAAAATTAAAAGAATACTTGGATGGATTATAAATTAATCTTTTAATTAAGTGTGGCCACCAGTTTCTTCAGGTCAAGGAGCAGCTTGAAATGATTCCCTCTGTCCCTCCCAAGCTCAGAGATAAGGGGATTTTGTGTGTAGGGGGTTTTCAAGGGATATTTTTTTCACCAAAAAGAGAACATTATTCAGAAGTAATTTTTAATGTTAGTGTTATACACCATGTGGCTTCTAGATTTGTAAGACAGAAGAGTCTGCCTTATCTGAGGAATGACTGCTGGTTTTAACAGCAAAGCTGTTTTCTGGAAGGTGCCTTCTCAGATTATGCCACCCTCCCTTCTTGGTTTACAATGAGGATTACCTATGAATATTGTGAGAGGTGAAAACAGTCTATTTCACATTTGGGTTTCATAGATTCATTTGCTCTGAGGTGAGTTTTCTGATAAACATTTAGTGAACTGCCCTTCATTTAGAATTGCAGCTCTGTGTATTTTGTAATGGGGGATAGTGTCTATGATCCCTCTAGTTTTCATTAAAATGAGTGACCTGGTAGGGGAAAAAACAATAGAACCTAAGCCTTATAATTAAATATTCCTGATATTTTTAACATACAAATAACAGTAGATAATGCATATTCATTCTAATATAATCAAAACAGGAAAAATGCTGCTTTTAGGAGCTAAATGAATCAGAAATATAACAAGTTTTTATGCCAATACTTTGATACTATACTTTGCTACCACAATTGTGTTTTAGTTTAACATTTTTCATTGCCAAACTTTTACACCTGGGAATCTGGCATTGTATATCCATGATACTAAGAAAATTCCATTTTTCCCTGAGATGCTAATTAGACTTCTCTAATCCAGCTGTTAAAGTCAGACAAAGCAGGAGAAAGAGCTAAATTAATAAAGATCTCAGATGATCACCACCTAGATATCTACACTTTTTTTTTTTTTTTTTTTTTTTTTTTTTTTTTGAGACGGAGTCTCGCTCTGTCGCCCAGGCTGGAGTGCAGTGGCGCAATCTCGGCTCACTGCAAGCTCCGCCTCCCGGGTTCACGCCATTCTCCTGCCTCAGCCTCCCGAGTAGCTGGGACTACAGGCGCCCTCCCCTGCGCCCGGCTAATTTTTTCTATTTTTAGTAGAGACGGGGTTTCACCATGGTCTCGATCTCCTGACCTTGTGATCCGCCCACCTCGGCCTCCCAAAGTGCTGGGATTACAGGCGTGAGCCACCACGCCCGGCCGATATCTACACTTTTCGCGGTTAAAAAAAAAAAAAAAAAAAAAAAAAAAAAAAAGCATGTGAATAAATTTTTTAAATATTTCATGGAAAAGTTTGGGGTGTAAGGCATACATATGTATTATTAATCGAGGAAAATGATGAACACGTCTCAATCATTTTAGGAGATTTATTTGCCAAAGTTAAGGACACGCTCAGAAGACAGGTCTATGCCTTTCTCTGATGATGATTTTGAGGGCTCCAAATTTAAAGAGGAAACGGCGGGATACTGAGAAGCACACAGTTTTCACATAAACAAAAGGGGCAGAGGAAAAATGTGGGGAATCTGCATTTTACCTAAGACAAAGCAGACAAAATAGGATAGGGAAACAATCAGATACACATTTGTGTCTGGCAGGCGTGACTGAACATGTAAAGATAAGCTATCAATCTGCATTGTCATGGTGAAGTTTTAACAGCTCACCGAGAATTTCCTGTGGGCAAAGTATGGGGGAGGCATGTAGCTTTTCATTTTGTACTCATATTATTTAGGAACCAAAACGGGGAGGCAGGTTTGCGTAACCCAGTTCCCAGCTTGACTTTTCTCTTTGGCTAAATGAGTCTGGGGTCCCCAAATTTACTTTCCTTTCACTACATATTTAAGTATCACTTAATGATAACAACAAAGGTTAGAAAATGTACACCTTTCTAACTTATCTACAAAGATACTGTATAATTATATAATAATAAATGTGTTTTTTCTTATATATGTTAGAATTATTCATTCAAACAGGAAATTATCAGTTAAATGAAGAGCAGACTGAACAATTTAGAGAGGAAAAAAATTGAAGGAAATAATTGTGCTGAATACTTTTCCGTTAACAATGGGATAGTTAGTTCCTAGCAGTCTGAGTCACCTGGATTCACTAATGTGTTTTATGTATATTCTAATATTCTTGGTGCAGTTTTTTTTTTTTTTTTTTCGGTCTTTATATAATCAGGATTTTTTTTTTTTAAATTTTGGAACATATTATGTGCATGACATGCTACTTGGAACCTAAAGAGAAAACAGCAGGACTATATTGGTACATTTTCTTCCAAATCCAGAAAGCCAAGTACATTAAAGAAGAGTAGGTTTTTAATTAAAAGAAGTATATTTTCTTATGATGGATAGGGTTAGCAGATAAAATACAGGACACTGAGTTAAATTTGCATTTGAGGTAAACAATGAATATTTTTATTATTATATCTCAAATATTGTATGGGATGTACTTACACTAAAAATTATTTGTTGTTTATCTGACTGATTAAATTTAGTCTAAATATGTCCTTTGCAATACTTAGGACATATTTATAATAATTTTTTTTTCATTTCTTTCTAAAATATGTATTAACTTGGTATACTTCATTTTCATTTGCTAAATAATGACCAATTGTGGGTCATTTGAGTTATAAAAAATTATGTAAATACATTTAAACATCTATAGCTTTACCATATATAAATAATTATGTCTAATATTTTAACATACTTCCTTATACACTTTTTGAATGAATATTTGACTAGAGTTAAGCTCAAAATGCTAATTTTTATTTTTAAATAAAAATAAAATACTGTCAATACTAACTACAATTTACATTATTTTGAAAACAGGTAATGTTACTCTTGGTAAATTTATTAGTCTTTCCAACATAGTAAAAAGAATAGTCATTTCATACATTTTAAAGTATTGAGAAAACATAATTTAAATTGTTTTTTCAATGAAGAATGTCATCACAATGAAATATATTTATGTTAAAGGACATAAAGAACTATTCTGTTTAGTGATTCTTCTAGCATGAGTTACTGTAAAAATAATTGGCTATTTTATAAATTAGAAAGGGAGAGTAACTATTATTTTTCTAAGTATTTATGAAACAGAAAAATATTTAATTAAGCAATAGGGTAAAGTTTTTTGTGCACAGAAAATATTTCCTAGAAATGAGAAAAAAAATGACTACATGACAAGAAAAGTTAAAGGAAGCAGTGGGGAATAAAACTTCATCTTTGTGTGACAGAATATACCTGACAACCAACTCCTGAGTCGTTGTGCTTAATTAAGGAAAGACTTGAAAATTCTTTTACAAATCGTTTTTCATTTATGCATCTCAATTTGATTTCAATTCAGGTAAATTAGGATAAATCTGGAAGGGTTTTTTTTGTAGATAAATGTATGGCTAGTTTATTTTCCGAAGTTTTGCATATTTAAAGGAAAACACTAGCTTTCACATATGAAAAATGATTTGATATGTCATTTTTTAATAATGATTTATTATTTTTAAATTCTCAAAATACAAACCCATTGTCTTCTAATACAACACTGGAGGAAAAGAACACATTTCTATGTCTGTTTTCCAGTTTTGTTACTCCCTCCCTCAGTTTTATTTCTGTTTTCTATATGCATATCAATAGGCCTTTTTATTTTTCCTTTTATTCAAAAGCTTCCAACTTGTTGTCTGGGTATTTAGTGATCCATCTACTTAACATTTACATGCCTGCCTTCAATTCAGTTTCTTATTTTCTTATTTTATTAATTGGTGTTTGTGATCTTTTAGTTCTGTTTATTGAAAATAGGATGTCAGAACTGAACATAAAATCAAAATTCTCTTTCCTTCATATTTATTATATTGCTTTAATTTATCTATCAGTTCCTTGTCTCCTTTTTAAAAAATAACTCTGTTGAGACATTTTACATATCATATAGTTCACCCATTTTGAGTGTACAATTCAATAATATTTAGTGCATTTAGGAGGTTGCATAATCATTACCATAAAATAAATTTAGAATATTTTCATAAACGCATTAAGATACCTCTCATGCATTTATTATTAAGTCCCATTCCTGGCCCCAGGAAACCATTAGTTTACTTTGTGTTTCTATAGATTTACCACCTCTGGACATGCCATGGAAACGGAGTCACAGGACATGTATTCTTTTATGTCTAGGTGCTTCATTTTCTTCTTTACTCTCTGAGTGTTTCTGGATTATCTTCTATATCACTGCTTCAATTTTTTACAGCTAAAATTGTGCTCAACCACTTCCAATATAGATTTTGATTCCAATATTACACTTTCACTTTCTTGAAATTTTTTTTTAAAAGCCCTCACACACACATACACCCACACACCTACTCCCCAACACATATATACATCATAATCTCATTCTTTTATTTTTTTCATCTCCCGACGTTAACACCGTATTCCAGATATTAGGAGACTGGGATTATATTCCTGTGAAAAATAGCACTTATGAAATAACTAAAAACTTCCTGGTTTTTTTGATGGTAGGGTCTTGAGAATGTAGCATTTATAGACATTACAAGTTGTCTTTAATTTTTTGGGGGGGAATTCAGATGTATCTTGAGAAATTCGGAAATAATTTTTCCATATGGTAATCATGCACCTTGTCAGTTATTATCACTGGAACCAAGTACTTTAAATAGTAAATAAAGGACTAGGTCAAAGATGTATCATCTAAGGGAGGAACATCAATCATTAAGTTAAGATGTTGAGAAGAAAGTAACACTTTGCCTGGGCCAATTGCCACTAACTCAAAGTCAATTAAGTGGTTGAGTGGGTGGGTGAGCTTTCAAAAGATTTAACTGTGCTCTGAAGTTTTATGTGTAACTTTCTTTTTTCTGAAGATTATCTTAATAACCTTCCTAAATGGAGTAAACCTCAGTACCCCAAATTTTAAGAACTCCTGTCAAGTCTTAAATTAATATCTTAAATAATGATACAGTGTCATTTGGGGCATATAAATATTCGTGTCTGATTGCTTTTTTCTCTCCTATTATATTGTCCAGTGATTTCTGAACAAAAGCAACATTTCCAGTTAGTGGAAGAAGCATCAGAATTTAAAAGAAAAAATATCATTATAGAATAAAAAGGCAACTAGATCAACAAATATCCTCCCTTTAAATTATCAGGTGCCTTAAATGTATTTTGATATAATTACAATGTATCATAAAAATAATTATCTCATTGTCTTTTATAATCAGTTTCTTGAACGAGGACAGAAGCTGAATGCTGTATAAAATAATCATTAGTGCCTGTAGAATAAGAAAATGTTAACAATGGCCTTGATTCCTAGAGTAAAGATACAAAGTTCAATGAGGAAAATATTGCTAATTAGCTCAAATCTTACCGTTGTTGAAAAATGTTAATTATTTAATGGATTTTGAAATGCTTAATTATGTTTCCTGCCCTCAGTAAAACATTTATATAAATGAATAATCAACATATTTTTATTTGCCCATTGAGGGAAAGAAAATTAAAGAAGTCTTTTAATAACTTTCTCAGTCAAAATTTTAAGAGAAATGTGTTTTTTATAAAACTCTTACTCCTATGTTCTTAGATGAATTGAAATATTATCAATTTTAAAAAATTAAAATGTAATTTTCTTTAAGGAATATACAAAATTAAAACATACATTTAGGGCCAGGTACAGTGGCTCACTCTTGTAATCTCAGCACTTTGGGAGGCCAAGGCAGGCAGATCACTTGAGGGCAGAGGTTCAAGACCAGCCTGGCCAACATGACAAAACCCTGTCTCTACTAAAAATACAAACGAACAAACAAACAAAATAGCTAAGCATGGTGGCATGCACCTGCAATCCCAGCTACTCAGGAGCCTGAGGTGGGAGAATTGCTTGAACTCGGGAGGCAGAGGTTGCAGTGAGCCTAGAACATGCCCCTGCACTCCAGCCTGGGAGACAGAGAGACTCTGTCTCAAAGAAAAAAAAAATAAATAAAAAATAAAAACCCATCCATTTAGTTTCTTTTGGATGATGTAGGCATCTCTAAATATTTTCATCAGAAACATAAACAGGTACTAAAATTAAATAAAACTAAGTCACATGATGTAGCAATTATAAAATATGGTTGTATTAAATTATTATCTATTGAATGAGTTTATGGTGAAAAAGCACAGTAGTATAGAACAATCCTAACTTGAGTAATTTGAATTCTGGCACCGTTGGGAACTATTGGAATTGTAGCTCTGTCATAGAGTTTATCTTGTCTAATGAATGGGAGACATTAATATAGATATAAGAATCATGTATATTCAGCATCATGAAGCAAAAATCAATCAATCAATTAATTCAAAACAAGAAAACAAAATTCCCACACTATAAAGATACATAATACCAACATTTAGATTTCCCAGTGCTAACCCTTGTTCTTGTCTGTGTTCTATGACATATGCTGAGGACATGCAAGGATAACATAGAAACCATCAACATCCAATTTTTTTTTTTTGCAATGTGACTAATGCAAACAAATTTTGTCCCGGTGTTATAAAAGCCGTGTCCAACAAAGAAGGCTGAAAAGCAAAGAGAGCTTAAAGTGCTAGATTTGTTTTGCTTTATTTACTTCTCAATGTATTTCAGGTTTAGATAACTTGTGTCTATAAAGACATTGTTAAGATGTGTTGCTCTTACTTCTTTGGATCACAACGCTGGGAAATATTAGTGTTTTATTATAGGAAAAGAAATATTATCTGCCTTTACTTCATATTTCCACCAAGAAAGAGAAAATTTATGCTTAAATTTCTGTCATCTTCCCAACGGAGATGTGGGAGCTGAAGGATGAGGGGAGAAATGAAAGACTTTTCACTCTCCTAGCATCTCTTTTCAAGGGGCATTGCTGCTATTTGAACTAATCAGTCACTGAGAATTTGACTTTCCCTAAAAGGCAATAAAGATATTCCGTGCTCGTGGAGTAAGCTTTTTCTTTTTTTTTCCTTTTTCTTTAAGTCAATCTAGTGAAAACATAATTATCAGTGTCTGCTCCTGGCAGTTCCAGGATTAAGCTTTTACTCTCCCAGCAATGGAGCATTGCACACGTCGTTGTTGCATGGAGCAGAAGGTGTTGCTTCTGATATCCCACTAGTATCCCTGAACGTGAGTCCCAAGATTTAGCTTTACAGAATAATCCAATTTGTCTCTTAGTAAAGTATCTTCAAGAACTCATCTTTTAGTAACGTTTTACCTTGCAATATGATGCATCTTTCTTACTATTAATGAAGTACCATTTCCACTCAATTGGCTATTGCCTAATTGAAGGGGATAAGATCACACAATCAGCATTTTTGTAGAATGGATTATCATTTGTATCATGAATTATAAGTTTCAATTTATCAGCTTTCCATGCACCCACACCAGCACATAATCAGGACTAGTGTGTAACAGTTTACATTTTTAAATAGATCCACTGATAGATTTAACAACTACTACTTGAGAGCCCCCCCCCTTTTTTTTTTTTTTTTTTTTTTTTTTTTTTTTTTTTTTTTTTGAGGTGGAGTCACCATCTATCATGCAGGCTGGAGTGCAGTGGCATGATCTCGGCTCACTGCAACCTTCGCCTCCCTGGTTCAAGCGATTCTCCTGCCTCAGTCTCCCGAGTAGCTGGGATTACAGGCTCCCGCCACCACTCCAAGTTAATTTTTGTATTTTTAGTAGAGACAGGGTTTCACCACGCTGGCCAGGCTGGTCTTGAACTCCTGACCTCAGGTGATACACCCGCCAGTAGTCTTCTTTAAAAATAGAAAAATTAGGCCGAGTGTGGTGGCTCATGCCTGTAATTCCAGCACTTTGGGAGGCCTAGGAGGGGGGATCACTCGAGGTCAGGCGTTCCAGACCAGCCTGGCCAACGTGGTGAAACCCCGTCTCTACTAAAAATACAAAAAATTAGCCGAACATCGTGGCCAGCGCCTGTAGTACCAGTTACTCCGGAGGCTGAGGCAGGAGAATGGCGTGAACCCGGGAGGCGGAGCTTGCAGTGAGCGGAGACGGCACCACTGCCCTCCAGTCGACTACAGAGAGAGACTCTGTCTCAAAAAACAAACAAACAAATAAAATTAGGCCAGGCATGGTGGCTTATCCCTGTAATCCCAGCACTTTGGGAGGCCTAGGAGGGGGGATCACCTGAGGTCAGGAATTCCAGACCAGCCTGGCCAACGTGGTGAAACCCCGTCTCTACTAAAAATGCAAAAATGACCCAGTTGTGGTGGTGGGTGCCTGTAATCACAGCAACTCAGGAGACTGAGGCAAAAGAATCACTTGAACCCAGGAGGCAGAGGTTGCAGTGAGCCGAGATCCTGATGTTGCACTCCAGACTGGGTGACAGAGCAAGACTCAGTCTCAAAAAAAAAAAACAAAAAAGACCTTTTTTTTTTTTTTTTTTTTTTTTTTTTTTTTTTTTTTTTCCCACCGAGTTATCATGTCGAAGTCTTCCTCATTCTATCTATGCAGGAAATATTTTATCCAATACTATGGTTTCCTTACTGGTTGTTAGCTGGCAATATCTCAAAACCACCACTCAATGTTAGATTAACTTGGAATTGATTACGAAGAAAGCAACATTAGGTGGTGAGAGGATATTAGCAGCCATAAACAAACTAAGTAAAACTCTCAAGGAAATCTATGCAATCTGAGTTAGCAAGCAGTAAGACTCCTTGCATGAGAGAAGAAAGTGGAAGGAAGAAGGAGAAAATAAGATGTTAATGAAGGTCATCTTACAGGCTACATCACGAGAACCAGATATAGAAGCCAGTGCTAACTTTTTCAACACTAATGGGTCATCCAAAAAAGTTTTTGTGTGTTATCTTTATTAATTGTATACCTAAATTGAAGTTTATAAGAATAAGCTAATCTAATTGTCTTTTTAAAACTATTTATTTAAATTAAAAAAAAATACTAATTTTAAAATTTAAAAAAATCTCATTAGGAGGTAAAAGAACAGCACATACAAAGTAAATTAAGATTGTGTGTTTTTTAAATAGGGACCTTACATGTTATTTTATATATATATATATATATAAAATATAAAATGATACATATATATATATGTCAATGAAATTAGAAGATAAACCAGATTATTTTAGCTAGATGGATTTTTCATTCAGTAGCTAATTTATTATACAACACATATTCTGACACTTTAAATATGAAAAACAACTTATTTTATATAAATAGAAAAAAATTGTTTTTGAAACTGAAAGAAAGTCTTTGAGTCTAATTTTGGAATCAGAAAATAGGTTTGTTAAAATTTTTTATTCTGAAATATTGTATACATTGTCTTGCCCTGTTCTTTATTAAAATTTATTCTTCATATCAAGTTGCATGTCTAATACATATGTCATACTTTTGAAATAAAAGGAAACTATTGTAAGTTAACAGTTAAAATTGCTTGGGACTGTTTAAAAGACTAGTTAGCAATGAAAACCCTGAATCTCTTCTAATATTTTATTTTACTTTTTCACATCTTCCAAATATGTGAGAAAGATTCGTTTTATGTTTGAACTTTAGTCTATCTGAATAAAACTGTATTTCATTTATACACCTGCACCTTTATGATTGCTTGTTAAAAGATAACCTTTCATTCAAGCATGTGATTTTTCTTCTATTATATGCTATGAATAATGAAATTCATGCGTTCAAACTGGGACAGTTTCTAAATGTTACTCTAGAAGGTGGAACCTCAGTGACAGTCTTCCCTCCAGACCTTTCTTTCATTTCCATCAGTGCTTGCTTAAGTAAAGCTCTGAATGGGAAGGCATTGAAGAGGGAACACGATTTGGACAGGCAGACTTTAAGGTGGCTCCCATGATCCCCATGTGCTCATGTCCACACATTCATGTGAGCAGGACCTGTGGCTGACTTCAAAACTGTAAAATTCCACAAAGGTGACAGCATTTTATTCCTATTATTATATTATGTTATGTAAGACTTTTGCTAACCAACTCAGTCTGGAGACTCTGTCACTCCACTTTCTGTCTTTTAAGAAGCAAACTGGCAAGAATCTTTCAGACATAAAGAACCGATTGAAGCCGTCAACCATGTGAGCAGGGAAGTGGATGCTTCCCAAGGGGAGCCTCTAGATGAAATCCTAGCCCTGGCTGATGCTTTACAGCTTTGTGAAACACTGCACAAAGAACCGGCTAATTTGTGCCTGGACTAAAGGTCCTCAGAAAGTATAAGATAATACGTGTGTGTTGTTTTCAGTGGCCAAGTTTGTGGTGAACATTGTACACAAGAAAGAATACTACTAATACATAGGACTTGGTCTCTCAAAAAAGTTTCTGTTTTATTTGTTGGCATCACCATGATAATCATCCAAACAGATATAGTTGAGTACCTTAAGAGGCTTTGAAAATTGAGAGAAAAAATAAAGTTCAGTTAATAGGACATTACTAGCTCACAGTTCTAGTGGAATGAGTCCTAGGATATTAATTATACTCTAGAAGAAATAAGTTGTTCCACACATTTTATAAGGAGTGATGATTTTATCATTTCCAAATTTTCTTCTACATTTTTCCTTGGTCCTTCCATTGGCCCTCACACAACTTCAAGTTGAGTATAGTAACTAACTGATAATGAAACAATCATTCATTTTAGTGACAACAAATTATTTTGTCAACTTGGTCTATAAATGTGTAGTTTACTAATTTTCTAATATATTTTTATATTAGAATAAATTTTATGTTTTATGAGACAGTATCTTATGGTAAAACAAAGTAGCCTATAGAATTTATATACTTAAAGCTAAGACATTAGCAAATATTTCAATCTGAAAATTTATAATATAAGGACTTATAAATTTCCTATTGCTACAAAAATCAATAAGAAGTTGTTTTATATTAGTCTAGGTCCGTCCATTTATTTTCTGAAAATAGCACAGTCTTTGTATATTAGTGTTTTTCTCCTGTTCTTGCAGTGAAAAAAAAATCACTTTAATTAATTAAAACATGGAAATTGTAATCATATATCAGCAATTATTTTATTAATTCTGTTAGGAAGTCACTGGTGTTTGCCTGTGTTTTGAGAAGAGCAATATTTTTGTTCTTGTAGAGAATTAGTCATTAACATTGCTTTGTAGTACAATAAATTGATTCTCTGTAATACTAGTATCTGCTCAACTATAAAAAATAGACTTGTAATTTGAAAAGCACAATTTTAACTGAATTTCAAGGCTTTGAAAAAAGTGCTTTTAATAACATTTTGTTTCTTGTTTCCAGTCTGAGGACAGAAGCTGAATGCCATATGACGTAGCCGTTGATATCTATAGAATAAGCAAATGCAAACAATGACCTTGATTCCAAGAATAAGTATGGAAGTTTCGCAATGCAGAGATACTGGGTAATTATCTCTGATTTTACTGTTGTTGAAAACATTAATTATTGAATGAGTTTGAAGTGCTTAAGTGGTTCGCTTCTGACTTAAAAAAATGAACTCTTCAGTAATCAACAGTCAGGCTTAGCTGAATTCAAGAAAAAGAAAATGATTTGTCAAAACTATGTTGACAAATATAGTTATGTCTTCTGAAAAGACAGAAGTGGAGAAAAAAAATCATTCAAATCCCAGATTCTGTGATATTTGGGGTTAAAAAAAAAATCAATAGGACAGGTAAGGATGATGAGATCTTTCAAAAAGATTTGTCTTTGGCAGACTAACTAGCATGTTACTCTCATTTTTAAAATAAAATATAAAATGTAAGCCAATATTTTCCTACTTTAGAAAACAAATGTGAAGGTATTCTATATCAAGTTAGATAAGTCTTGGATAGACTCTCTGCTCTATATGAAGCACATTTAAAGAAACTGCCTAATCTGAATAGTAGAGGGCTCCAAAGACAGAGTGCATAAAATGAGGTAGCATACATTTTTATAAATAAACTTCATTATAAGATAAACAAAATGGTGGCAAATGGAAAACCGTCTTCTAATATGTTCTTTCTTTACTTAAAATTATTTAATAACAGGAGGACATCTGGGTCTGAGTCTTACAAACTACTGCAGCAGCATATGACAAAATAAACCTACATCATAAAAACAGGTTACTGATAAGTATTTTACATTCCAAAAAAAATGAAAATAATGTTTGTCTTTCAAACAAAAGAATAAAAAGAAATCATTCAACCCATGGTGTTATAGCTTACAAGAGATAATGTCGCTAAATATCACTTAGAAGAATATTGTGTAATAAAATAAATCACCCACCCCTCCCTGCCCCTCCACCATACACAAAGGAAAGATAATATTCTGGACGACAAAGACCAAGAATCAAATAAAATATCTATAAAGTTCAAAAAAGTCAGTTGAAGTAGATTCTTCGAATTTCAACCTCACTTCCAATGGCAATAGAGAATCTCTCTATGACATAACTATGATTCTTTGCAAAATACTCATTTTTAAGAAACACAAAAAAGACTTGTTCTTTAAATAAAAGCCAAAAAGCAAGCAGGACTGAAAAAAATTAAAGCACACAAATATAAAATAGATGAAATGGAATAATGTACTGAAAGTCCCCAATAACCTTTCTTCCTTTTTAAATGAGTTATCAATAATGTGTAATAAAAGTCAAACATTTTACACTACCTTGATCTATGTTTATATGCCCTTATCTAGGAGTTGATTTTGGAAACTCTGTTTATCTGCAATTATCAGGAAGATAATGTTGGCTGAAAATATTATTTCATTAATAATATTTTTATGTCAATATAAATTATTTAAATTGAATTTCCAAAACAAAGATGTTTTCAAGGAACAAAAATTATAAATTATTATGTTACCCCTTCAGTATACTGTGTGTCTCCTGAAAACTTCTAAGGCAATGAATCTTTCTTTTTTATAATCTCAGCAGAATGTTTATCAGGTTCAGTTTTATCCTATTTCTGATCAAATAAGCTCCAAATCCATTAAAAAAGGAACATCATTATAATGAATGGTACATTACACTGAAAGCATTTGAGAATCTTAGGTAATGGCCAAGAATAACACTACCTTTAAAAAATCTATTTAGAATGAAAATCATTGTCACAAGTTATTCAGTACAGTAAATGGTTTCCCTTCCCAGCCTTCTTTATATCTTTCTAAAGTTAAAAATAAAAAGACAGCCAAACTTTGACGGAGTGTCTTAGCACAAATACAAGGAGGACATAACCCCAACTAGTTGCCACTAGAATGTGGTGTGATCTGTAAGTGTTCTAAATTTTCTCTTCTCACAGGGAGCCCGAATTCTATAGACCGAGAAGACAGAATATTTGCTTCATGTTCTACTCCTATACATTTTAAACGAGATCTGAACCATCTTCCAAAAGCAAATCATTTTTGTCCCAGTTACAATTCTACCTGCTATTCAGGGCTGGCACCTGGGAAAAGTGGGCAAGGCTGTGTGATACAATGTAACCTACAGATTATCACTTACTGAGCTAAATATAGTTGGAGAGAAGGTTCTTCATGTGACACTTTTCAAACCAGCCCTTGTTCCTCTATGCCCAGGCCAACTTGTGCTTTTAACTTTGCCAAATTTCAGGTCTCATCAGGCCTGATGCTCTCTCAGCCCTCTGCGTACTTTCACAACTGCTCTTCTCACAGTATCTGCTAATGGTAATGCCCCAGCAATGCTGCATGCCTCTCCTTTCTGTCCATCTCTCTGTCTCTTTGTTTCTCTCTTAGACTTTTCTGCCCATCAGACTTATATAAAAATTACTTTTAAGAAAATTATACTGTTTAATCCACAAATATACAGTTGTATTTGTTCAAGCATTGCACTAATGAACATTTTTTTTTTTTTTTTAATACTTTAAGTTCTAGGGTACGTGTGGATAATGTGCAGGTTTGTTACATATGTATACTTGTGCCATGTTGGTGTGCTGCACCCATCAACTCATCATTTACATCAGGTATAACTCTCAGTGCAATCCCTCCCCCCTCCCCCTCCCCCCTCCCCCCTCCCCCTCTCCCCCCTCCCCCCCTCCCCCCTCCCCCCCCATGATAGGCCCCAGTGTAGCACATGCATACCAGGCTTTTGCCATCCAGCAGCAGGGATGCTTTTCCTCTAATCCAAACATACTGCAATCAATTAACTTTAGAAGGAAAACAATAAAACAGATTCAAATGACCCTCAAATACTAGACTTTTAGCCTGAGGCCAAAAAATATACAAAATGTTTAATTTCTTGTTTTTCCTACACACTGTACTCTCATCAAATAAATTCCTCTTTCATGCTGTATTAACGTACTATAGGAAACCAAAGAAATTTCACCAAAAATGGACTTATTTGACATATTTCAAGACTGCTATTGAGAGGGCTTACAGGCACGAATCGCACAGAAAAGCTGCCTTTTGTGGAGAAGACTTGCATCTGCAGGGAAAAAAAAAGTACATTAGTGAAATAAGCAACCAGGTGTTCTTTGAGCCCCCCTCCCTTTTTCAAGATCTATGAAAGATTAAGTACACTACAAACTACTACCAGTTCTTTCTGAGGGCAGCTCCAAGATTATCTGATATATATTCATCTGTATAACAAGGGAGTGCTTGCTTGACATGCTTTCCTCCCTTCACTCTCCCATAACCTGTGATGCTACCTCCCACAGAGCCCAGAGACACTTGGTGACAGGCCATGGTTCTGTGTGCTCACTGGTTTTCTCTGAAAATCATTTATTGCATCTCAAAAGAATTGTCTATATTACCCATCTTTGCCCTACACCATGAAGAAGGGTAAAGAAGCCCTCGTACTGCATTGGATTATTGGGTAATCATTCTCCTGTGATTGCCCCATGTTGTGCATATTAAAACAAATTTGGTATACCTTTCTCCTATTAATCTGCCTTTGTCAGCTGACTTTGTCGAACCTTCAGGGGGTGAAGGGAAAATTTTCCCTCTGCCACTAGACTACTTATTCAGGAAATTGGAAGCTCAAATTAAAAATAAATTACCAATATAAAGATGCCGGTTGCATGAATATGATTTCTAATAAATACTTAGTTACCTAATTCTTAATTTATGAGCTAGATAAATCTAATCTTGAAAATTAATTCAGTTTATTTTCTCTTGGGCAACACTTTTATAAACAAATGGTCACACATGTTTATTTGAATAAATTCAATTAAAATATTGAATTCTTACCATTTAAAGTATTTTGCATTTTAAAAATCGATGAAAAGGCTTGCTTTTTCCTAAAATTTCTAAATTTTCTATATATTCATAGAAGTATAAGAAAAACATAACTTTGATATGATCTTGTGCAATCAATAATGAATTCTTGTTTCTAATTAGAAATTTATTATCTACCTTTGATTTGAATTGTAGAGAACAATAAATAGTTACACATAACAAGATCTGCAGCTCTTCACTGCTGTGTGGTACTAATTAAAGCTGACACATTGTAGCTTTGACCTGAAAACCTACTATCTGTGGATCATGAACAATGACTATTGCAAGGAAAATGCCTTTCTAGTATTCATTAGAATTCATCATCGTATCTACTCAACTCTTTGTTGACTGTCACCTTCACTTGCTTAATATATATACTGGGTTTGCCTTAATCTACACCTGCTTGGTATAATATATATCTTCTTGAAAGAAAACCAAATATTGTAAAATGTAAAATAAAATTTATCATAGATTTCTAATGGTATATATGAAAAAGCACAGAATCAGTGAAAACATCTATTGATACATAAGCACAAATTATATGGATGCTTATTTGAATTTGAATTGGGTGGGAAGGTAACGGCAGTAGGGATTATTAAGAATGGTATAAAGAGAGCATCCATGTTTGCAGTCTTTCCCTGCATGACTAAGAAACCAGCAAATTTTGTTTGCGATGTGGCTGCAAAGAAGTAAGATATTTTTAGTCATAATTTATTCATTTATTTTTATTTCTCAACTTATAACCAAAACATCCAGCTGCTGTCACTCTTTTATTGTTCTTCTTCCAATTTTAGCCTCCATCTAATTTCCACAAGCCTGCTAAACACAATTGGTAAAAAAAAAATTGAATGTAATATAAACAAGATTACGTTCAACTTCTCAGAAATCATGCAAACAAAGTTGAGAGAAAATCCCCATTCTCCTAAAATTGTATACCTTGCAAAATTACCCTTCAAATTTTGAATTTATAATTTATTTATTTTTATTTCTCAACTTATAACTAAAACATCCAGTTGCTGTCACTCTTTTTTTGTTCTTCATCCAATTTTAGCCTCCATCTAATTTCCCATTAAACACAATCAGTAAAAAAAGTTGAATGTAATACAAACAAGATTACATTCAACTTCTCAGAAATCATGCAAACAAAGCAGAGAGAAAACCCACATTCTCCTAAAATTTTATACCTTGTAAAATTACCCTTCAAATTTTGAAGGTAATTTTGAAGCCCACTAAACACCATCAGTAAAAAAAGTTGAATGTAAAACAAACAAGATTAGATTCAACTTCTCAGAAATCATGCAAACAAAGTTGAAAGAAAACCCCCATTCTCCTAAAATTCAATGTTTACTCAAATTGTGATGGGTAATTTTGCAAGGTATAAAATTTTAGGAGAATGGGGGTTTTCTCTCAATGTTTCATGATTTCTGAGAAGCTGAATATTATCTTGTTTCTATTACATTCAACATTCAATATTTTTTCCTTTTTTCCTTGTAGCACTGAATTAATTTTATTTTAAATGTTCTTTTTTTTAAATCTTTTTAATATATTTTATTTTTATAGCACTTTTAGGTCTACAGCAAAATCGAATGAAAAGTACAGAAATTTCCCATATACCCCCTTGTTCCCCTACATTCACAACTTTCCCCATTATTAACATCCCCCACAGAGTGGTACATAAACACCATCACCTAGAGTCAAGTATCCTTTACATTGGAGTTCACTTTTGGCATTGTACATTCTATGGATTTGGACAAATGTATGACATGTATCCACCATTTTGATATTATAAAGCATAGTTCAATTGCTCTAAAAACCCTCTGTGTACATTCCATTTATCTGTCCTTCCCCTCCCTAGCAAACACTGATCTTTTTACTGTATCCATGATTTTGTCTTATCTAGAATGTTAAATAGTTGTAATCTGCAATAGGTAGGCTTTCAGATTGACTTCTTTCAATTAGTAATATATATTTAAATTTTCATCATGTCTCTTTAAGCCTTGAGAGTTCACTTCTTTTTAGTACTGAATAATATTCCATTGTCTAGAAGTATCATTTATTCACTCACCTACTGAAGGACATCTTTGTGATGTATATTTATTTTTATTCATTGTTGCATTCAATTTGCTAATATTGTTTTGAGAATTTTTATCTATGGCTATGAAAGATATTGGTATGTGGTTCTCTTGTAATGTCTTTTCTGATTTTGGTATTAGAGTGATGCTGGCCACATTGAATGAATTAGGAAGTATACCCACTGCTTCTTTATTCTGGAAGAAACTATAGAGGATTAAGATTATTTATTTTATAAATTTTAGTGCATATTATCAATGAAACTTTCTGGACCCATTGCTTTCTGTTTTGGAATAATATATACTTTTTTACTTTGGTAATTCATAAATGGCTATTCAGATTGTCTGTTTCATCATGTGTAAGTTTTGGCACATATGCATTAAGGATTCATATATATTCTTGGAAAACTGATACTTTCATTATTATGTAATGCCCCTGTTTATCCCTGATAAATTTCCTTGCTCTGAAGTCCGCCTTGTCTAAAATTAATATAGCCACACCTACTTTCTTTTGATTCATGCTCTATAGCATATACCTGTTCATCTATTTACTTTTACTCTGTATTATCATTATACTTAAAGTGAGTTTCTCATAGACAATTTGTAGTTGGGTTTAGCTGTTGATCCATTCTGACAACATTTGTTTTAATTGATGCATTTAGACCATTGATGTCCAAAGTGATTATTGATATATATAATATTTATTATTGTTTTCTACTTATCACTCGTTCTTTTTTTCCTATTTTATTTTCCAAAAGGCAGAACTTTTTTGGCTTATTGAAGTTTTAATTGAGCATTTTCTGTTATGTTCCTCTCCTTTTTAGCGTATTATACATTTTAAAACTTTTTTTAGGGATTGCCATAGATAGATTTGCAATATACATTTACAACATATCCAAGTCCACTTTCAAACTACACTATATTGTTTCGTGGGTTCTGTGAGTACCTTATAATAATAATAATAATCATCATCATCATCCTAATTCCCTTCTTTTGTCCCTTGTATCATTACTGTGATTTTTTTAACACACATACACACACACACACACACACACACATACATATTACATATAAAATGTATAATGGAATTCAATGTTTTCATTATTATTTTGAACAAACTGTTATTTGTTAGATTAATTAAAAATAAGAAAAATTAAAATTTTCACTTTACCTTCACTTATTCCTTCTCTGTTGCCTTTTCTCTCTTCATGTAGATCTGAGTTTTTTACCTGTATCATTTACTCTCTAAAAAAAATTATTTTAAGATTTTTGGCAAGGCAGTAGCAAAAATTTTTCTAAACTTATGTTTGTCTGAGAAATAATATTTCTCCTACATTTTTGAAGGACAATTTTGCAAGGTATAAAATTTTAGGAGAATGGGGGTTTTCTCTCAACTTTGTATGCATGATTTCTGAGAAGTTGAATGTAATCTTGTTTGTGCTCCATTATAGGTAATGTGTTTTATCCGACAGGATTCTTTCAGAATTATTTTTCAATTTTGGATTTTCTGTGGTTTGATATTGATATGCCTCGGTGTAAATTATTATTTTGGCATTTATCCTATTTGATGTTCTCTGAGCTTCTTGGATCCACAGTTTGGTGTCCGAGCTTCTTGGATCCACAGTTTGGTGTCACAGTTTGGGAAAATGTTTACTCGTTATTGCTTCACATCTTTCTCTTTTTTGTCTTTTTCTTCTCTTCTGTTATTCTTATTATGCATATGCTACATATTTTGTAGCTGTCTTATAATCCTTAGATATTCTCTGTTCTTTTTACAATCTTTTTTCTTTTTGTTTTTCAAGTTTTGTACGTTTCTAATGAGACATCCTCAAGCTCAGATTCTTTTCTTAGCCATGTCTTGTCTACTAATAAACACTCAAAGGCCTTCTTCATTTCTGTTGCAGTGGTTTTTTATCTCTGGCATTTCTTTTTGCTTTTTTCTTTGAATTTTCCTGTCTGTTTTACATTGTTCAAGTGTCCTTACATGCTCTCTACTCTATCCACTAGAACCCTTAACATCTTGATCATAATTGTCTTAAACTCTTGGTCTGATAATTTTAACATTCTTGTCATGTAAACTTCTGATACTTGCTCTGTCTCTTCAAACTGTGTGTGTGTGTGTGTGTGTGTGTGTGTGTGTGTGTGTTTTGCCTTTTAGTATGTGTTTTATTTTTTAATTTTTTGAGAGCCAGACATGATTTATTGAGAAAAAGAAACTATTACCAATAGGCTTTAGTAATGTGGTAGTTAGATGTGGAAGATGAGGAAGCATTATGTAGTCCCATGATTAGGTCTCAGTCTTTTGGTGATCCTGTACCTTTAGACTGTGAACTTCACAAGTACTTATCAATACCATCAATTCCCCACCCGTTAGGTAAGTCAGGATGGGTAGAGTATGTTGGAGTTTGGTATTTCCCTTCCCCTGTCAGAGAAGGGAAAATCCCAACAAGTTAGGCTCTGATTAACTACCTTATCTAAGGGCAGATCATATTAAGAGCAGGATGACTTGTACTCAAAATGTTTCCTTTTCCCCTTTTACTTGATGGAAGCCCCAAGGGATTTTTCTCTGATATTCATGGTAAGAACCTAGTAGAGCTCCAAGAGGTGAAAATCAACACAAGTATGGAACCATTCAATGACTAGTCTTCTTGGCATTTTTAATTCTCATTGTTGTCCACATTGAGCCTCCAGTAATTCATCTGGTACAGTTTGGTTTTCCCTATTCTGGCATTAGTTTTCGTGAACATTTCTACTCCTAAAGTTTTGATTCTCCGTACTCACCTGTGGATCTCTCCAATTTTGAGGGCAGTGATTTGCCCTATGATTTCATTTTTCTGACAGATTTAAAAAGAGGTGTTAATGTTTCCATTTGTTCAGCATTATACTTGTTGTTAGGACAGAGTGACAACTTCAAAGCTTCTGATGTATTGGACTGAAAATCAACAGTCAATCAATCAGTCACATGTTAACCTTTTTTAATCTTGCCTATTTATAAAGTATGAGTCTTTTAAGTGTTTTTATTCACAATTAGTAAATGGTCTATTTGTTGTTGTCTGGTCAAGTTTAAGTCCCTCTCCTCTCCTAGGCAGTAAAATATCCATTCTTCTGTATAAAAGGAGGAAGTTAAGTGATTGTAGATATATTTTTGTTACATCTGAATGTACTTTTCTTAATACCTTGATTATTTATAAAATATTTTGCTATGCCTCATAAATATTCCCAGTATAAAAATAAATTGAGAATTTTAGACCAATATCCCTGATGAACATCGATGCAAAAATCCTCAATAAAATACTGGCAAACCGGATCCAGCAGCACATCAAAAAGCTTATCCACCATGATCAAGTGGGCTTCATCCCTGGGATGCAAGGCTGGTTCAACATACGCAAATCAATAAACGTAATCCAGCATATAAACAGAACCAAAGACAAAAACCACATTATTATCTCAATAGATGCAGAAAAGACCTTTGACAAAATTCAACAGCCCTTCATGCTAAAAACTCTCAATAAATTTGGTATTGATGGAACATATCTCAGAATCATAAGAGCAAACCCACAAATCATATGACAAATCATATGACAAACCCACAGCCAATATCATACTCAATGGGCAAAAACTGGAAAAATTCCCTTTGAAAACTGGCACAAGGCAGGGATGCCCTCTCTCACCACTCCTATTCAACATAGTGTTGGAAGTTCTGGCTACAGCAATCAGGCAAGAGAAAGAAATCAAGGGTATTCAGTTAGGAAAAGAAGAAGTCAAATTGTCCCTGTTTGCAGATGACATATTTGTATATTTAGAAAACCCCATTGTCTCAGCCCAAAATCTCCTTAAGCTGATAAGAAACTTCAGCAAAGTCTCAGGATACAAAATTAATGTGCAAAAATCACAAGCATTCTTATACACCAGTAACAGACAAACAGAGAGCCAAATCAGGAATGAACTTCCATTCACAATTGCTTCAAAGAGAATAAAATACCTAGGAATCCAACTGACAAGGGATGTAAAGGACCTCTTCAAGGAGAACTACAAACCACTGCTCAGTGAAATAAAAGAGGACACAAACTAATGGAAGAACATACCATGCTCATGGATAGGAAGAATCAATATCGTGAAAATGGCCATACTGCCCAAGGTAATTTATAGATTCAGTGCCATCCCCATCAAGCTACCAATGAGTTTCTTCACAGAATTGGAAAAAAACTGCTTTAAAGTTCATATGGAACCAAAAAAGAGCCCACATCTCCAAGACAATCCTAAATCAAAAGAACAAAGCTGAAGGCATCACGCTACCTGACTTCAAACTATACTACAAGGCTACAGTAACCAAAACAGCATGATACTGGTACCAAAACAGAGATATAGACCAATGGAACAGAACAGAGTCCTCAGAAATAATACCACACATCTACAGCCATCTGATCTTTGACAAACCTGAGAGAAACAAGAAATGGGGAAAGGATTCCCTATTGAATAAATGGTGCTGGGAAAATTGGCTAGCCAAGAGTAGAAAGCTGAAACTGGATCCTTTCCTTACTCCTTATACGAAAATTAATTCAAGATGGATTAGAGACTTAAATTTTAGACCTAATACCATAAAAACCCTAGAAGAAAACCTAGGTCGTACCATTCAGGACATAGGCATGGGCAAGGACTTCATGTCTAAAACATGAAAAGCAATGGCAACAAAAGTCAAAATTGATAAATGGGATCTAATTAAACTAAAGAGCTTCTGCACAGCAAAAGAAACTACCATCAAAGTGAACAGACAACCTACAGAATGGGAGAAAATTTTTGCAATCTACTCATCAGACAAAGGGCTAATATCCAGAACCTACAAAGAACTCAAACAAATTTACAAGAAAAAAACAAACAATCCCATCAAAAAGTGGGCAAAGGATATGAATAGACATTTCTCAAAAGAGGACATTCATACAGCCAACAGACACATGAAAAAATGCTCATCATCACTGGCCATCAGAGAAACGCAAATAAAAACCACAATGAGATACCATCTCACACCAGTTAGAATGGCAGTCATCAAAAAGTCAGAAAACAACAGGTGGTGGAGAGGATATGGAGAAACAGAAACACTTTTACACTGTTGGTGGCATTGTAAACTAGTACAACCATTATGGAAAACAGTATGGCGATTCCTCAAGGATCTACAACTAGAAGTACCGTATGACCCAGCCATCCCATTACTGGGGATATTCCCAAAGGATTATAAATCATGCTGCTCTAAAGACACATGCACACGTATGTTCACTGCGGCACTATTCACAATAGCAAAGACTTGGAATCAACCCAAATGTCCATCAGTGACAGACTGGATTAAGAAAATGTGGTACATATACACCATGGAATACTATGCAGCCATAAAAAAGGATAAGTTTGTGTCCTTTGTAGGGACATGGATGCAGCTGGAAACCATCATTCTTAGCAAACTATCACAAGAACAGAAAACCAAACACCACATGTTCTCACTCATAGGTGGGAACTGAACAATGAGATCACTTGGACTCGGGAAGGGGAACATCACACACCGGGGCCTATCATGGGGAGGGGGCGGGGGGAGGGATTGCATTGGGAGTTATACCTGATGTAAATGACGAGTTGATGGGTGCTGACGAGTTGATGGGTGCAGCACACCAACATGGCACAAGTATACATATGTAGCAAACCTGCATGTTATGCACATGTACCCTAGAACTTAAAGTATAATTAGAAAAATAAATTAAAAATAAATAAATAAATAAATAAATAAATAAATAAATAAATAAATTGGCTTCTGGAATTTTTTGTTTTTTTATTAAGTCCTTGACAAAGGTAGAGACAGTTCCTGGGTAAGGGCAGTTTTCTTTTATGTAGTACATTTGTTCAGACGTCAGGTACAGAAAACAAATTTAATTGATTGATGTAGTTAGATTCAGGGTAATTGATTGTGAAAGAAAGTCAATATGATAATTTCATAATATTCTGTATAGGTTAATACACAATTATTTTTATATTAAATATCAATATGCCATTTTTCTCTAATTTTCTTGATTTATTTAATATATTTCTGAATATTAAAGAAAAAAGTACTTCTTTAGATGTTCCCTTTTTTTTATTAATCACATTGTTCAAATAAATTTTTGTAGTTTATTTGAATCCTCACTTGTACGAGATGATACAAGATGATATAACCAGGCTTTGTTGCTATTCGAGTAAATCTGAATTATTATTTATCTTTCTTTTAGAGTCTTCTAACACCTCATATGTTATAGCAATTTTCTTGCTATTTTTGTTTCAATATACATGTCTACAGATTTATTTTGTGTGATATTTGAAGTGAGTAAAATGGGTTTAATTTGCAGCCCTAAAAATATATTTGCTGTTAGTATGTATTATGATTGAAATTCTTTATTTGCAAACAAAGAGCATTTGCTCATGGTATGTTATAAAGTAGAATATGGGGACAGAAGAGATAAAATACATAATCACAATTATATTTAACAAAGTATTATTAAATGGAAATAAGAAGGATATACCCAAGAGTATAGTAATATTTTGGAATTGACTTTTTAAAAATGATTTAAAGAAAGGATGCATTATGTGTAATGCTGTTTACAGTGGAGGGTGTCCAGGTTCTTGGTCTCTTGAACAAAAATTAGACAAAATGCACAAACAAATCCAGAAAGGAATGAAGGGTTTTATTGAAAATGAAAGTACAGGCCGGGTGTGGTGGCTCACGCTTGTAATCTCAACACTTTTGGAGGCCGACACAGGAGGATCACCTGAGGTCACGAGTTCAAGACTAGCCTGGCCAACATGGCAAAACCCCATCTCTACAAAAATACAAAAATTAGCCAGGCATGGTGGTATGTGATTGTAATATCAGCTACTCAGGAGGCTGGGGCGGGAGAATCACTTGAACCCTGAAGGCAGATGTTGCAGTGAGCCCAGATCATGCCATTGCACTCCAGCCTGGGTGACAGAGTGAGACTCTGTCTCAAAAAAAAAAAAAAAAAAAAAAAAAAAAAAATTAAAAGAAAATGAAAGTACACTCCACAGTGTGGGAGCAGGCATAAGCATAGGGGCTCAAAGGCCCTGTTACAGAGTTTTTGTGAGTCTAAATACCCTCTACTTGGGGTATGCCCTATGTCAATGAAGAGGAAAGTAAAGTTACAAAGGCATTTATGGCGTATGCCTTATAGAGAAGATATTTCCTGTTACAGCTGAAGTGTGAATCGGCCTTATGTTCCCTGCCTCCAGACCCTATTTTCCTACCTTATATCTCCCCAAGGGATGCAATTCCCATAAATCTTTATGGGAGGCAGACGAACTAATGGTCCTTTTTTCTGTAACTGCTTCATGCTGTTTTGAGGAGTAGTCCCTACCTATCTGGGATTACAGAACTCTCACCCTGTCCTGTCTAGTGGAGGCAGGGTAACTTCTTTATGGCCACGGGCAGTGTCTTCACCTGGAACTGGCTGGAACCTTTGTTGCATGATCTGCTGAAGCTTGATGGTTTCTAGGAGAAAGGAAATGAATTTAGTTAAAATATGTAATGCGTACTTCAGGGGATGGATACCTATGCTGTCAGAAATGTTTGTTTGAGAGATTTGCAGGATTAAAAAAACCTGGTCTATCCTAGAATCTATGTATTTATTTAAAGTCTTAGCATGAGCTATTGCATTTTGGTTTGGTTTGATTTGTTTGGGCCTAGTGCATGAGTCTAGTCCAAAACAATGGCCTTGCAGAATTTTGTTTAAAAAAGTCCCCCTTTTTGGTCAAGTCCTCACTTAGGTGAGAGCGTGACCAAAACCTAACGCCTTAACGCCACTATCAGTTACCATAATTTTGGATTTCCAGTCTCAGCACCTCACTTACGCTTTATGGTGTCTTTGTGGTTGCACATTTCTTTCAGCTCCTGTTATTCTAGTTGAAGAGAGACCATATGGCATTCTAGAGAGAGCTGCATGCAAACATTTAAAACCTTTGAGAGAATACAGAGCACCAGGGAGACTATTATCATAACTATTGGGAGGATAATACCAAGAGTTCAGAGTATGCTCCTTACCCGAGGTCTCCATTAACCAGACTTCATAAAATCAAATAGATTAAATAATGAGCTAGATAAAGAGTTTACTCACTTGACTAAGCAGTTTCTTCATCAATCCCCTACCACGGAATCTCTATAGTCTTTATTTGATGTGTCTCCCCATAGGCCACAAGTGCCAGAAGCTGGACAGATACTTCTCTGTTCAGCCAGTTCTCTCATTTAGCATAACTTTCATAAGAGAATTTAAAGTTTGTTGTTAACTGTAGCCTTTACAGTAGAATTTGCTATAGAGCCTATCATGAGGGATACATTTCTAATGATTGCTTCTTTTACTTTAAACCATGGAAAAAAGACCTAACCAATGATGCCCTTTTAGAAGAGTGAAGGCCTTTTGACAATGTTCTCTTTAACCCACGATATGCGTTAAGAGGAATGAACTAGTGTTTTTGACGGATTATGAGGCCACATATTAAGGTTTCTTACCTACATTGGGCCTTCATCTTTTATCTATCAAGTATAAGATTATCCATGTATAAGGCTGGCTGCAAACTCCTTCACAAATAAAAGTACACCCCATTAGTGCACATAACAGACCCCCTTTCCACTTCCATTGTTCATAGAGGCATAGGCATAAAAAAATTTCAAAGATAAGAGTTTTATGACAGTAGAAGTTTTAATCTGTGAACTTGGGAAACACTCTTTACATCAAGGATGCCATCGTGTTCTTGGGAGAAATTTTCCTGCTTAGCTTTACCTCAAGGGTTCCAATGGGTGCACAGCTCCAAGAGCATGGAGGAACCCTTCTCAGTTGTGAGATTATGAAACCAAAATTAAAGGTCTTGAAGTTTTATTGTACTGTTAATGGCAGGGACAATCTTTCTCTGATGTTTCCAGAAGATTCAAACCATAAAAGGCTTTCTTCATTTTGTGAAAATACATTGTAGCATAATAATTTACTCTTATAACATCAGTCCTCTTGCAGGGGAAAGCTTTAATACAACCAGAAAACATTCACTGAAAATAACAATCGAATGAAATCCCTTTATAAAATGTTTAAGTGGCCGACCAGGTGACCAAAGGTACCTGAAGCTTTAAGTGTTTTCCCAGGAGTATGGAATCAAGCATTGGTTATAAACTGCTTTAAACAATTTAATAGTGAGTTTAATGTGAAAGTATTGATATTTCATTAATTTTTTGTTTTACTTGTGTTAGTAACTTTACACAAGGAAATTTTGTTATTTCTGTGGTTTACAATAACTTGACATAATAATTATAATTATGATTTATAGCATATATTTAGACATTAGAATTTTAGAAATCCCATACAATTTTGAAATATATGTAGTATTAGTCACAAAAATATAACCTAAAGAAGATAGAGCATCATTTTGGCAATCCCAAGTACCTAAACATGTCAAACAATCCTATTTACCTCTCTTTTCTGGACACTTCAGGGGCCCTCTGAGGTACTGGAAAAGCCAGGTGCCAGAGAAGTCAATTTTGAAACTGAAGTTTGATTTTGGGAATGCCAGATTTCTGTAAGTTATTTATTTTGCCAAAATGATGACTCAGAAACTTTAAAGAACAAACACCTTTTATAACCCTTTGAATTTAGTCAACATGTTCACACAGAGAACCTCTTCTGCAAGATTAATTTCCACAATTTTCCACCACTTCTTTGAACCTTCATCTTTCCCTGTCTAACTTAAAACAACCCTTTATTGCTAGGGAAATTTTACATTTCTATGCCTTCTTATAATCCTTTAATAAAAAAGAACATTTTACTGTTTTTACACACCTTGAATGTAAATCTAATTCTAGTAGTCTTAATTGCATGTTACACTGGTGAGTCTCAGCAATTTTAACTTTAGTGTAAAATTTAGTAAGTTACGTTCTGATAAGGTCTATGTCCAGCATAGCTAGGGTGTGGCCAACTCCAAAGGTCCCCAGGCCTTATCTAGATGGAAAACTGGCAAGTTAAACAATTTTCAAAAGCCAAAGAAGCAGCTTATGACCTTAAAGTATTTAGCAAACCTAACACTTGAACATAATTTAGACTACATGTTTACATTTTGAAGACAATTTTATTTTACCAATAATTTTGAAAACTGTATTTCCCAAAGATTACTAAAGTTGTGGGAATTAAAGGCATTGCATTTCCTATTTTTCTGACAAAATATTTTATTTAGGCTGTTATTATTATTAAACCAATTAATTAAAACTTTGCAGAAGAGATAAACAGTGGTTTTTACTTTATATTTAACCAGTTTGAACAGAGAGAAAGAGGCCAGAGACAGACTGGTAAGAAATTCTTACCCTTTTGCGGTCATTCTAGGTTCCTGGGTTCGCTCTCCCTAAGCAGCCCTGGCAACCCTGCTGACCCTGCTTTACTGTATGCAAACAAACACACTGCCTTGAATTAAGAATATTCATAGATAGTTATGAATTCTGGAGAAACTAAACAGAGAGAGAAAAATGACTCAAATTTTATTTGTGAGAGTACACTCAACACACTTAAAGTATCAGGAAGCCTAAAATCCAAAAAGTTAGTGTAAGAATAAAAAGCTGGTGTGCTCCATTCATTCCTGCAGGCCTGACAAAAGTAGCTTAGGAATTCCAGATAAATTGAATGCATGATAACTTGCGGGAAATGCATAGGAACACAGAACTGAATAAAAGCCTTCCATTAGGAACTAAAAAAAAAAAAAAAAAAAAAAAAAAAAAAAATCATGATTTTATATATAGAGATACACAAGCAAAGCCAGAGGAGAATAAACAGCAAATAAATGAAAACTAGAAGCAAAAACAAATAAACAAAAACCAATCCTAAATTTTCATACTCAATTTACTCTGGAAGCTGCACTGTTACCTAGGGCCCCCCAAAAAATCACATAATGAATATTTTATTCCTGATACACAATTCAACACCCTTAAGTTCACTAATACCATTATACACTCTGTGCAATAAAAAAATCCATGTTAGACACATGACCAATAAGCAATTTAGCACTATCCACACAAAACAGTAAACATAGTGTGAAGCAATGCAAGCATGTATGTGAAAATTAGCTTTACGCTAAATTTAGCTTCATGCTTAACTATATTAAAATACAACTGCCAAACTGACAATACAATTTTTATAATACTTCTTGCTTTACTTTAATCAAGACTAAGAGCTTTAACTAGGAAAATGTTAATTAGCCAAATGTCTGCAATTCTCTATCAGGTTTTACAGAATATTTTATTATTTAAGATTTCCCCACATTTTGCTCCCCTACTTAATCATTCCTTACTACATTGTTTTATAAACAACCTTTTCAAATCTGTAATTTGAACTAACTCTTGGATAACTTTTGAATTGGACAAAATTACTCTTTTTTTTTCACTAATAACATAACCCTTTCTGGCACATTTTTTATACAGAATTACATGTTAGCTAAAATTTTTATCCTTAGTAACTTAAAACTTTAGTAAGGACCTAAAAAGCAAAAAATACTGAACTATTAGATACGAGCATTTGTAAATAAGAATAATTCAAAAATTTTAGAAACATATTTCCCCATATTGTTACCGGGGGGTCCTTGTTCCCAGAGCTCCCAAGATGGTGCAGGGTGCTTCCAAAATGGCGGCAGACCACTTCCAAGAGGGTGGCAAGCCTCGTGTTCTCTGACGTGGGGTTCTTGACCTCACGGATTCCAAGGAATGGAATCTTGGGCCATGCGGTGAGTGTCATAGCTCTATTAGAAGCCGTGGGTCACGGAAGAGAACCGTGGAATCCAGTGACTAGTGCTCAGCTCGATTAGGATGAACTCAGGCACTTAGCCATGCAGGAACAATGGCAAGCCTTTAGCCCAATCGGGAGTGGCAATGGGCGCCTCGCTGGATCAGGAGTACAGTGGACACTCTGCCAGATCCAGAGGGATAGAAGTCTGCAGTGGGTCTGCGACAGGGGCAAACAGCAACGGTGGACAGACAGCAAAAGCTCAGATCGAGCCATAACAAAACATGGACAAGAAGAGTGCAGTTGCAAGATTTAATAGAGTGAAATAGAGTGAAAACAGAGCTCTCATACAAAGGGAGGGGACCCAAAGAAGGTAGCCGTTGCCAGCTCAAATACCTGGGGTTTATATCCCCATCATTGTCCCTCCTGCTGTGCTCTCAGTCAACAGATGATTGGCTATTTCTTTACCTCCTATTGTTGCCTAATTAGCATTTTAGTGAGCTCTCCTTACTATCTGATTGGTCGTGTGTGAGCTAAGTTGCAAGCCCCGTGTTTAAAGGTAGAAGCAGTCACCTTTCCAGCTAGGTTTAAGGATTCTTAGTTGGCCTAGGAAATCCAGCTAGACCTGCCTCTCAATATTACAACCCTTCTTATTTGGAAATGACCCATATATTAAATGAGCATTAAAAATATCCTTAAGATTTTAATTTACACATAAATTTACCTAAAGCGTTTATCTCATTCACTGTACATAAATTTACTTTTAACAAGGGAGACATGAGACATCAATCAACATATATAAAACAAACATGGGTTTGGTCCAGAAAGGGAGGACAACTCCAGGCGAGTGGGAGGATGGAGGTCTTTCCAATCACAGGTGGGAGACAAACAGTTGCATTCTTTTGAGTTTCTGATTAGCCTGTCCAAAGGAAGCAATCAGATATGCATTTATCTCAGTGAGACTTTGAATAGAATGGGAGGCAGGCTCACCCAGGACAGCTCCCATCTTGAATTAACACTGACATTTAAAAATACCTAGCAAAGACAAACATAAAATTTAGATAAAACGTATGCTAACTATTCTGAAGGCATTTCTGTTTTCATTTCACCAATAATTTTAAAGCTAGCTTGTTTAGTAAAGTTATATTTTCAGTCATGTGAAATTGAAAATTGCTTAGACTTATTTACTTAATCTATGAGTACTCTTTTACTTACAAGCCAATTTGGTAGACACGGCATAAAACAATTAAGTGTACATACACATAAACACATCTAGACCCATACACACACACACATAAATGAAGATCCAATAGCTTGGAACCTTAGCCTGAGATAGTAATACAAGCTTGCCAGTTTTACTTTGCCCCAGTAGACAATCCAAGGAAGGCTGTGAAACAAAATTCCAGGTTAAGCAGTCTCCACTGCAGTTGTAAATCAGTCCTCAGACTCTAAGGAGCACTAGGGCCAAACAGTAACAAAGGAGGGTGTCAAACGCTAATGAGGGCCACTGCTTGGAAGAACAGCATAAAAGCCTATATACATGCAACGTCATCAAACTTTCCAATTAGACAGTCAACTTCAGATTCCAAACACTTTTGGGGCCAAGCAGCATTGCAACTGCGAGAGAAAATTCTAAGGAGGTTTTGATACTAGATCTCAGAACCTCTGCCAAGAGCATACTGTTGGTTTGCAGAACCCACGGAGTGTCCTTTGGGGTCCAATCTTAGAACTCCAGATGTCTCTGGCCTTAGGAGTGCCCGCCATATGCAGGTTTCCCCTCCAAAGCATACTATGCGATTTTTAAGAACAGTCATGAACTGTAATGTGAACTGGATGCCCTGTGAGCCTTTTGTTCCTTAGCCAGTTGAGTACAACAAGGGAAGGATTTAGCATATGAAAAGAAGGTTTAAGTTGCCTGAAACACGTGTGAGTTTGCTCAGAGCTGCATCCCACGTAGGGATTAGGGACCACGCTCAGAAAAGAATTTTTTAAACTTCCTTACCCTTTCAGGGCAGGACAATTATTCCCATTTGTTCCCAGGCCTTCAGGCAATACTGGGGAGTGACCCAGCCAATTGCCCTCAATTCCAAGGAGCTACTAGGAAAAAGCTACCGTAAGACTGAAAAAGGAAGAGAGGAAAAAAATAAAAATAAAAGACCCAGATTCCTTAAGCCAACCGCACAGTGCCGGTTAGGCTTCTCCAGGTGAAAACCCCTTGGTTTCACTGGCCACAGCTAGAACCTGCAATTGCTTCAGTGTTTAGGTGCTGCCCTCCAAGGGTGCCAAGTTGGAAAGGAAAGGAGAGAGAGAGAGAGACAGAGAGAAAGAGAGAGAAAGACCCTGAATGGAGCAGAAAGGAAAGGGAGAAAAATGAATCCCAAACTTAGGGCTTACCTCTTCCTCTGGGATGGCTCGCCAAAACATGTTAATGGTGGAGGGTGTCCAGGTTCTTGGCATCTTGAACAAAGAATGGGACAAAACACACAAACAAAACAACGAATGAAGGGTTTTATTGAAAAAGAAAGTACACTCCACAGTGTGGGAGCGGGCCTGAGTATAGGGGCTCAAGAGCCCTGTTACAGAGCTTTTGTGAGTTTAAATACTCTCTACTTGAGGTACGCCTTATCTAAATGAAGGGGATGGAGTAAAGTTACAAAGTCATTTACAGTGTATGCCCTAGGGAGAGGATATAGGTGTTATAGGTGAAGTGTGAATGGGCCTTATGTTTCCTGCCTCCAGATTCTATTTTCCATCCTCAGTGCCATAATTTCACATTTATAATGCCAGGTATTCTTTTAATTTGTCTGCTGGTATATCGGTTACCTTTTATAATTTCATATGTTCATTTACTTATTTAAGAGACAGAATCTCTTGAGGTTTGCAGAACCCACGGAGTGTCCTCCTTTGGGGTCCAATCTTAGAGCTCCAGATGTGTCTGTCACCCAGGCTGAAGTACAGTGGCGATGGGACCGGTGGGTCTTTGTTCTTAGAGCTCCCAAGATGGCAGCAAGTGTTTTGTTCTCTGAGCTGAGGTTCTTGGCCTCACCGATTCCAAGGAATGGAACCTTGGGCCATGTGGTGAGTGTTACAGCTCTATTAGAAGCTGTGGGTCATGGAAGAGAACCACAAAACCCAGCGATTAATGTTCAGCTCAATTAGGACGAACCCTGGCCCTTAGCTGCACAGGAACAATGGCCAGCCTCTAGCCCAAACAGGAGCGGAAATGGAAGCCTCTCTGGATCAGAAACGCAGTGGACACCCTGCTAGATCCAGAAGGGTGGAAGTCAACAGTGGGTCTGCCATGACGGCGATCAGCAGTGGTGGATGGCCAGTGATAGCTCAGCTCAGGCTGGAACAAACACGGACCAGAAGAGTGTGAAGTCGCAAGATGTAATAGAGTGAAAACAGAGCTTCCATACAATGGGAGGGGACTTAAGGGGGGTTGCCCATCCAGCTCTAAGGCCTGGGTTTATATCCCGATCATTGTCCCTCCCCCTGTGCTCTCAGGCGATAAATGATTTCACTATTTCTTTACCTCCTGCTTTTAACCTAATTGGTATTTTAGTGAGTCCTCTTTAGTACCTCATGGATCGGTTTTGAGCTGAGTTACAAGCCCTGTGTTTAAAGGTGGGTGTGGCCTCCTTCCCCAGCTAGGCTTGGGAATTCTTAGTTGGCCTAGGAAATCCAGCTAGTCCTGTCTCTCAGCACCGTAGTGGCTCAATGAAGCCTCAACCTCCCAAGCTCAAGTGAGCTTCAGCTCCCAAGCTTCAGCTTCCTGAATAGCTATGAGTACAGGTGTATGCCACCATACTGGCTAATTTTTTATTTTTTTAGAGACAGGGTCTCTCTGTGTTACCAGGGTGGTCTCAAACTCCTGGGTTTAAGAGATCCTCCCACTTCAGCCTCCTAAAGTGTTGGGATTACAAGTGTGAGACACTGCATCCAGTCCTTTTACATTAATACTGAGTTTGTTGTGCTCTCATGTGTAATATTGTACCTCAAAGTTGTAACTTTGAAAGAATTGTGTCATTTCTCCCACTGGATTCTCAAGAGTCTCCTTCCCCTTTCTGCCATGGTGATTTAACTCTGGCAGAAGAAGATATTTATATAAACTACTTAATTTATTTAAATAATCTAACCACTTTTTACTAGGTTTTAAAATATTCAGTAGCAAAAAGGAAGCCTCTAAAGCATTGTACACTTCAAAAACAAATAAAATTCTACCTGTTCACCACTTTAGAATCCACTGGTCTTGGTTTTAATACTCCAATGGGTGTCTAATTCATTCCTCTTTTTTTATGGCAAATATGTCACCTTTATTTTTTGTCTCTCTTTAAACTTACCCGTCTCATTTGAGGGCTTTCCTTTTTTAACCTATGATTTTATTAGCAACATATGATTAGAAAAATGGAGCACTCTCTTGATTCGTTTTTATTTTGTACAATCAGATTTTGCACAGATTTTTAAAATAAAAGATAAAATTCAAAACAACAAAAAATAGGCATTTCTTTATGGTAACATTGTTTTTTTTTGTTTGTTTGTTTGTTTTTTGGGTTTTTTTTTTTTGTTTGTTTGTTTTTTAATGTGTCTCTCCTAAAATAATATGGCATCCTTTTCCAAAATACTAAGCATAGTCAGAGGAATAACCCAGGGACTTATAGGATGGGAGGTATTTTCATTGGAATCTGCAAAGATAGGGTATCTCAGCCTATTTTTGCTTTGTATTTATTTTTGCTATAATTTGTTAAAGTAGCACATTCTAAGAGTCTAATATTAATAAATTAAAAAAACCAACAAAGAGTCTTGCCAGATGCTTAACTCTTGAGATCAAGGGTCAGGGAAGTCTTATATTCTTACGTTAGCTCCTTTGTTTAAAGTAACATAGAGAAAATAGGCACAAAGCAGGGTCAATTCCACTCTAGGTAAATCATGATGAAGTAGATTATACAAGTTCTGAGGATAGCTGTAGACAAAATATACTCTCTTGTATATTCATTTTAGAAGTAGCACATGCAATTAGACAAATTTCATAAAATCTTCTATGTGAGTTTAATAGGCTCACATAAATGGTTGTCCTTCCCATAAAAGGCTGATGGAGTTAACAGGTTGTGACCTCAAGTCAAATAACTATATTAGTCTGAAAAGGCCAAGTTATTCTGTCATGATAAACAAAATCCCAAACCTTAGCTGCCTAAACCAACAAAGCTTTGTTTTTTACTCATTCTATGTGTTATTCACCGTAAATTTTGATTGCAAGTTGACGGTGGCATTTTTCAGTGTCGCCATTATTCTTACCATGGGACCCAGGCTGTTGGAGGAACTGTAATCTGAAACATTTTCACTTAGTCTGATAAATAGTAAATAGCACCCCAGAGTATGTTACAGAACCAATTAAATTCTCAACTCAGAAGTGATACAGTTCAATTTCTCCTAGTAATTCATTGACTGGAGTGGTCACATGGTTTCCCCCGAAGTACAGAGGCAGAGAGAGTGAAATGCTACCAGGTGATAGGAAAATGTAAATATCTAGTAAACAATAGTATTCATTCCACAATAGGCCAAGGTCTTTGTGTCCCTTATGGCCATTTATGTTGTACAATATGTACAAATCCTTGGTTAATAGCACTTTTGGTGAGAAATTAAGTTCATCCTTTTTTTTTTTTTTTTTTGAGATGGAGTCTCGCTCTTGTCAGCAGGCTAGAGTTCAATGGCGCCATCTCAGCTCATCTCTGTCTGCTGGGTTCAAGCAATTCTCCTGCTTTAGCCTCCCAAGTAGCTGTTATTATAGGCGCCCACCACCATGCCTGACTAATTTGGTATTTTCAGTAGAGATGAGGTTTCACCATGTTGGCCAGGCTGGTCTCAAATGCCTGAATTTAGGTGACCCACGCGCCTCAGCCTCCCAAAGTGCTGGGATCACAGGCGTGAGCCACCATGCCTGGCCTAGTTCATCTTTGTGTTTCTATAAAATAATTCTTAACAACAGTATCTCAAATATTGAAAAAAAATACATTTGAGTCTTTTCAAAGACTCAAATTTTTCTGGCTTGGATAAAGTAATAAAAGTTGTAAGTTCACTTTTTTTCTTAGAAAGTCATTCTGTTCCCCCACAAAAATAAACTATGTCAATTGTTGACTTTAGACAGTGAGGTATTTGAAGAATTTCACCTTCAGACAGAGAGCAGGAACAATGTGAGCAATATCTGGATACAAGTTGACACTGCATTTGAAAAGGAATAAAAGAAGAAGAAAAAACATTTTAGATATTTCCTGTCTCCTTCTCTATTGGCATTTCTCGCTCCTTGAAAAAGAAAAGACTGAGCTTTGCAAAGAGGTGAGAAATGCTTGATTTTAATTTTGATGGGATCACATAGAAATTAAATGAAAAGAGAATTACTTTTGTAATGTAAAGTGATTATGTTCTAGCAGGATCCAACCAATTGCATGTCCTTAGGTAATTATTTATCCTTCCAGAGCAGAGGTTGGCAAATTATGTCCTGTGAGTCAAATTCTGCTTGTTTTTGAATGGTTCTCAAACTAAGATGGATTTTACATTTAATAATAATAATTTTAAAACTCAAAGGAGTAATAATATTTCATGATCCATTCAAAACATATGAAATTTAAACCTCAGTGAAACACAGTCATTCACATTCATTTACATATTGTCTATGGCTGTTTTCATGCTTCAGTGGCAGAGCTGAATAGTTGCCACAGAGGCTATGTCATTGTAAACTCTAAAATATTTACTATCTGGCCCATAACAGAGTTTTCCATCTCCTGTTTTAGAGTTTTACTTTACTTATCTGTGCAATAAGAATGACTCTTATTTCATAATGTTGCAATACTTTGGAAAATTGATTTTTTTTCTTATTTCATTTTATGATTTATTCTGGCTCTAAACAAAGTTATGATTCCGTCACAAATCATGGATGATTTTTCCTCTGTTTATAAGAATTGAATATCCATTGTACTTTTTAAGTTTATGATTTAGATATTTAGGCCAAAAAGAGCACCCTATTCCACACATACTTTTATGTAACTTTGCTCTGTTTCCCACTTGGGAGACACTACTGCTCCTCTTGCTGTAACTAAAGTGCATGGGGGAAAAAAAAGAATGAAGATATCCAAGTCTTGTGATTCAAGATGATAGTTGTCTTGCCTGTTTTAATTAAAATTCCTTATTCCTTCCATATGAAGTACCACACCTCATATGGTACATACAGCTGTATCGTAGTTTCCATTTCTTGGAGGTAAAGAGAGAGGGAAGAACACAAAATCTTACACCTTCTTAGAGTAAAACAATGTAAAAGAATAGGTGTAACAAATCCATAAGTGGGTCATTGTTTGGATTAAGTGTGGTAATACAGAGGCCCCCATACTCAGGGTCGTACTTGAGCCACAGGTAGTGTGTAATACTAAAGGGTCTTACTGCTAGGTGAAGTGATTAAGTCTAATTTCCCAAAATGACAACCATGAAAACATATTAATCCAGATTTTCAAAAAGACAAGAGAATAAATTAAAAATAATGAGAAATTACACATTTTTGGAAAGAAAATTGGCAAAAAAAAAGTAGTTAATAACCTGGAAGCACAGAGAAAATTAAAACTAACATCTGTAAACTTTCATACCAACAAGATATAAACAAAATTTCCTTTTGAACCCTGAAAATTCTTAGGAATTAGTGGCACAAGCTACCATATATGGCTAAAGTAAGATATAAAGTTGAAAATGTACTTTTATTGGCCTCTTCCCTTTTCCTTGAATGCACCATTTCTCTGCATTTGTAATTCCTTTGTACAAAATGCCTTTTCCACAGCAATTCCCATGGTTTCCTTCCTTAATATTTTTCAGGAATTTATCCAATCATTATGGAGAGGGAAACAAAATATACAATCACTTCATTGTATCATCCATAATGTCTTATAACCAATAAAAATTTTTAGACATTCAATAGAACAAGAAAATATAATTCATAATAAAAAAAACAGTAAGATGATCAGAATTGGAACTAGCAGACAAAGACAAAGCAACTATAATAAATATTAGAAGAATAAAAGAAGAGATATTTATAGTAAGTATATGGATGTAACTATTAGTAGAGAAATTAAAATTATAAAAAAGAACCAGACAAAATATAACATTAATTATATGGGTTTAATGATTAGTTGGAGACAGCAAAACAGGGAAGTCAGTGTATGTGAAATTATATCAATAGAAATTATCAGATCTGAAGAACTAAAGTGTTATATAGAGAGAAAACTGAAATAAACAAGAGTTCAGTGACCTCTGAAAAAATATTGTTCAGTATAGTACGCATTTAATTAGAGTCCCAGGAGGATATGAGAGGACATTAATAATATTTAAAAATAAAATTCCTGAAAACTTACAAAGCTACCCTGTATCAACTTTTGATTGAGCAACCTCAGCAACAATTAAGCATCTTAAACCCAGAGAAAACAATGTCTAGACACATTGTATCTAAACTGCTGAAAAACAAATAAAATAAGCAAATTATTGAAAGTGACCAGAAAGAAATGCTACCTTACATACAAAGAAATAACTGTACAAAAGATAAGAGACTTGTAGTAAATAATAGCATCATGTCAATGTTGTATTACTAATTGAATAACTATATTGTGGTATATTAGAAAATGACTTTGTTCTTAGGAAACACATACTGAAGCACATAAACAGTATAATGTCTGTAATTTTTAAATGTTAAAAGTTGATGTAGGCATACATGCATGGGAATACAGTTCTTTTTACTATTATTGCAACTTCGTTATAATATGAAATTCGTAAAAAATAAAAAGAACAAAAAACATCAAAAATATAAATGTATACATGTGTATAAAATAAAAAGTAAATTTAAAAATTTAATGTGTAATGGTAGAAACTATGTAAACCTTAGCAGAGTAGGCAGCTTCTTCTGGGCTTAATTGTTGACATAGAGAAATATGTGTTCATGATAGTTAGATCTTTTGATTTTTGTATAAAAAAACCTGAAATTTATAATTTTGTGTGAAATTTCATAATTTTATATTTCAGTACAGAGTAAAAAAGTATACACTGAATACACTGAATGTTCATTAAAATAAACACTTCAATTTGGAAACTTTTTATATTAACATACATCAGTAATTCTTGAATAACAAATGATAATTCTGATATTATTGTTTTGCTTGCATCTGTAAATGTAGTTCACATGTTCAATATTGTCTGTGTATAAGAGGTAAGCTAGTAAAAATCATGTCTAAGATTTTCTAAATTCTGTATTAACTTTATATATTTTGTATATCAATATCAACATTTTACTTCATAAACATTATGAATTTGGAATCTAAGTTATCTAATCCCATATTTCTTCCATTCTTTTCTTCATTTTAAGAACAGTGAAGGTAGCAAGTATTAGAATGAGGAGGAAGATGCTAGGGAGTATATCTAGGGTTTTGAAGACAGTACCACACAGGCCACAGAAACTAAAGACTGGAACTAAATCATAATAATTTCAGAGACCAAAGAGTCAGATAGAGACAAAACCAGTGTTATACATTGGTTTATAGAGTCTGGCTTATGGCCCAGAAAATAAGGCAATATACAAATAGGGTAAGAAGAAGTCAGTGTGTGCTACTGTGGTCATAGTGGTGAGTTAAGCGGATAATCAGGTATTGAAGAAACAGGAAAATTCTGGTCAGTTATGGAAACACCTGTTAGTGTGTCCATGCCTTTCTTTAAAAAACTGACATGAAGTGTGGTGTATGGATGAGTCAGCCTGACTTAGAAAGCCCCAGGTAAAACAGATACTCACACTACAGATAACACAGCCCGTAAAGTAAGTCATATCCATTTACCCATATTAAACTTCAGAAGTTCATCTCATAGCTGTGATGTGATTGATGAATTCCCATTGTACTGTTATATGTAGGGCAGGTGCTGGCTCTGTGTAAGCTGTGAGAGCTGTGTCTTGTTCTATCATCTTAATAGCCTGATTGATGGTACTACTGTCAACATTATGATGCTGTTTTGTGAACCTTGAGCCTATATTATATCAAACTCAAAATAACTGTATCAGTCTTAATATACTGTAAAGTATGTAGCATCTATCTTGTCTTTCTTATTAAAATCTCTCTCAGGTCTTTACCTGCCCTAAGTCTATACTCAGAACCGCTAAGGCTCTTACTTCTTGGGACACACAAAGGGTTTGTTTACATTACTAAATATTGTCCACCTTCAAAAATTGTCTATTCTGCCTTCGCCATTCCAATATATTATCAAAGTCTTTCTCTTTACTACAAATTTAAATATATTAGTGCGATTAAGGGTTAAAGTGATTTATCTCTATAGTTAACAACCATTCCTCTACTTACCAAATGGTTTAAACATACCAAACTATTGCTTAACAGTCGTGTATTGTTTAACAACTAAATATGTTCTGAGAAATGCAATGTTAAGTGATTTCAGCATCCTGAAAGCATTATAGAGTGTAATGTGCTTATACAAATCTAGACGTATAGCCTACTACACACTTAGGCTACGTGGTATGGCCTATTGTTCCCAGGCTACAAACCTGCACAGCATGTCACCGTGCTGAATATTGTAGCAATAGTAAGTAACACAATGGTAACTATTTGTGGAGCTAAACATATCTACACACAGAAAAAGTACAGGAAAAATACAGTATAAAATTTAAAAAAAGTTATACCTATATAGGGCACTTACCATGAATGGAGCTTACAAAACTGAAAGTTGCTCTGGGTGAATCAGTGTGTGAGTAGTGAGTGAATGTGAAGGCCTAGGACATTACCATGCTCTACTGTAGACTTAGGATACATTAATTTATTTAAAAATATTTTTTCCTGAAAATAAATGAACATTTGCTTCCTTTAACTTTTTACCTAATAAACTTTTCATAAACTTTAAATCATGCTACTATAAAGACACATGCACATGTATCTTTATTGCAGCACTGTTTACAATAGCAAAGACTTGGAACCAACCCAAATGCCCATCAAAGATAGACTGGATGAAGAAAACGTGGCACATATATACCATGGTATACTACGTAGCCATAAAAACGAATGAGTTCATGTCCTTTTCAGGGACATAGATGAAGCTGGAAACCATCATTCTCAGCAAATTAACACAGGAACAGAAAACCAAACACTGCATGTTCTCACTTATAAGTGGGAGTTGAACAATGAGAATACGTGGACACAAGGAGGGGAATATCACACACTAGGGCCAGTCGAGGAGTAGGGGGCCAGGAGAGGGACAGTATTAGGAACACCTAATGAATGTGGGGCTAAAAACCTAGATGATGAGTTGATGGATGCAGCAAACCACCCTGGCACATGTGTACCAATATAACAAACCTGCACGTTCTGCACATGTATCCCAGAACTGAAATTATACTAATAAAACATGGTTTCAACTTTTGGACTCTTGTAATAACATTTAGCATAAAACACACACACATTTTTCTTTTTTCCGTTTTGAGACAGAGTCTCACTCCTTTACCCAGGCTACAGCGCAGTAGCACTATCACGGCTCACTGAAGCCTCAACTTGCTGGAGGCTCAGGTGATTCTCCCACCTCAGCCTCATGAGTAGCTTGGACTAAAGGCGTGCACCACCTCACCAGGCTGATTTTTTTGTATTTTTGTATAGATGGGGTTTTGTCATGTTGCCCAGGCTGGTCCTGAACTTCTGGGCTCAAGCTGTCTGCCTACCTCATCCTCCCGAAGTGCTAGGATTAGAGGTGTGAGCCACTGCATTTGGCCTAAGATTTTTCTTCATATCCATAATCAGTATGCTGCTTTCTATTTTAATTTTATTAATTTTTACTTTTTTTAAAAAAATTTAAACTTTCTTGTTAAAACTCAGACAGAAGCACATACATCAGCCTGTGCCTACATAGGGTCAAGTCATCAATACCACTTTTCCATCTCCACATCTTGTCTCACTGGAAGGTCTTCAAGGACAATAAAATGCATGGAGCAGATAGGAATGCCTTTTTCTGGACCTGCTCCAGACTGTTTTACAGCTAACTTTTGTTTTAGTAAGTAGGAATGTACTTTAAAATAATAATAAAAATGTAGTATAGTAAATACATAAGCCAGTAGCATAGTCATTTATTAAAAATTATTATCCACTGTATATAATTGTGTTATATTTTTACACAATTGGAAGTGCAGTTTGTTTACATCAGCATCATTATAAACATGTGTAACACGTTATGCTATAACGTTAAGATGGCTATGACATCACTAAGAGATTGGAGTTTTTTAGCACCTTTATAATAGTATGAGACCACCATCTTACGTACAGTTTGTCCTTGACTGAAATGTTATGTGGCATATGTCTGTGTATATCAATATATTTATGTATGTATATTTGTCTGTGTGTGTATATATACATATATATATGTAAAATAAAATCTGTGTGTATGATCCTCTGCAGTAATATGGAACTTCCATTCAAAGTCTCTGAGACTTTTTAAAATCTAAGGTTTTTTTCTATTGCTACCTTTTTATTTTATTTTTTGTTTATTTTGAGACTGAGTCTTTCTCTGTTGCTCAGGCTGAAGTGCAATGGCACAATCATGGCTCACTGAAGGCTTGAAGCCTTGACTCCCTGGGCTCAAGCCATCCTCCCACCTCAGCCTCCTGAGTAGCTGAAACTACAGATGTGTGCCACCATGCCTAGCTAATTATTTCATTCATCGTAGAGATGAGATCTCATTGTTTTGCCTAGGTAACTCCTGAGTTCAAGTGATCCTTCTACCTTGGGCTCCAAAAGTGCTGGGATTGCAGTCATGAGCCACCTCACCCAGCTGAAATATAGGATATATATATATATATATATATATATATATATATATGCATATATATAATTATCTATGTATATATAATCAATGTATAAACATATACATTTAAAAATATAATTGGACCAAGCATGGTGCTGTAATCCCAGCACTTTGGAAGGCTAAGGTAGGAGGATCACTTGAAGCCATGAGTTCAAGACCAGCCTGGGCAGCAAAACAATACCCTCTCTCTACAAAAAATGAAACAAAATCAGCTGGACATGGTGGCATATACCTGTAGTCCCAGCTATGTAGAAGGCTGAGGTTGGAGTATCCCTTGAGCCCAGAAATTTGAGGCTTCAGTGAGCTATGAGCCTGCCACTGCACTACAGCCTGTGCAACGGAGGAAAACTTCCATCTTAAAAATTACACAAAAATTAAAAATAAAAATGTAATCCCAGCACTCCTGACTTCAAGTGCTCTGCCCGCCTGGGCCTCCCAAAGTGCTGGGATTACAGGCATGAGCCACCACACCTTGCCCATTCTTTAGTTCTTTATTTGGCAGGAGGTGTGGTCAACTCCCTGGGATACATACGCATCAGAGACTGCAATTCTAATTAAACTTAACACAGGTTTGATGGAGTGGTTGTTGAACTAGGAGAGGTAGCAGAAAAGCTGATTTTTCTATGCCTTCTAAGGCCATTAGAATTGATATTGACATAATTATTAAGTTAAATGGGACAGGTAAGAAAAAAATTAATTCTTTCACCTTCTGATTGCTTCCTGTTACACCCTGGCTCTTGGAAGCTTCTTGTCACGTGAAATCTTGAGAGCAGATCACTAAGGAAATTTCGGAATGGACAAATACAAGAAGCATACAGCAGATGCTGACTATCCATAAACAGGACTGCTATTGCTACTCTATTATGGAACTTTTTCTTAGAAAAACAGTATTTGCCCCTCTACTCAATATAAAACTCCTATCTATTCAAGCCCACAACCTACTTCTCAGTCTGGGAGGACTGAGTTCAAAATACTGTGGTACAAGGCTTGATGTTTTTTCTAAAGTTTGAGCCTGGACTTTTTCTTGTGACTCCAGTAATGTAAAGTGTCTATGAGAGAAATTCCTTGTACATTCAACTGACAGAATATGCAAAATCGACCAAATAAAAGAGCATACAGAAGTCTAAGTTGCCAATCATGGGTGATTTAGATAGTTTAGAAAGAGCTGTCATAATTATGTACTTTTTTTTCTTATGCAAAATAAACTGGATTCTAAGAATTTTATCTACCTCTATTTGCAAAATAGAAAGTGCCTGGTTATTTCAGTGATTTGTGCAGGTAATTTTCTAACTATTTATTGCAACTTTGCATGCATAATGAATGTACAGCTAATCCTAACCATGATTATAAATATAAATGAAGTATTGTAAATTATCATATAAAATACAAAACTAGAGAATAATATCTTACAACTAGTGCTAAATATAAGCAGTAAAAATGAATACTTACAAGTTGGTTAATTGTTGAAATGATGACAATAAATAAACCTCTATTTGGGATGGACTCCTGCTTCTGATGATCTAATGTTAACTAGTCCCTCACTTTTAAGAACCCATTTAATTCAAATGAATCCCATAGTGCAGAAAAATTCATTTTAGAGTAAAACATATTAATTATGTTCCTGTTTTTAAAGGTAGTGCTGCACCAATACCATTCTAAATTGTGAAGAATTGAAATAAATACGTAGGCTAAATGAGACAGACATGTGGCACCCATACATACAAATGAAACTAGGAAATCACAGAACAAGTTTTCAAACTTGGCCTAGATAAAAGACTAGGCCAAGTTAACCATGGAAACATATTAATTGTAAATTTTCATTTCATCAAGATTGCACACATGCACACAGACATACACACAAACCCGTACACACACGTTCAACCATTGCCCTCTGCCCATCATTGGCAGTTAGGACCACTTCACTGTATACCAATTGATTTCTCTCATTCCAAAGCCTGGGTCCTGCTCTGACCTCAGCAAAGTGAAGCATAAGTAGCTCTGGGTTAATAAATGATCATAATATAGATAATTTTGTAGGAACTCTTCAATATGTTATGGTCAGACAACTGAAAATATAGTTATCTTGTGAGAGTTAGTCTTTAAAATATACAAGCATGTGATTAGTAAGATTAGTGACTTTTCTAGAAAGCACATAGATCTGTACTCAAATCTTTGCTCCCACACATCCATGTTGTTGACCCTGGGAAAATTAAACAGTCCATTTTAGACTTCATATATTTAATACATAGAGTACAGGTATATGTTTTGTATAAATATATCAATACATAATAGTTATCCCATGAGGATTTTGTGGAATTTAATTATTTAATTTACCTAGCATTCTCATTACAGTCTATAGCACATAATGTGTGCTCAGATTTTCTCTCTTAAGGCCTGATGACTTCCTAATCAAGAGAGAGAACAGAGAAAATATAATAGACTTGACTGTGAAAGGCACTGTTGCTTTTAAATGATATAGTTAAAGTATTAAAGATAAGTAAAATGAAACTTTAAAGTAAAGTAAGTAACTTTAAGTAAAGTGAGATAGATAAAGTAAAACTTACAGACAGCAAGGAACTTGAAAAGGAGACAGTCAATGTTTGGCTGTTTATCCAGCACAGTTCAGGCAGGAGGTACAATGAAGCCAGGGATATGGATGTTTTGCTGTGGGATAATGATAACACATCTGGCTTTTTCAGTGGACTGGAAAAAGCTCACATCCACATGACATTATGACATCCTTGATTCCTCCGTTTCCCACACATGCCACGTGCAAACCATCAGCAAACCGGTTTTCATCCCTTCTACCTGCATTATTCTAGTCCAAGCCAGGAGTATCATCACAACTTCTAGGTTGGCTCAGGTTATTCTCAATGCAGCCAGCGGAGCTGTCCTTTTAAAATGTATGTTATATCATATCATTCTTCTGCAATAACCCTTCAGTGTTTTCTCATTGTACTTAGTAAAAAGCCAACATTCTTTACAGGAGCATACAAGTCCTTTTACAACCTGGCTGCTTTGTTACCAATGTTTCCTGATTCTCTACCACTTTCTTGTCCATTTTGCTTCAGCTATGATGGCCTCCCTGTACACTCTTGCCCTGGAGTTTCTGCACTCGCTGTTCCTTTTATCTAAAACATTCTTCCCTGAATACCCTCATGGCTTCTCATTTACTACAGGTCTGAACTCAAATGTCATTTTGATAAGTCTCTATAAATAGCATCCAGCCTGCCCTGATACTAGACACTCTGTAATTTCCTCCTCTGACTTTTTCCCTTCTGTTGTATTTATTTTCATCTGACATAATACATATTTATTTATTTATTTTTGTTATATGCATCTCTACCTGCCCCCCATGCATGCCTTCACAAGGTAAGTTCTATGAGGCCAGGGACTTTGAATTGTTTATGATTGTATACTTAATACCCAAAAGAGTTCCTGGCTAAATATAGGTGTTTATTAAATGTTTGTAAAATTAATGAATCGAGATTATACAACTCTCTTTATTCTGATGACATGTTCTGAAAGCAATATTACAATTATTTTTTCCTTCTTTCCAAATACCATAATGTAGGAAAGGGGCACAGTGCACTCCTAGCACAAGTAATCACCGGAAAAGAACACATCTTTCTAAAAAATATAAATTAGTACATTAACAAAAAGATTGCGAGAGGAGGGAAAACAAATGCAAAACATCCTTTTGATGAATTGGTGGAGGAATTTCAGGTCAAGATCTGACGATATTTGATTAATGAAATTTTTTTCTTAAAATATAAAAAAGAATATCCAACACTTTCCCATAAAGTTACTTGAGTAGAAAGTTCATAAATCAGATTTTCATAATGAACTCAGTCTATCCTTTCAGTCTTAGCAAGGTTATACCTAATTATTCCTAGAGAGATTAGTGTGTATCATTTTTAGGATTCTCTTATATATCTTTTCTAAAAGACGTAATCCTTAGCATTTTAAAACTTACATGTGTGACAATGTCAGTATCCTTAGGAAGACATGTATTTGGATGCACAATGACTTTCATAAATCACATAAAAATATCTAATAATAAAAATATTATTAGATAAATAATATTTATCTAAATAAACACATTTAGATAAAATGTGTTTCAGTCTTACAAAAATTCTTAAATGTTTATTATTAGCAATTTTGATACCATCTGGCTTATTAACTCCCTGCTATATACCTTGCTTAATTTGTTTTCTTGGTTATAGATATAATACTAAGTAGATAAGATGAGAGTACTTGAGAACTGGCTTTGAATTATTTTCATGAATGATAGAATTTACCTTTGGTATGCCTATTTCATACAGTGAAAACTGATGGGAAGGATTGGAAAAAAAATCCCAGGGGAGCTAGGCTTTTATGTCAACTTCCCCAAGGGGTGACTATATCTCGATTAATTTTGTTGCTGCTACACTTCTGTGGAGTTCAGGAAATTACTGCCCCTAGAAACGAATATCTGAGATCAGGTAAGAGATTGGCTACAGGATTTTCAAAAGAATAAGGGCCAAACTTTCTAATTTACTCAGTGTTCAGGATTAGCACTTTTCTAAATATTTTGTAAGAAACAAGTCAAACACACCAGCTATTATTTAAAGACAACTTCACTATATAAAATTTAAAGCACCTGCTATTTATATTAGCAGACTTTTCATTGTTAAGGGGGCTTCATCTTCTTCAAGATTCTCTAACTGCCTCTCAAATATATATTAAACAGATTTGCAATGTTTTAATACTGCATACTTGCATGGCAAATAAAGAAATATATTAAATGTAACCCATATACTAGATAGGGGGTTAGGAAATTTTATATGTATTAGTTTATTGAAACTACACACACACATACACACACACACACACACACACGTACACGCACAAAAAGTAAAGATGAGGGATTGAAGCTCCGAAATTAAATATTATGCTCAAGGTTACAGAATCAGTGTGTTCAGAGGAGGTATTCGTGCTTTGGGCTTCTGGCTCAAAAAATCCTGTAGTATTTCTCCTATCTCATATATTTTTAGAACTTTTGATGCTCTAAAATGGAATAAATACATTCACACTTCTATTTCAATATGTTAATCATGTTAGTATTTTCAGTTATTATTTACCTATGTCCTATCATGTCCTTGCAAACAGTATCCTTGCTTTACCTGGGAAAAAGTAATTGTCAAAGTTAGTTGCTAATGATATCATTTCTTGCTTGTTCTACTTCTGAGTTATTTTTATCTTGTGGTTTATTTATTTTGGCACAGCAAGATTCACAGCTTCCTCCACAATTTCATAAAATGTTTCTTGTTTCATAACCTTGTTGGCTGCCCTAATTGCAATGTTCCTTTAAAATAAAGTTAATTTGGACCTTTATTTAAGTACTTGTAAAGTTTTTTTTGTTTAATTTCATGTGCTTTAACCACATATAAAATAGAGCATATTTCTGAGTGTAATGCACAATCGTTTTCATGGAGACTACTATATCCTAAGGTTTTGGCTTCGGAGAATTTCTAGTACATATTTTTGATTAGTTTGTATATTGGATTAAAGTAATTCATTTTTATAATAGCAGAAAATATTTCACTGTATAAATTTCAGTTTTCGTTGCTATATATGTGTGTGTGTGTGTGTGTGTGTGTGTGTGTGTGTGTATATATATATTTTTTTTTTTTTTTGGAGATGGAGTTTCACTATTGTTGCCCAGGCTGTAGTGCAATGGCATGATCTTGGCTCACCACAACGTCTGCCTTCCGGGTTCAAGCAATTCTTCCTTAGACTCGCGAGTAGCTGGGATTACAGGTTTGCACCACCACACCCAGCCAATTTTGTATTTTTGTAGAGACCAGGTTTCTCCATGTTGGTCAGGCTGGTCTCGAACTCCCGACCTCAAGTGATCCACCCGCCTTGGCCTCCCAAAGTGCTGGGATTACAGGTGTGAGCGACCATGCCTGGCCCATTGCTTTATTTTTGAAAATGCTAGTTAAGCAGAATTTATTTCATCAGCTGTATGGTCATACTTGACATACCTGTTTAACACTTGTATTTTATTTGGAGGACACTGCTCCATCATCCATTCAGTAAATGTTTGTTGAGTGTCTGCAATAATGCAGATTGTGGGAAGTTTTGGGAAAGTAAAGACAAATAATAAAGATCTACCTTCTCAAGGCTTATGGTGTAATGAAGATAGAAAGTACGTTAAATATTGTAATGCAGTGTTAAGTTCATTTCAGATCATCATACAGGGTGTTGTGGGTTTACAGAACAATTGAGAAGAACAGCAAATGCAGTAGAAAATTGATGTGTAGAATGCCAGATGTCTGAAACAGAATTTTGATGTCAGGAATCTGCAATTTCTTTTCACTATAGTGAAAGTTGCATGTGGGTAAATGGGAGGAGACTTGACTAGAACTCCAGAACCTAAAGCATAAAATTTAAATTTTAATAAAAGGTAGAAAAAGGTAAATATACTATCTATGGGTTTACTTGAAAAATTTTCTATGTATGGTAGAGGGGCTGATTTCCCAGTGCTGTTAGCTTTCTGATGATTAATCTATAATAAATATCTGAACTTTCCAATTCTCTCACTGTACACTTGGCTAGTTCTATCAACTGTATGAGCCCTAATTAGCAATACGAAATTTATTTTTTAATACTAACTGCTGCAATTGGGATTTAAAATAAAAACTGGGATAATTGAGCTCCAATAATTAGCTACAACATGGATTAAGGAAAGGATATGTGTCAGACACCATCTTGGGAATTTATACACATTTTTATTTCATTCTTGCCACTGTTCATGATACTGGCACTAGTATCTTCATTAAGTGGATATGGAGGTTTTCTCAATTAAGTGTAAATATCTTGACCAGGTTTGCAAAAGTAATAGGTGACAGATGAGTCTTAATCCAAGTGTGCTTGATTTAGAGTCTGCACTTTCTACCCCTCTTTCCTTCCATCCCCAGTAAGCCTAATTACTTCTGCAAAGTCGTAAGTTTTATCACATCAATAGTTCTTCAAAATGTGATTCCTAGATCAGCATCATTTGGGGACATTTAGACATACAAATCCCTAGGCCATATCTCAGACCTACAAAATAAAAATCTATGGAAATGGAGTCTGTCAATGAGAGTTTTACAAATCCCTCTAGCTTACTCTGGTGCACAAAAAAAATTGAGAACTACTGTATCAGGGTTTTAGCCTGTGTTTCTCAATCCTGAATCTACATTGGAATCATCCCGAAGGCCTGAAAAATACCAGTACCATGGTAACCACCTCAGAGATAATGATTTTTAATTATTCAGAAATGAGAAATGTGTGTGTGTCTTTGTGTGTGTGTATGTGCAGATAAACACACATGATACAAACATACATACATACATACATTTTCCCAGGTGATCTTAAATGTGTATTTAAAATTGAGAAACACTGTGGTATATCAGTGCTTCTCAAGTTTAATGTGTATTTAAAGCACCTTTGGATCTTGTTAAAATGCACATTCTGGTTCAATGTGTCTAGCTGAAGCTGATGTTCTGCAATTCTGATGCTGAAATTTTGCAATTCTTAAAATCTGCTAGATAATGGTCATTCTGCTGGTCCATGGTACATACTAAACAGTAAAGTATTATATTTAACATGCCACTGTATCTGAAATATAAGATTTTTGAAATCTTTCAATTTGTTGCCAAAAGGAGGCAATATTTCTTTGTCTATGAGTGTGGGCTGTGTTGTTAAAATGGGTTTGAGATCTTGCTTCACTAGGGATTAGCTGTATAACCATAAGCAAATGTTTTACTCTCTCCATTTCTCAGTTTCTTTATTTTTAAAGTAATTTTCAACGTTATTTTTAATGATAATAATGGTAACTACCATAATGCTTTTCTGAATATTTAATAAATCAATCAATAAAATGATTATTACAGTGTCTACCATTTCATAAGTGGTTAATAATTCATTATTATTTTTATTAATAGTATCATTATAAACTTTCATTTCTAGTTTGACCTTGATTAGAACAATTAAATATTGACTTATGTTCTTATGACTTATATCAAGAATAAGATTATACTGAAAAATTACAAACACAATTTAATTAAAACAATGAGAAAGCCACAAAACATTTATTTATTCTCAGCATCAAAATGTTAGACACTCAAGCAGGAAGTGTAACATTCAACAATGCGTATTTTGCAAAGCAATGTAATTTGCTACTAGGTACAGCAATTTTAATCACTCTACTAGAGCTTTAACAAATTCAAAATAATAGTCTATGGAATGAATTTCACAGTAGTCTATGGAATGAATTCTTGTGACCTGTTTAGACATGTAATCTGTTCTGAAACTACTTAAGTCTGGAGACACATGGCTTTCAGCAGAACTATTCCTTGATCCAAGTGCTTCCCTATTATAAAGGATTTCTTAAGCATTTCTCCACAACCAGTGGTCCAAAACAGCATTAATAAAAGTTTGTTGAATATAATAACTAATTAAATTCATAGTTTCTGATTTTAACAGACCCCAAATTGATTTATATTTTCTATTAGAGAGTTTGACCTACTTAGTAGATTAGAGAACTTTGTGATCTGAATGATATTCCTGCCTGACAGCAGGAATTCACATTCCTTGAGGACTTACCTTAAGTAGGACTCATTAGTCCTCTGTAGTCCAGTGCCCCAGCTGCCTATGCTGAAGACAAAAGGGTAGCCAATTTAATTAACCACAGCCTCGAGGAGCATAATTCATTATCAATTTTTCCAAGTAATTTAAGACTATATCAATGCTCCCAATGAAAGGCTAGATGGAGCCAAGTGGTCTAATAAAGAAAGAAATCCCTTAAATCTAATTGCTCTTTTGACTATTTAATTGAAGGCAAAATTAGAGGCCATGACAAGACCACAAAACTTATCATCCGAGTAGAGAGACCTATATTTCTTTTATGTGATAAGAAGTCAATAAAGTACACAACCAAGCTTTTTGGGGAGAACTGTCTGTGATTCATTGTACAAAATACTGTAGCCTTTCCACTACCCTTAGCTTATGTAACTAATTTCATAGCAAATGAACAACAGTTGAAACATTTATTTTCATGTTATTTACAATAAGTATCTAACACAAATCAATAGCTAGAAATAGGTTCTCAGTGACTAATTTAATTTACTTACTCAAATATTAAGTGCCTTCCTTGTGCTGTGCTAAACAAAGAGAAGGCTAAGTAAAATATTTTTATGGCTTTTAAATGCTGACACTTTACTAAGTGATGAAAGATAATCATATATAAAATGATATGGTTAAAAATAAGAGAAATGATAAAGTTATAAAGATTGTGGGAATTGTAGCGGAGAAAATTTAAAAAAGGTGAAAATTATTTGAGTTGGGCCTGAAATAAATATTTATAATTTATAAGCGAGAAGATATGTAAAAGAGATGGCTGAACTCAGGGCATACAATGCCCCTAACTTTTCTCGTTCGCACGGCTGGAGAGTGAATGGGAATAAGGTAGATAGAAAATTAGACTGTTGACACCAACTACACCCTAATTTTATGGATCATGTGCTTGAATATGTTCTTTCCATAAGTTAGTTCATTCTATTTCCTCAACATATATTAAGGTATGCAATCTTATCTTCACCTTGATGAATTGAGAATTAATTTGAGGTATGTGGAATGTTCAATGACATTTTCTTGATCAATGAAATCCCAAGGTTTAACTCACAGGACTTCCTGCTTCAAGCCTGCAAATCTTTTTATATACTGCACTAGCAAGAACTTGTATGTCATATTAGGAGAAATGGAATTCATTCCATAGACTACTATTAATACATTTTAATTAGGAGATCCACGATTATACTTGATTTTAACCAACATTCACACACACACACACACACACACACACACAGCAAAAATGACCGAATTAGAAATGTAGCAATTGATTAGATATTGAATGGAAAGGGTGTCGATTTTTAAAGGCATATGGTTTTTAAAAAATACATTGTTCTTGTCATCATGAAACCAGCATCTAATAAGCAAGAAAGACATAAAGCAAAGAGATACTCTAGTCAGTACATTTTCATATAAGTCTCATTGACTTAAGAGAGCAGTAACAATAACATGCTGTGCCTTATTCAACTAGATTCAAGTAGAAGTGTAACCACAGTTTTTGTAAATTTAAGCACAATTTTAAAACACCTCAAAAGAAAGAGGTAGGAATATATCAGAAGAAGGAATTAAGTTTTGCTGCTTGGTTTTAATAAATAACAAACTCTGTAATTTTCCTAAAGTAACTAGTAAGTAAGATTTGAGGGCCTATATTGATTTTCATCTACATTTCACTAACTCTTTGAAACTAGATGTGATTATTTCAAATTGCAGCATCCAATCTCAAAAATATCAGTGTGCATGATCTAACAGAAACATAATAATATAAATGGTTAGGAAAAACTATTTTTGACAAGCCTCTTAACTCTTGAGAAGTTCCAGTTTATTTATATTGAGCTCTACTTCTTCCTCAATCCATATGCCACTGAAATGTGTTTTATCTCTCAACTCTCCAACCTAATGTACAAGCATCTCTTTCTATAATTACAAAAACTTAGCAGTAATCATATGGAGTTATATAGTCAATAATATTAAATTCTTGCTGCAGTAACTTGAAGATTGATTAGGTAATTGTATTATTGAATATACAGTGGCTATGGCTTCACTAGATAAAAAGAGAAGAAAACATGGGTTTAGAATTATAAAAATAGAGGAAAATATTTAAATAACATAATTGAGTGGAGAACACAAAACAAAGGTGGAAATTCTAAATATTTTCAAAGATAGAATCTGAATTTAAAGGGGCCTTAGTTATCTATCATTATATAGTAAATTACACCAAACTTAGCAGCTTAAAACTACCCATCTTTATTGTCTCACAGTTTCTGTGTGTCAGGAATCTGGGTACTGTTTACCTGGGTCCTCTAGCTCAGGGTCTCTCACATCAGGTGGAGGCCAGGCCATAGTCATCTCAAGTCTCAGTTGGGAAGGGCTCTGCTTCCAAATGCATGTGGCAGGAGTAAGTTCTTTCTGGATTTCTTCAACGTGGCAACCTGCCTTATTAAAGCATGCCATCCATGAGTGCAATAACATCTCCAGCATTACAGAAGTCACGGCCTCTTGTAACCTAACCATTAAAGTGATGTTCTATTATTTTGCTGTATTCCTTTGTTTAGAAGGAAGTCATTAGGTTTATCCTATGCTCAAGGTGTGAATATAATTAAGGAAGGCATCCAGTTCATAGCCTACCTACTACAGTGCTTTTGTGTATATCTATGTTGTAAGAGCTCTCTAGAGATTATAAATACCTACTGGTATAATTTTGGTATTAAAAAGCAGAAATACTGTAAATTACCACTTACCAATAAAAAATCTAAATTGTTGTTTGAACTTTTAAATGTAAAAATATTTGTGTGTGTATTATTTATATATTTTAATCAGATACTTATCAATTATAAGAAATTAGAGTTTTTTTTTCATTTTTGTAATTTTAACAGCAATGAAAACATAGAATTATCTTAAAATTGTAGTTATTTGAAAATTGCAAGGTTGGACATGGTGGCTCGTGCCTGTACTCCCAGCATTTTGGGAGGCTGAAGTGGGCAGATCACGATGTCAGGAGTTTGAGACCAGCCTGGCCAACATAGTTAAACCCCGTCTCTACTAAAAATACAAAAATTACTGGGTGTGTTGACATGCACCTGTACTCCCACCTACTGGGGAGGCTGAGGCAGGAGAACTGTTTGAACCCGGGAGGTGGAGGTTGTGGTGAGCCGAGATTGTACCACTGCACTCCATCCTGGGCAACAGAGTGAGACTGTGTCTCAAAAACTAAATTTTAAAAAAAGTAAAAGAAAAGAAAATTGCGGAGATGCATATTTGTGATTATTTATTTTATTAGGCCTTTTTCATTGCTATAAAAAATACCTGCGACTGCATAATTTATAACGAAAAGAGGTTTAATTGACTCAAGATTCTGCAGGTTCTACAAGTATGGCACCAACCTCACTTGGCTTCTGGGGAGGCCTCAGGGAGTTTTTACTCATGGCAGAAGGTGAAGTGGGGCAAGCACATCACATGACAAGAGCATGAGCAAGAGAGAGTCAGGGTTGGAGGTCCCACACACTCTTAAAGTACCAGATCTCACAAGAACTCACAATCACAAAGACAGCACCAAGCTATGTGGGATCTCCCTCCATGATCCAAACACCTACTACCAGGCCCCACTTTCAGCACTGGGGGTAATAATTCAACAGATTGGGGCAGGAACAGATATCCAAACTATATCATTTATCATTTTATCAAAGCAACTGCAAATGGGATCAAATCTCTTTAAAATTTCATGCATAGGTTAATTAATATTACTTTAAAACTATATATACATGTGAATGTGAGAAATATTCAGGGATACATAGTTAAATATTTGCATGTATTAAAAAGAAAATAAATACCATTGCCTATTACTATGTACCAGAAACTATTTTATGCATGTATCAGTAAATAAAACAGAAAAGGTCCCTGTTTTCATTTTACTTGTATCCCAGAGTGGTAATAAGACAAGTATTCAACAAGTAAAAAGTCAATTGTAGATAGTGATATGAAGAAAGTAAAATAGTCGATGAGGGTGACAGTGGTGGGCAATGCTACTGAAGGAAGTCTGGGTATTGCAGGTCTCTGGGAATTTGAATGGACATCTGAATGACAGCACTGTTAATATCTGAAGGCTGAGCTTTCTAGAGAGAGGGCAAAACAAGTCCAGTGATCCCTAAAGCAGAAAAGCTACCCGACTGCTTAAGGATATGAAAGAAGAGTAGTGCGGCTGTACGTAGTGATAAGTAAGGGAGGTGGAGTAGTCAAAATGAATTTGGAGAAGCCCTAGGGTGTACTTTATAGAGGTTATTGTAGGCTGTGTAAGTATTCTGAAATTTATTCTAATTCAAAGCGGAAACTATTAGAAAGTTCTTAGGAGGAGAATGGCAAGAACCGGAAACAGTCTTTTAGGAAAATCTTGCTAGCAGAGAACTTGTGTTTTGAAGAGCTGTAAAGTAAAGTAGATATTTGTGAAGATAGAAAACTCTAGAGCATTTTGTTTAATGACAGAAATGACCCTAGAGAAAATAATGTTCCAGAAGAGAGGTGGCCAACTGCAATTTTGAAGGATGCGGAAAGTAATTTCATGTTACAAGTGGAGAAGTTGGGCTTTAGAGAGCCTGAAGGTCAAATCAGTCATTGAAACAAGAAGACAAGTAGAGTGGATGACTGTAGATATGAGATATTGTTGTAAAATGATAAAATAACTTCTTTTTTTGGCAAGCCAAGCAGAATATTAGATTTTCAATAATATTTCCTTATAGGCTGAGATTCTATGATTCTTAGGTGAACATTTCTTTAATTACACATTCACTGAGATTCTATGACTTGTAAGATTAACATTCCATTATGCTATACATTTTGAAAAGGGGAAACAATCTAAACTAGCCATTCGCAAATGTTAGTATACAGCTAGATGCACTATGAGAAATATGAAAACACTGGTGAATTTTTCATGCAACAAATTTTTCATTTATTCTGGGATTATGCTCTTTTCACCACTTGTGTTTTAATGCCTTGTTTTTTTTATTAAATGATGATGATAAAAGACAGGAGATATGTTCAAATGTCATCAATGTGGAAAATCTTAATAAAGCTGATGTTCGTAGATAGAGGGCACGACTCTTCTTTTTCATTTCTGAGCATCAAACATTTTTTGCCATAGTGCTTTTTTATTTGGATTTAAAAAAATAAAATTAAATATTTAACTTCTATTGTAGAAAATAAAACATTTGGAGATAATATATAAATTAAACAGAAAATAATTACTTCATGGGAGAACAAACGAACAGTAAAAAGTTTAGTTGACTATTTTCAGTACTTCCATTATAACTTGATTGTTTAGAGAGGCCATTCTAGGTTCTCATTTTTAAGCATTTAAAGCATCAGTCATTGAAGAAATAAGACAATCAGCACACTTTAGCTACTTTTCCAGCACATGAAATTTATCTTACTATCTAAAACTTATTACTTGTCAAAAATGTAATTCATCTGGGTCTCTTTAAAAATCAAGAAATGGAAACATGCTATCTTAAAAGGGAATGCTTTATTTTCCTTTTCTATGAAAAAAATGTAGAGTCAGTAAATAACCTAGAAATGATTAGTATGTGTCTATGTATATTAGAATAGAAAACTATCAACTCAGAGTGTCCTATTTATTTAAAACACCCCACTAAGGAAAACGATGTATGATTATTGATATACTTTGGATTTTTGTTCCCTCTAAATGTCATGTGGAAATGAGATCCCCAAGGTTGGAGGTAGGGCCTAATGGAAAGCGTTTAGGTCATGGGCAGATCCCTCATGAATGGTTTGGTGCCTTCCCTGTGGTATTAAGTTCCCCTTCTATTAGTTCACTTGAGAGCTGGTTGTTTAAAAGAGCACGGCACCTCCCCTCTCTCCTGCCACCTCCTTTCTCTCCATGTGATATCTGCTTCCTTCGCATTTCACCATGACTGGAAGCTCCCTGAAATGTTCACCAAAAGCAGATGCTGATGCTGTGCTTCTTGTACAGTCTATAAGCAAACAAACTTCTTTTCTCCATAAATTACCCAGCCTCAGGTATTCCTGTACAGCAACACAAAACAGACAAAGACATTATCTTTCTACTCATTTATCTATGCAGCTGGATACCTAATATGTTCTATGTATGTATGCATGTGTAAATGTATCCTCTCTCTCTCCTTCTGTCCCCCTTATGTGTGTGCATGTTATGTGTGTGTGTGTGTATAAAATTGTAGGTACTAGGCACCATTTTAAGCACTCTCCAAATAATAATTTTCCAAATAGGTAGGTTAAAATCTTTAAGCTATAGTAACTTTATTATAATAATTTCTGAAATTGTAATTGAGGAAATAACAATAGAAAAATGAAATGTAAAATAATTTTGATGTCATGCTGGTGCTTTCACTTATAATTTATACATCACTTTTAATGATTACTTTGAGTCCAACTTCCTTTTTGGGAAAACTAATGAGATTATGGTGTAATCTCTTTAATGGTCTCCTAAACATAAATAATATTTCTGCAATTAAATCCAAGAATGTCCAACTACTCACTTGCATCTCAAGTCCAAACAATTTATTTATATAGTGACATCTGAAATTTTATTGCTGCTTCTCTACTTTTGTGAAAAGCATTACACTGTGACCAATCAATTAGGCTCAAGATGTCAGATTTATTTTAATTAATAATGGTCAACATTTATTGGAAATCTATTATATCTCAGCCATTTTCCCCATCCATTATTTTGGTCAATCTTTACAACATCAAAGGTAATTACCATTGCTTATTTGCTTTGCTCATTCGAGAAACTAAGACTGCAGAAGTTCAGGGGCTAGTTAGAGGCACAGGGCTACCCATGATGGAGTCAGGAGTTGAACTAAGTTATTTTGGTTCCTAAGCCCCAAATCAATTTCAAAGTAATACATTGCTGTAGCTGAAGAGAAAATGGTTACTGGTATTTCAGAAAGCAAATGTTTTATGTTGTTCCCTCTTTTGGAAGTCAATAAAAACTTCTGCTAAACAGTAGTCATTGAGAACATATTATGGATAAAGATGCATGACTTCTGAGTACTATTAATATAAACATTTCCAACGAATTAACAAACATCTCTCAAAACCAACATATTTTTTCTTCATTTTTGTTACCTATCACATGTTTCTCAGGCTTCCTTGAGGTATATGCAGGAAGAGATTCATATTTTTTCTTTTTTTTTTTGAGACGGAGTCTCGCTCTGTCGCCGGGGCTGGAGCGCAGTGGCCGGATCTCAGCTCACTGCAAGCTCCGCCTCCCGGGTTTACGCCATTCTCCTGCCTCAGCCTCCTGTGTAGCTGGGACTACAGGCGCCCGCCACCTCGCCCGGCTAGTTTTTTGTATTTTTTTAGTAGAGACGGGGTTTCACCGTGTTCGCCAGGATGGTCTCGATCTCCTGACCTCGTGATCCGCCCGTCTCGGCCTCCCAAAGTGCTGGGATTACAGGCTTGAGCCACCGCGCCCGGCCCCATATTTTTTCTATATGACAAAATCAGTTTATTCATTTCAAAGCAGATACTGTAAAAGTTATCCCAGCCATTCAAAAAAATTTTAATTTCTTTTTAATTTCTATTTTATTTTATTTTATTTTATTTTATTTTATTTTATTTTTTTTTTGAGACGGAGTCTCGCTCTGTCGCCCAGACTAGAGTGCAGTGGCGCGATCTCGGCTCACTGCAAGCTCCGCCTCCCGGGTTCACGCCATTCTCCTGCCTCAGCCTCCGGAGTAGCTGGGACTACAGGCGCCCGCCACCACGCCCGGCTAATTTCTTTTTGTATTTTTAGTAGAGACAGGGTTTCACCGTGTTAGCCAGGATGGTCTCGATCTCCTGACCTCGTGATCCGCCCGCCTCGGCCTCCCAAAGTGCTGGGATTACAGGCTTGAGCCACCGCGCCCGGCTAATTTCTATTTTAAAATTATGACAAGTATTGCATTCCAGATTTGTATATTTTAAGTTTGATTTTCATAGATCATGAGACGATATAAAAACTAAAATAAATTATTTGTTTCTAAAAAAATAAGGAAATCATTTGATCTGGCACATTTATTTTACTAGTATTTCATTATTTAATACTGACTAGATTTCCTTTTATTATTTTCCATCTTAACGGTATTTATTTCAAACTTTCTCATTTTCTGCCTTCCCTTCCCTTCCCTTCCCTCTCCTCCCCTCCCCACCCCTCCCTTCCCGTTCCTGTCCTTTTTCTTTCTTTCTTTCAACGTGAGTGCTACCATAAATATATATTTTGCTTACACATTTCACATTAAATTTCTTCACTTTTTTCAGCAGAGAAGGTGGGCACATGAAAAAATAGAAAGGACACCATACTGGAAAACAAAATATCTAGGTTCTACACTTATGTTAAATAAACTGTGCAAATTAAATTATAGTATTTAATATCTTGGCCTCCATTTAGTAATTTCCTTAATGAAATAGTAATCTGACCTTATTTCTGGAATGGTAAGGATGAAATTATGTAAATAAAAGACAGAGAGGTGGAAATACTGGCATTTGTAAAATGTTGGAAGTCCATATATTTTAGAGGTATTATTAGGAAAGCATTTCCTATGTCTGAAATTATTCCGTCTGCTTGAATCACTCTGTGGGAAATGGTATTATAACTACAAATAGTAAATTCCTCCTTGTCCTTGTAGTCTTTCATAGAATATACCTCTCTTCAACTAAAGGAAATTACTTAGAAATTGTATTTTTTGTCATGATTTTACTTAAAATCTCTTTTAAAAAATGTAATAGACTTAACATTTAAAATTCTTTAGAAATGTACAGATTCTAGTGATTCTGGAATAAATACCATAAATTACAGTACTACTGGATATAATTCTTCCCTTTGAACACAGATATTAATAATTCTTTTTAAAATAGTGGTTTTATTCAACAATGCAAGATTTTTTGCTTTTCAAGGAAGAAAAGTGGTAGATAAGCACAGTCTAATTTTTAAGGCATAATGATGTGGACCATTACTGCCAATTTCTGTGCTTAGATATTAGGGCTACATTGACCTAAAAATTAAACCACCTAATAAAAAATAAATGAATACATTTTATAGGTTTTCTTACTACTTTCATTAAGGTTTTAGTATATTCATATAAAGTATTGAATTTAAGCAGTTTGCATAAGATAGCATGATTCTTGTTTTTGTTTTGTACTTTGGTTTGGTTTGGTAAAGAAATATTTAATATTAGTAAAGTTAATAGCATCATTTTTCTTCGGAATAAGTTAGAGTCAGCCTATTTTTTATCAGTGTTATTGAGCAAGTTTTCTATACAAGGAACTGATTTAGGTGATTGAGATAAATTGGTGAACAAAACAGACAAAGATGTCTGTATTTGTGGAACATACATTGGTTAGGGGAAGCAGATAAGAAAAACAAACATTAAAAATTACAAATGTTAGAACTTCGAAGGCATTGTTGATAAAAGTTGTTTAGAGCAAAATAAGGAGATCAGAGATACCTGAAAAAAGGTGGAAAGGTGAAGATTTACACTGGCCTAAATTTCCTATGCAATCTGGCTGCTGGTAAATCAATATAACCTTCATCTACAGTAGCTATGGTAACAATAGCTACTCGAACAGAAACATCTCTAATTTCAATGACAATGTTAGCATAATTGGATTTATTTCTTACTCATGCAAACTCAAAAATATATTTCTTGGTAAATAAACGCTTCTCTTCCAAGTAGGAGTTCATTCCAAACTTCTGCCATCTTGTGCTCTGCCATCTTCAAGCCTGTGGCTTCTTAGGTCGTGATTCCTCTGCTTCAAGTCAGAAGCAACATATGAGTATTTGCGAGTGGGAGCATTGAGCGCTACCTTGGGAGTACACATATCACTACAACTGCCTTCCACTGGCTCAGACTCCCTGTAAGATGACTTCTATAGAGGCTTGAAAACTGCTCTGTATGCCTAGAAAAGAAGAGGAAAACAACTGGGTAGTCAGGTTGCCCTGTTTAAAATGATTATCACCTATCACTCCCTCTCTCTTACTTTAGCCGTACTAACTTCTTGGTTGTTTTTAGTGTACTCAGATGCATTCCTGCAAGAACTTTACATTGATAATTCTAAATGCCAGACTACTTTTCTGTAAATATATATGTACATGGCTCCCTCCCTTGCTTCATTCCTGCCATAGATCAAGGGCTACTATACTACGGAGATCCCTCACACGTTATCATTTTACGCTCTCCTCTTTCTCTTTTACTGTTTTCCAAATATGTATACACACACACACACACATACATATACACACATACACACACACTTATGATATATAAATTATATAATGTATATATAATATAAACATAATTAACATATAGTATTTGTTTTAAATAAATAATGTGTCTGTTTTTATTTCCATCCAGTAATTTCTGCTTTGGAAAGTTAAATATTAGATTGAGAAGTTATATTCTGCTTAATTTGCTTGAATATATGTATCTTCCTAGAATATTTATTTATTTTCTGCGTGCTTAGCAAAAAGCTATATGAGTATAGATTTTTACATTATTTCATCACAGCATCCCCAGCATAAAAAAAAGTCTGTACCACATCACAGGTGCTCATTAAGTATGTGTTGAATGAATGAATGTGTGAATATCTCTATAATAAAATTTATTCTATTTGTGGTTTTATATCATGAAGGCAAAAAATTTATCCCATTATTTTCTGCTGTACTTCCAGAATACAGCTGTTTTCCTAATATGTGGAAGGTGGATGATAAACATTGTATGAAGTGATGAAGAAATTAAAAAAAAAAATCACACGAGGAAAGTGATGCCGGGAGAGTTGAATACATTTTCCGTCACAGTAATGCATAGAAACCATGTGTTTAGTCATGTTGGTCTCACTTTAAAACTCATATATTGTTTTCTCTATCAGATTGTTTCCAAGCCCTTACAAGTCTCTTATCTTCGTATTGCTAAATGCAATAAGCCTTCACTCTTCATCAGTACAGTAATCATAATTCGACATTCTTACTTTATGTATAATACATTCAATCAAACAGTATGGATTGAGTTATAAAATATGAGTGTGGCATATATCCTAAATGAGGATTTGAATGAAACTAGAATATCATTATCTTTGAAAAGAAAATATATTCATGTAAACCAGTAAGTCATTATTTTTAGCCAACAAGAGAAAATGTGCCCATATTTTATGATATTCAAAAATATGCTAGCATTTCTTATCCAGTCTCATTATTTCCTTTGTGATAAGGTATTCCACTTTCATTTATTTTATTAGAGTATTTTAAATTATTGCATAACATGCCTTAGCACACTTGTAATATAAATGGAATAGGTAAATTTGATTATCACTGTTTGGGATTGGATTTTCTGGAGAATTGGAAAAACATCTGTGTCTTAATTTTTATCCCTAATTTATGTCATTTTGACCTTCACTGCACTTTCACTATCATCTTATCTTTCTAAGTTACAAAATGCTGTGACCTTTTATTACAAAAGAAAAAAATAAAGTTACTTATTTGAAATGAAATAGAGAACCTCAATTTGTTAAATTCAATACCAAGAGAGCGCATATGACTCATTCAGGGCATAACAACTTTAAATTGCCCAAGAACAGGAACCATAATACAATACTTAATACTAATGAGGAGAGTATGATTGTGACCGGCTTTTAGAAGTAATTCAGGATACATTTAGTGTAGGTTCTTGAAAATAATATTTATCTTTAGAAAAATTAACCCTTAAAAATCTAGTGTCTTAATTTTCTAAAATAAAAAAATTAAACACACCTAGAAATAACCAAGGCAGCAGACAGTCTCTGAAGCTTTGTGGATTTGGTGTCCTTATTTCTGTAACCTAAATTATTTTATCCAGTTTATACCATTGTTCTGAGACTAATTTAACATAGTCATGTGCTCTGACTAATTTTATGTGTCAACTTGGCTGGGCTATGGTGCCTACATATATGGTTATTCTTTATGTTTATGTGAGGGTGTTTTGGGATAATATTTACATTTAAATCAGGGGACTCTGAGTAAAGCAAATTGCCTTACATAACACGGGTAGGTATCATTTAGTCAGTTGGAGTCTGACCTACCCTGAGGGAGAGGGAATATTACTAGCAGACTACTTTTGGACTTTACCTTCAACACTGTCTTTTCCTGGTTTGCTATGGGTCTATATATGGGTCAGTAGACTTGGACTACAACTCTTTCTTTATTCTCCAGCCCGCCGGTCCCCTTCTCCCATCAGTTTTTGCATTGCCAAGACTTCATGATTGTGTAACTCCATTCCTTAGAACAAATCTCTTTACATATTTATATATACCCTATTGTTTCTGTTTCTCTTAAGAAATCTTACAAATATATCACATAAAGAATTAATTTTGAAATTTGTTAATTCATAATCTTTTCTCAATACTTAAATGTTTGAATAATTAAAAAAAAAAAAAATCAAACTCAACTGAAGGAATCAAGCCAGGAATGGCAGCTCATGCTTATAATCCCAGTACTTTGGGAGGCTGAGGCAAGAGGATTAATTGAGGCCAGGAGTTTGCAACTGGCTTGGGCAACATAGTGAGCCCTAGTCCCATTTACTATAGAAATTGCGGTGGGAGGATTGCTTGAGCCCAGAAGTTAGATGCTGTAGTTATGGTGGTGCCACTGCACTCCAGACCTGGGGACACAGTAAGACTCTGTTTCTAACTATATACATATATGGCTATAAAAATTATTCTCTATTATCCAGAAATTAAACAACTGTCAATTTTTAATTAGTTTTCATTGTTAGGAATAGAGAGGAAATACATTGTTTACTTACACTGTGCTAGGCAAAATTATAGCCACATCAATTCTCAGGGTTTTTGTTTTGTTTTGTTTTCTTTTCTTTTCTTTTTGAGACGGAGTCTCGCTCTGTCGCTCGGGCTGGAGCGCAGTGTCGCCATCTCGGCTCACTGCAAGCTCCGCCTCCCCGGTTCATGCTCTTCTTCCACCTCAGCATCCCTAGTAGCTGGGAATACAGGCGCCCGCCACCACGCCCGGCTGATTTTTTTTTGTATTTTCAGTAGAGACAGAGTTTCACTGTGTTAGCCAGGATGGTCTGGATCTCCTGACCTAACCTCGTGACCCGACCCGCCTTGGCATCCCAAAGTGCTGGGAATACAGGCCTGAGCCACCGCGCCCGGCCAGACTCTCAGTTTTATCTTACATTCTCATTTCCCATCATAGGTAACCTCTTTAAAAGACAGTCGTGTTATTTAGTTGTTTCAGAACTACTGATTGCACTGCCATTAAAATAATTTTGTAAAAACACCTTACCACCTTTTTCATACTTACAAGTTGAGATTTAACATTTATATTGTATATTCAATTAATGACAAAGGGTGTAATTTCCATTCAATTTAAAATGTTAATATTTTAAAATAAAATAATTATATTCATTGTTTAACATATTGTGTAGATGTAATTATAATTAGTGATTATAATCTTTTTGATCAATTTTTTCCATACTTGTTGACTTAGAATTTTATTCTAATGTAATAAATTGTGTGCTTCCACTTATAAATTTTCTCCAACAAATACACTTTTTCTTATTATAAACCTCTCTATGTTAAAATTTACTCTTTTGGGATTGAGTTAATATTATATTAATTATTAATACACAATAGATTATTATTATACAGCTAATAAAAATAATATGAATGTACTTTTTAATTTGGAATATATTTTTAATTTGATGGGATTTTGTCTTCAATTAGTTCATGTATCATACTAGATTATAAAGGTTTCACTGTTAATTATTTTACTTTATTTTTAAAAATTTCATACAGGTATAGCAATGTAAGTCAATTATTTTTGTCACCATCTAAGTTTTATACCAAAAATAACAGTGTTCTATCATCAAAATTATTTTGTGATTTTTTTAGCTGAAAATCTGATTTTTTTCCTTCAATTTTCTTGAAAGAGTTGGAAACCTCCTGCTTTATAAAGTGATTTGTTACTCACTCACTCATTAAAGTCATTCACTTTCTCACTATCGATAACAATATTTCAAAGTGTTACATTTTTGACACTCCTGATTGTTTTGCACCCTCGGTAAGATCAAAATTAGAGAATATGTTAGAGACATATCTTCCTTTTAGAATGTGAGAGAAGGAACTTTGTGACAATCAGATGAGAAAGGACACAATCACAGATGTTTTCTTAGGAGAACTAGCTTTAGCAGAGAGAAACATTGGAAGTGGATATCTCAAAAGCAATGAACGTCTCTTGGAAAATTATTACATATACCCAGTGCAACTCTTATCCCATGTTGAAGATGGGAGCTTGTTGACTGAAGTACCCAAAGCATCTTAACACTGCTTGTCACTGTTCAAAATGAGAAAAGAATGTGTGACTAATAAATAAACAAAATACAAATGAATAAATGAACAAAAAACCTCTTTGAGATTGGTATTATGATTATCCTCAGATTTCCGCAGAAGAAAATTAAATTGAAGTTGGGAATTCATCATATTTATTACTGTAGATTGACTGCTCTAAAATGTTTTTCCATTGTTATACAAAACATACGTGACTACACATAAGTGATGGTTCCTCTGAGGCCTCATGAAAGTGACTCCTGCTCTGGAGCTATTCACATAGATTCAACTTCCAGTTGATTTGGATAACTAAGGTTACTAAAGGAAATTTCAAATTATAAAACTGTGGTTATTCCTGCATCCACCAGCACACTTGATGTGAAGCTATGATTTATACATGGTAACTATATAGACAGAAATCTGTACATTGCTTCCATATATATTTTTCAGCTACACATACACACAAATGAAAAATTTTGTTTTCTTTTCTATTAAACATCATGAATACTCATAACTCACACATATATGATTACTGATGTTTATATATCTCAAAATAACATTATATACTATGCAATCATTATATAATATATACACTAAAAAGTATTATTTGAGCCATTCTCTCTAGAATGTTGCATAGTATTACCATTTACTTTTTCTTTGAAAATAAAATTCTGGAAGCGATTATACAATCTTCTTCCCATGAGCTTCTTTACTACTGATAGTAATTATTTATGTACTTTCTTCATGTTTAATTAAAAAGTATATTGGAAGGTATATATACCAATTCATGATAAGATCGTTGGTTTCTAGTCTTTATATGGAGTGTAATTTTGGCCCACATTACATATGGAACATAAATTTGGGAAGAAATGCAAATATAGATATATATAGATATGTACTATGCAGGTAGATAGAAACACCATCATTTTGTTGTTGTTGTTTAGAGACTGGGTCTCTCTCTCTGTCATCCAGGGTGGAGTGCAGTGGTACAATCATAGCTCACTGCAGCTTCAAATTACTGGCCTCAAGCGATCCTTACACATCAGCCTCCCAAATAGCTGAAATTACAGGCGTGAACCACTGTGCCTGGCTATCATCAGATTTTTTATTTTAATGCAAGATTTTTATACTGAAAAGCAAACAGGTGATTTATGTAATATCACAGAAATTGATAAGATAGACAAAAGGCTGGGGTGGAGATGAGTGAAAAACATTCAATACTGATTTAAATTTTGGATTTCTTCACCCAATATATTCACAAACAATAATTACAGCTCTATGTGACCAAGTTTATACAGCGATTACAGGAAATATTACCACACATTTCAGAGAAGACCAAGAATAGCAAGATAACTTTCTTAATGTAGAATTAAAAAGTAAAACCAGAAATATTGTATTCTTAATCTAAACTTTAGTGTATCACTTTATTTCTTAGACTGTGAACTTGGGATCCAAACTAATGGCTTTAAAAATTTTATTCCACACATATACTCAGTATGTAGTATATATTTGAATGAATATATACTAGATATAGTTATTGACTTATTTACACTATATGGTCTATATAGTATGATTTTATTAACTCTGTATTGATTTTATTCAGTTAATTTTTATTTAGTTTTACTTGGTATTTCTCATAATGCTGCATGTTTATTCAGAAATAAAATTTGATTTAAGTATTTCATTTTTGGCTTGGTGATATCCAGTTAATTCCACACGTAAGTCATCAGACCCATTAGGTTAAATACATAATCACAGTCTATCCTGCATTATATCAATTGTTTGTTTTATAGTTATATATTTTTCTCTTGATCACTACTTCAACTATACCTTCATTTCTCCTAAAAAGACAAGTTTGTTATTTTTTTTCTGGTACTGACGGATGTGCTTTAGGGAGATATTAAGATTGAGTTTGTGAATTTTAGTAATGAGTTTGTGGTAATGCAGTTTAAAGGCTCACCTATTCTATATGTGTGTGTGCATGTGATTATACACACAAAAATACATAAACATAAAATATAAAAATGTACATTACATGTATAACTATTGACTTTATATAAATATATGATATATGTACATATAAATATAAAAAGTATGTAACTATCTGGTAAATGCCTTCCTAACAAATATTTACTACCTGTACTCATGTTCTTCTCTTTGTAACTATGATCCTAAAATAATAGAAGTTTATTTCTCTCTGTGTTAACATAGTCTAAAACTCAGCTGTCAAAGGTCAAATACTTATATGGTAGCTCTATGATCACAGGATTCGAGCATCTTTCTGTTACTGCTTCAGTATTTGACATGTGAGAATTGTGCCTCATGTCTTCAGATGCCTTTCTAAGTTCCAAATATAATGTTCACATTCCATTATTAGAAAGAGAAATATTAAATACGTATGTAACTTCTCCATCTAAGAATACATGTGCATAACATTTTTACTCCACTCAGAAGATGGTTCTGCTTGGCCACAGTGAAGGTTTGGATATGAGGTCTTTATTCCATATATCTCTGTGCCAACCTAAAATGTGAAGATTTTATTAGAGGAGTTTACATATTGGTAAAAATGATCAATTTATGATACTGATTTATAAAAACCAAGTGATCAAATAGTTAAAAAGGAAAATATTTGATATGGATTATAATAGTAATTTACCATATCTGTAATATATACATATCTATAAATCTACTGGTGTCAAATTGATGTTGAATAAGAAACTGTATTTTTATCTTTATTTTTCTAATTTTTTTATTTTCAATTTTTGGGCACATAGCAGGTGTATATATTTTTGAGGTATGTGACATATTTTGATACAGGCATTAAATGCATAATAATTACATCGTGGAATATTAGGTATCCATCCCTAAAAGAATGTCTCATTTGTGTTAGAAATAATACAATTATATTATTTTAGTTATTTTAAAAGTACAACTAAATTATCATTGACTATAATCCCCCCGTGGTGCTATTAAATATTATTTCCTATTTATTCTTTCTAAGACTTTATTTTGTACCCATTAACCACCCCACCTCTTCCACACCCTACCTCTGCACTTTCCAGATTTTTTTGGTAACCATTCTTCTATTCTCTATCTTCAATTGTTTTGATTCTTAGATCTCACAAATAATGAGAAGATGTGATGATTGTCTTTCTGTGCCTGGCTTATTTTACTTAACATCATGACCCCCAGTTCCATGCATGTTGTTGCAAATGACAGAATCTCATTCTTTCTTAGGGCTGAATAGTACTTCGTTGTGTATAAATCCCATATTTTCTTTATCCGTTCATCTGTTGATGGACACTTAGGTTGTTTCCAAATCTTGTCTATTGTGTACAATGCTGCAACAAACATAAGAGTGCAGATATCGCTTTGATTTTTCACTTCCTTTCTTTTTGGTATATGCCCGGCAGTGGGATTGCTGGATAGTATAGTAGCTCTATTTTTAATTTTTGAGGAGCCTCCAAGTTATTTTTCATAGTGGTTGCACTAATTCACTTTCTCACCAACAGTGTATTAGAATTATTTTCTCCATATTCTCACCAGTATTTGTTATTGCTTGACTTTTGGATAAAAGCCAGTTTAACTGGGGTGAGGTAATATCTCATTTTAGTTTTGATTTACATTTCTCTGATGATGTATTATGTTGAGGACTTTTTCATATGCCTGTTTTCCATTTGTATATCTTCTTTTGAGAAATGTTTATTCAAATATTTTGCCTATTTTTAATTTGATATTTTTCAATAGAGTCGTTTGAGACAGTTATATGTTCTTGTTATGAATCCCTTGTCAGAAGGGTAGTTTGCAAATATTTTCTCCATTCTGTGAGTTGTCTCTTCACTTTGTTAATTGTTTCCTTTGCTGTGCAGAAGCTTTTTAACTTCATGTGATACCATTTGTCCATTTTAGTATTGCTAAATAAATTTTTGCCCAGAGCAATGTCTTAGAGATTTTCCCCCATAATTTTTGTAGTAGCTCATAGCTTGAGGTCTTAGATTTAAGTCTTTAATTGATTGTGGTTTATTTTTTGTATATGGAAAGATATAGAAGTCTAGTTTCATTCTTTTGCATATGAATATCCAGTTTCCCAGCACCATTTATTGAAGAAACTATCTTTTCCCCAATGTTATGTCCTTGTCAGAAATGAGTTCACTGTAGGTGTGTAGATATGTTTCTGGGTTCTCTATCCTGTTCCGTTCATCTATGTGTTTGTTTTTATGCCAATATCATACTGTTTTGGTTTCTATAGCCCTGTAGTAAACTTTGAAGTCAGGTAATGTGATTCCTCCAGTGTTGTTCTTTTTGCTTAGTATAGCTTTGGCTATCCTGGTTCTTTTATGGTTCCATATAAATTTTAGGATTTTTTTTTTCTATTTCTGTGAAGAACATCATTGGTATTTTGATAGCGATTATATTGAATCTGTAGAATCTGTAGACTATTTTGGATAGTATGAACTTTTGTTTGTTTGTTTGTTTGTTTGTTTGTTTGTTTGTTTTTGAGACAGAGTCTCGCTCTGTCATCCAGGATGGAGTGCAATGGCATGATTGTGCCTCAATGCAACCTCTACCTCCCGGATTCAATTCTCCCACCTCAGTCTCCTGAGTAACTGGGATTACAGGCACCCATCATTATACCTGGCTAATTTTTGTATTTTTGTAGAAATGGGGTTTCACCATGTTAGCCAGGCTGGTCTTGAACTCCTGACCTCAGGTGATCCACTCACCTCGGCTTCCCAAAGTGCTGGGATTATAGGAGTGAGCCACCATGCCTGGCCAGTATGGACATTTTAACAGTATTGAAACTTCAAATCCATAAACATGGAATATCTTTCATTTTTCTGTGTCCTCTTCAATTCCTTTCATCAGTGTTTTATAATTTTCATTGTAGAAATTTCACTTCTGGCTGGGTGCAGTGGCTCAAACCTGTAATCCCAGCACTTTTGGAGGCCAAGGTGGGCAGATCATGACATCAGGAGTTTGAGACCAGTCTGCCAACATGGTGAAACCCCATCTCTACTAAAAATACAAAAATTAGCCAGGTGTGGTAGTGTGCACTTGTAATCCCAGCTACTCAGGAGACTGAGGTAGGAGAATTGCTTGAACCCAGGAGACAGAGGTTGCAGTGAGTCAAGATCTTACCATTGCACTCCAGCCTAAGAAATCGCACTTCTTTGGTTAAGTTATTTCCTAGGTGTTTATTTAATTTTTGGCTAATGTAAATGTGATTACTTTTTAAATTTATTTTTTACATTGTTCACTGTTGACATATGGAAATGCTACCAATTTTTGTATGCTAATTCTGTAACCTGCAACTTTGCTAAATTTATTTATCAGTTTGAATAGTTTTTTGGAGAAATACTTAGGTTTTTCCAAATATAAGTTCCTATCCTCTGCAAAGAAGAATAATTCTTCTTCCTTTCCAATTTTGATGTTCTTTATTTATTTCTCTTGCCTGGCTGCTCTAGCAAGGACTTCTAGTACTATGTTGAATGACAGAAGTGACAGTGAGCATCCTGTCATATTCCAGATCTTAGAGGAAAGACTTTCAGTTTTCCCCCCATTCAGTAGGATACTAGCTGTATGCTTGTCATATATGACTTTTATTATGTTGAGGTATGTTCCTTCTATCCACAGTTTTTGGAGGATTTTTATCATGAAGATGTTGACTTTTATCAAATGCTTTTCCAACATCAATTGAAATGATCATATTGTTTTTGTTCTTCATTCTGTTGATATGTAACATTGATTGATTTTCATATGTTGAACTATCCTTGAATTCCTGGGATAAATGTCAGTTGGTCATGATGAATAATCTTTTTAATGTATTGTTGAATTTGATTTGCTAATATTTTGCTGATAATTTTCACATTAAAATTCATCAGAGATATTAGCATGTGATTTTGTTTTGTATCTTTTTGTGGTTTTGATATCAGGGTAATACTGGCCTCATGCTTCTGGAAGTATTTCCTCCTCTTATTATTTTTTAACAGTTTGAGTAAGATTGGTATTAGTTCTTTGTCAAATAGTTGGTAGAATTCAGCAGTGAAGCCATCAGGTCCCAGGCTTTTCTTTACTGGGAGACTTTCTATTACACCTTTGACCTGGTTACCTGTTACTGATCTCTTCAGGTTTTGTTTTTCTTCATGGTTCACTTTTGATTGGTTTTGTGTTTCTAGGAATTTATCCACTTATTCTAGATTTTCAATCTATTGGCACATAGTTGCTCATAGTAGACACTAATGATCCTTTGAATTTCTGTGGTATCAGTTGTAATGTCACCTTTAAATCTCTAATTTTGCAGATTCCCTTTTGGGTATGTCTAGAAATGTCATCTGGGAGGTAGGGCCTGCAATGGGGGCCTAATGATTCTGCCCAGTGCTCTATCCTACTTTGGCTGAACTGGTATCCAAGACATAAGACAAAGTCCTCTTTATTCTTCACTGTCATCTCCTTAAGCAGAAAAAAGGAGTCACTTTTGTTGCTGCAAGTTGCATTGCCTAGGGGAATGTATGGCTAACACACTGCCTTAGTCACCTCAGCTAATATTTCCCTAGGTCATGTTCCACCCTAGTTTACTGGCTGTAAGCATAGCCTAGCACTAGGAGTGGCCCAAGAATTACAGTCCTTGTGTCCTAGACTGCCTTTAAAATTTACCTAGGACCCCACAGCACTTTAGCCCATAGTGGTGTGGCTTGCTGTGAAACTCAAGTTCTGACTACTGGAAAGGGCCATACCCCTCTGGTAAGGGCTGTTCCAAATGCTCTCTTTATGTATGGATGCTGGCTGATCCTGGCAGAGCTTTTTTCTTTACTGTGACATGGCAGCATAGAGTTTAATGTAAATGTCCTCAGTTTCTGTACTGTCCCTTCCAAGAGTGCACAGATTATCTCTCGGCATCACTCTGCTGCTGCCATGGGGATTGGGAAGGGGTGGCACCAGTGATTCAAGACTTTCTCTTCTGCCTTCCTCAATACCTCTTTCAGTGATATAAAGTTAAAACCTGGTACTGTGATAGCTCACCTGATTTTTGGTTCCTGTGACAGTGCTTTTCTGTGTGCAGACAGTTGTTAAAATTTGATGTTCCAGCAGGGGAGATGAAAAGTGTAGGCTTCTATTTCACCATCTTGCTCTGCCCCCAAAAACATATTTTTAAAAGAGTAAATACATATCTCTAACTTACAGTGCTTCCTGTCTTATTTCCATTGAAATGAAAAGTTCAAAAGTAGTTTTTACAAATTTTGGAGAGCAGGCAAATATGGCTTAATAGCTCTTGACAAGAAGGGTTTCTTTTAAGACATAAAGTTTAGATAAATGTTGCAAAATGTAAGATAATATATCCCATTAATAACACAGAAAAAATAAAAGTATCTGGCTGTGTACCTAACTGCCTGTACTAGTACATATGTATACTTGTATTTATACCTATATCCATGCTTCATGTGAAAATAAGCTAAGAAGCTGATCTGAGTGACCTTTTAATGATAGAAGTGGACTGCTGTAGCCTATATGATGTTCTATGAATACCCATCAGGTCAAATTGATTGATAGTGTTGTTCAGGTAATCTATATATCTCTAATAATATTCTCCCTGCTTGATCTACTGATTACTGAGAGACGGGTGTTAAAATGTCCATCTATAATTGTTAATTTGCCTATTTTTTAAATTCTATTAGTTTTTGCCTCAAATATTTTGATGCTCTGTTTTTAGTTGTATACATGTTTAGGGTTACTATATCTTCTTAGAGAAGAATTGACCTACTTATCAATTTATCCACTTTATCTCTATCTTCTTTGTTTTGAAATCTACTTTGTTCAAAATTAATACAGTTACTCTAACTTTTTAAATTAGTATTTACATCGCTTATCATCCTTTATTCCTTTTCTTTGAACTCACCTAAGTCTTTATACTTAAAGTCAATTTACTTTTTTGACAGCATATATTTGGGCTTGCTTTTTGTATGAAATCTGATGGTATTTTTTAACTGGTCTGTTTAGAGCAATCCCATTTAAAGTGATTATTAATATTGTTGAATTAAAATCAACATCTTGCTCTTACATTTGCTCTATTTTCTTCTCTTTTTCTGCCTTCCTTTTTTTATCATTTATAAGTTATAATTTTTTAAAAGTTTTTGTTTTTATATTTTTTTCTATGACTACCATAACCAATCACCACAGACTACATGGCTTATAACAACAAAAATTTATTCCCTCACACTTCTGGAGGCTAGAAGTCAAGGCGTTGGCAAGGTCACTCTTAGAGCTATCTAGATAAGGACACTTCCCTTTGTCTTTTAGCTTGTGGTGGTTGCTGGCAATTCTTGATGTTCCTTGACTTGTATCTGCATAACTATAATCTCTAACTTAAACTTTACATGGTTTCCTGCCCTGTACATCTGTATCTTAATTTTCCTTTTCTTAAAAGGTCACCAGCAATATTGAATTTTGGACTCATCATAATCAAGCATGACCTAATCTTAACTTGATTGCATCTGCAGAGATCTTACTTTAGATAAAGTCACATTCATAGTTAATGAAATGGGTGAACATGAATTTTAGGGCAGGCACTATTCAACACAGTAAATTGTTCAAGAATTTACAATATACATTTTGTAATAATATAGGATCATATACAAATAATACACTACTGCTCCATCCATGTGTACTGAAGTTACATTATAGCATAATTTTTTTTTCTCCCTCCTGTCTATTTGACTTGTTTTCACTTATTACACTTTTACATTTTCTTCAAACATTCAATACGACATTGCAATTATTTCTTTAAACAATCAGTCATTTGTTAGAGCCATTAAAAATAAGGAAAAGAAGCTTTTATGCTTTTCTTTTATTCATTCCTTTCTGAAACATTTTCTTCATTATGTAGGTTCAGCTTTCTAAACTATAGTATTTTTCTTCTGGCTGAAGAATATGTCTTAATATTTATTGTAGGGTAGATCCGCTGACAATGAAATAAATAATTTTTTCAAGTTTTGTTTGTATGTTTATTTCTTCTTTACTTCTGAAGGATATTTGTTGAATATAGAATTCTGACTTGGCAAATTTCTTTTATTCATTTCAGTACAGTAAAGATCTTACTCTATTGTCTTTCTGCTTGCATAGCTTCTGTATTAGGGTTCTCTAGAGAGACAGGACTAACGGATAAATGTACATATGTAAAGGAGTTTATTCAGGAATATTGACTCACAGGACCACAAGGTGAAGTTCCAAAATAGGCAATCTGCAATCTGAGGACGAGCAAGGAAGCCAGTCCAAGTTCCAAAACCTCAAAAGTAGGAAAGCCAACAGTGCAGCCTTCAGTCTGTGGCTGAAGGCCTGAGAGCCCCTGGCAAACCACTGGTGTAGGTCTATGAGTCCAAAAGCTGAAGAACCTGGAGTCAGATGTTTGAGAACTGTAAGCAGCCAGCATGGAAGAAAGATGGAAGACAGAAGACTCAGCCAGCCTAGTCCTTCCACATTCCTCTGCCTCTTTTATTCTAGCCATTCTGGCAGCTGCTTAGAGGGTGCCCACTCAGATTGAGGGTATGTCTGCCTCTCCCAGTCCACCGACTCAAATGTTAATCTCCTTTGACAACACCCTCAAGGACACACCCAAGAACAATACTTTGCATCCTTCAATCCAATCAAATTGACACTCAGTATTAACTATCAAATCTTCTGATAAGAAAACTATATTTATCATCTTTCTTACTCCCTAGGAAAAGTCCCCCCATTCCCTATTTTTGGTGCCTGCAAGATGCTCTCTTTGTTCTTTATTTTATTTAGTTTGACTATAATATGATAAGTTGCAGCTTTTTTTGTTTGCTTTTTTTGCTTTGTTTTGTTTTAATATTTATCCCACTTGGTGTTCTGAACTTTTTGCATCTATGTTTTGATATTTGTTAGTATTTTTGGAAAAAAATAGAGGCCATTATTTCTTTAAATATTATGTTTTCCTTGTTGATTTATTTATTCTCCTTTTGATATTGTAATTAGGTGTATGTTATACATTTGGTATTATTGCATAGTTCTTGAATGTTCTGTTCTGTTCTTTTATTTTTTTGGTCTGTATTTTAGTTTGAATAATTTCCATTTATTTATATTCAAGTTAAATTAATTCTTTCTCATCCATGCTGAGTTTACTGATGAACCCACAAAAGGCTTTCTTCATTTCTCCGCTTTTTATTTCTAGCATTTTCTTTGGATTTCGATATTATCTATCTGGTTTTGTTATTATACTTTCTGTCATTTCAACTAAAGGCTTAACATATTAATGGTATTTATTTTTGTCGACCTAAAGGAAGAGGGTGAGGCACAAAATATAATTTTAAAGAATTTACTTGAACCAAAGTGAAGACGACTACCCAGGACACACTTCCAGGTTGCTTTGGGGAGTGCTCTCTTCAGCCTTTGCTGCAAACAAATTTTTAAAAGCAGAAGGAAACCAGGTGTGGGCTGATACAAAGTTGTTTGACAGGGATTTTCATTGTCGTACAGAGGTAATATTGATTAGTGATTGGCCACACCTTGCTTTGCTATAGGGTATGAGTTATGGTGTCTAGCACATGGTATTTTATGACTGCTTGGTATCAGTGTAGAGCCAACATAGTAAGTGGTTTCAAGAGGTAATTACTTAGTTCAAGGTCGTTGTAGGACATGACTGCTGTCACATTTCAATGCTCCTCTGGGCTGGATAATTTAAATGGGCTTGCATTCTCCAGATAAAAAGTTGCCTTACTTTCTCATTCTAAACTCCCTGGTAATTCCAATGTATGTGTCATATTTGTTCTGGTTTATTGCTTTGTGTCTTCAGACTGGTTTTTACTTTTTGGTATGTTTTGTGTGCTTCTTTCATTGGAAGTCAGTTTTGTTGTAGATAATTAAATTAATAGGACTTTAGTATGAGGAAATATGCTCATCTGGCTGAGAGCTGTGTTGTGTTTGATCTTGTAACAATGAGAACAAGTGGCTTCAAACTCCCCTTGTTACTTTGTTTTCCTTTGTACTATTTTCTTTGGGGCTTCCCTATAAGCTGTACTTCAGGAGAAGTCTCTTACAACTTTCTTTTCACTATAATTCACTGTCACTATTACTAGAGTTTTATTAATATGGTGGTATGGTGTGAGGGAGAGTTGTTCTCTAGCCTTTGAATTGTAGGGCAATCCTTAATGCACAATGTGCCCACATGTTGAGAGTATGGCCTTTTCAAGTGTTCTGGCCCTCCTTCAAGTTTGGGCTTTATTTCACTGCTCCTTGGTCTCTTCCCATATGGCAGTGGGTATGCTCCAGCATCCCTAGCCTGTGTTAGTAAAGCCCTGTCTCTTGCATATTAATATTTTCCCCTCTAGATGAGATAATGTTGGAAGTGGGAAGAGCAGAGTTGTTTTCCTACAGTTGAGATAAGTTTCTACTACTGTTCTCTGGTGATGTCTGAACCCTACAGATTTAGTCTTCTGTTACATAACAGAGAAAATATTCTGAGTTTTCTCAATGGCTACACTTTCCTTCCTCTTGCCAGGACCATGATGGGAGGGAGGACAGGCTTTCTCCATATTCTTCCGTATTATCCCTGAGAGAGCCTGGTAGAATGCCTATTTACAAAAAACAAAAAAAAAAAACAAAAAAAAACCAGCAAACTGTGCCCCTTGCCCCACTGCCCTTTGACTGTAGTACCCAGAGACTTTTACTGTCACTCTAGCCCACACTTGTCCTCCAGCAATTAGTTAAAATATGTAGTTTAGTGTTTCTACTGGCTTATATGACTTCTGGCTGCCTCTGTCAATGTAAGGAATGACCCAGGTCTTGGGTTTCCTGGAGATATTTGCCTCGTGAGATGTCAGGATGATGGTTTTTTTCTGTGACTTCACTTCTCTAAAGAAAAGTTTTTGCTTTTCAGTGTGCCTATTTTCTTCTTCTTCTTGTGAGAACAGGAATGACGACGCCCAAGTTCTTTCCTCTCTACACTGAAACCAGAGCCTCTGCATGATATTTAAATTAAACATCACCAACAAATGGATAATGATGAACTGTTTGGGCTTTATCATCAAAAAAGGTGTAATTCTATCATATAATTTAACAGCTTTTCACTTTAATTAATGGAACAAGAAGTGGTATTATTTTCTTCTTTCTACTTTTCTATTCTTAATTTCCCAAGATAAACAGGTAATTTGTAATTAATTTTATACAGAACAGTTGAAAGCGTAAGTATGTTTAACTAAATTTCAAAACTTTGTTAAAAATACACTGTAAAAACAATATAGATATTTAGATGACCCAAAAATGGAGAAATGAAGAAAACCACATAAGCATTCAAAGTATAATTGTCAGTTTAATTAATGAGACTGAAGTTCGCCTTTGTCTCTAAACTTCCAGAAGGCAAGAAAATAGCAAGTGAGGTAAACATGATCAATTATCTAGTGTTCTTCAGAAAGTCTTCAGAGAAATAAAAACTTTTCAGTACTAAATTGCACAAGTTTCTCAGCTGCAAATATTTATAAGAAAGATGATAAAATAAATAATGTCCTCAACAATGTGACAAATTGTACAGTTCTATTAATTCTTAAAACCTTAGAGAAATGTCAAAAACCAAATATAAGTGATATTCACAGTCATAGATAACAATGAAGATAGCTCCAAGTAAACTAATATGGGCCAAGTATGTAGAATTATCATTATTCATTTTGGTGGTAGAATAGAATTGATAAAATCCACAGAAGGAGGTGTTGCATATTGAATATTGTAGTAGCCTAATTCCAAGATAACTCCCAAAGGTTCCCTGCTTTTGGTACGCACAACATTGTGTAGTCCTCTTTCACATTGTATTAGATTTGATCTGTATGATCAATAGAATGTGGCAGAAGTGTTGGTATGTGGCTTCTGAGACCCGAATATAAAGACCTTGTGACTTTCTCTATGTTCCCTTTCCTTTGGATGATTTGCTCTGAGGAAAAGCAGCTGTCACATCATAGGGCACTCAAGCATTCCTATGTAGAGAGCCACATGGCAAGGAACTGGGGACTTCTGGCAACAACCCATCTTGGAAGAGACTCTTTTATCCACAAGTGAGTGTTCAGATGACTTTATTAGCAGCCACATCTTGACAACAACCTCATTAGAGTATCTGAGACAGAACTACCCAACTAAGCTACTGCCAAATTCCAGACCCTCAACACAGCATTGTTTTCAGCTAAGTTTTGGAGTAATCGGGTATACAGTGATAGATAACTAACTCATCTTCCTTTAGCAAGTCTTTCCTAAGTTTTCACTTGTCTCATCTAGATTTGGAACAGGAATTGAAGAACAGCATATGGTTGGTCTTCTGAAAAACTGCTTTTTGGCATTGTTTTTATTCTAAAATGTTGGTTAAATGCAGTATATTTTGCTTTCAAAACCGAGTCTTATAACAGTTTAAAAACTTCGCTAACTCTTATTGAAAGATGCTCCAAACAACCACACAAAGGTGAATTATATTCATTAATTTAATATATATTTATCCATAGCCTGCTCTTTCCAAGGTGTTGTGTAGGTCATATGGGCCTACACAACCTTCCTCTTGTGTGGAATAGATTTGTGCCTGTTGTACCTCACATATACGTTCTTAGTTGAATAATTTGAGGCATTACTCCCAAAATACGGACAATCAAATATTGGGCTTAGAAATTTTTAGCTGCTATTTCAACACTGGAAAAACAAAATCAATACACCTCTCATGGATTATCTGATTTTAAACAAGTTGGTTTCTTAGTGCTCCTGCCGGGATTCATTATGAACAAACTATTCCTCTTTATACCTGAATTAATTGACTTCTTATGAAGTAATTTGTTATAAACCTGCTGATCTTAAAGAACTACCTATCAACACCAATAATGTTTATTTAAGAATAAAAATTCATTGATTAAGTCCCTATTGTTGCACATGAAATTAATATAAAAAATTCAATTAAAAAAATGAGGAAGAGAAAACAATTTGTTTGGAGACTTTTTAATGGACAAAAGATAACTATGTTCTGATTCCCAGAAATAATTTATAAAACGAAAATGTGCAGTGATAGTTTGTGATAGTCTCTATTATTCTTCAGGTAGAAGATATTACCTAATGGATACAAATAAGTCACTATTTGTTTTGAAAATCCATGTCAATATAGTCAAATACGCAAACTCACACATTTTCAAAATTAAACACTGAAATTTCTGATGCAATCATCATTCTCCCAGTGTGCCTATGTGATTATATCCACACACTCCTCTGCCCCAGCACCATCTCTAATGTCTGAAGCTGACTGAAAATTATTCATAATTACTGTGTCAAATCTGCCATACTTTACCCAGATAGATGTTAGCTACTTAAAAGGAACAGCATCAATGCAGAGAAAACTCAAAAGCACTTCCATAATTTGCCATTACTAGGGTATATGACGTTTCAGGTAAGCAAAATTTTTCTGATTATGGAAAATTGGTTTGTTTATCACTGAAAGGGCTACTACTACTTTTTTTTTCCTTGGAGGAGAACAGGAAAAAAGCAAAAATAGATGCTCCCAAGCAATTAAATAAAATACATTCTATTATTTGCCCTGAGAGTCAACTCAATAATTATAATTTGAAAAAAATATATAATTCATGATTTTCTATCATTGAAAGTTGACAAAATAACAAAGATTGAAGGTTATCATTGCACATGTCTTGAGGGTTCTATTAATAGTTCAGTAATGTTTGGATCAATACTAAAGATACATATGTAAGGAAATATTCTATATTTATCTTATACAATGCACTTTACTTGGTTTCAGTTTATCAAAATTGCTAATAATGTTTTTATATTCATTGTTTAGTCTTGAAGCTTTTTATTAATTTTAATTTTTACAAATTTTGCTTTGTTGAGGCAATAGCAATCAGAATTATTTTTAAAATTTCTAAAGCATTCCTAAATTCATGGAAGTAAAGCATGAAATTTATAATCAATATTAACATATTACAATGTAGTTGAATAAATCACATTTTTAAAAAAATCACAGACAATAATGCTGTGAACATCTCAAAAATCTATCATAAAAGTTGACTTAATAGGCAAAGCAGATTATTAAAGTAATTAAATAAAGGAGAATATCCTTGAATGAATCTTCGCGTGTCTCAAAAAGAGTTTAAAAAATACATATTTATACTTATGTCCATATATAAATACATATTTTATCAATACATATTTATGTATTTTATGTAATACATATTTTATATGTGATTATATAAAGAAATACATATCTATATATGCACATATGTATATATATATATAGAAAGAGAGAAAATGAAAGAGAGACAGAGAGAGAGAGAGAGAGAATTTAGGACTGAACTCAACAGTGTAGAGAAAGTCAGTCAGGAAACTGATCAGGAATTAGGCTGCTTTGTGACATGATAATTTCGTATTTGTGGACATTGCAATGTCATTAGAGTAAACTGTCTATCTCAAAAATAGTTTGAACAGCAAAATTGTGTACTAATTTACAGTTTTATCCTGTGAAAGAACACATTAGAATAAATAATTACATTGTGTTGCCATAGATGGTTGTTGGTATCATTACAAAATGTTTAAATGTAATTATATAAGTGACTATCACATAGATCATAAATTTTATCTTCTAATAAAATATATATATATATATAGGTTCTTCAGTTATACTCTTAACATTTTTATTGCCAAGTTTTTACAGCGAAAACTAATTCTAGAATAAAACTATTGTAGAGTAATTTTGTGAATATTTTTACATGAATCTTCCTCTTCATAGTCATGCAGATTTTTTTATTTAATTTTTTTAGTGTTCTTGTAAATTATCACTTTTGTTGCATATATGTTATGCTCAGAGATTTTTTAATTAGGTAAATAGTCTTTAAATGTTTAAAATTATGTTTCATTTAAAGTTAAATAATAACATAATGGCTCACAAATTTTCTAATAAATATTGTGAGTAAAAAATAAGTACTGATACCAAGCAACTACAACAGAGAAAATGTTAAATTAATTTCATGTTTTGGCGAAATAATACAATTAGGATTAGCTCTTTGAGGATTTTCTGTGGGATCTGAATGAGATCCTCCCTCTCTACTTGTCTTGTGCATCTTATATCTAGTTTAAATGAAGCCTAATTGCTTTAATAGAATTTAGTTAGAACTACCATAATGTTTCTAAGAGTGATTATTATGTCAGATTCAATGCACGTTTTTCAAGTTGTCTCACTTTTAAATACAGAGAGGCAAGTTGAAATTAAAATTTTCATTCTCTAAAGAGTAAAGAATTTTATTATTGAGTGTAGATGAAGAACAAAAAAGTACTCTAGATTTTTTAGCAAATTTTGATACTTATTGTTTTAATTTGTGTTGTTTCTGTTTTTCCTAGAATAACCACAGTGGCAATACTTTTATAAGCTTACCCTCAAAAAACTTTTGTATTAATTTCAAAAAATAAGCATTCTTGTTTCAGTTCTTCACTCGAGTCAAAACTTATACATTTTAAAACCTTATTTTCATATTTTCTTTCAATAGTTCACCAATGTACAAAATAAATATTTGTTGTTCAATAGGATTTTTATCCTGATATCATCTAATTAATGTGAATAATATTGCATTTAAATTCTTATGTTTCACTTTTATCTTAGTATATGTACTGACAAATTAATATCATTTTGACTTCAGCCTAGAAAGTGATTGTATTATAATTTTCATATTTATTCCATGCATTCATTTATCCTAGTATCAATTTAAAAATCATTTTAAGTAAAGCCAATTTTTCTATTGTTTATGTATATGTATATTGCTTCCAGTAACATCAAAATATAAATATAAAAGAAAGCATATTTTAAAATAAAATTACAATTATAATTTATACAAGTATCACCCTGTCTTTGATAGATTCTGTTAATGGTTTGGAATTTACATTCGCATTTTTTCAAACCTAAAATTTCATGACTGCTGATTTGTATAAAAGTAACATCTCATAATCAACAATTAAATCTTTTATAATTTGTAGTTACAGAAATTACATTTAATGGTTTAAGTTGTCAATTTGATGAGAATGATTTTCTTGCTAATTTTCTTTGTTTTGATCTATAATTAAATATTTGTTAAATCAAGGATTTGTAATATCTTGATTGCAAATTTTATTTGAGTGATGTGGGGAGAGAAATCTGCTCACTTTCATTGTCTCCAGGTTTTAAAATATAAGCATATACAGAGAAGCAAATGCTGAGAGATTTTGTCACCACCAGGCCTGCCTTACAAGAGCTCCTGAAGGAAGCACTAAATGTGGAAAGGAACAACTGGTACCAGCCACTGCAAAAACATGCCAAAATGTAAAGACCACTGGTGCTAGGAAGAAACTGTATCAACTAACAAGCAAAATAACCAGCTAACATCATAATGACAGGATAAAGTTCACATGTAACAATATTAGCCTTAAATGTAAATGGGCTAAATGCTCTAATTAAAAGACACAGACTGGCAGATTGGATGAAGTGTCAAGACCCATCCATTTGCTGTATTCAGGAGACCCATCTCATGTGCAGAGACACAGATAGGCTCAAAATAAAAGGATGGAGGAAGATCTACCAAGCAAATGGAAAACAAAAAAGTTAGGGGTTACAATCCCAATCTCTGATAAAAACAGACTTTAAACCAACAAAGATAAAAAGACACAAAGAAGGCTATTACATAATGGTAAAGGGATCAATTCAACAAGAAGAGCTCAGTATCCTAAATATATATGCACCCAGTATAGGAGCACACAAATTCATAAAGCAAGTCCTTAGAGACTTACAAACAGACTTAGACTCCCACGCAATAATAATGGGAGGCTTTAACATGCCACTGTCAACATTAGACAGATCAATAGGACAGAAAGTTAACAAGGATAGCCAGGAATTGAACTCAACTCTGCACCAAGCAAACCTAATAGACATCTACAGAACTCTTCACTGCAAGTCAACAGAATATACATTCTTCTCAGCACCACATCACACTTATTCCAAAATTGACCACATAATTGGAAGTAAAACACTCCTCAGCAAATGTACAAGAACATAAATTATAACAAATTGTCTCTCAGACCACAGTGCAATCAAACTAGAACTCAGGATTAAGAAACTCACTCAAAACCGCTCAACTACATGGAAAGTGAACAACCTGCTCCTGAATGACTACTGAGTACGTAAGTAAATGAAAGTAGAAATAAAGACGTTCTTTGAAACCAATGAGAACAAAGATACAACATAGCAGAATCTCTGGGACACATTTAAAGCAATGTGTAGAGGGAAATTTATAGCACTAAATGCCCACAAAAGAAAGCAGGAAAGATCTAAAATTGACATTGACACCATAACATCACAATTAAAACAACAAGAGAAGAAAGAGCAAACACATTCAAAAGCTAGCAGAAGGCAAGAAATAACTAAGATCAGAGCAGAACTGGAGCAGAACTGAAGCAGGTAGAGACACAAAAAACCCTTCAAAAAATCAATGAATCCAGGAGCTGGTTCTTTGAAAAGATCAACAAAATTGATAGACAGCTAGCAAGAAAAATAAATAAGAAAAGACAGAAGAATCAAATAGATGCAATAAAAAATGATAAAGGGGGTAATACCACCAACCCCACAGAAATACAAACTACCATCAGAGAATACTATAAACACCTCTATGCAAATAAACTAGAAAACATAGAAGAAATGGATAAATTCCTGGACACATACACTCTCCCAAGAATAAATCAGGAAGAAGTTGAATGCCTGAACAGACTAATAATAGGTTCTGAAATTGAGACAATAATTAATAGCCTACCAACCAAAAAAAGTCCAGGACCAGATGGATTTACAGCTGAATTCTACCAGAGGTACAAGGAGGAGCTGGTACCATTCCTTCTGAAACTGTTCCAATCGATAGAAAAAGAGGGAATCCTCCCTAACTCATTTTATGAGGCCAGCATCATCCTGATACCCAGCCCGTCAGAGACACAACAAAAAAAGAGAATTTTAGACCAATATCCCTGATGAGCATTGATGCAAAAATCCTCAATAAAATACTGGCAAACAAAATCCAACAGCATATCAAAAGCTTATCCACCATAATCAAGTGGGCTTCATCTCTGGGATGCAAGGCTGGTTCAACATTCGCAAATCGATAAATGTAATCCAGCATATAAACAGAACCAAAGACAAAAGCCACATGATTATCTCAATAGATGCAGAAAAGGCCTTTGACAAAATTCAAAAGCCCTTCATGCTAAAAACTCTCAATAAATTAGGTATTGATGAAATGTATCTCAAAATAATAAAAGCTATTTATCACCAACCCACAGTCAATATCATACTGAATGGGCAAAAACTGGAAGCATTCCCCTTGAAAACTGGCACAAGACAGGGATGCCCTCTCTCACCACTCCTATTCAACATATTGTTGGAACATCTGCCCAGGGCAATCAGGTGGGAGAAAGAAATAAAGGTATTCAGTTAGGTAAAGAGGAAGTCACATTGTCCCCGTTTGTAGATGACATGATTGTATATTTAGAAAACCCCATCATCTCAACCCCAAATCTCCTTAAGCTGATAAGCAACTTCAGCAAAGTCTCAGGATACAAAATTAACGTCCAAAAATCACAAGCATTCTTATACGACAATAACAGACAACCAGAGAGCCAAATCATGAATGAACTTCCATTCACAATTGCTTCAAAGAGAATAAAATACCTAGGAAACCAACTTACAAGGGATGTGAAGGACCTCTTCAAGGAGAACTACAAACCACTGCTCAGTGAAATAAAAGAGGACACAAACAATGGAAGAACATTCCATGCTCATGGATACGAAGAATCAATATCATGAAAATGGCCATACTGCCCAAGGTAATTTATAGATTCAATGCCATCCCCATTAAGGTACCAATGACTTTCTTCACACAATCAGGAAAAACTACTTTAAAATTCATATGGAACCAAAAAAGAGCCCGCATTGCCAAGAAAATCCTAAGCAAAAAGAACAAAGCTGGAGACATCACACTACCTGACTTCAAACTATACTACAAGGCTACAGTTATAGCCTTGTATGTTACTGGTACCAAAGATGTTACTGGTACCAAACAGCATGTTACTGGTACCAAAACAGAGATATAGACCAATGGAACAGAACAGAGCCCTCAGAAATAATACCACACATCTACAACCATCTGATCTTTGACATACCTCAGAAAAACAAGAAATGGGGAAAGGATTCCCTATTTAAGAAATGCTGCTGGGAAAACTGGCTAGCCATATGTAGAAAGCTGAAACTGGATCCCTTCCTTACACCTTATATAAAAATTAATTCAAGATGGATTAGAGACTTAAATGTTAGACCTAAAACCATAAACACCCTAGAAGAAAACCTAGGCAATACCATTCAGGACATAGGAATGTGCAAAGACTTCATGACTAAAACACTAAAAGCAATGGCAACAAAAGCCAAAATTGACCAATGGGATCTAATTGAACTAAAGAGCTTCTTCACAGCAAAGGAAACTACCATCAGAATGAACAAGCAACCTACAGAATGGGAGTAAATTTTTGCAATCTACTCATCTGACAAAGGGCTAATATCCAGAACCTACAAATAACTCAAACAAATTTACAAGAAAAACCAAACAACTCCATCAAAAAGTGGGCAAAGGATATGAACAGACACTGCTGGAAAGAAGACATTTATGCAGCCAACAGACACATGAAAAAATGCTCATCATCACTCGCCATCAGAGAAATGCAAATCAAAACCACAATGAGATACCATCTCACACCAGTCAGAATGGCAATCATTAAAAAGTCAGGAAACAACAGGTGCTGGAGAGGATGTGGAGAAATAGGAACACTTTCACTCTGTTGGTGGGACTGTAAACTAGTTCAACCACTGTGGAAGACAGTGTGGCGATTCCTCAAGGATCTGGAAGCAGAAATACCATTTGACACAGCCATCCCATTACTGGGTATATACCCAAAGGATTATAAATCATGCTGCTATCAAGACACATGCACACGTATGTTTATTGTGGCACTATTCACAATAGCAAAGACTTGGAACCAACCCAAATGTCCATCAATGACAGACTGGATTAAGAAAATGTGGCACATATGTACTATGGAATACTATGCAGCCATAAAAAAGGATGATTTCATGTCATTTGTAGGGACCTGGATGCAGGTGGAAACCATTATTCTCAGCAAACTATCACAAGAACACAAAACCAAACACCATATGTTCTCATTCGTAGGTGAGAATTGAACAATGAGAACACTTGGACATAGGAAAGGGAGCATCACACACCAGGGCCTGTTGTGGGGTGGGAGGAAGGAGGAGGGATAGCATTAGGAGATATACCTAATGTAAATGATGAGTTAATGCATGCAGTACACCAACATGGCACATATATACATATGTAACAAACCTGCACGTTGTGCACATGTACCCTAGAACATGAAGTATAATAAAAAAATAAATAAATAAAACGTAAGCACACTGTGTTTCAAAGTTTCCTTTTTTAGTTTTGCAGTTTGTAAAAATAAAGTAAATTTCTATCTTTCATTCCTTATATTATTCTAACTTATACTCCCTCTGAATAACAATCTAAATAAAGTAAAAAATAAAAAAACATTTTGTTCAGATTACATAAAATTTAAATATCTAATGATCACTAATGCAGTGTAAAATTAACTAACAAAATCATTTTTCATACATTTCTAAAGCAATTTATTTCTTTTCTAAAATGTTAAACATTTCTGAGATACCCAAATTTATATAAATTATAATTAATATCAAAACAGTTGAACTTAAATAAATCAGAAAATTCTTATTTATAAAACAAAAAAAACTAAACCAAAATGTATTATTTTTATAAAAACAAAATTATTGGGTTAATCTGCCACTAAATGGTACTTCATAAACTAAAAAATACATGTAGTGCATTCTATATGTTATATCTAGCGTTCTATTATAAAAATTTAAAATAAACATTAATTATTTATTAGAACATGTTTCTTAGCTGCTATTTTCATCTAATGTCAGTGTGGTATGAATTCATGATTACTTCTCTTAGGACAAACTGGAACAAAAAAGAGAAGCAAGAAAATGGACGCAGCACCACCGACAAAGGATTCTTTCCTGTGCAAAAATCCATTGCACTAACACCTATCTGAAAAAAAAAAATGATTTGATAAAGAATTTCCTATAAATAAGTGCTTGTGCTGCTTAAGTCCTCCCTACACTTCAAAGCAGTGCTGTCTCCAGCACCAGCAGTGGCACTGCACTCAGACTTACACTCATTCAGTTGCTTTTAGGGAAGTTGAAGAAAACAAGCCTTTCCCTGAGGCTTGAACCTTGCTAATCACGAAAGTGAATGTCTAGGATGGAGGCTACAAGTGTCAGTGTTGAGACAGATGTTGAGGGACAGAAGTACCAGAAGTTCCATAAAGGCTTTTGTAGTAAGTCACATTGGAATTTGTAAAACCTGGGCCCAGGACGAAGGCTTTCTTGATTGAGTCAAACTGTGTCCTGCAACTAAAACTGCATTTAATTTTCAGTAATATGCATTTTCATGGGAAAATATTTTAGAATATTTACTATAAAAATTCTGGCTAAGACACTTTTGTTTTTTTGTGGCTGAAGTCTGGCTATGTATAAACCAGTTAAAATGAGTAAATTAATATTTTTTTCTTAAATTAAATATAATAAGATATATCAAGTGTAGAGAGAGAGTGTGTTATAATTAAACAAAAAATTGAGGATTCTAAAATGAGATGTTTCTGAGTTTGTGTTTCCATGCCAGCATTTCAGGATACTTCTGTACTTTCCCCTTCAACTAGACCCTCATGCCGGACACACCTCCGTCACTGGGTTGCCTATGGAGTTCTTCTGTTATTCTCTCACTGACCTGAACTGGGTTTTTGGACTTCTTTTCTTTCCACAGGAATCCCTTTCTTTATCTTGGCTTCTGGTTCAAGTTTTCAGACAACAGATTTAATCTAATGTTTTCTTCAAGGAACCTGGGGTACAGGAGCAACAGATGCAGGAAAATCTCTTTTGGTTTAGCTCCACAGAAAAACAAGTCCTGTTTATTTTTATTGCATTGAAGCAATACATATTACTTCAAATTTCTATTATGATTTGTAAAGAGTTGCATTATAAAGACTCTTTAAAGAGTCTTCAATTTTTCTGTGATATCGAAGAATCTTTCCTATTATCTTGGCTGATTTTAGACCAGAGTCCTTGGAAACTAGTGGTGAAATGCCATGCCTCAGAAAGGAGTTAGGGCTGGGGGAAGAAAAAATGTATTTATTTAAATACACCCCCCCCCCACACATATATATGAAGTTTAATTACCCTTACCTAGCAGAGTTGTTGAGAACAATAGAAACAATGCCTGCTAAACACCTTGCATAAAGTAAGTATTTAACAATTTGTGGCTATGATTCTATGTGAATAGAAGTTTTACTTTAAGAAGCAGAATCACACTAATGAACACTAATTATTACACTGTAGTATCGTAAAGTTTAGGTTTTCTTTAACAAAGTAATATTTATAAAATATTGTGTCTAAATTGATATGGTTGCTTTCTTCTGCTGCCAAGTATCAATTTCATTTTCCAGCTTCCAATCTGTATTTTTTAATGTGACGAAAATTGAAATAAATAAATCAAAATTTTACTTTGTATAACATCTAATTAAATTGAGGTTTAAAGGAAATATCAGGTCCAGACTAAATTTATTTCATGTGGTAAGCTAACATTGACGACAGCAATGTTGAAAGCTGATGGGGAGATTCATAGTTATATATAGGTTTAGACTGAGACTGTGACAAGGAATTCACATGTCCACCATGGGCACAAAGAAAGGAAATTCTGGCAAAGTTACACTTGTCAGGGATATGACCTAAATTTACACCCCAGTGGGCTATGTGATTGGTATTGTGGAATTTGTATCAATCACAAATCTCAATGATTAAAAGCAATGCATTATTTCTTTCTTTGATACATGAAAATTGGGAGTTGGTGAGGTGTCATGGCCGTCTCTGTTCAAGTTAATCAGGAACTGATGTCTCCGTGGCAGGAATAAGAGTATATTATCATGTACTTTCTCTCAAAGGCTTCTACCTAAAAATGACACGCTACTTTTTCCCTTGTATATCACTGGCTCAACTGATAGAAATTAACTTGAAGGAGTTGGGGAGTTCATCATATACCAAAAGAGAGGAGGAAGGAGAATATGGACAAATGACTTCTAATATCTATATTATGGCATAATGGCATTCTGACATCATCGTGGCTTTTTAAATAGTTTTTTTTGAACTTTTTAAGTAGCTGTGGTTGTCAGAAGTTTGTTATGTAGAACATTTTTTATATTTTATTTTTATATTTTATTAAACTGAACCATTTTTATATTTTATTGTTAAATAAAATTATTAAAAATTAAAGTAAAATTTTAGATTGATTTTTCCTTTTTCAAACTCATTAAAAAGTCAGACATGTGAAATTATTGCATCTATTTTCAGCATTTCAGCAAGTATAGGAAAAATAATACCTTCATACCCAGAAAATAACTATTAGTATTAGTGTATTTTTTTCTAATTGCCACTTCTTCTATAATATGTTTCAATAACAATAATCTATTTCAATTGTCTTATTTTTTTTCATTTAGATTAAGATTGGAACTGCCAAAAGGATAGTCAAATGAATTTATCTTACAAAAGAAAAATAAAATAATGTTTGGAATACATAGCAGTAGAAGGAAAAACATTTTGTTCTTACATAGTTTTAAATAGTGTATGATTTCTCCAATCAAACTTCAAGAGAAAATCAAAGTTATATTAACTTATAATTATATAATCTAATATAATGTTTTATAGAATATTTAATTTTATAAACCTGAAGATTTCTTTTCTGCTTTGAAACCAGAAGAAGGGAGTTAATAATATATTAAACGTACACAGGAAATGGTACTTCTAGTAAATATAGGGAGGTCACAGAACTAAAAATTACTTTTGTATTTGACTTTTTGCTGTTTTGAATCTCAATGTGTCTTTCTGTGTGTTAGTGGGGGATGAGGAACATGGAAAGATTGACTTATCATCAAAAACAAGATTTCTTAATAATTTCGTATGTTGTGTATTACCATAGTAAATAACAGATGGATTTGGGCATTTTAATTATTGAATATTACCAACTTTTGAATACTGCATATATCGTTAGATAATGATATGGTTCTGGACTCTTTCATAGATGATTGGCAGATAAACTGAAAGTGACTACAATGAGCTACTCAATTTTTCATTCAGGATTTTTGACCTGTCCAGATCCATTGTAATTGTGAATGAACAGTAATTATGCAAGCAAAAGTATTTTAAACCATTTGTGTGATAGGTGTTTTTTTTTCTTTTTCCTTTCTTAGAAAATCAGAAATATTTAGATAAAATATCTTTTATCTTCTGACAATATGAGATAGATACTTGGTGAATCAGGATATAGGAAACCAGAAGTAAAGCAGATTGAAATTAACAATTATCTTCTGAATGTCTGTGTGCCCCCAAAATTCCTATGTTGAAACCTAATCCTCAATGAGGTGGTATTACAAGGTGGGCCTTTAGGAGGTCCTGAGGGTGGGGACCTCATTAATGAAATTTGTTTTCATATGAGGGGCTGAAGAGACCAGGGTGCTTTCCTTTCATCATGTGAGAACACAGAGAAAAGGTGACTATTTACGAACCAAGAAGCAGGTGCAGTGCTCGCCAGACACCAAACCTGCTGGTACTTTGGTCTTAGACTTCCCAACCTCTAGAATTATGAGAAATAAATTTCTGTTTTTCATAAGCTACCTACTTTGTGGTATTGTGTTATAGTAGTCCAAATAGACTAAGACACTAACCCAATATGAATCAACCTGTAGGCATCTCTGCTGTATAATATAAAAGTTATTAAGATATACTGGGGTCATTTGTGGCATTACTTAATTGCATAAAAAATTATGTCTTCTTCTCATTTGATAACTACACAGTGCCATTAAACATATTTGCTTTAGACAAAAATTAATAGTTTTTATGTGCAGAGTTCTTTATATTGTCACATCATTTACTCTTCATTGTAAATGTCCCTGCAAAGTAGTTGTCAATATACCTAATTATAATGATGAATAGTAAATTACTTAGAGAGCTTACATGGCTTTCTTAGAACCTTCAAGCTAGTCATCATAGATTTAGATTAAATTATTGGACTACAAAACATGTTCTCTTTCTACTATACCCTACTAAATATTTGGTAGATTAGGCTAAAGAAAAACAAATTAAAGAATTTAAAAAGAATTTTTCTTGTTACTCTGAGTAAATGGAATGCATTTCTTATTTTAACATTGTGGTTAAAACATTGTGAATATATTTCTATTTTATCATAATTATTCAGACAGATTTTATATTCCAATAATGTTCACAATATCTCCTATCCCACATGTTCTTCTATCAACATGACTTAAACACTTTTCTCATTGACAGGTAGGGTCTAGCTTTCCTCCTATTGAATCTGGGAGGGGTTGTGACTTTGAAAAAAGTGATGCTATGTCATTTCCACATTTAAGTCAGAAAAGGCAATACAGCTTCCACTTGATTATCAGGAGATGCTTGCTCTTGGAATCTGGCCAATAAACACTTTCTGGATAAGCCAAGTCATGGGAAGGAGCCAGGCCCACAACACCTGCTAAGCTCCCAGCTGAGAGCCAGCCCCAACTTGCCAGCCACATCAAGGAGCCACTTTGGAAGTGATTCCTCCAGCCTCTAGTTTAGCCACAGTGACTGACACCTTTTAGACAAGAGACAATTGTCATTTTTGATCTCTGCTGATATTGAATATTTGTGAGAAGAATAAATTATTGTTGTTTCTGACACTAAGCTATGGGATGATTTGTTATGCAGCCACAGATAAGAAGTTATCTAAGGTACAATTTTCTCTAGGAAAGGTTTAACAATTTCTATATTTAGGGTAAAACAACAAAATTATTTAATGAGTATTTATAAGGAGTTTTTATTTCCTTGCACTCATAACTATTCATCTAGGATGGGACTGCCTTTTGCCTAAACTACTGTAAAATAAAATATATCTAACAGTGGATCATTACCTCATTACCTCATTAAAAGCAACTCTCTTATTGGGGAAGAACACATTTTAAAAGACACCATTTTCATAAGAGAAATGTTTTTAAACCTCTGGTTTGGCAGGAAAATTCAAAGTTTAAAAGCATTGGTTGTATTTGTGAAGCACTTTTTATATTAATTGTTAGAGAATGTCAAAGTCCCTTGTGGTACACAAGGCAAAACAAGCTGATTAAGAGGCTTAGTATTATTTTTTAAATTACTTAATTGCCATTTAATGAAATAGGGAGCTCCAACTTCCACGCTACCTAATAAAATGGTTACCCTGCAAGGAATGAATTGCTGGTTGCATTGACCTTGCAGAGCAAGCTGCGTTTAGAAAAGCCACATAATACATTTCCACAATGATGGTATAGGGACTGAAAGCCATATTACTGGAAATGTGCATGTTAGCATTTATATCCCTTTTATAATTGCTGAAATAATGGCCAACATACATTAAGAAATGTCTGGGTATTCCACTGGGTGCTCTGACTGCAGTCAAACCACACATATGAACACCTCTTAATTGCCAAAGTAATTTCTAAAGAACTGAAAACACAGTTCATTTGCTTTTCCACCCTGCCCTCGGGAACCTGCAATTTTGCTTCATTACAACCACTCAACCTTTAGCCCTCATCCACTTCAAAAAGGTTTGCAGTGTTTTATGTACAATAAACCAGCATCCTTATGCAGCCATGCACAATTCCATTATGTTTGCTAGCACCTCTGCTTTTAAGTTTAGAATTAGCTAAGGTCAAAGACAAAAATTTAGCTATATCAATGCATGTTTGTAAGATGTGCCTACCTGAAATACAAGTGTGTCCCCTTTCACTCAGCAAGACAACTGCATATTTGGGAAGGAAGACTAAGTTACCATCTGTTTTGTTTACTGCTTCATCTCATGGCACTAATTAACTGGATAAGAAAAAGGAAATTGAGGAATGCACACGGTATTTCAGATTTCCTATAACTGCTCCCAAACACTAATTTGTATGGTAAATTTACTATATCTACACACACATGCACTACCATGTATATATGTAGCTATACATGCATATACACACACATATATGCAAACCATTAGTAAATTATTAGTGTGTGTATACAGTTTTCAAACATATAACAATTATATACAAATCTGCTTGTAATCAGTTTTTATATCCTTTTTTATGTTCACCTTATATTTACTTTCTTTCTTCACTTGTCTTACATTATCCACATTGTTTCCTTTTTGCTTTTGTCTTGTAGCCTAGTATCTGTCACTGTCTAAACCACCTCCTACCTGTATATATTATGTGTCTTACCTGTTGGTGACTGATCAAAATTAACTCCCCTATTCTCAGATTCCAGTACCAGATTTTCCTGTCCTTATCCACTCTTAGTTCATGAACTTCAGGTGAAGATGACGGTCTCTACAGCTGGCTTCCCACTTTAGCTTGTTCAGTCAATGCAATCCATTGTCATAACCACTGTGATTGCCTTGGGTTGAGTTTGTGACATACAGTTGGCCAGTGAAAAGAATCTGGAAAAGCTTGTAGCCCTTCTAGGAAAGATATATTCACTTTCTAAAAATGTGTTAAGCTGGTTGTATATTAGTCTTGAATACCTTGTGGTATTTCATATATTCATATATTCATATGTTTCATAGCCTGAGATAAGCATGACTAAGAATGAATGCAAAGAGAGATGAAAACAGAGTTTTGATAGTGTACTTAAACATTTGGATCCAACATACTTTAGGTTACACATGTTTCAGTTATATAAGGCAACAATATCCCTTGCCTCCTCTACCCCACGGTATTCTTGAGTCAGTTGGGTTTCTCTTACTTGCAATGAAAACAAATTGTAAGTATAAAATTCTTGATTATTTCCTATTTCTACATTTATGTACCTTTGGATTTCTATTTGTTGTCTAAAGTATCCTTCTTCAACCAATGTTCTATTTTATTTTGTTCAGGCTACTTCACTTTTTCTCTTTTCTTTCAAGTTTATGTGGCATTACCTCCCCCATTTCCTTTAGTCTTCTGTCCGTTACTCTGTTACTAGCTCTATTATTATTATTATTATTTATCTGCTGTAGCTGGATCTGATAAAAATTGTTTTTTCTCTAAGATATACTTTCTGATTTATGAGCAAGGTATACAGCTTTAGTAAACTTGGCATGTTTAGAGAAATTCTAGCCACAAAACAGAGAAACTCTGTTTTCCTTAAACCATTTAAGGGTAACGGAAGTCATTGCTTTCTATCTCCTGTGACATTTTCCTTCAGTATCATTATCTCTTGATTTTAGCAACTAGCCCATTTCAGAAGTAGTGAAGTCCAAAATCCTATGGAACCAACAAATTATTCTCAAATATATAGGTAAATTCAATATAATTAGAAATTTATTAAGTATATAATAATAATTCATAATAAACAAAGAATACAATTGTATTTCATAGATGACATACATGAAATATAGAGGACCTACAGTAATAATATATAATGTGTGGTATTTCTTACATTAGATTGTATCTGTTCACATTCAAAACTCTTAAAAATATTATTTCAAAATGTCAATGAAAGTGAACTATATTTATAAAATTAAATCAAGTGTAAAATAAAGGATGATAGATAAATGGCAATAGACATGTCATCATGTCTGTGATTATCTCTGACAATCAAAATTCATTATCCTTCAAATAGTAATTGACCTTCTTTTTCTTTTGATTTTTGGCCCAAAACATTAATATATATTCAGAGAGTGCTTACAAATATAAAAATAATCATGGCTGATACTGAAAAGTTTCACAGATCTGGGTGATATCCAAAATTCCAAATGATTTTTGAGGGTTATCCAATTGCAGTAGATCAAGAAAGTACAATTTGACAAACCTTTCAGAGCTTATTGTTATGACGTGGGGAGTAAATGTTGAATATGACATAATCCTATTCCTTAGCTAGAGTCTATTGCAGGAGAATATTAATCTACATATTGGCATGCAATGGGATTGGCAAAAGTTGTTTTGGGAAGACAAGACTAAAGATATCTCACTATTTCTGATGAAGCTAATGAAAGACGCCACAGAAAGAAATTATGTTTAAATAAGAGCAAGGTGATATATCAAATAACGGGGTGGAGGTAATCTATTTCAAGTACATGAACAAGAATATTCAAATAAATGAAAATCTAAGGGCATACTGACAAAGTCTCTTTGATAAAACTTAGGCAGGCTCCTCTGAGCCCTCTTTTCAAGTAGGCATAAAATAAATAAATAAGTTGTGGTATTACCAAGGATGAAATATTATTTAGTATGATGTGAATGAATCTTCGGTACATTATACTGAGCAAAGCAAAGCCAATACCAAGTGTTACATATTGTGTGATTCCGCTTATATAAGTTCAAAAATGTTATGAACAATTTTATAGTGATAGCAATCAGAATACAGGTCATGTGGAGTGGACATTGACTGGAAGTGGGCTATAGGGGATGTCCTAGACCGACTAAAATATTCTGTATATTGACTGAGTTTATGAAAACATTTACATTGGTAAAATTTATTAAATTTTAAATTTAGAATTTGTATATTTAACTGTTTTACTCAATTGAAAATTTAACCAAAAAGGAAATGCAATTAAAATCACACAAAATGTTATAAACAATCAGATATTTACAAAGTGTGAGAAAAATAAAGACATTTTAACACTTGCAAGATGTCAAAAATGTATTTGCATACACCCTTTTTATGAAGCTTCTTGAAGTTGTGCTCTATCAATTAAGGGAATATTTCAATACATACTAAGACACAGAATACAGAAAACTGAGACTACAACTCAGATATTAAGTATAGTGAATCCCCAAGGTTACGATAAAAAAGATTCCAGGTCAAAAAGCATGCATCAATATTAGAGAACAGGCAATTCAAATTAGTTGGGTTTACAGTCTTCTAAAGAAATTTCTTTAGGCAAATCAAATGGTAACACCATCAGTAGGAGAGCTAGGAGACTCCAATTACAGAAAATATAATTGACCAAAGGTCCCAGCAGCAGTGTTCAGAAATCTGTAGTTGGATTTACAATTGGGTCACTCAGGACATTACTTATTTTTAATATTTTTTAAAAGTATACAGCGGGAATGTATACTAATTATAACTAGATAGCTCAGTGAATAATCACAAAGTGAACACACTCATCTTATTGATACCATAGTCAAATGCCCCAGCCTCTGCACAATCCCAATATCCTCTCTCCTCTCAAAGTTAACCATTTAACTTCTAACACCATAGTGACTTTTTTACTGTCTTCGAATATCATATAAATAGAATATAGCATTATATTCTGCTTGGTTATGCTGGCTACATTAATAGTGTTTTTTCTATTCTCTGGAAGAGTTTAAGACAGTTATTTTTTTACTTCCTTAAATGTGGAGAAGTAAGTGGAGAAGACATCTGGCTTGCAGCAGGATGAAGTTTCAAGTATCCAGGAAGCTTGCTCGATCAAGTAGATCAAATATCGTTTGTTTCCTTTCTTCTTTTCCCTGTTTCACTTCCTCACTCTCCAAAGAGCCTTTTCTGGGATCATCATTCAAATTAACTCTTTGCACTTGAGAACTTGACTCAGAGTCGATTTTTGTGGGAACACACACCAAGGCAATTTTAGTGGATGTTGTTTGTTCTACCTTCATATGTTCTTGTATTCCATCCCCTGGTTCTCTGCCTTCCTCCTCTAACCATTGTATGTATTTTTTGTTTGTTTGTTTCTATGTCTACACCTGTTTTTCTCCTCAGGGGACTTCCTTGGGCTATTAAGCATGTTTTTCTGGAAGTGTCTTAATAAATCATTTACATAGAAATCTTCTCTCACTGCTTGCTTCAAGGCCTAAGACAGCAATCTTCTCCATATTTCCCCTACTCAATCATCTCTTCCGCTATTTATTATAACTATTACTTGTGTGTTTTTAACTAAGTATTCCAAGTTATATCATTTCTCTGATAGCACAGGAAAATAATAATCCATACAAGTTTTTTCAGAATGAATTTTTTTGGTTGTTTATTTTCCATCTTGATATGGGACATTCAATCTTTACTTGTGTAGTATTTTTGCATAAAACTTAGTTTAATTCCTTTCTATTTAATATTCATTTTTAAAGAGAGCCCATTGTAGATTAATTTATCATACATAGGGTGAGAAAGTAGTTAAGAAAATGAAATGGGGCAGTTAAGCACTCCAGTTTACAAGTTTGACTTAGAAAATGTCATTCCTGAATCAGGTAGTCATCTTCGAAATGCTTTTACGTGGCTTAACATTAGGATTTAAATAGTTGTTATCCGACTTGCAGAAATGTTCTGTAGGCAAGACATTCTCTTTTTTCATATGTTTTCACGTCTATTGTCAAAACCTGCAAAACCGATTTCTTTTCCTCCTTCCATATTTCTTGCCTTTCAAAGAATATATAAGATTTTTTTTCCTTAACTGAGATCAATATTTTTTAAAATGATTAAATATGAGAACAACATCACCTTTATTTATTTATTTATTTATTTAAGATCGAGTCTTGCTCTCTCACCAGGCTGGAGTGCAGTGCTGTGATCTTGGCTTACTGCAACCTCCGCCTCCTAGGTTCAAGCGATTCTCCTGCCTGAGCCTCCCAAGTAGCTGGGACTACAAATGCGTGCCACCACACTCAGTTAATTTTTGTATTTTTGGAGACTGGGTTTCACCACGTTGGCCAGGATGGTCTCCATCTCTTGACCTCATGATCCACCCACCTTGGCCTCCCAAAGTTCTGGGATTACAGGCATGAGTCACCACACCCGGCCCATTATCTCTATTTAAAGAATAATTTAAATTCTGTTTAATCTTATGTAAATGCCAAGTTTAGAATCATAAAGTAACTCCTAGTGTTCTCCATTTTTCATATTCTCTGATTTAGATAAAATTTTAAAATGAAACCTTACTTTGGTCATCAGCTAAAACTGGATTATCATTCTTTGTTTTTAAAAAAATGATAGGATAATTTTAAATTAGCCAGTCGTGGTGGCGGGCTCCTGCGGTCCCAGCTACTACCCAGGCTGAGGCAGGAGAATGGCGTGAACCCGGTAGGCGGAGCTTGCAGTGAGCCAAGATCCGGCCACTGCACTCCAGACTGGGCGACAGAGTGAGACTACCTCTTAAATATATATATATATATAAAATATATATATATATATAAATAATTTTTAGGTCTCTCTTTATGATTTATAAAATTCAACTTTATAAAAATATGTTAGTGAAGCAAAAGCTAAGTTAGAGCTATGAAGTTTCTCTACTTTTATGAAGTTACAGTTTAAAAGTTAAACAAATGTGATTTTTTAAATAAATTTTATGAGAAGCTCAAGACTTAGACAATTATAAATTTCTAAGTGTTTGGGAAAAAAACTTAATTTCCACTAACTTACTTAAATGCACTCTATGGAAGTTTATTCAAATGGGAAATTCAGAGAAATATATTACACAAAGACATAGCTTGAGGTGACTTAGAATAATGACAATAAATTATCATTAAACTCTATAACACCTGAATTAATAGCAAAGCAGTGATAGTTCTAAGGTAGTCTATTTAATTCTAAATGCCACTTTTTAAAATGCCTACTTCTATAAGACTTCTTTCAAACATAGAATTTGTTCAAAGGAACATAAGTAGTAGCTGGTCCAACCAATCGATACTACAAATGACAAATTGGAGCAGGAAAGGCCCAATCTTGTTCGTTGTCATACAATATATAATTTCCAGGGCTAAATTTAGAGTCCACATTTGAGATTATATACACAGCTTTATTCTTTTATTACAAAAATAGGTTTATTTGGAAGTCTTGCTATGTTGTTCCTGATTTTTCAGTCTATAAAAATTATAGCATTGAAATTTGGATTAAAATACATGTAAATCTAATGAACAAGCATTTTTGGACATTTTAAACGTACACAGGCATTTCTGAGAAAAAAATAGTGAAAATAATTTAAATCAGTTTTTTTTTTTTTTTTTTTGGAGTAACTCTGTGACTTAGGCCAGGAAATCTGACATGAAGAAATAATAAATAAGTGACCTTTGCTTCTGCCTATAATTTATCAGATTTCAATCAACCTCTTCTCATTATTTTGAGTAGAAGTATAATCAAATTAAAGAAAAAAAAACAAACAAAAACTATGTTGTCAACAATTATGTTAACATCCGGTACTAGATTTTGGGTTACGTATTCATATCTGATGTTAAGGATGGAAAATTACTTGCATCTCTCATAGCATCTGTTGTAAAAAGTTATTTGCCAAATTCCAAATTATTTGCAAGAAGGCAATAAGGAAATTCCAATTTACATAAATAATTATGCATACGTTGTTCCTGAAGTATAATACTAGAATGTGAAGAAAGAGAAAAAAGGTTTTTTTTTTTCGGTGGTTGGTTTGTTTTTGAGTCTCGTTCTACTGGCCAGGCTGGAGTGCAGAGACACAACCTCGGCTCACTGCAACCTCCGTCCCCCAGGGCTCAAGTAATTCTTCTGCCTCAGCCTCCTGAGTAGCTGGGATTACAGGCATGCACCGTGCCTGGCTAATTTTTGTATTTTTCTTAAAGATGTGGTTTCACCATGTTGGCCAGTCTGGTCTCGAACTCCTGACCTCAGGTAATCCGCCCTCCTCAGACTCCCAAAGTGCTAGGATTACAGGTGTGACCCACCAAGCCCCACCAAAAAAAGTGTTTTTTAAAAAGCAAATTACACATTGGAAATACCGTTCCAAGCTTTTAGTTGTTTTAGCGTAAGAATTAGTAAAGGAAAAAAGGTATGAAATTTTATTGTTGTTATGATGTTTTTTTAATGCCCATTGAGGGCTCCTGAAGCAGATTCAGGCCTCAGATAGGCTGGGCATTAGCAATTACTTAGCATTTCATCCAATTATCCTTCTCCAAATCTAGATTCACTGATAGAGAAAGGTGATCTCAGTTGAAGCATAATTTCATCAGATTTTGTTCTCAATTTGAACCTAAGAAAATGGTATAATATTCTAAGGAAAAAGATTTTACATCAGTCATATATATATAATAGTAAGAATCTAATCAAATAGTAACAAGAATCTTGCTATCAAATAGTAACCAGAATAAAAATAAATTATCACTTTTTTTAACTTTTATACTATTACTTGAGACATCTAAGAAAAAGTAGACTTTTTTTTAGGCGAGGAAGTGGTGGGTGGTTGGAGAAGTGAATTAAAAAGAAAAAAAAAAGAAAAACAAGAGAAAACTACATTGCTCTGGATGACAAAGGGACAGCAGTGGCCAGAGGGGTTTTTAATGCAATGATATATGTGAATGTTTTTAGTCACTTTAAATTATGTCCAGCATAAGAAAGAAATGGCAAAGCTATTGACTACCAAATTCGTCAATTTTGGACGAGTTTGAGAAACAATATTTCTGAATGCTCTAAGAATTCTTAAGGAGAAAGAATTGGCTGCATCTAGTCAGTGTTGAAACGCTGTTTACTGTTGTAACACTGTAGTAAACAGTATTTTAAAAAGCTATATTTCAACAGATGTCAAATTCTTGCTCCCATTATAAGAATAAACCGATTTTGAAGTCCAATTATAGATACTGTTGGAGAACTTCTGGGTGCCGCCTAATTCTGAGCCTCAACATCCCATTTCTTTAGGATTCAATTCCTGCTTTGGTTTTTCAGTGCCTTTTTTCTCAGAACACATTTGTGGCTGGGATGTAGCTATTCTCATAGTATTCCAGAGCATAAGGATTTCAGAGAGTGCCTCAGGGTTGGAAGTATGGAGAGGTGCCATGCTTGGAACTTCAGAATGTCCAAACCCTACTTCATTTATTACAAATTTACTTAATTAATTCTATATGTTAGGAACTATTCTAGAAAGTATATTCATTCAAAACAGTTGCACTTTTAAATTTTGTAGTTTCACTACTTAAAAATATTTTCAAAATCTTTGTGAGAGTACAAAATGCTAGTATTTCAAATTAATAAGAAAAAGAGCAGAGATTTTTGTGATTTATGCAGTTTCACAAAGCAAATAATGACATTGTTTGTTGAGTTATTCATATGTGCCTAACATTGTACTGGGTACTTTAGATGGGATAATTCTTTTCATCTTCTCAATGAATGAATTGGGTTAGTACAATTATTATTCCCATTATAAATATGAGGAAAAGCAGCATGTCTATTAAGTGATGTATCCAGGCTTTGCGTTCTGGGATTTGCCTCCACCTCCTTCAGAACAGCCTTTACCATTGTATTAGAAACTCTGACTCCTGATGCAGAGACATTTTTATGGTCACCAACTTTTCCTGCCTACTGTAATTATGTTTGTGCATTAGAAATATTCCCAAAGTTTATTTCTCAAAAATTAAATTATTCATTAAATTATTTACATATCCTTGCTTGAGTAAATATTTATTGCCTAAATGTCACTATCAGCAGAGACTCACTGTTTCTTCTTAAATCATTCTGCAAATGATTGGACGAATCTTCTGCAAGTTAAGAGACTTCAATCTTCATGCGTAATTTTGTTACAGATGAACTATAGCTGAATTTAATAAAACATTTTTGACATGTTAAGTTATTAAATCTTCCTTGGAAATGCTTAAATTGATTTTCACATGATCCCTATTTCATAGACTAGAGGAGACTGAATGGAATTGAAATATGAATATGTATAAATACATATAGTATTGATTTCTCTTTATTGGATTCCATCAAAATATATTTAACAACAATTTTTGTAAAGTAAATTAAGTTTCCAAATGAATTCCATGGTAAAATTAGAGACACAGTCTTTTGGAATAATGTTTCCAAAAGAGCAAGTGAAAAATAGTTATTTCAAAAAGTAATTTTTATTAGAGACATTTCATGGCATAATCACACCTACTGGGGATGTATTAGTATCCTTCGAGACATGTGTAACAAAGACACTGAGCTCCCAGAACATGCCTTTCTTTTCCTTCTGTCTGTGTTCAATTTAGTAGAGCCTGGTACCAATAGACGTCAGTTAATCCTCTGTAGAAGATATGCTTTACTGATAAAATCACAAAATTATATCTGAGATAAAGGTAAATATTAGTAGGGAAATATATGTAGAGGAGATAAAAAGGTTTAGTGTCCAAATGTTTGCTTAAAATGATAAAGGAAACATTTTAGTTTATATCTTCAAATATGCACACATTTAATAGTTCACTTATCTCTAGTTTTAAAGGGAAAGAAGCTATTAACACAGGTGGATTTTTGAGATATTTAAAATGTAATTTATAGAACTATGTAACAAACTCAGATAAGAATTACAGTAACAGGATTAAGAGAGTTCATATAACTCAGTTTGTTAAATTAAGATTACACCCATTTTATTTTGTTCAATGACAGGATTACACTTTATAAAAACAATTAGAGATAAGAGCTCATCAAAGTGATAATGTTTGGAGTGAGAAAAAAACCTGAAAACCATTCGCATTTTAAGAATAACAAAAAAAGAGAGAAGGTACTGATACCCGTTTTCAAATAAGCAAATGCCCATCACATAAAACAAACAAACCAACAAACAAAAAAGACTATAAATGTTGGCCAAGTCCTAAGAGTTGAAAGTATAGTAGATATTTTCTCAGTTTATGAAGCAATTTTCTAATGATTTTAATTGCTCCTAAATGAATCCTTGTGTTACACGTTTGTTTAACCAGAGGATAGAACACATATGGTTTTTTTTTGTTTGTTTGTTTTTGTTTTTGTTTTTTATCACAGACCATCTTCCTTTAGAGAAACTCTATACTACTTTTTAGTAAGTTTTGTTTTCAAGTAGGGATATATATTACAGAAAATTTAGAAAGCATGAAAGTTTAAATAATACATAAATCTAACATGAGTTTCAGGACACAAATAATAAAGAAATCTTTACTGATACCCAGAGTCGAAGATGATGGTGACTGAAATCGCTCAAAATGCTAAAGAAAACTTAGTAGGCTGGAGAAGTTTCCTGGAGACTTGATGTATAAGGAAGGGATAAATATACCAAAAATAGCTGAGAGAGTGTGCAAGGCAGAAGAAGCAGAATAAGTAAAGATATGAGAGATAAACACATGGAGAATTGAGGGAGTGCATAGTACGAGGAAGATCAAAATGTGAGACAAATCCAAACGTTGAAGAGTTTGGTTCCTGGCTAAAGTACATACCTATGGATGGTTTTTGATACTCAACCAATGGTAATTAAAAAGGCCTTACCTGCCAGGCCTGATGAGAAAAGCTGCCCTCTCCACACCTGACTTGGGGCATAGCCAGTATATTGAAGTCTCTGAGGTGAGTTGCAGTCAAGGTTTCAGGTTGGGCCTGGCGCAGTGACTCACACCTGTAGTCACAGCACTTTGGGAGATTGGGGTGGGAGGATCACTTGAAGCCAGGAGTTCGGGACCAGCTTAAGTAACATAGTGAGACCTGGTCTGCAAAAACAAATAAATATATAAAAATTAGCCATGTGCTGCGGCACATGCCTCCTAGCTACTTGGGAAGTACTGAATAACTGTAGGCAATTATAACACGATAGTATTTGTGTACTTAAAAGTATTCGAACATAGAAAAGGTACAGTAAAAATACAATATAAAAGATAAAAAATGGTACACAGGTACAGAGCACTCACCATGAATGGAGCTTGCAGGACTGGAGGTTATTCCGGGTGAGTCAGTGAGTGAAGAATTTGGAGGCCTAAGATGTTATTGTACACTACTATAGGCTTTATCAATACTGTATTCTTAGGCTTCACTTCACTTATTAAAAATATTCTTTCTTCAATAATAAATTAATCTTAGCTTACTATACCATTATTTCATAAACTTTTAAATTTGTTTAACTTTTCTGATTCATTTGTAATAACACAGCTTAAAACACAAACACATTGTATAGCAGTACAAAAGTAATCTTTCCTTACATTCTTATTCTATAATTTGTTTCTATCTTTAAAGATTTAGTTTTGCTTTTTACCTTTTAAACTTTTTTGTTAAAACTGAAGACACAAATTTTCTATCTTTAAAGATTTAGTTTTGTTTTTTACCTTTTAAATTTTCTTGTTAAAACTGAAGACACAAACACACGCATTAACTGAGGCCTACACAGTGTCAGGATCACAGTATCACTGTCTTCCACCCTCCCTATCTTGACCCACTGGAGGGACATCAGGTGCAGTAACTGATGTGGAGCTATCATCTCCTATGATAACAATGCCTTCTTCTGGAATGCCCGCGAAAGATCAGCCTGAGACTGTTTTACTGTGACTTCTTTTTTTTTCTAAGTAGAAGTACAACTCTAAAAATAACAATTAAGATCATAGTATAGTAAATACATGAGCCAATAACATAGTCATTTATTATCATTATCAGGTATCATAATTGTGTGTACTATATTTTCACATGATTCACAGTAGTTTTGTTTATACCAGCATCACCACAAACATGAGTAATGTGTTGTGCTAAAATTTTACTACAGTGAGAATGTCACTAGGTGATAGGAATTTTTAAGGTTTATTATAATCTTATAAGACCACCATCATGGTCTGTCATTTACCAAAATGTCACTATGTGGTGCATGACTCTACTATCACATCACAGTCAATAATTGAAATCTTGACTGTTACTTTCATTTTGCCTTGTTATATTGTTTGCCTACTATGACACCTGGCAGCTCAGCTATCTCTAGCTGAGTTTGTCAGCTCCTGACAAAAGGAAGGAACTTGTGAGAGTAAATTTTAGGTGTCAGGTAGACTGGATTACAGGATATCCAGAGAGTTGATAAAGCATTATTTCTGAGTATGCCTGTGAAGGTATCAGTGGCCTGAGTAAGGAAGATCTGCCCTCACCCAATGGGAGCAGGTGTCATCCAATCAGCTGAGTGCCTGGATACAATAAAAAGGCAGAGGAAATGTGAAATAGTTTGCTCTCTGTCTTCTGGAGCTGGGATACCATTTTCTCTTCCCTTGGATATTAGAACTCAAGGTTCTCCAGACTTCGAATTCTGGAACTTGCACTAGCAATCTGTCAGGTTCTCAGGCCTCTGACCTCATACTGAGAGTTATTCTGTAGGCTCCGTTGGTTCTGATGCCTTTGGACTTTAATAGTTACACCACCAGTTTCACTGCAAGTTTCTCCAGCTTGCAGATGGCCTATTGTGGAACTTTTCAGCCTTTGTAATCAGATGAGTCAATTCCCCTAATAAATCTTCTGTCTATCATCTGTCTATCTATCTATTCATCTCTTGTTTCTGTCTCTCTCTAGAGAGCTCTGATTAATATAGAACTTATAAATCAGAATCTAAAAAGTACAGAGTTCTGATGGAAAATAATCCTATGAGTAATAATGGGTGTCAATACTGTAGGCTCAGGCAGAAGTTATGGGAATGCCAAATGGGTTTGGTAGCTGTCTAGGAGGTAGATTCTATATGATTTGTCCACTGATGATGTGAGGGCCTGATAAGTCATGAAGAATCATCAATATTGAGGTTTTGATTTATTTCTTGGGAGATTGGGTGGCTTTTGTTTTTCACTTACATAGTAGGTAGTATCAGAGATGAATGAGAGAGAGGGGAGAAAGAGAGAACTATGATGGGGGAAAGATAAATAGGCTACTTAGAATAATCAGAAAGATTTTAAAAGTAATTTTCATATCTATGGTAATTAAATCAGGGCAGCATTTAATTCAAGGAAAAATGTGTAGAAAGAAAAGAGAAATAAGAAAATAATTCTGGACATACCAATATTTGAGGCCTTGCAAGGCCTACAGTGTACAGCCAGTGAAGTACACTAAAGGTGAGTGGTAGAAGGCACATTTGTTGATTAATTTTTGCCCCACATAGTTCTAGTCTCACCATATAGGTCTTTCAAATTCCCCAAGTTCTTTCCTACTTCAGGGCCTGTGAAAAAGATTATTTCTCTACTTAGAAAACTCTTGCTTCCTGTGTTTCCCTACATCGGCTCTGCTCTCTGCCTCACTTACTGGCTTGAATTTAAAAATTTCTTCCTCCCTAAGATGAGTAGAAAAAAATCAGGAGGGTGGAACTAGACAAGCTGTGTTCAAATATCAGCTCTCTCACCTAAGAACTCCATGAATCAGAAATCTCCTAACCTCTCTGCACTTCAGCCTCCTTATATGTAAAATACATAATGAAGATTAAATACTGAGAACATACAGAACAGTGCTGGTCCAGAGCAAGTGCTCAATCAGCATTAGCACTCGTTATGTTATTGTGTCGCTCTCTTAGCATCCTGCCCCTTGTCTGCAATAGCTCTGAAAGCTTGTAAGAAGGATCCTGACTGTCTTCTCACTTCTGTGTCTCCAGAGCTTGGTACAGAGTAGGCACTTAGAAAATGTGGCCCTTTGGGTATTTTTTTTCTTTAGTTTACACTTGTGTAGGAATCTTCACCATCACTGAAAATGTCAAATGCCCAAAGAATATAGCCCATGAATCTGGTTATACCTGCTTTTATCTGATTAACTCCTTCACTCAAAAAGAACTATAACACATATCTCCAAGCTTAATTATTTTCCTAATGGTTTCCAAGCCCAGAATTTCCCTTTTTTTATACTACAACATTTCTTCTGATTCATTGGCAGTGCTTTATCCTTTTAGAATTAGTATAATTTAGTTGAATCTCCTACTGTTCTAGATTGTTGATGTATATTACATCCTCTGATTTAAGGAATATTTTTTAACAGTGGCTTCCAACTCATAATTTAATTTCTTCAGAGGCAAATATTTTTTTTTTTCTGGAGTGCAGTTAATTCTGTTACATTTATGTATATAAGTATGTATTTATGTAGTTTGCTAGTTTTCATCCTATTTTTTTCCTATTAGTTGTCAAATATATTGTTATTATGACCTACATTATCCCTGTCTTTTTCTCTTATTTTACAGAGATAATATTCTCTTGGATCTCACTTAGGACTATTATGCGGATATTACATAAGTCTTTTTTGTCTTTTTTAATTCAGTAAATCACATATAAAGTACAAATTTTTCTCACTTGATGTAGGGTTAGTTACTTCCTTTCTTTTTTTCCTTTTTCTTTCCTTTCTTTTTGTTCTGTCTATTTTTTCTTGATTGAAGGTTGAGTTATCCAAGCCTACATGACAAACCGTGATTTACCTTTATATCTGTTTAAAGATTTCACATATGCCACCATTTTTTTTTTGCCATTAAGTCCTAAACTCAGAAAAAACTCTGAGAGACTTGGATAATTTCTAGATAAAACTGTTGCTCAATGAATGCCATTTTAAAATTCAAAATATATTCTAATTTCTGCAGTAGGCCAAAGAAATAATCAGTGTGGGGCCAGGGGCACTTTCTATGGAGTATTAACTAAGAGAACAAGAATGAAATTGAAAGGTGAGGAAGCTATCCGTGAAAATACACTGTTCCTGGGCCCATGGATGCTAGCAAAATGTTTGCCCAAGGTAAATTTCTGCCCTTCCTCACACACTCTAGAGACTTGTAGCTCTCTCACAGGCCATTTATCTTCTCAATAATTGTTTCCTTTATGGTGTTGTCTCCCTAGCCATATATCGTGATGGCAGACAGGTCCAAGGAACCTGATCAATTACAGATAGCAGTCTAGTCAATGAATGGCCTAGACCCCAAAATTTATTTTGCCATGCCTGCAATGAAACAACTGATAAATACAAATAAGGAATCCTGAAACTGTCTTATGATACAAGAGGGAAGTACAAGTTGAGGTACATAATCTGCTGGATGAAAGCTCAAACTACATGGTTCACAGGATAGGTGATCACAAATTGGGGGAAAAAAGACAAATTAAATATATACTTTGTTAATAAAAATCATCGTATGTATATTTGTTTACATAATGTGAAGACATAACTTAATGACAGCACACATTGATTAACCTAAAATGTAGGATTTCATGACCACTAACACACTAAAATTTTAATATTAAAAATAAAACCTCTGATCAAATGTACAAATTAACTCCATAAAACAATAAAACAAAAAGCAGAATTAGTCACTAAACAACTATACAATTTAGAATGTCAGCTAAATGGAGATGTGGGGAATAAACAATGAGCCTGCAACTAAGAACTTTACTTTTATTTTATTATTTTGCTGCGTGGTTTCTGTAACTCTGTTAATTTTTATCACCCTCAAGTCTTGGGCTAATTCACTTCACCTGAATAACCCCAATTTATTACATATTTAGAACCTGGAAAGCAAGACTATTTTCTTTTTTACAAAATAATGCCATTTAATTGTATCTGGGAACTATCACTGTAAAGCTGTCTGGAAAGCCTGAACCTGTGCTGGCCTTCTATTCAAGCATCACTAAGTAGAGTGATAAGTAATAGACTCAGTTCACTTTTGTTCTCCTAACCCAGTTTATATTATTAACTGTCCCACATATTAGTACTAATTCTCTATGCATCACAAGTCTACAGTGGCCACATTTAATGGTTCAGATAGGAAGGACTTGAATTCCATTTAGTGTGCATTTATTAAAAATACCAGGCTTTGCTCAAGGGTATATGGGTACCATAATAACAATTTTTTGTTATTAGGACTTTTCTAACTCTTGATTGACAAATTATATAGTTCCATGATTTTTTATTCCTTATCCTATTGATAACCATGTAAGATGTGGCCCTCAAGGGATCGGTGATAATAACACTATCTTTCTAAGAAAAAAATGACAATTTGACAAACAGTATATACATTTCATGGAAATTTGAGAATTTAGGTCTACATGACTATGTAGATTATCTTAATCTAAATCAAAATATAACAAAAATCCTATTATCCACTACTATAAAATGAATTAACATAAGGAAGGGAGTCCATAGGGCTAGAAAATAAATCCAAAAAAGAACATTCACTTTTTTAAAATTTAGTATTTATTGAGCATCTAATATGTGATCCCTTAATGATATCTTCTGAGTACTGAATAGTAGTTTTAAAAAGTTACTGCCTTCATAGATGTTATATTCTATAATTCATAAATCAGAGTCAATTTAGATCATGCAAATGTACATATGACAATTAGCCTTGAAATCTTATCATCATCAAGGTGTGTATCACTATTTTATTATGTTCATATTGTCAGACCAGATAGCTATTTGCACATTCATTTTATCTTGCAGAATGGCTGATAGTAGGGTTTAGTCAGCCTTTGGAAGCCCAGGCCCATTATGAGACTGGAAATAATAATAGATGCATGTGTCCTTGAAATTGTGGATTTCCTGCCTAAACAAGAGCAACTTATTATTATTATTTTTATTTGACAATCACCCTTCACAAGGCTACTTGTCATAGGTACATTTGCAAGGTCTAAATTGACTCTAATTTACTTAGTATTGACTATAACATCTAAGAGGGTAGTAACTTCGCATAACTACTATTTAGTATTTCTGAAAAAGTAGAACAATCTGAAAATCATCAATTCTACTTACATTAGTCAGAAAATTGAGGTCACAGGGAAAACCACCATCATGAAAATTGCGAAGAGAAGCAAATACAGATAATCAAAGCTGGGAGCAGAATCTGCTAGTTGAACCAGCATGGAGTTGGAATACATGAAATTTAATTGACCAAGTACTAGAGACTAAGAGTGGACTAGATGAAAAAATAACTCCCCCTGGAGACTGAGCCTTCAGAGAGTCTCCACACTTTTGTGAGCTTTACCTGCAGCACCAAGTTCTCAGAATGAAGATCAGAGAAAATTCCCCTCATGCTTCTTTCAAGGGGTAGGGAAAAGTTACCATTTGAAATAAACCCGGAACAGTCTATCTCTTTAACAAAATCCTGCTATTTTACGAGAGCCAACCAATGTGCACTTTACCAAAGCCTGAGCTATATGTAGAAAAGGAAGTACCCAACCCAAGTACCTTCTAGCCTTTAAATTGGGGAAAGAGAAATACCCAACTCCAATTGCCTCTAAGCTGAGGATTGGGGAGGAGGGGAAGCTGAAAAATACTAATAAATATCACAGCTTAGGGGCACAAGCTCACAGAGTCTAAGACCTAATCATAAAATTATGGAACAGTGCCCATCCTCATACATCTTACTATCACATCAATAGGGCTTCTGTATAGTAAAAAAGGATTATAGCTGAAAATAACTGCAAGGCTCAGACTTTATAGGAAGGAGTCTCTAGGGAAACCCAAAGCATGGTTTGGCTCTGCGGCCCCACTGAAATCTCATGTAGAATTGCAATTCCCAATGTTGGGGGAGGGACCTTGTGGGTGGTGATTTAATTGCGAGGGCAGATTTCCCCTTTGCTATTCTCATGATTGTGAGTGTGTTCTCATGAGATCTGGCTGTTTAAAAGTGTGTAGCACGTAACCATTTGTGCTTGCGCGCTCGCTCTCTCTCTCTCACTTCACCATGTGAAAAAAGGTGCTTGCTTCCCCTTCATCATTCTTCTATGATTGCAAGTTTCCTGAGGTCTCCCCAACTATGCTTTCTGTACAGCCTGTGGAACTGTGAGTCAATTAAACCTCTTCTTCATAAATTACCCAGTCTCAAGTAGTTCTTCTAGCAGTGTGAGAACAGACTAATACCATACCTTAGGAGGCAAAACAAGGACATCATAGCTAATAGTAGTTACTGACACCTGCCTCTAGAGGATACTTGGACAATTTCACGATGCCAAATCTTATTCACTTTTTGCAATTGCCATGTGGGCCTATATCATTAAAGTTGTATGAAGATTTAGGGTCTTCTTCCTACATACATTTTACAGATATAATTTTACATTAGGTACATTCAATGATTAATACTTTAAAAAAGTATTTCTATCCCAACTAGGAGCTAGTCTAAAATATTACTTGTTTGTATCTCTCTGTGTATAGTGTGTTGTGAATGTATTTCTCCATTGTCCTCATTAATAAACTGTATGGACTTCATAAAAAATTTTGGTCATGATATGGGAAACACCATTACTGAGGCTTCTTTTTGCAAAAACTTATTTTCTAAGTACATACCAATATGTAAATATAATGCTCACTCAAATCACTTATCTGAACTTTTGATTGTAACCTACCATGAAGAAGTGTGTTAGTGTTCTGCTGCTGCATGGAAAAGGAATCCAAAACATCGTGGCTTCAAACAACACATAATTATCTCACAGTTTTCAAAACTCAAAAGTCTGAATGGGTCTTAGCTAGGTCCTTTGCAGTCAAGGAGTCAGCTGGAGCCAGGGTCTCAACTGAGGATTTGGATCCTTTTCCAAGATCACTGACTCTCGACAGAATTTATTTTCCCATTACTAGTTCCTCTCAGATTCTAGTAATCTTCTGCCTCTCCACTTTATAGGAAGATGCAATTTTCTTTTTCAAGACCAGCAACAGAATGCCTAATCAGTCTGTTAATATAGTTTTATATAATATAATATGATAATGGGGGTGGTGTTCCATTACCTTTGCTATGTAATGTAACATAAACAAATAAGTGATAACCCATCTCCTTTGCTCTCTTCTATTAATTAGAAGCACATGTTTCTTCCACTCAAATGAAGGAAATTTAAACGTCATGAACATGGGATAACCTGAGAGTGTGTCAGGTTGACAGGAAGACAGAGCTAATTTAATGAGTAGAAAAAATTTATATATATATATATATATATATTTCTTTATTATTATTATACTTTAAATTCTAGGGTACATGTGCACAATGTGCAGGTTTGTTACATATGTATACTTGTGCCATGTTGGTGTACTGCACCGATCAACTCGTCAGCACCCGTCAACTCGTCATTTACATCAGATATAACTCCCAATGCAATCCCTTCCCCCTCCCCCCCCCTCCCCATAATAGGCCTCGGTGGGTGATGTTCCCCTTCCGGAGTCCAAGTGATCTCATTGTTCAGTTCCCACCTATGAGTGAGACCATGTGGTGTTTAGTTTTCTGTTCTTGCGATAGTTTGCTGAGAATGATGGTTTCCAGCTGCATCCATGTCCCTACAAAGGATACAAACTCATCCTTTTTTGTGGCTGCATAGTATTCCATGTTGTATATGTGCCACATTTTCTTAATCCAGTCTGTCACTGATGGACATTTGAGTCGATTCCAAGTCTTTGCTATTGTGAATAGTGCCGCAATGAACATACGTGTGCATGTGTCTTTATAGCAGCATGATTTATAATCCTTTGGGTATATACTCAGTAATGGGATGGCTGGGTCATATGGTACATCTAGTTCTAGATCCTTGAGGAATCGCCATACTGTTTTCCATAATGGTTGAACTAGTTTACAATCCCACCAACAGTGTAAAAGTGTTCCTATTTCTCCACATCCTCTCCAGCACCTGTTGTTTCCTGACTTATTTGCATGGATTTTAGCAGAACACAGAGTATCCACAACATACTATCCAATGTGTCTAGTTTGCAGTAAATATTTCCTTGATACATGCATTGAAAAATGGAAGTTATATTCAAAATAAAGCACTCAATTGAAACAAACCTGAGATTAAATTGAACTTGGACTTAACTCACTGAAGAGAAATGAGTCAAATGCAACGAGTGATAAAGGAGTTGATTCTGGGCAGGAAAATACAATAGTTGTAAAGGACATACATTAGTCGTAAGGGACAACAAATAAAATTTTAGTATGTGTTATAGGTTACATAATAACATGCTATTAATATTTTTATTTTAATAATTATGCTGCAGCTATATAATAGAATTCAATTGTTCTCAGTAACTTAACACTGGAGTACTTAACATAAAGAAGTATGATATTGTAATTTACTCTCAAATGGCTTGACAATAAAATTATTTGTATCTGTATATCTATGTCTCTGTGTCTCTATGTCTCTATCTATTATCTATCTATCTATCTATCTATCTATCTATCTATCTATCTATCTATCTAAAGAGGAGGGCAAGAAAAGAGAGGAGGGATGATGATAAAGTGAAGAGGCTAAATTATAACAACACATGAGTCTTAATTAAGGATATGCAACATTTCTTTATAATATAATTCCTTTGTAAATTTGAAGTTATGTGATAATAAAATTTTATATTTTTAAATATTTGTTATATTTAATTGATATTTAATATTTTTGGGGGGGGTGGGGGGATGGAGTTTTGCTCTTGTTGCAGGCTGGAGTGTGCAATGGCACCATCTCAGTTCATTGCAACCTCCACCTCCTGGGTTCAAGCGATTCTCCTGCCTTAGTCCTCCAAAAAGCTGGGATTACAGGCATGTGCCACCATGCCCGGCTAATTTTGTATTTTTAGTTGAGACGGGGTTTCTCCATGTTGGTCAGGCTGGTTTTGAACTCCTGACCTCAGGTGATCCAGCCTCCTGTGCCTTCCAAAGTGCTGAGATTGTAGGTGTTAGCCACTGCGTCTGGACAATATTTAATCTTCTATATTTAGCTTTTTAAAAGTGTATAGTATATAAATTGAAAATTAAAATACATGTAATATTGAAAGATGAAACCGAGACTGGAAAAATTATTCTAAAAGTAAACTCTGGGTATTGTGATGATAGGTAGGTATTTATGTTTTTTCCTTTTAATTTTACACAGTTGCAGTAGAAACTGTATATGCACATGTACATATGCAAAATTGCAAGTTAAAGAATATGTGATGTTGAAATGTTAGTAGACACAAATTAACATATGTGATATTTTTTCCTCCTGAAGCTCCTACAATAAAGTTACATTTTTATTTATAACACAACTACTACTTTTTAAAGTGAAAAATAATTCATTGATTACATAAGCTTATTTTACCAAAAATATGTAAAACTCCTTTGAGAGCCTTGATTGACTTTAAAAATTTTACTTAGAAGAAAAACACTATATTTTACAGTAAATTAAATAAAAAAATAAATATTTGGAAATAGAGAAAATATAAAATGCGTATTTTAATTATATTTACATATCATTTAAAAATGTTCTGGGCATCTCACATTTTAATTAGAAATCAATAATTTTATACTATTAAAATCAGTAATGAGTTAAAAAGGACATCATGGAGGAAGAGTACATGAGTTTGTATTTTCAAGGAAAAATAGTGGATGAAATTTTGTTAGAAGAAATATTTAAGTTAATTTTCTAACAATTATATGAAAATTTCCAAATACTGTAATTTTCATAGCAAATATCAAGATTACTTTTCAAATGTTTCTTAGTATAATGTAAAATGTGAAAATGTGGAAGGGTTGGCTTTAGATCATTTCTGGTTGTCCTGAAACATGGACTTGAATATATATAGTATTAATAGTCTTGAACTAGCTACTTCAAGTGGGCTAAATTTTAGTTTCTGGACTCATGTCAGATTGCATTCAATTGAACTCATTTCAAATTCATATACCATAGTCCATTTGAGGAAAAGTAGAGATTGTACTTGAAATTGCACCAAAGTCTAAAAGGCAATGTCAGTTTTACACATACCAGTTTTTACTGTCCTTCTTGAAATAAAACCATGGCATTATTTTGTCTACCAAGTACATGTTTACAGACAAGTGTTTTTATTAAAGCTAGAGTGCCCCAAATCAACAATCCCATGAGTCCTGAGGCCTATGTAATGTAATGAGAATCATTCTAAATGATTCAATTTCAATTTAAATTAAAATTATCCCCTAACATTGGATCTATATTTTATTATGTGATTGTGACTGAAGCAATTGACATTGGAAAAAATTTAGTTAAATTAAGTTATTCAACTCAGAGACATATCCAAAAAGGAAACGAAAGAAAATACTTGAAAACTCTACTTTACCTCACTCCTTAATTCATTCATTTCTCATCAACAGCTATGTGTTGACTTTTACTAGGATTTGTAATAGGCTGAATGAAGGCACTTTATGAACAAATCTGTCCTAGAATGTTAATTATGAAGGTAGACTTTCAGTGCACAGGACATATCATGTATCAGTAATGAATGAAATTGGTTTTATAATTCTGGGTACAATATGAGAAGAAGGACACTCAGTATTAGAGTTGAATTTTAGATTTAGCAAAAATGAAGTGGCTCATGAATTTGAATAAACCTTCTTTTGTTTTTGGGACAGAGTCTCGCTCTGTAGCCCAGGCTGGAGTACAGTGGCGCGAACTCGCCTCACTGCAAACTCCGCCTCCCGGGTTCACGCCATCCTGCTGCCTTAGCCTCCCGAGTAGCTGGGAGTATAGGCACCCGCTGACATGCCCTGCTAATTTATTTTGTATTTTTAGTAGAGACGGGGTTTCACAGTGTTAGCCAGGATGGTCTCGATCTCCTGACCTCACGATCTGCCTACCTCGGCCTCCCAAAGTGCTGGGATTACAGGCGTGAGCCACCATGCCCTGCCTTAAATAAACCTTCAATGATCGCAGTACTTTAGAAAATATTCTGCCACCTCATAGCTTTAAGGTTCACCAGCTGACAGGTCTAAACAAAATAAGTTTTTGTCTAAAAAATGCATTTTTTATGTTAAATGTTCTTTGACAATTTTTTTTTGCTTTTATATAAACCTAACTTGTTTCACTGTTAATTCATTATTTCAGTGCATAATTATATTTTAGAAAATCTTATCACTAGTCATTTCAAATTAGAGAACTTCTGTATCTAAATATACATCACCAATAAATCTTTTATGCTTATATGATATGTTTACAGATTCTATTACATATTCTTCAGTGTCTTCCTTTTTGAAACAAAAAAGCATGCAGCAATATAAAATTTATCTGTGGCACCAAATATTTATATAATGTACAGAAATAAAATAATTAATAAAAAGATAATTCTGAATATCGAGTCACAGAGGGGTGGAAAGGACCTAACATCTGTTACCAAACTATAGGAAATCATAAATGTGAATATGCTATTATTTCTTAACAAGAAAAATGTTGAGTATCCACAGTTGCTCTTTCTTCTCTCTCTGTCCTATTCCTGCCTCTGTCAAGTAAAACATTCTTTTCTCATATACCCAATCCCCATTTATCATGAATGTTAGCTGTATTTTATATCTTTTATTCTGCTGACAGGAAAAAATGAAAATATAACTTCTATTTATCTGCAGGCTAGCATTACTGATCGCACTTCATATATAGTAATGATCAGTTTACTGCCTCATAAGACTGAAAATAATTAACTTCTGAAAGTATAGAATGGACAGATGACTCCAGGCAAAATTAAAATGATCTGTGCATATATGGCATATTAAATTACTTCATAAAATATTTAACCATAATTTGTTTAAAAAAAGAATAAAGAAAGAAACTTCAAGGCCAATGTCTTAGCTTGTGTTTCAGCTGGGAGGCAGAGCCTGGGACCAATGCTAGTATGCGGGTAGTTTATTTTGGGACATGACCCCAAAGGAAGTGAATTACAAGTATAAAAGAGGCAAGGAGATAAAGGTCATACAAGGCTATACAATTAAGGCGATCTCCACTGTGAACATTTGGCACCTGATGCTCCTGGAACCCCCTGGGTTTTGCTGTATAGAAAGAAAATCAAAATTATCCTTTGAAGGGAGGTAAAAAGTGACCATTTTCCCCCTAAACCCCATTTCCCAGTGGACAGGAGTTGCTCTAGAGTGTTCGAACACTGTCACTTCCAGGTTGTCTAATTCCCCCATGCATCCTGCATAGGTTCATTTGAAAAGCCTTATAGCAAAAGTGAGGCAATAGGTGATGTGGCTAAGGAGAGGGAGAGGTCAGAGTGCCAGGTTATACCTATATCAATCTGGTTGATTGAGCAATGGCTGCAGGTGCACAAGAATATGTTAGGCAGATACACAACCACTAAAAGAGAACTGAAGTATTGCACTCCTACATTAGAACCTGGATTTTAATTAAATGTAGAGGAATGGTTATATAATTTTAGCCAAGCTCTTTGTTCCTGTCATGGTATTTGATTTGTCATACAGTCTCCTGCGGAAAATAAAGTGAATGAAATCTTTCAATGTCTAAGCTGCCATAACGGCGTATGTTTTCGTTTTCTCTAACTTGATTGTTTTTGGTGAGACAGAATCAGACTGATTTTCTGCAATATATAATTCCCAGTAAATAAAGATATTTATTCAAAGGCTGGAATGACATACGAAGGATTCCTAAGTGGCTATGATATATGGCTAAGTGACTTTTGATTCATTTACATCCCTAAAAATTCATTTCCAGGCAAACGTCACAGGTATTGCAGGTTGGGTTCCAGACCACTGCAATAAAGTGGATATTGCAATAAAACGAGTCACAGTAGTTTTTTGATCCCCAGTGCATATAAAAATTATGTTTATGCTATAGTGTAGTCTATTAGGTGTGCAATAGCATCATGTCTTAAAAACTAGTGTACATACATTAATTAAAAATGCTACTAAAATTTGTACTAAAGTGAGCACATATTGTTGGAAAAATGGCTTCAATAGACTTGCTTGATGCACGATTGTCACAAACCTTCAATGTATAAAAATCACATTATCTGCAAAGGATAATAAAGCAAAACTTAATAAAATGAGGTATGTCTGTACTCACGAATAAGTTAGCATCCTTATAGTCTTTCAGTACAAGTTCATATCATTTTTTTTTCTGTGTTCCAATACTTTACTCCATAACTTTTTTGAATGAAGGAAATACACTATTGGAAAATGAACTATGTAAAAGTGAATTCAATTGATTTATTTTCAAACTATTGCCACAACTGGAAAGTTTGTTTAAAGGCTGACCGACATCCAATTTATGGATCAATAATTCATTTTCAAATACGAAGAGAAGATCTTGTCTGTATGACCACAGTTTTCTCTAAGTTCTACACGGTACATATACAGTCTACTTCTCTTGGTACAGTCAGCAAGTGCAGGCGACTCTCTATGTCTGTGGGTTCCGCATCTGCAGATTCAACCAAATGCAGATGGAAAATATGTTTAAAAATACAATAAAAATCACAATACAACATTAAAACTAATACAAATTTTAAATCAATACAGTATAACAACTATTTACATAGCATTCACATTTGATTAAAAATTATAAGTAATCTAGAGATGACTTAAGGTAGGTGGCAGAATGTGCATGAGCTATATGCAATACTACCCTATTTTAAAAAAGGAGCTTAACATCACGGGATTTTGGTATTCACAGGGGTTCTGGAACTAATAGCTGGTGGATACTGAGGAACAATTGTAATATTGTTACTTAGTTTTCTATGTGTAAGAGTTATCTCTTCAACAAGATTAGTATTTCCTCAAAAATAGGCATTTTAAAAATTCACAATATACCTAACACCCAAAATGCTTTCTATGAATAGTAAATGACTAATAAATGTGTTATTTATCTATTTAATTTTTTTATTATACTTTCAGTTCTGGGATACATGTGCAAAACATGCAGGTTTTTTACATAGGTATACGTGTACAATGGTGGTTTGCTGTATTCATCAACCTGACATCTACATTAGGTATTTCTCCTAATGCTATCCATCCCCAACTCCCCAACCCCCCAACTACCTGACAGGCCCTGGTGTATGATGTTCCTCTACCTGTGTCCGTGTGTTCTCATTGTACAACTCCCACTTATGAGTGAGAACATGTGGTGTTTGGATTTCTGTTCTTGTGTTAGTTTGCTGAGAATGATGGTTTCCAGCTTCATTCATGTTGTTACAAAGGACATGAACTCATCCTTTTTTATGGCTGCATTGTATTCCATGGTGTGTATGTGCCACATTTTCTTTATCCAGTCTATAACTGATGGGCATTTGTGTTGGTTCCAAGTCTTTGCTATTGTGAACAGTGCTGCAGTAAACATACTTGTGCATGAGTCTTTATAGTACAATAATTTATAATCCATTGGGTAAATACCTAATAATGGGATTGCTGGTTCAAATGGTATTACTAGTTTTAGATCCTTGAGGAATTGACACACTGTCTTCCACAATGGATGAACTAATTCACATTGCCACCAACAGTATAAAAGCGTTCCTGTTTCTCCACATCCTCTAAAGCATCTATTGCTTTCTGACTTTTTAATGATAGTCATTCTAATTGCCTTGAGATGATATCTCATTGTGGTTTTGATTTGCATTTCTCTAATGACCAGTCATGAAGAGCATTTTTTCATAGGTTTGTTGGCCACATAAATATATTCTTTTGAGAAGGGTTTGTTCATATCCTTTGTCCACTTTTTGATGGGGTTGTTAGTTTTTTTTCTTGGACATTTGTTTAAGTTTTTTGTAGATTCTGGATATTAGCCCTTTGTCAGATGGATGGATTTCAAAAATTTTCTCCCATTTTTTAAGTTGCCTGTTCACTCTGATGGTAGTTTCTTTTGCTGTGCAGAAGCTCTTTAGTTTAATTAGATCCCATTTGTCTATTTTGGCTTTTGTTGAAATTGATTTTGGTGTTTTAGTCATGAAGTCTTTGCTCATGCCTATGTCCTGAATGGTATTGCCTAGGTTTTCTTCTAAAATTTTTATATTTTTGGTCTTATCTTTAAGTCTTTAATGCATCTTGAGTTAATTTTTGTATGTGAGGAATGGATCCAATTTCAGCTTTTTGCATATGGCTATCCAGTTTTCTTGACACCATTTATTAAATAGGTAATCCTTTCACCATTACTTGTTTTTGTCAGCTTTGTCAAAGATCAGATGGTTGTAGAGGTGTGGTGTTATTTCTGAGGTCTCTGTTCTGTTCTGTTCCATTGGTCTATATATCTGTTTTGGTTCTAGTACCATGTTGTTTTGGTTACTGTAGCCACATAGGATAATTTTAAAATCCACTTTGTTCTTTTTGCTTAGGATTTTCTTGGCTATGTGGGCTCTTTTTGATTTCATATGAACTTTAAAGTAGTTTATTCCAATTCTGGGAAGAAAGACAATGGTAGATTGATAGGGATAGCATTGAATCTATAAATTACTTTTGGCAGTATGACCATTTTAACGATATTGATTCCTCCTATCCATGAGCATGGAATGTTTTTCCATTTGTTTGTGTCCTCTCTTATTTCGTTGAGCAGTGGTTTGTAGTTCTCCTTGAAGAGGTCCTTCACATCCCTTGTAAATTGTATTCCTAGGTATTTTATTATCTTAGTAACAATTGGGAATGGGAGTTCACTCATGATTTGGCTCTCTGTCTGTTATTGGTGTGTAGGAATGTTTGTGATTTTTGCACGTTGATTTTGTATCCTGAGACTTTGCTGATGTTGCTTATCACCTTAAGGAGATTTTGGGCTGAGACAATGGGGTTTTCTAAATATACAATCATGTCATCTGCAGAGACAATTTGACTTCCTCTTTTCCTATTTGAATATCCTTTATTTCTTTCTCTTGCTTGATTGCCCTGGTCAGAACTTCCAGTACTATGTTGAATAGATGAGAGACGGCATCCTTATCTTGTGCCAGTTTTCAAAGGGAATGTTTCCAGTTTTTGTCCATTCAGTATGATATTGGCTGTGGGTTTGTCATAAATAGCTCTTATTATTTTGAGATATGTTCCATCAATACGTAGTTTATTGAGAGGTTTTAGCATGAATGGGTGTTGAATTTTGTTGAAGACCTTTTCTGCATCTATTGAGATAATCACGTGATTTTTGTCATTGGTTCTTTTTATGTGATGAATTGTGTTTATTGATTTGCATATGTTGAACCAGCCTTGCATCCCAGGGATGAAGCCAACTTGATCATAGTGGATAAACTTTTTGATATGCTGCTGGACTCGGTTTGTCAGTATTTTATTGATGATTTTTGCATTGATGTTCATCATGGATATTGGCCTAAAATTTTCTTTATTTTGTTGTGTCTCTGTCAGGTTTTGGTGTCAGAATGGTGCTGGCCTCATAAAATGAATTAGGTATGATTCCCTGTTTTTCTATTGTTTCAAATATTTTCAGAAGAAATGCTACCAGATCCTCTTTGTACCTCTGTAGAAGTTGGCTGTGAATCCATCTGATCCTGGACGTTTTTTGTTGGTAGACTATTAATTACTGCCTCAAGTTCAGAATTTGGTATTGGACTATTCAGAGACTCTACTTCTTCCTGGTTTAGTCTTGGGAATGTGTATATGTCCAGGAATTTGTCCATTTCTTCTAGATTTTCTAGTTTATTTGCATAGAAGTGTTTATAGTATTCTCTGATGGTAGTTTGTATTTCTGTGGGATCTGTGGTGATACCCCCTTTATGAGTTTTTATTGCGTCTATTTGATTTCTGTCTCTTTTCTTCTCTGTTAGTCTGGCTAGCAGTGTGTTTTGTTGATCTTTTCAGAAAACTAGCTCCTGGATTCATTGATTTTTTTGAAGGGTTTTTCATGTCTCTATTTCCTTCAGTTCTGCTCTGATCTTAGTTTTTTCTTGTCTTCTTTTAGCTTTTGAATTTGTTTGCTCTTACTTCTCTAGTTCTTTTAATTGTGATGTTAAGGTGTCAGTTTTTGATCTTTCCTGCTTTCTCTTGTGGGCATTTAGTGCTATAAGTTTCCCTCTACACACTGCTTTAAATGTGTCCCAGAGATTCTGGTACATAGTGTCTTTATTCTTATTGGTTTCAAAAAACATCTTTATTTCTGCCTTAATTTCGTTATTTACCCAGTAGTTTTTCAAGAGCAGTTTGTTTAGTTTCCATGAGGTTCTGCAGTTTGGAGTGAGTTTCTTAATCCTGAATTCTAATTTAGTTACACTGTGGTCTGAAAGACTGTTTGTGATGATTTTCATTCTTTTGCATTTGCTGAGGTGTGTTTTACTTTGAAATATGTCATCAACTTTAGAATAAGTGTGATGTGGTGCTGAGAATAATGTATATTCTGTTGATTTGGAGTGAGAGTTTTGTAGATGTTTATTAGGTCCATGTGGTCCAGAGCCGAGGTCAAATTCTGGATATCCTTGTTAATTTTCTGTCTCATTGATCTGTCTAATATTGACAGTGGGGTGTTAAAGTCTCCCACTATCATTGTGTGGGAGTCTAAGTCTCTTTGTAGGTCTTTAAGTACTGGTTTTATGAATCTGGGTGTTCCTGTATTGGGGGTGTGTATATATACACACACACACACACACACACACACACACACATATATATATGATAGTTAGCTCTTCATGTTGTATTGATCCTTTACCATTATGTAATGCCCTTCTTTGTCTCTTTTGATCTTTGTTGGTTGAAAGTTTGTTTTATCAGAGACTAGGATTGCAACCTCACTTTTTTATTTTTATTTATTTTTTTTTAATTTTTGCTTTCCATTTGCTTGGTAAATCTAAATCTTCCTCCATCCCTTTATTTTGAGCTTATCTGTGTCTTTGCACATGAGATGGGTATCTTGAATACAGCACACCAATGGTTCTTCACTCATTATCCAATTTGCCAGTCTGTGTCTTTTAATTGGGGCCGTTAGCCCATTTACATTTAAGTTTAATATTGTTATGTGTGAATATGATCCTGTCATTATGATGCTAGCTGGTTATTTTAACAATTAGTGATGCAGTTTCTTTATAGCGTTGATGACCTTTACAATTTAGTTTGTTTTTGCAGTGGCTGATAATTGTTGTTTCTTTCCACGTTTAGTGCTTCCTTCAGGAGCTCTTGTAAGGCATGCCTGGTGGTCAAAAAAATCTCAGCATTTTCTTGTCTGTAAATAATTTTATTTCTCCTTTGCTTATAAAGTTTAGTTTGGCTGGATATGAAATATTGGGTTGAAAATTTTTTCTTCAAGAATGTTGAATATTGGCCTCCACTCTTTTCTGGCTTGTGGGGTTTCTGTGGAGAGATCTGCTGCTAGTCTGGTAGGCTTCCCTTTGTGGGTAACCCGACCTTTCTCTCTGGCTGCCTTTAACATTTTTTTCCTACATTTCAACCTTGGTGAATCTGATGATTATGTACCTTTGGGTTGCTCTTCTCAAGGAATATCTTGTGGTATTATATTTCCTTAATTTGAATGTTGGCCTGCCTTGCTGAATTGAGGAAGTTCTCCTGAATAATATCCTGAAGAGTGTTTTCCAACTTGGTTCCATTCTTCCCGTCACTTTCAGGTACACCAATCAAATATAGATTTGGTCTTTTCACATAATCCCATATTTCTTGGAGGCTTTGTTCGTTTCTTTTCACTCTTTTTTCTCTAATCTTGTCTTCTCAATTTATTTCATTGAGTTGATCTTCAGTCTCTGATATCCTTTCTTCTTCTTGATGCATTCAGCTATTGATACTTGTATATGCTTCATGAAGTTCTCGTGCTGTGTTTTTCAACTCCATCAGGTCATTTGTGTTCTTCTCTAAACTGGTTATTCTAGTTAACACTTCATCTAACCTTTTTTTAAAGTTCTTAACTTCTTTGCATTAGGTTAGTACATGCTCCTTTAGCTCAGAGGAGTTTGTTATTACCCACCTTCTAAATCCTACTTCTGTCAACATCAAATTCATTCTCTGTCCAGTTTTTTTCCGTTGCTGGCAAGGAGTTTTGATCCATTGGAGGAGAAGACACATTCTGGTTTTTGAAATTTTCAGTCATTTTGCACTGGTTTTTCCCATCTTTGTGGGACATTGATGTTTGGTCTTTGATGTTGGTGATATTGATACTACTCCATTCTGTTTGTTAGTTTTCCTTCTAACAGGCCCCTCTGCTGCAGGTCTGCTAGAGTTTGCTGGAGGTCCACTCAAGACCCTGTTTCTCTGGGTATCACCAGTGGAAGATGCAGAACAACAAAGATTGCTGCCTGTTCCTACCTCTGGAAGCTTCGTCTCAGAGGAGTTCCTGCCAGTTGCCAGCCAGCATTCTTCTCTATGAAGTGTCTATTGGCCCCTATTGAGAGGTGTCTCCCAGTCTGGATACACAGGGAATCAGGGGCCCATTTGAGGAGGCAGCCTGTCCCTTATCAGAGTTTGAATACTGTACTGAGAGAAACACTGCTCTCTTCAGAGCTGTCAGGCAGGGATGTTTAAATCTGCTGAAGCTGCTCTCCCAGCCGCTTCTTCCCCCAGGTGCTCTGTCCCAGGGGATTGCAGTGAGCTCCACCCAGTTCAGACTTCCAGGTGGCTTTGTTTACACTGTGAGAGTAAAATCGCCTACTCAAGCCTCAGCAAGGACAAATGTCCTTCTTCCCACCAAGCTCTAGAGCCCCAGGTTGACCTCAGACTGCTGTGCTAGCAGGGAGAATTTCAAGCCAGTGGATCTTAGCTTGCTGGGCTCTGTGGGGGTGGGACCCTCTGAGCCAGGCACTGGAGAAGAATTTTCCTGGTCAGCTGTTTGTGAAGACTGTGGGAAAAGCACAGTATCTGGGCCAGAATCTGCTCTTCCTCCCGATACAGTTTCTCACAGCTTCCCTTGGCTAGGAATGGGAAATCCCCTATCCCCTTGCGCTTCTCAGGTGAGGCAAAGCCCCACCCTCCTTCAGCTTGCCCTCCTTGGGCTGCATCCACTGTTCCAATGAGAAGAACCATGTACCTCAGTTCGAAATTCAGGAATCACCTGCCTTCTGCGTGGATCTCACTGGGTGCTGCAGACTGGAGTTGTTCCTATTCGGGCATCTGGCCAGTTACCCAATAATGTCTTTTACTTTGGATTTAGCTTTACTTGTTATCAAGGAGAGACTTTTAGGTTGTAAATTTTATGATTATGTTCTTCACATAAATTATGTTATGAAATTTTAACTCTAACCCTTTGTGATTGGCATTTTATTTCAAATTGAAAGATCCTAAGTGAGGAAATAATTGAAAATTGTCAAATAAGTGGTTATCTATCCAGATATATGAAATCCAACTACAGAGTTTTTAACTGAATCAATATGACTTTGTCATGATAAAATAATGATATATTTTACCTAATAGTGTGTCAGAGTGATTCTTTAAAAAAGCTCTGTACTTCAAAGGTGGATGCACACCTATATTCAAAATGAACAGCTATTTTGTCAGCCATATTTTTAACCTAAAGAAATACTCATGCAACTATTTTAGAATAATTACATTTTTACCTTTTTTATCCAAGGGAATTATTGCTATGGTATAGAGAAACAAGAACATGTATCTACAATATGAGAAAAACTAGTCCACAGCTTTCTGTTTTGTGAGTCAAAGGATCAAAATAAGATATAGAAATGGCCACAAACAGTATGAAAAAATGCTCAGCATCACTAATTATCAGGGAAATACAAAATAAAAACACAATGAGATACCAGCTTACTCCTGCAAGAATGGTCATAATTAAAAAATCAAAAAATAGTTGATGTTGGCTTGGATATGGTGCAAAGGGAAGACTTCTACACTGCTAGTGGGAATGTAAACTAATATAAGCAATATGGTTAGACTGTGTGTTAGAAAACTGTACGAAGTTTCCTTAAAGAAATAAAAATAGAACTATCATTTGTTCCAGCAATCCCACTGCTTGGTATGTATCCAGAGGAAAATAAGTCATATGAAAAAGACACTTGCACACACATGTTTATAGCAGCACAATTCACAATTGCAAAAATATGGAGCCAACATAAATGCCCTTCAACCAACAAGTGAATGAAGAAAATGTGGTATATATACACCACAGAAAACTATTCAGCCCTAAAAAGAATGAAATAATGACATTTGCAGCGACTTGGATAGAGTTAGAGGCCATTATTCTAAGTGAAGTAACTAAGTAATGGACAACTAACTATCATGTGTTCTCATTTATAAGTGAGAGCTAAGCTATGAGAATACAAAGGCATAAGAATGATACAATGGACTTTGGGGGTTGGGAGAAGTAGGGGAGGGGGTGAGGAATAAAAGATTACATATCGGGTACAGTGCACACTGTTTAGGTGACAGGTACACCAAAATCTCAGAAATCACCAATAAAGAACTTATTTATGGAACCAACAACCACCAGTTCCCCCAAAACTATTGAAATAAAAAAAAACATGATTTTAATAAAATCATATATTATCCCGTAGTTTCAATTAGTTGAATGTATGTGTTAATACTAACCTACGTATACATTCACTCTAACATATATACACTCATATCTATAATTACTTTATCTATCTATATATCAATGTATTAAAATATGCTGGAGTTCAAGATATATTATCTAAAGGTGTACCACAAGACTCATTCTAACATCCTTCTTTGCTGTTTGTAACTTTTTTATCTGACAGTGAAAAATTTGGCTCCCATTATCTGAAATAAAATTTATTTATTTGTACAACTCTAGTATACATGTAAAGTAGTTTCATCCTTGAACCCTAAGTGACAGATTTTTTAAAGTATTTTTATTTATCTCTTCTACTGGCTTATGTGTCAGTCAGAGTTCAACCACTGGGATGGATGGATAACAAGGAATTGGATTAAACGTTCATGGTGGCTGATTGAAGAGTAGCTGCAAGGCTGTCTTTGAGTCTAATGCTGGAGCTCAAGCTAAATTCATGGACAGTCTGGAATGAAAGATCATGAGTAGCCTGCATCTCTACAAGCTGGAACCTGTAAGAATGAATTGAAATACATGTGCTTGTTCATTCTTTTTGTCTCTAACCTTGAGAACATGAGTATCCTGCAGAAGCCAGGTCTTTCATCAGAGAGTTCAACACACATTGGCCTATGAGTCAGAAAAACCTTGCCCTCATAGGGCAAGGTAGAGCAACTGCAGCCCCGGCTGCTGCTTCACACCAATGGGGTGAGTCAGCAGATTAGCAACAATGTGTGTGTGTGTGTGTGTCCACGCGCACGTGTGTGCTACAAAATGGGTATTGCCTCCCTTGCACCCTCATGTGAGAATCTTCTTGGTAGTCCACCCTAACCAGAAACATATAGAAATATATTTGTGAAATGTAATTCAGTCTGGCCAAACTGACACTCACATATTTATCATATCTTATTTGCTATATGTCTGTTCTTGTTTTTCAGTTGTTACTCAAGGGAGTAAAATATGTACATTTAATTTAGCAGTATTTACCTGATTTTCTATTATACTAAATTCCACTTCTCTGAATTTCTATTATATTATTCTAGTATACTAAGTTATATATTCCAGCTATATGTCTGTTATTGTTTTTCAGTTGTTACTCAAGGGAGTAAAATGTGTACACTTAACTTAGAAGTATTTACTTGAATTTCTGTTATCTAAATTCCACGTTTGTAAAGTTTTCATGTATTTTCTTTTTTTTTTTTTTTTTTTTTTTTGTTTGAGTGGGAGTCTCGCTCTGTTGCCCAGGCTGGAGTGCAGTGGCACAATCTCAGCTCACTGCAAGCTCCACCTCCTGGGTTCACACCATTCTCCTGCCTCAGCCTCCCAAGTAGCTGGGACTAGAGGTGCCCGCTACCACACCTGGCTAATTTTGGTTTTGTATTTTAATAGAAACAGGGTTTCACCATGTTATCCAGGATGGCCTTGATCTCCTGACCCCATGATCTGCCCACCTCAGCCTCCCAAAGTGTTGGGATTACAGGTATGAGTCACCGCACCTGGCCTGTGTATTGTCTTTTAAATATTCTATAAACTACAAAATGTTTTGCCTAGTTGGTTGCCTTTCATGAAAACATTTTTAAATAGTATTTTATATGTATCCCAATAGTTACCATTCTGTATTCTTCATTACTTCTTATAAAGCCAAAGGTTTTTAGCTAGCATCATTTTTTCCAACATGAAAAATTTCTTGTTTTGTAGGTTTCCTTTTTTCTTTTTTTTTAATTTTATTTTTAATTGTTAGCAAGGCAAGCTACTTCTATAGAATGGTGTGCCCCTATAGATGGAGAAATGGTGAGTACACACTTGGACAAGGAAGGGGAAGGGGCTTTTATCCCTGATGAACATGGCCCCTGCTGCTGTGTCATTCACCTATTGGCTAGGGTTAGACCACACAAGCTAAACTAATTCTGATTGGCTAATTTAGAGTGAGAGGGTGAGTGGTTTTGGGGGAAAAATTGTTATGCAGGGTGGAGAATGAGTTAAGGTGGAGGTAGCAGGTAATTTGAATAAGTCAGGGTGGAGCAGGTAATCAAAAAAGTTTACTTTGTGAGGAAGTTAAGTTTAAAAGTAGAAGGCAAAGAATTGAACACACTGACATGCTGATTCTATGAAAATAAATTTAGAACTCATATCTAACAACCCCACCCCTTGCATTTCCTTACAGCTCTTTCTTTTCAAACTTTTTAAAACATGTCTTAGCTTAGTTGTTTTGCTTGATTTTTCAAAAGAAGAAGCTTCTCTGGATAAGACGGATAATAGTTAAAGGAGGTTTTAAGTGCCATTTTAATGATCCTCTGCACCAACCCATGGATGCATGGTAGGACACAGCCACCGAAAAGAATAAGTACACCCATTACGGCTGTGAGGAAAGTAAGAATTGAGGCTATTAATCCTGTCCATTTACCGAACCATTTTTCTAGTTATCCCGTTAAGGGGTCATTTACCCCAGAGTTGTGGGCTAACTCACTGGACAGTGCAGTCAGACATTGCAATGCCTTCGTTGTACTTCCATCAGGAGTGGTGGTGTTTGGGATGAAGGTAAAACATTGAGTTTTAATCATGATGCAAACTCCTCCACTTTCTGCTAATATCATGTCTAAGGCTATCCTATTTTCCCAAGCCATCTGGCTAGTAGCCCGTAATTGCTCAGCTAATCCTTTAACAGCATCTCTAGTGTAGTTAATAAATAACTGTTGGTTGTAGTAGATGTAGTTTATCCAATCTACATTTTTATTAATTGTTACCCACCAAAATACTGACTCAAATCCTGCAGTTATTTGATTTTGGGCTTTAAATTGATTAAATTGATCTGGTATTCCTTGTGGGACTCCAGTTGAATTTAAATAGAGGTGAGAGTTGAAAGACCCATAAGGGGCTTCTCTCACTTTACAATGTCTTATTTTTCTTTCCTCTGGTTGATGAAATGCCAGGGTGAAAGGGATAGCCAATTGGACTAAAACACGAGTGCCACTCCAGTTATTTGGCAGAGTGTCCAGTAAAGATCTACCATAATACCACCACACATGCACTCGAGTTTGAATAAGGGCTGACTGATTGATAAAGCTCTTGAAAATTCTTAAGCCCACTGCATCCCTTCAGGTCTCCAAGGAATGCTAAGTTTCCTCCCTGTAGTGAGAGATACGAAGTGAACTTAGTGTTGGGAGACGGAAGCTGGATGGCCCTCAGGGGCTGACCCGCAGGGTGCCAGACTTCAGGATATAGCAGAGAGAGAGCTTAGCATGACTTGTTACTCCAGGCTGTAGAATCCTGGAAAAGAATTACCATGCAGCCCATACCCGGTCGACTGGAGGACCACCCTAGTGGAAAGGGGACCATCTGGGCCTCTGGCTTGCTGTGTGCACAAGCATAACAACTGCTTTTGTTTAACATGCAGATGGAATGTTTGATCCATTCCAACCAGGCATTAGCATCTTGGTATCCTGTCTTAATTGCCAAAGTTTAAGTCTTTAACTTCTACGCTAGCTATCTTGGTCTTGTCATTAGATGGAGGAGGAGCAATTGTTCCACTGTGAGAGGTTTTGGAAGAAGGCTTAGAGGAAGGTTCAGGCGGCAAGGGGATCAAAGAAACACATGTCAAAGAATCCAATAGGGTCTGCCCCTGAAACCTTAACCTCCAAACCATAAAACCAGGTTAAAGAAGGGAACGAGCTTAGAAAAGGAGAAGAACTTTAAGGGCTGGAGATAATAACCATATAGGATTGCACTGGTTTGGCTGACAGTTAGATGGAGAGCTGTCCCTCTAGTAAAATGAATGTATGGTTTTAGGAAATGACAAACACCGGATGGGGCAATCCATCCTTGCTCTTTAGTGGTCTAGAGAATGTAGGATAAGCTACAGCATAAAAGCTTTACATCGGGGGGGGGGGGGGGCAAGACTCCTGGTTGACACTGGGATCTTTATCAAAATCTCCCCAGATTAAATGGTCCCAATTTACTAATGCCCAATCTGAGGAGAGTCAGGAGGGAGAGAGGTACTTTTCTGAAGTAGAGAGCTGTAATTGATTTGTCAAGTCCTCATGGGGTATAACAAGGCAAGCATCAAATGCAATAGTTTCAGGCAAAATTAACTTGGTTGTGTTAATAACTACATAGTCAGCAACAGAGTGAGGAAAGAAGAAAGAGTAATAGAATAGATGAAAGAGAGTTAAATTTTTCTTAGCCTTAGTTTGGTAGGGTTTTCCCCTGGGACCATGGCCCATGACTCTGGAGTGGGAGGCATTTTCTTGACTCGGGTGTGATGAGTCCATCCCATTTCTGCTGTATGAACGGCAATCTCAGTGGTTAGCAGCCCAAGGTAGAGTCCTTCGCAGGCTGGCTCGAATTGTCCTTTCCAACCTTTGATGAGAACGTGATCCTCAGGCTTGTGCTGGTTTACCGGAAATTCGAGGGGTGGTAGTTGTACTAAAAGACTTTTAGTTTTGAGAGAAAGGAAAGTGGAAGATAAACCAAGTATATAATTTCTAAGAAATTGATCTTTTGCTTTAAATGTGGAGACATTAGCACTGGACTTTATAGTCCTTGGTAACTTTTTACTGAGACATTTCCTTTAGCACCTATTTTTATTAGCTTTTAGACCAAAGAAAGTCAAACATCATTTTATATTTGACAATGCTTCCTGTATGATTTTTATATCAGATAAGCTAAATTTCTTCTTTATATTAGTGTGTTATTGTTAAACTTAATTTTAATAAAACCTTGTAGACATATTTATCCAATTTTAACATCTGACAATAAGGTAAGATTTTTATAGACTCTCTTTAACCTTTTATAATTTTTGTTAAAAAGCATGTTGGTGCCTTAAGAAAATCCCATTGTGCTTTTATTTTAATGTCCAGTTCACAGAAAAACTGGATGATACTCCTTTAGCTTTAACCAATATGTTTACCACAGAATTTTCTTTTTTTGTTTTTTTTTTTCCTGAGATGGAGTCTCGCTCTGTTGCCCAGGCTGGAGTGCAGTGGCCGGATCTCAGCTCACTGCAAGCTCCGCCTCCCGGGTTCAAGCCATTCTCCTGCCTCAGCCTCCTGAGTAGCTGGGACTACAGGCGCCTGCCACCTCGCCCGGCTAGTTTTTTGTATTTTTTAGTAGAGACTGGGTTTCACCGTGTTAGCCAGGATGGTCTCGATCTCCTGACTTCGTGATCCGCCCGTCTCGGCCTCCCAAAGTGCTGGGATTACAGGCTTGAGCCACTACTCCCGTCCACCGAATTTTCTTTATAATTAACATTTTAAAACTTGCATAAACCTTCAAAACAAATTTTTTTAACATTTTAGTGTAGGTAAAAATCCTTCTTATAATACTTTTACCAATATACCAAAAGTGTATTTTACTTTCCTTATACACCTTGCACTTAAACTGTGCCTTCAATAGTTTTACACTCAGGAGGCCTAATTACTTTTAAATTATACAACATTTCTTGCATAAATTCCCTTTTAAAACACACTTTTTTTTTCACGACTTTCACAGACAATTATTCAACATGCCTCAACTTTCTGACTTGTTGCAAACATCCCTTTATTTAAACAACCAGTTAATTTATTTTAGGACAAGAATTTACCATATAACATTCTTTTTAGGTGAATTATCCCCTCCTTTTTTTTTTTTTTTTTTTCCAAAGATGATCATTCTTTTCCAAAGCGAACTTCCTTCATGTCTGTGGACTACACTGCCTAAGACCACAAGACTAGAAGTTAGGATAATACATGTGACACTCTTAATTTTTAGCAAACTTTGCTTTTGTTGAAAACCTTGTAAGTCTGGGATTTCAATTACTCTTTGCTATTAACGAGACCTCGTTCAGTCCATATTACCTTAGAATCGATATAAATGGCTCCTTCCTGATTCTGTAAGTACATTAAGGTTTGGTTGAGTGCAAACAGCTTGCAGGTTTGAGCAGACCAATTATTAGGCAACTTTCCTAACTCTGCTTCTACAAGAGTTTCCTTATCCATTACTGAATACCCATTGTATCTTTTTCACTCAATCACTGGGAAGGAACTATCTATTTTCCTGTCCTGACAGGAGTTCCTCCTAGGTCTGGTCAGAGCTTTGTGTAACAGAATAGCCCCACACTTTAAGATTTTTGAGTTAGTAAGCTACCTTTTTGATTTTTTTTTTTTTTTTTTTTGATTTAGGATAGTTCTGAACTGGTGAGGTGTGCTCACAATGAGGTTTCCTCTAAAAGTTATTTTTCTACTTTCCTCTGATAGCAAAGCAGTTGCCGTTACAGATTGAATGCATTTGGGCCATCTGCAGGTTACTGGGTTAAGGATTTTTGATAGGAAGGCTAAGAGTTGTCAGTGGCCTCAGTGCTTTAGGGCTGTGCCCTTGTTTACACTGACAACAAGGTGGTATTGGAGTGTTATAGGGTCACAGAGAAGACCTTCAATTATCAGTTATAGGTTTTAAATTTACCCTGGCTTTTAAAGGAATAGGGTCCACTGTTTTCTCTTTACTACTTCTATCTCTCTCTTTCTCTCTTTGACTTTCTGTCTCTCTTTCTCTCTCTCTCTAACTCCCTCTTTCTCTCTCTTTCTCTTTCTCCCTTCTCTCTCTCTCTTTCCCCTTACTCTTTCTCTTTCCTCTCTGCTGGTCTTTCCCTACCTCTGCCAGCCACTTATGCTGTTGTTCTCTGCTCTCCTTCCCCTTCCTCTAGGGGAAGGACCTGCAGGAGTGGAGACGCTCTTTCTTCCCCCAAGAAGAAAGGAAACGGGAGTTTGTGTGATGTTCGACCCTTATTAGTGGAAGTCTCAATCCCTCAAACTGAGAGGTGAAGCTGGCTGGGTTTTTGGGTTGGGTGGGGACTTGGAGAAGTTTTCTGTCTAGCTAAAGGATTGTAAATGCACCAATCAGTGCTCTGTGTCTAGCTAAAGTTTTTAAATGCACCAATCAGCACTCTGTAAAAACGGACCAATGAGCACTCTCTAAATTGGACCAATCAGTATTCTGTAAAACAGACCAATCAGTGGGATGTGGGTGGGAATAAATAAGGGAATAAAAGCAGGACACCTGAGCCAGCAGCCGCAACCCACTGGGGTCCCCTTTCATGCTGTGGAAGCTTTGTTCTTTAGCTGTTTGCAATAAATCTTGCTGCTGCTCATTGTTTGGGTCTGCACTACCTTTATGAGCTGTAACACTCACTGCGAAGACCTGCAGCTTCACTCCTGAAGCCAGCAAGACCACAAACCCACTGGGAAGAATGAACAACTCTAGATGCACCAACTTTAAGAGCTGTAACACTCACTGCAAAGGCCTGCAGCTTCACTCCTGAGCGAGACCACAAACCCGCCAGAAGGAAGAAACTCTGGACACGTCTGAACATCTGAAGGAACAAACTCCAGACACATCATCTTTAAGAACTGTAACACACACCACAAGGGTCCGTGGCTTCATTCTTGAAGTCAGCGAGACCAAAAACCCGCTGGAAAGAACCAATTCCAGACACATTTTGGCAACCCTAATTGGACTATCACCTATCGCCAAATAGTGAGTACCATCAGACCCCTTTCACTTGCTATTCTGTCCTATTTTTCCTTAGAATTTGGGGGCAAATACTGGGCACCTGTCAGCCAGTTAAAAGCAACTAGCAGGGCCACCAGACTAAAGACACAGGTGTCAGGCTTTCTGGAAAAGGGCTGTCTAACAACCCCTGACTCTTCAGTGTTGGAAGCGTTGGTTTTCCTGGAACCAGCTTCCACTTTTCCTGTACTTCTGGGTTGAGCCAAGTGTTGACAGAGAGGAAAGCCATTCAGTTCCGGGGGCCTGACAACAAGTTGGTTGACCCTGTGGCCATGAGCGGAACTCTTCTAGTCATGACACCCAAGGGAGACTCACCCATCTATCCTATCTATCCTGACCCCTGCCTCCTAGGTCCTAATGCCTGTCAGACAAACTTCCTCTCACCTCTCTTCTTCAAGGCTAGTCCCACTTCTAAAAACCTTTCCCTGTCTCTGGTGCTTTTCTAGTTTCTCCTGTAAGAATGATTACTAGTAAAAACTTCAGGACTCTGTTACCTTCTTTAGACACCTGGGTTCACTAATCAGAAAGACATAATTTTTGTCCAAAGCTCCATCATAAGGGGACTACCTGGAATTTTAGGATCCCTCCTCAGACAAGCAGGCCTAACAAAAGCTATTCCTGAAGCTAGGATATGGGGAGCCTCAGAAATTGTATCCTTCCTATTCGTATAAGTGAGAACAAAAGGCATCACTCTTCCAACTCTGGAGATCCCTCCCCTCCCTCAGGGTATGACCTTCCACTTCATTTTTGTGGCATAACATCTTTATAGGACAGGGGTAAAGTCCCAATAGTAACAGGAGAATGCTTAGGACTCTAATAGGTTTTAGAGAATGAGTCCGTAAGGGCCAATCTGATTTTTCTCAGTCCTCCTTGTAGTCTAGGAGGACAGACAAGGGTGCAGGTTTTCAAGAATGTGTCTGTAAGGGCCACTAAATCCAACCTTCCTCGGTTCTCCTTGTGGTCTGGGAGGAAAACTAATGTTTCTGATGCTGCGTTGGTGAGCGCAACTATTCTGATCAGCAGTGTCCAGGGGCCATTGTGGGTTCTTGGGCAGAGGGAGAAACAAACAAACCAAAACGGCGGTAGTTTTGTCTTTCAGATGGGAAACACTCAGACATCAATGGCTCACCCTTGAAATCCATCCTAAGCCATTGGGACCAATTTGATCTACAAATCCTGAAAAAGAGGCAGCTCATTTTTTTTTTTGCACTGTGCCATGGCCCCAATATTCTCTCTCTGATGAGGAAAAATGGCCACCTGAGGGAAGTACAAATTACAATACTACCCTGCAGGTTGACCTTTTCTGTAAGAGGGAAGGCAAATGGAGTGAAATACCTTATGTCCAAGCTTAATACACAACTATGCAAAGCTTGCAATTTACATCCCACAGGAGGACCTTTCAGCTTACCACTATATCCTAGCCTCCCTTTAGCTCCTCTTCCTATTAATGATAAGCCTCCTCTAAAGCTCCCCCACGCAGAAGGAAATAAGCAAGAAAATCTCCAAAGGACTACAAAAATCCCCAGGCTATTGGTTATGTCCCCTTCAAGCTGTAAGGGTAGGGGAATTTGGCCCAACCTGGGTACATGTCCCCTTCAAGCTCTAAGGGTAGCGGAATTTGGCCCAACCTGGGTACATGTCCCCTTCAAGCTCTAAGGGTAGGGGAATTTGGCCCAACCTGGGTACATGTCCCCTTCTCCCTCTCTGATTTAAAGCAGATCAAGGCAGACCTGGGGAAGTTTTCAGATGCTCCTGATAGATACACAGGTGTCCTACAGGGTCTAGGGCAAACCTTCAATCTCACTTGGAGTGATGTTATGCTATTGTTAGATCACACCCTGACCTTAATGAAAAGAATACAGCTTTAGCTGCAGCCTGAGAGTTTGGAGATACCTGGTATCTTAGTCAAGTAAATGATACAATGACAGCTGAAGAAGGTGTAAATGTCCTACCAGTCAGCAAATCGTCCCCAGTATGGATCCCCAATGGGACCTCAACTCAGATCATGGGGACTGGAGTCATAAACATCTGCTGACTTCTGTTCTAGAAGGATTAAGGAGACTTAGGAAAAAGTCCATGAATTCTTCAATGATGTCCACCATAACTCAGGGAAAGGAAGACAATCCTTCTGCCTTCCTTGAGCAGCTATGAAAGGCCTTAAGAAAATATACTCCCCTGTCACCTGACTCACTCGAGGGTCAGTTGATTTGAAAGATAAATTTATTACCCAATCAGGAGCAGATATCAGGAGAAAGCTCCAAAAGCAAGCCCTGGGCCCTGAACAAACTCTGGAGGGATTTTCAAACCTGGCAACCTCAGTGTTCTATAATAGGGACCGAGAATAATAGTCCCAAAAGGAAAAGTGATATCCGAGAAAGTCCACAGCCTTAGTCATGGCCCTCAGACAAACAAACCTTGGTGGTTCAGAGAGGACAGAAAATGGAGCAGGCCAAGCAGCTGGTAGGGCTTGTTATCAGTGTGGTTTACAAGGACATTTTTAAAAAGATTGTCCAACAAGCCCCCCACCCCCATCCATTCATGTCAGCAGGCTACTCTAGATCTCTTGAACTTTCTAGCTAATCAAGGGTACAAGGCGTCTAGGGTAAAGGCCCAGCTTTGCCTTCAGCAGGTCAAGTATCTAGGCCTAATCTTAGTGAGAGGAACCAAGGACCTCAACAAGGAATGAATACAGCCTATAATGTCTTATCCTCACCCTAAGATGTAAAAACAGTTGTGGGGGTTCCTTGGAATCACCGGCTTCTGTCGACTATGGATCCCCAGATACAGTGAGATAGCCAGGCCTTTATATACTCTAATCAAGGAGACCCAGAAGGCAAATACTCATCTAGTAGAATGGGAACCAGGGGCAGAGACAGCCTTCAAAACCTGAAAGAAGGCCCTAGTACAAGCTCCAGCTTTAAGCCTTCACACAGGAAATAACTTCTCTTTATATGTCAGAGAGAGCAGAGATAGCTCTTGGAGTCCTTACTCAGACTCATGGGACAACCCCACAACCAGTGGAATACCTAAGTAAGGAAATTGATGTAGTAGCAAAAGGCTGACCTCACTGTTTAAGGGTAGTTGCAGTGGTGGCCATCTTAGTGTCAGGGGCTATCAAAATAATACAAAGAAAGGATCTCACTGTCTAGACTACTCATGATGTAAATGGCATACTAGGTGCCAAAGGAAGTTTATGGCTATAAGACAACTGCCTACTTAGATACCAGGCACTACTCCTTGAGGGACCTTAAGCACTCCTTGAGTGCTTTAAATACGTACACGTGTAGCCCTCAAGCCTGCCATTTTTCTCCCAGAGGATGGGGAATCAATCGAGCACGACTGCCAACAAATTATAGTCCAGACTTATGTCACCTGAGATGATCTCTTAGAAGTCCCGTTAGCTAATTCTGACCTTAACTTATATACCGATGGAAGTTCATTTGTGGAGAATGGAATACAAAAGGCAGGTTATGCCATAGTTAGTGAAGTAACCGTACTTGAAAGTAAGCCTGTTCCCTCAGGGACCAATGCCCGGTTAGCAGAACTAGTGGCACTTACCTGAGCCTTAGAACTGGGAAAAGGAAAAAGAATAAATGTGTATACAGATAGCAAGCATGTTTGTCTAATCCTACAGGCCCATACTGCAATATGGAAAGAAAGGGAGTTCCTAACCTCTAGGGGGAACTTAAATTAAATACTACAAGGAAAGTATGGAGTTATTGCATGCAGTACAGAAACCCAAGGAGGTGGCAGTCTTACACTGCCAAGGCCATCAGAAAGGTGAAGGAGAAAAGGCAGAAGGAAACTATCGGGCAGATGCAGAGGTCAAAATTGCTGCCAGGCAGAACTTCCCATTAGAAATACCTATGGAAGGACACTTGGTATGGAACAATCCCCTCCAAGAGATTAAGCCCCAGTATTCCCTGACTGAAACAGAATGGGAATTTTCACGGGGGCATAGTTTTCTCCCCTCGGGGTTGTTAACCACAGAATAAGAAAAGGTACTTATACCCGAAGCCAGCCAGTGGAAAATACTTAAAACCCTCCACCAAACTTTTCATATAGGCCTTGAAAACATTCATCAAATGGCCAAATCCCTATTTAAAGGGCCAAATCTCCTCTGGACCATCCGACAGGTAGTCAAAACTTGTGAGGTGTGCCAAAGGAATAATCCTTTGTTCCATCATAAGGCCTCTTTGGGGGAACAAAGTATAGATCATTATCCTGGAGAGGACTAGAAGTTAGACTTCACCCATATGTCTAAGTTGAAGGGATTTCAATACTTGTTGGTCTTTGTTAATACCTTCACAAATCGGATAAAAGTTTTCCCTTGCAAGACAGAGAAGGCTCAGGAAGTGATTAAAGTCCTAATTCATGAAATAATTCCTAGATTTGGGCTTCCCCAAAGCCTACAGAGTGCCAATGGTCTGGCTTTTAAAGCCACAATATCGCAGGGAATTTCCAGGTGCATACAATATCACCTTCACCGTGCCTGGGGTGCACAATCCTCACAGAAGGTTGAGAAGGCAAGTGAAACACTCAAGAGGCACTTAAGGAAATTAACACAAAAAACTCATCTCCCATGGCCTACTCTTTTGCCCTTGGCTTTGTTGAGAATCTGGAATTCTCCTCACAAAATGGGGCTCAGTCCATATGAAATGCTGTACGGATGACCTTTTCTCACAAATGACCTCCTACTTGATCAGGAAACCGCCAACTTGGTCAAAGATATAACTTCTTTGGCAAAATGTCAACAAAACCTCAAAAACCTACCTGAAGGATGTCACAGAGAAAAGGGAACAGAGTTGTTTCAACCAGGAGATCTAGTGTTGGTCAAATCTCTCTCCTCTACCTCCCCACCTATGGACTCTTTGTGGAAAGGACCATATTTGGTAATCCTCTCTACTCCTACTGCAGTTAAGGTGGCAGAAGTGGAATCTCAAATTCACCACATCCGAGTTAAATTTTGGACATCTCCTGAGGAACCTGCAGGGCCGTCAGCTCAGGAGTTCCAAGATCAGCCAGACCAGCCTTGATACACCTGCAAACCATTGGAGGACTTGCATCTCCTATTTCAGAAGGAAACATCCCAGACTAAAAAGGCTCCTACCACTGATCCTGAAGAAAAACCCTTTCCTCCTTAAAGATAAGTGAAAACCTACATAATCTTTATCTTTAACACCTCTTCTTGCCCCTTTAATGGAATCCTTTCACTATTTCATCACATCATTAAGCAACATACTAACAATACTCTTTGTGATAGGACTATATACTGTAGTTTCTGCTGTGACAAAAATCCTAATCACATCAACCTTCTTTGTATCTTCCTTTCTTCTGACAGCAATTTACTTCTACCTTTAACCCACACTGGATAAGATGATCTCATTTTCCAGAGCACCCTCTTTACCTTCCTATTTACTCTTTGCCTATCTATCCCTGCTGCTTCCTTGGATACCTCATACAATCACCCCTCCCCTTCCACTAGCTCCTAATTACCTCTACAAGACTCAATTTAACCCACTCTCTGTTAAAACAGTACAATCCTTCCCTGCAAATGACTGTTGGCTATGTATCTCTGCTTACGTTGCCACACCCATTCCCGCAAAAAAACTGGGTCTTTACCAACTTAACCTACCACCCTCGTTATGAAGGAAAAGACCCCTTTCTAACTTCTAAATATACAATCATTAGCTAAGTTCCCCATCCTTGATAGTACCAAGAATACGCTAACAGTATGTACAATCCAACTTTTACGTTCTTACATTTCCAACCTCACCTATTACACAAGCAATGAAAAGCCCATACACAGCCCTGTAACTACAAATACCATCTTAACTTTCCAACCCCTTTATGCATCCAACACAACCTGTATCAGGCCTGCCCCTGGGGCACCTACTACCCCATCAGTGTAATTACACCCTACAACTTCAAGCCCCAACTGATCATAGTAACTTCTGAGTCACCCAAACAGATCCATCCAGATGGCTTGTCTGCTTCTCAGGGCCCCCCAAAATCATTACCTCCTCCCTGCTTAACAAACAGTCCAGATTTTGAAATGGCATACATACTGCCTGCATGACCATATAGCAGCGCCCCCACCACTAGTGAATGCCTTTTCATCCCCTCTTTCAATCACTCTCTGGAATAGTTCCTAGTAGATACAAAGAAGTTTTTCTCCAATGGGAAAATAGAACATAGGGAGCCACTCAGTTGGCTCCCAACAGCTCTTTCCAGCTGCTCACTGGAGCTACCTTGGTAAGTACTCTAGGAGTATGGGAAAATGAAAACAACTAATTCACACACGTTTTTAACATACACAACCAGTTCTGTCTACCCAGCCAGGTATATTCTTATGTGGAACATTGACCTATATCTGCCTCCCCACTAATTGGACAGGCACCTGCACCTTAGTCTTTCTAAGTCCCAATATTAACATTGCCCCAGGAAATCAGACCTTATCAGTACCTCTCAAACCTCAAGTCCATCAGTGCAGAGCCACACAATTAATACCCCTACTTATAGGGTTAGGAATGGCTGCTGCTACAGGAACCGTAATAGCCAGTATATCTACTTCATTATCCTACCTCCACACACTCGCAAAGGATTTCTCAGACAGTTTGCAAGAAATAACAAAAACTATCCTTATTCTACAATCCCAAATAGACTCTTTGGCAGCAGTGACTCTCCAAAACCACTGAGGCCTAGACCTCCTCACTGCTGAGAAAGGAGGATTCTGCACCTTCTTAAGGGAAGAGTGTTGTTTTTACACTCACCAGTCAGGGATAGTATGAGATGCCACCTGGCATTTACAGGAAAAGGTTTCTGAAATCAGACAACGCCTTTCAAACTCTTAACCAACCTCTGAAGTTGGGCAACATGGCTCCTCCCTTTCCTAGGTCCTGTGGCAGCCATCTTGCTGTTACTCGCCTTTGGGCCCTGTACTTTAACCTGCTTGTCAAATTTATTTCCTCTAGAATAGAGGCCATCAAGCTACAGATGGTCTTACAAATGGAACCCCAAATGAGTTCAACTAAAACCTTCTTCTGAGGACCCCTGGACTGACCTGCTGGCCCTTCCACTGGCCTAAAGAGTTCCCCTCTGTAGGACACTACAACTTCAGGGCCCCTTCTTCACCCCTACCCAGGAGGAAGTAACTAGAGTGGTCATTGGCCAAATTCCCAACAGCAGTTGGGGTGTCCTGTTTAGAGGGGGGATTGAGAGGTGAAGCCAGCTGGGCATCTGGGTCAGGTGGGGACTTGGAGAACTTTTCTGTCTAGCTAAAGGATTGTAAATGCACCAATCAGTGCTCTGTGTCTAGCTAAAGGTTTGTAAATGCACCAATCAGCACTCTGTGTCTAGCTAATTGGGTAGGGACTTGGAGAACTTTTCTGTCTAGCTAAAGGTTTGTAAATGTACCAGTCAGCACTCTGTAAAAATGGACCAATCAGCACTCTGTAAAACGGATCAATCAGCTCTCTGTAAAATGGACTAATCAGTAGGATGTGGATGGGGTCAAATAAGGGAATAAAAGCAGGACACCCGAGTCAACAGCAGTAACCCGCTCGGGTCCCCTTCCACGCTGTGGAAGCTTTGTTCTTTCGCTCTTCACAATAAATCTTGCTGCTGCTCACTCTTTGGGTCTGCACTACCTTTATGAGCTGTAACACTCACCGTGAAGGTCTGCAGCTTCACTCCTGAAGTCAGCAAGATCACGAACCCACCGGGAGGAATGAACAACTCTGGACGCGCCACCTTTTAAGAGCTGTAACACTCACTGCGAAGGTCTACAGCTTCACTCCTGAAGCCAGAAAGACCATGAACCCACCACAAGGAAGAAACAACTGCAGATGTGCCACCTTTAAGAGCTATAACTCTCACTATGAAGGTCTGCAGCTTCACTCCTGAGGCCAGTGAGACCACGAACCCACCACAAGGAAGAAACTCTGGACATGTCTGAACATCTGAAGGAACAAACTCCAGACACACCATCTTTAAGAACTGTAACACTGACCGTGAGGGTCTGCAGCTTCACTCTTGAAGTCAGCAAGACCAAGAACCCACTGGAAAGAACCAATTCCAGACACAAAACCAGGGATGTCTCTCCTTTGCTGTCCTGGAAGGCTCAACCCCTCATGCCAGTGGGTGTCTTGCCTTGCTGCTCTGGAAAGTTGACCTGTTTCCTCCCTTTTCCCCTCTGAAGGTCCCTTGCATACTTCCCACTCACGTTTTCCTCTCTGGCTGCTCCCCCCAGGGAGAATTAGGCCCCTCTTAGTGTTGGTGTGCTGGTATTAATCCCACAGCAGGATCCACCCTAAGCCACATGAGGTGGCTATGGAACCGTGGAGAGGACCCACTCACTCCGTCCAGCAGTAGGACTTGTCACCATCCACACGAACACCACCACAAGTAGGGTTGTTGTTTGTGATCATTCATCTACACACATATTTAGCCCTCCAGAATTTGACTACAAAAGAAGTACTTTACCGGCTCCCATGCCTTCTCCTTCCTTGGTCTGTGCACAAAATCATTGCTGCAGTATGTGAGAATCCTTTAAGCTAGGTTGCTGGCCAGTGTTTTTTTTTTTTTCTTTCCCCCCCACGTTCCTGAGAGCTTCAGTTATTTTTCGCACTGCGTGGGTCTTGATTTCTCACCCCTGAGGCTGCCACAAGGGGGCAGAGCACGCCTCCTCTGGAGAGAGAACCAGAGACCATCCCCAGAGGGGAATGTAATCACAGTGGGAGCCCCCATATTGTTATAAATAAACTTTTAGTGCTGCAAAATAAATAGCACTCAAATATACAATTTTCTTTGTAATTCTTAGCAAGGTGAGTTACTTCTATAGAAAGGTGCACCCTTACAGATGGAGCAGTGGTGAGCACACTGCAGTTCTTCTATTTGGGTCTTTCTTTCTTTTATTGTTCTTTACTTTTCTGTCTTGGAAAATGTCTCAGCCAGGAGAGGTGGCTCATGTCTGTAATCTCAGCAATTTGGGAGGCTGAGGCAGGCAGATCATGAAGTAAGGAGTTCGAGGCCAGCCTGACCAACATGGTGAAACCCTGTCTCTACTAAAAATACAAAAATTAGGCAACCGTGGTGGCGCGTGCCTGTAATCCTAGATACTGAAGAGACTGAGGCAGGAAAATTGCTTCAACCCAGGAGGCAGAGGTTTCAGTGAGCCAAGATCACACTACTGCACTCCAGCCTGGCAGCAAAGCAAGACTTCATCTCACACACACACACAAAATATATATTTTTTATAGATATTGAACAATGTTTATGTCATTATGAAATTTCAATTTTCCTTCTTTTGACTCCTTTTCAGATTTTCTCCTTATTTTGCTTTTAGCAATTTAAGTATGATGTATTGTGTTTTAATTTTATTTTGATTTATTCTTTGGGTTTATTAATTTTATTGGATCTCTGATTTAACATTCTTATGAAATAAATTGTCATACTTATTTAATTGTTTGGTCATCCCTTTTTTAATTTTTCTTTTTTTTATTTTTTTATTTTTTGAGGTGGAGTCTCGCTCTGATGCCCAAGCTGGAGTGCAGTGGTGCAATCTCAGCTCACTGCAAGCTCCACCTCCCGGGTTGATGCTATTCTTCTGCCCCAGCCTCCTGAGTAGGTGGGACTACAGGTGCCCACCACCAAACCCAACTCATTTTTTTAATTTTTATTTTTAGTAGAGATGGGGTTTCACTGTATTAGCTAGGATGGTCTCAATCTCCTGGCTTTGTAATCCACCCACCCTGGCCTCCCAATGTGCTGTGATTACAGATGTGAGCCACCACGCCTGGCCATACTTTTTTCTTTATCTAGGTTCCAATGATATTTCCTTTGTCTTCCAAAGAAAATTTTGATTTTAAAAGGTATAATTATTTACTTATTTATATATTATATATGTATATTCAAAATTTATATTTAAAATACAGTATTTCATTTCTAATAGTAAAACTAATTAAGTTAAATAATTTTTGTAGCCAACTCTTCATAATATATGTTCCACTGTATACACAAATGCAGTATTTCAAAATTGTTTGAAATACTATTTTGAGCCACAGTTTATAACATACACTTGATACAGTCAGGTTCATTTGTGTCTTTATACTTTTGATGTTTAGAAGTTGTTGCTATGGTGTAAATATGTCCCCCAAAATTCATACTTATTTTTTACTCTCGTCTGTTGCCTTTTAACAAAAAAAGGTTTTGTTTTGTTTGGTTGATTCTCTTATTTTATTTTATTTTATTTTATTTTATTTTATTTTACTTTAAGTTCTGGGATACATGTGTAGAATGTGTAGGTTTGTTACATAGGTATACATGTGCCATGGTAGTTCGCTGCACCTATCAACCCATCATCTAGGTTTTAAGCCCCACATGCATTAGGTGTTTGTCTTAATGCTCTCCTTCCCCTTGCCCCCGAAAATGTTTTAAATAGTATTTTATATCTATTCCCATATTTACTATTACTGTATTTATATGTTGAAACTTAATGGCCAATGTGATGTTGTTAAGAGCTGGGGTCATTAGGAGGTGATTTAAGTCATGAGGGTGGATCCCAAATAAATGTATTAGTGACCTTGTAAAAGAAGCACAAGTGAACTGTTCATCCTTTTTTGATTTCTTGTTCTTCTGTTTTTCTGGTATGTGAGGACCTAGCATTCAAGGCACCATTTGGAAGCAGAGACAGACCTTTATCAGACAAGGAACCTGCCCATGTGTTGTTTTTGGATTACAAAGCCTTCAGAACTGTGAGAAATAAATTTCTATTTCTTACAGATTACCTACCTGGTTTCACACATTTTGTTATAGTAATACAAACTAGGTCAGTTTTTATTTTTGTTAAATTTTGATTGTATATGAATAAACATAATTCCAAGGTAAAAACCTATAAAATAGCATACATTCAAAAATATAATTTTAATTTTTGCCTCCTCTCCTACTTCATTCTTTCTCTTATATGTAGCTATTTATAATGTCTGATTTAACTTTCTATTATGTCTTTGTGTTGCTCTCTGTGTGTCTGTATACTTTTATTTCCATTCCCTTTCACATACAAAATACTGCATATTATAAATCACAGAATCTGCTTTTATTCTGAATAATGTATACTAGAAGACCTGTGTTACAGTTATTGATTGCTGTGAAACAAACCACCTCCAAATCTTACTGACTTAAAATGGTATCTTTTAAAAATTGTTCATCACAATTTGGTCAGGATTTGCTTGGGTAATGCGTCTTTTCTATGTAGCACTTATAGAGACCACTCAGTGATATTTGTGTAGTATGTGGGGCACTCTAAATGGGTCGAGAGGATTTTCCTCTCACCTGTTAACTTAGCTGAGATGGTTAAAAACTGGGCCCACCAGGGACTTTCTACATGTGTCTGTTTGAGCATAGTATTTCCACATGATGAGTCACTCAAGGCTTTAAGGGCAAGTGTTCAAATGATCAAAGGTGATGTTGCATGGCCTCGTATGACCTACTCTGAGAAATCACGTAGTGACTCTTGCACGATTCTTCATTAATTGGAGCAGTTACAACTCCTAGACTCAAAGAGAGAAGATATATAAACATCTCTTAGTGTGAGGTATGTTAAAGTATTTGTGACCATGTTTTAAAACTGCCCCATTTCCCTAGAGTATTCATTTGGGATAGCTAGATCAGTGGATTAGTAAATTAGTTAATAATAATAATAACAATAATAATAAATCTTATTACTATGCATTTCATTATAGTTTATATTGTTATAGTATACAAATGGAACAACAATAAGTGCTATCAAGAAAATGCAAAGTGAGGTAATATACCTGGGCATCTTGTTTAGGAAGAGGTGACTGAAACTTTGTTTAGTTGAGAAAGTCTTCTCTGAGGAGAGGACTTTTGAATTGAGACCTAAGTGGTATGAAAGAGTGAGGGGAAACAGTTTCAGCTCAATAAGGGACTATGAGAAAGCAATCAGGGTGGCATAGTCTTTGAAGGGATAAATAGCAAAAAATAAAAATGAACAAATAAATAAATAAATGAAAGAAAGCAAGGACCACTGTGCTTGAAGCATATTGCATAGCTAGACAAGGTGTAAGTGAGGTCTCAGGGATAGGGTACAGGTCATTTTGAGTTGTTCAACCATGGGAAAGCAGCTAGAATATATGTCAAATGGGTAAAAAGCCATTGGTTGATTATCAGACAAGGAACTTGCCTATGTGTTGTTCTTGGATTACAAAACCTTCAGAACTGTGAGAAATAAATTTATATTTCTTATAAATTACCTACTTTCACACATTTTGTTATAGTAATACAAACAACCTAGGTCAGTTTTTATTTTTGTTAATTAAATTTTGATTGTATATGAATAAACATAATTCCAAGGTGAAAACATAAAATAGCACGATGAGGTTTATTATTATAAAATATTACTGGAGCTGTATTAGTCAGTTTTCACACTACTATAAAGTGCTATAAAGGCATACCTGAGACTGGGTAATTTAGGAGTCTCAGGAGTCTTTAGGAGAAAAGAGGTTTAATTGACTTATGGTTCCACAGGCTGTATGGGAGACGTGGCTGGGAGGTCTCAGGAAACTTACAATCATAGCAGAAAGCAAAGCTGAAGCAGGCACAATCTTCACATGGTGGGAGGAGAGAGAGAGAGAGAGAGAAGGGAGAGGTGCTACACACTTTTTTTTTTTTTTTTTTTTTTTTTTAGACAGAGTCTCGCTCTGTCGCCCAGGCTGGAGTGCAGTGGCGCAATCTGGGCTCACTGCAAACTCTGCCACTACACACTTTTAAACAACCAGACCTCATGAGAACTCACTCACTATCACAAGAACAGCAAGGGGGAAATCCACCACCATGATCTAAGCATCTCCTATCAGGTCCCTCCCTCAACAATGGGAATTACAATTTTGACGAGATTTAGGTGGGGAAACTGAATGAAACCATATCAGTAGCTACTACAGAATCAATTTTAGAATAAAATTGGTAGCAAGGAGACCAGTTTAAATTTTTTTTTAAATAGTCTAGGTGGTAGATAATGATGTTTTGAGCTAATATTTTTACAAAATAGAGGAGTTTGGGATTCAGTTTGAAGAAGGATTATCAAGAGCTTGCTGATATGTTGGCTGTTAGTTACAGAAATGGAAGAATTTGGGCAGATGCCTAGATATTTTCCCTGAACAATTCAGGAGCTGATAGTGTTCTATATCAAGATGTGAGATGCAGATTGGAAAAAACAGTTTGGGAGAAATCAAGAGTTCTATTCTAGCTATCTTAAATATGAAATTCTGATAAGAGTAAACATAGGCAAACATTAAGTAGGCTACCGAATATAAGTTTGAAGCTAGGTTATGGTTCAGGATGGAAGATATAAAGTCAGGAGTCATTAAGATATGAATTTTATTTGAAGCTGGTGTCTTAGTCTGCTCAGGCTGCAAAATCTGAGTGGCTTAAATAGTAGCCATTTATTTCTCACAGTTCCAAAGGCTGGCATGTCTGAAGTCAAGTGCCAGCATTGTCAAGTTCTGGTGACGGTCTTTTCCTAGTTTGTAGATGGCTGCCTTCCTGCTGTATCTTCAGATGGTAGAGACAGGATGCTCTGGTATCTCTTGCTCTTTTTATAAGGGTAACAATCTCATTAGGAGGGCTCTACACTCATGACCTCATCTGAATCTAATGACCTCCAAAGGCTCTACCTACTAATACCATCAAATTGGGAGTTAAGACTTCAACATATGAATTTTAGAGGTACATAAGCATCCAGACCATTCAGGATGTAAATGAATGAATCAACCAGGGTGAAGAAAAAAAACCCAGAAGATTAAGAGCCTAACAATATTCTCTATTTTAAAAATAAATTCTTATATTTCAACCAACATTTTTATTAGGATGCCAGATACCTGCCATAAATTTGTCATGTCTTTAATCTATCACCGTCAAGTCTTGTGCATATATAGGGGCAGATAAAGAAGTTAACATTATGAATTGCTTTAGAGAAGATAGAAAGACACAAGTGCTATTTTAGATATAGAACCGACTTAAATATGGAGTACTTAAGTGGTATTCACCGTTCACCCCTACTAGTCAGTGCAGACTGTTATCTCACAGCTTTGTGATGGGTTATATCCAAAATTATTACAAAGAAAGTTTAATAAATAATTGAAGAGTTATTCCATTTGAATAAAACTTTATTGTTGGAGTATTGTTGTGATTTTCTGACTTTGTGATCTTGAAATTTTTGTATTTCCCACTTTACTTTTTGTTGAGATTTTCTTAATCCCTTTTGTCCTCACTGTCATTCTTCTATTTGCAATATCAGGACATGTGACATTTGTCCAACATGCTGGTTCTGTTAAGGAGTGACTGTGGTATTCTATGGTGCGCAATGGTCATTCTCACATAGTAATTATATGTTAAAGAATGATATAGTGATTAATGTATAGTAGACACTGCATTAAAGACTGGTCATGGTTTCATTCATTTATTCTTCAAATTGGCCCTAATGTGGTAATTTTATTATCTACCTTTATAAGTAAGGAAGCTGTAAAAGGTAAGAAACTGTATGAATGTCCTGATAGCTGCCCTAAATACCAAAAACTTTAAAAGTGGCTTTAAAATACAACTAAATACTCTCTTACAGCAGTCTGGTGTTAGCACAGCTTTTCTCTCTCTGGAGCTCCTGGGGAAGGAAACTTCTTGTCTCTTTCTGCTTCTGGTGGCTTCGGCATTCTTTGGCCTCCTTAGATTGTGGCTTCCTCACTTCAGCCTCTGCTTTTGTCTTCATACCACCTGCTCCTCAGTGTGCCTTTTCCTCTTCTGTCTTATCCAAAGACTCTTGTCATTGGATTTCGGGCCAACCAAGCAATCCAGTATGATCTTACCCCAAGGCCCTTAACTTAATCTGCAAAGATTCTTTTTAAAGAAAATGTGACACATATACACCATAGAACACTATGCAACTGTAAAAAGGATGAGATCATGTCCTTTACAGGGACACAGATGAAGCTGGAAGCCATCATCCTCAGCAAACTAACACAGAAACAGAAAACCAAACACTGCATGTTCTCACTTATAAGTGGGAGTTGAACAATGAAAACACATGGACACAGGGAGTGGAACAATACACACTGGGGCCTGTCAGGGATTGGTGGGGCCAGAGGAGGGAGAGCATCAACACAAATAGCTAATGCATGCAGGGCTTAAAACCTGGATGATGGGTTGATAGATGCAGCAAACCACCATGGCACATGTATACCTTTGTAACAAACCTGCACATTCTGCACATGTGTCCCAGAATTTAAGTAAAAAAAAAAGTAACATTCACATTCCTACATATTTGGATATGGGTATATCATTTTGGGGGCCACCATACAAGGTATTACAAGGACTAATCCTAGGTCTCATAGTTAGGAAGAGTCAGTGCCTTTCTATGGTAAAGCTTTAGCAAACTAGAAAGAAAAGGAAATATTCTTAATTGGCTAAAAAATGTTTACAGAATATCTCCTTTATCTTTTGTTTTAAGCATCATTCCCTTTAAAATCAGGTACAATATTAGGATGAGTATTTTCATCACTCCTAGTCAACCTTGGATTGAAGATTATAAAGATGAGAAAGGAAAAACACATTTTATGTTATTAGCAAATAATATGTAGAAAATCTAACAGAATCTATAGTCAAACATTTTAAATGTAAAGAAAAAATATCAAGGCTGATGCAAATAAGATGAAAACACTAAAATCAATCATGTGGTTTATATATATAAACCAATTATTTTAAAATGGAATTATTTTAAAATGGAATATGACAAATACTCCATTCACAATAAAATTTTAAAGTAACAAAAACCATAAAGCACATGGACATGTACAACCTTTATAATTAAAACTGTCCCCAAATGAAAGAAATAGCATAGATACTGGATAAATTCCAAGACATGTCATATCTATGAAATAAAATATTAAAAAGTTAATAGTAAATAAAATTAATTAATCTGTAGGTTAATTCTATTTTATTCAAAATACTAACAGATTTTTTTTTTTAAATAACAAAATGTGACTCCTTGACACATGGTAAACAGAAAAAAATAGTCTATATTTAATTTTTGAAGAATGGAAGGAGGGGAAAAAAAGAGAAGACAATGAAGGTGAAGAAGAGAAGGAGGACAAAAAAGAAAGAGGAGGAAGAGAATGAGTGGAAGTTGGGAGATTTGATGAAAGGGATAGAAGCCCACTTTCTCAGATATCAAGTGCCAGAGTTCAACCTATAAGAATGAAAATGGTCTTACATGGAGTCAGCAAAGACAAACAATAGCTAAGAACAAACCACCTATCCATAAATGCATGAAAACTTGCTCTATGGTAGAGTGACATTACAAATCAATAGACAAAGAGTGGGCCAGTTAAAATACAGTTCAGGAACTATGAAATATTTATGTTAAAAATAATTAGACTCCAATGTATAAAAAACAAATATGTAAATATAAGAAAAAGTTGTAATACATTTAAAAGGAAAAATAGGAAGTATTTTTAGTACATTTGATTATGAAAAGATTGCTTGAATAAAATTCAAAGGTTAAAGATCGTAAAAGAACATGTTAAATCTGAATATATTCAATTTGAAAGAAATTTGTATAAAACAATATAACTCATCACAGTTAAAAGAAAAAAACTGCTAAATGAGAAAATATATTTGCAATGCATATGAACAACTTTGTTTCCTGAATATATAATACGTTCCTAAAGCATCCCATTAGGAAAAAAATGGGGGATAATATGTAAATAGGGCTTTTATTAACAAGAAAACAAGAATGATTAATAATGGGAAAAGATGCTGAACCTCATTAATAGGCAAATACAAAATGACAATGTCATGCTATTTTATACCCACTGGGTTTATAGCTGAGAGAGTAGCGTGTTTAAAAAGATGGAAAGAAACAGGTACTCTTAAGGAACTTCTAGAGGGAATTTAATAAAGTTGAAGATACACACTACTAGTAAAGGCTCACCAATGTACACTACACACAAATGTGTGTGTGTGTGTGTGTATTTATATATATTAGATGGACTTGGGCACATATGCAAAGGATGACATGAAACAAAATTTTTGAAGTAATATGTGTCACAGCAAATGTTTGAAAACAAGAAAGGAGACTAGGAGTGGTATAACAACACAATGATTTAAAAAAAAAATGAGCCAGCTAAAACTTGATAGATAAAAAATATCAATTGTGCAAATATAACAGTGAGCATAAAGGGAAGTTGCAAGAGGATCTGTAGGCCTGAAAACATTTGTGCTTATTTTTACTATTCATAATTGTTCTACAAAATAACACATATATCTATCAAAATATATTTAAAATGCTTATTCATGCCAACTGGGCAGGAGAGAGATTAGAGGAACAAGGGAGTTTTATTGATAGCCGTAACTATTTTATAAAAATACAAAAACAATGAACCAAGTATTGTAAAATGTTAACATTTTAGAACAATTTAAGATCGCTCCAGGTCTGGGAAGTATAAGAACACGACTTTCAGATAGGGCTTAAGTGATCCCATTGATGAGAATAGGAGTGATGATGGGAATGAAGAATCTGGCAGAAAATTATAGATGTTGATTGCGGGACACCTTTGGCAATTCTCAAAACCCTTGTACTTTTAGCATGTATAATTGTGGTCTTCGATATTTTTTGGAACACTTGCTTCAATTATATTGCTCTGACCAACAAAATAGACATCACTTTCAACGACTCCCAAATATAGAATTTCACAGTAGAAAATTAGTGTGGTGTTGTTATGATAGATTTTTAAAGTAGGAATAATTTTCACTTGATTACTTTAAAAGGATTTTAATTATAAAGAAGTATCCTAAAGTGTAAAACTAATTATCATTTTGAACGTTTCTACATTTAAGAAAACATTATCATGAAGCTCAGTGACATGTGTCTCGGACATTGCTTTTGCAATCCTCCTCAACAAATACATTTGCTGTATTACTTGAAGAGTAATATATATACTGGCTAAGAGAGTGCTTTGAAATAAACTCTTAGGTTCCTACACTGGTTCTGATATTTGCTAGTTCTGTAGAATTGGAAATGATTTCAAAGAGTAATTTTTGTACATTAAAATAGATAATGCACATATACCACTTAGCAAATTACTAAATAAAGATAACTACTATTACTATTATCTGTAGTTCCTTTAATTTCAGAAACATTTTATAATCCTGAAATTCGAACATTAGCACTATTATATTGCTAATGTTATATATTACTATGCATAAGTAAAATTTACATGTGAACACAGAATTTGTAAAGAGTTCTCTAATTCTTTTCTAATGTTACTGTCTTTCACAAGTGAAAGAAAAAATACAATCATCCAAAAACACATTCTTAACTCTGTCAATTTACAGGAAGGTTTCTATATATGGGTAGCTGAGCAGATAGTGGAGAGAGAGGAAAAGAGAGGAAGATAAAAAGAAAAATAAATAGAAATAGTGAAAACAGGACAAAAAGAGAAGCTACCTGTATATCAATCTGTGTTTTGAATAGCCACAACCCCACTTCTCAAGGCATCGACTAGGTCAGCATTTCTAGTGGGAGTTACAGGGAAATCTAGTTGTTGGATGACTTTTACAGGGGCAGATTTTTCATCAAGCACACAGTAAGCTGTATGTTTATTCCTGAGCATCCTTGAGCTAATTGAAAAAAGGAAAATATATGATATCCAAAAAATGCACAGGCAAGCACCTAGCTATTAAAAAAAAAAAAATAGCATTTGTTGGATTGAGTTGGAAAAATTCCAGAAATTGCACTATTTTATAAAAATAACATGAATGTATGTCTTTGAATCAGAAATCATATGTACTCAGACACCACATACAATTCTTAGGGAATCAGGGAGAAGATTTAATATTTATTTTGATATGTAGAATTCTAAAATTATTAAATTTTTAAGAATATTCTGATTATAAATGCCAATAAAAAATATACAATTTTCAATTTCTAAATGTAAACATAAAACTTCTGGTGAGAAAAAGTTATCTTGGCAGCTTCAGAACAATTATCATCTCATAACCTTCATTTATGACAACATAAATACATCTTCGATTTCTTTTTCAGTCAATAATCTCTTTAGGAAAATTCCCAAATTCCCTTCCATTTCTTGCTTGTGTCAAGTCACATCCATCAAGTAAAAAAGTTCTATAAAAAAATTTTGTGATGAGTTGTAAGGGTAAAAATATAGCCAGATTTTGTCTCCTGTCTCTCGTGTTACTCTGATGCCACTGGGCTACCAGCTGTAAGTCACAGAATTGAAGATGGAGATAGGAAAGTTATTCAGTCTACAAACCTGTTCAGACTTTATTGAGGAATTCAGGAATAGCCAGTTAAGAAAGATACAGTCAGTCATCAGTGGGAATAAAAAGAATAGAAAATATTTATAAAGCATGGTAGTAGCATAGAAATAAAAGAGGTAACTTGCTGTTAGTGCTATACGAAAAAAAATAATTTCCTACTGCATTCTTTTAAATGGCAAATTTAACAATTACACTTTGTTTTGTTCTGGTGATTGATTTGTTTCTAGCTCTTAATATTTGATAAGCTTTTCTTAGCTGGTCATATGTATTGTGTGTGTGTATATATATATACACATACATAACTTGAAATCTACAATTACCTCTATGGAGATTCAGAAAAGGAGGTACTCCCCATGACCAACACTACCTTAGTTATTAACAGTCCAGATTGTAAACATTTTCTTTACTTTTTTATTCATCTGTGTGTAGTTAATATGTATTTTAAATTTCTTCATGATGAATATCTATATAACAAAATGGCAAATTCCAAACTTTAACATCAGGACCTAACCTTGAATATATTACATAGATTTTAATTTTATTTACTGTGGCTGTCAATATAGTCTTATTACTCTATTTCATTTTTGATCTTTAATGAAGTACCTGTGAGTTATGATGTGGAAAAATGTCAGGATGGGAAAATGATGATCTCCATTTTTTTTCCAGCCATGACATTTCAGTATTATGAGCTATATCTCACAAGGTCAGGACTGTGTGACCTACTTTCCTGTACTCATTATCTACTAATCCAAAGACGGAGGCCAAGAGAAAGCGGGGAGTATATTTTGTGAGGATTTCCTGACATGGCTTTGTCTGATATGTTACCTGGAAGGACAACATGGGGGAATATTATTCCTGGCTTTTTAAGGTGAAAAAATTCAAATTGTATCATAAAAAAATTAACTCATGCCCCACTGTAAAGAATCAACAATCAGTTTATGTTCCCGCTACCTTTTACCACCGTTGAGCGTGACAGAGAGGAAGGTAAGTCACTTTTCATGAAATAATCCTTTTTGGACTCTTGAACAACATTTGTGAGAGTAGTAGTTGAAGAAGTACAATTTTGAAGTGTGAAAAAAAAGCTGTCATTTTTTTTCTTTTTGCAATCAGCATATAGTGTTAATGTGAAACAACAATGAAGTAATGCTCAAAGCTGTTAACAACTTAACTATATCCACAGTCACCTGCTAGGACACACATCAGAATTTTCACAGAAGGAAATATAATCCCAATCTGGGGATGTATCTCCCCATAATCTTAGAAGGAATTGAGAAAATTATTCATTCCCAATATTTATTATCTAAAATATGGTCACTATTCTTATCTCTAAAGAAAATCCATATATAATTCCAAAAAGGAAAACCTAGGACCTAATTCAAACACAAATAGAGCAATACCGAACCAAACTAGCAGTCCAGGTACAAATCATCATGTAGTATGTAGTTGCCCATCCTAATGACCTAAATGGCTTAATTGCAGCATACCCGGCCACTCAGAAACATGAAAATAACCACTAATTAAAAAAATTAGCTACTGAGTTTAGGAGTCATTTATTTGTCAGCATTATTTTGACTGTAGCTGGATAATACAAATATTAAGAATACAGACCTTGAATTTAATTTATGTTTACCATGAGAAATTATTTAACTTTTCTGTGATCATTTTTATAACTTGAAATATAGATATTTGCTTAGATTTTCTCAGAAAAAATAGGAAGGTCATTAATTAAGAATGTAGATAAGGGAAAAGGTGTCGAAGCGAGGAGAATGTAAATGTCAACGTACTTAGAAATATAAAAATATTGGGGGATAATGTTATATGTCTTAAAGGTGGGTTATAGAAGTTAGATTACCAAAAATGTAAACTAGAAAGATGCAAGTTGGTGGTTGAGAGTGCGTAGAACGGGGTGAATCTGAGATGATGGAAGGTTTAAAGTTACTGGTAATGACAAAGTCTAAGAAATGACCATACTGGTAAATGTCCAGGGTGAGGGATAGTATTATAAAAAGATTATTGGAGAAGAAAATTCAGTGAATTGAGAGAGATCAGAACATTGCAAATATCAATAATATGTTTATTGAAATAATAAAAAAAATAAGTGTTGGAGAGAGTGGAGTTAACCAGGAGCTGACAATCTCTGAGAAATGACAAGGAGTAGACTGGAAATCTCTAAGAAATTACAGGTCTTACAGATTATGGTGGCAGTAAGAGATCCTGATACTTAGGTACTGATACTTATATGCTGATAAAGAAGATCTATTTGTTTTGAGGGGGAGGCACTGAAAATGCTCTTGAATGAGAAAAGGGAGGCATAGAGAATACCTAGCTCACCTGCAGGTGCAGTTTTATGAAAATAATCACCATTTGTCATCCCATTTTGATGCTAACTACCAGAGTGAGCAAACATTTCACAGGGAGAGGGCACAGTCTCCCACACTGCTCCCCTTCCCTGCCGACACCAGCCACAAGTTTGGGACTTCCCAAGTTACCCACAGTTCTGACAAATGGCTACAAATATGGGAGTTCAATGGTTCAGTAAAACAACTCACAGAACTCAAGAAATGCTATTTAAATGACATTTGTATTGCAAGGATACAAATCAAGAACTATTCAAGAACCATTGAGCAAGTTCTCAAAAGGTCCCAAGACAGCTTTTCTGTGTCTTCTCTAATTGAATTAGAAAAATCAGATGCATCACTATCCTGGTACATCAGGATGTTCACCAACCAGAAGCTCTGATATCCAGATTTTTCTGGAAACTTCATTAGATGGGCATGATTGAATCACTGGCCACATAATTGAACTCAATCTTATGTGTTTTTCTCCTCTTCAGATGTTGGGGTAATATCATCTGTCTCAAAGCCTCAATCCTCTCATCATATGGTTGGTCTTTCTGGCATGGCCAGTTCCAATTATAAAACTATCTAGGGACCCACCATGAGTCGTCACCCTAGGATAAACTCAGGCATGGTCCCAGGGACTTACTATTAAGAAATAAAGCAAGGGAAATAAATTTCCCAATTTTTCTTGGGAAAAATCCGAGGAATTAGAAGCTCAGGCCCAAGAACTAAGGACAAAGACTAGACAATTTTTTTTTTTTTTTTTTTTTTTTTTTAAATTATACAACACTATTTAAGAGAGCTACAGGGAAATCTGTCCTTAAGAGAGAACCTGGTTTCCTTTGGAGCAAGAATGTGAATAGGTTTAGGATAGGCAGGATTTGGCTGATGAATCACCCTCAGAAGGTACAGTAAAAAGATTTCAGGAGTTAGGAAAGAACGGTAGATACCAGAAAGTGGACTGTTCAGAAAGTAGACTTTGAAAAGTTTTATCAGGATTTGAATACAGAAGATGAAGACAAGAAGCTGAGACAACTAAACCTTATACCAATGCAAACTGCTATAAAAACAATGAGATTAATGCTGATGGTTTACCGTGAAAAGTGATATAAGGACTGTGAATACTGACAAGAAGCATTGAAAGTTGGTAGCCTCTTTTTTAACTTGTGCCAAAGGAGTTTTTGAGGTGGGAAGAGGCTTGGAGATTACAAAGCGCTACTGGTAAACCAGTCAGTGTAAAATATTGTGTGGCCTCAGAAAAACAGAATGTCTTCTCTCACCTAAATAGTCACGATTCTGACTTCTCACTTATAAAGACTAAATCTTAAAAATATATGAGTCCTAAATTATGTACTCTTGTGTGTCTGCCCTATTTTATTCAATAGACAATCTTTAATAACTTGTAATTGCTTCACAGTTCATGATTTACAGAATATTTGATTTTATATTATTTAAGTATCACATAAAATTAGGATGCTGTGCCCACCTCTGATGAGAGAGTAGTGTCTGACCCCATAATACATATCTGCTAAACAATAAAGCCATGATTTAAATGAATATTTCCCATTTTAATTTTTTTTCTGCCTTTCCATCAGTTCTCAGTGTTTCTCTATTTAGGGAGAAGAGCTTATTTTATATAAGCTCATATATTCATAGCATTACCAAAATGTCATTAAGTATACTAAACCAACTCAGCTATGCTTGAATACTGAAGTGAAATGTTTAGATGAACAGTTTCTTCAAGACTTCCTGATTTTCTACTTTCCCTTTGATTCACATACATCCTTGATAGGTTTATGCATCATTATGCCACAGGAAACTGTAGAGAGAGCTGTGACATCTCAATGTATGTATCCATTCTGAAGTTAACAAGACTTGTCAGTAACAATAATTCTTCTTGCTTTCCTTTTAGGATTTAGGTCTTAAAAATCTAAAGGAAGTTGCCTTTACGAATTTATTTTATGAACACTTACACTGTCCCTCCCTAACAGGTTAGCTGCTAGGAATAAATTGAAATTATTCACTAAAACGTAAGTGAAGTGCCCTGTGTTGCCAATTCATTAAAAAGGTGGATTGTTATTACTCCATTAGCATATTATACATAATGTAGGAATTTTAAGCAAATTATAAACCAACTTTCATATTGGTGCATATTTTAGTTCAGAGTCTCTCTTAATTTTGAGCACCAGATTTATTTAATATGTGTTTTTGATGTTTTCTGTGGCCAATATTTATTTACTAAATTACATAGATAACCAACATAAACTGCAACCAGGAGAATGAGTCATTAATATTACAATGGATCCATAGAGAACTATATTTTAGATGTATGAGGATCTGGAATGTGCCAGTCCTGCCAAAGTGGTCTTTTCCATTATCAGGGAGTAGCTTCCCTGCTTCTTGTTCTAATGTGTTCATCTTTGTTTGCTGATGTTTTCAATCTCAAAGGAGAGAAGAAAGGAAGAAACCACAGCAATAATTACCAACTAAGCAAGTCATTATCATTCTAATAGATGTGAAATTAAAATGGTAAGAGCTTGGCATTATTCAAATTTTTAATCCATTCTGTTAATTGTTATATCATATTTAAACTCCTCACAGGCTTCTTTTGATCTGCAGATGTGTCATAATACCTAAAGTAACTTAGGAAATCGTGACTTAATCCACTGATCAAGTCTTTTAGGCCAAGTCTCTAGGTGTATCAGAGCCCTGATCCTTATGACCCTTCAAAATGTCTTTCTGAGGAGTTAATAGAGAACAGATGTTACCTAAGGCAGCAGCTGTTACAATTAGACAAATGGGGAAAATTGGCAAATGATCATTGCAGAAACTCTTTAAATAGACCATCCATTTCCTTAAAAGTCAATAAAACATTGTGAAAAGGTCAGAAAAGCTACACAATCATGTGTTTGCACACAGACATTCATTACAAATGCTTTCAAAAAAAGACAACTTTTATTGAAATGAAAATTCTTAGATGTTCATTTGAAATAGATCAGTGATTACAGGTATGGAAAGCATACCGTTCTATATTGGAAAAATCAAGTTCAGTTCGGTTATATTGAGTCTTCAAGTTTATATCCCTTACATTTTTTTTTTTTGAGTCAACAATATCTTCTTAATGGCTTAATGTGTGCCCAATGTTTTAATGCAAAACTTAGTGAAAAACAATATTGGTCTCTTTCTTTCTTTCCTTTTTTTAAAAATTTTGAGACAGAGTTTTGCTCTTGTTGCCTATGCTGGAGTGCAGAGCTGTGATCGCGGCTCACTGCAACCTCTGCCTCCTGGGTTCAAGCGATTCTCCTACCTCAGCCTCCCGAGTAGCTGGATTACAGGCGCCCGGCCCCCACATCGGGCTAATTTTTGTATTTTTAATAGAGACACCACTTTGGCCAGGCTGGTCTCAAACTCCTGATCTCAGGTGATCCTCCCGCCTCGACCCCCCCAAGTGCCGGGATTACAGGCATGAGCCACTGCACCTGGCCTACATTGGTCTCTTTCTTAGTTTAGAAGCTCACCTTCTGTCAACGCAAAGAGACGTGAGTATGTGATGCTGTGACTGCTAGCAGAATTGATGGAGAAATTAATCTTTCTGACAGGGAAGGGAAGCCTTATAAAAAAGGCATATTTGGCTTGGGTCTGGGAGATTGAAAAGAAATTGACAAGCAGAGGAAGAAAAGACAAACAATCTTACCACTGGGAGTTCTGAACACTACACAAAGTTGTGAAAGCACACGGTAGGTTAGAAAACAGGATGTCAGAATTGGACGGAAGAACACTGGTCTTCAGATTACAATGTGCATCAGAATCATCTAGAATTCCTGTTAAGAATGCAGGTATCTGGGCCTCATCCTGGATATTCTGATCCTGTAAGACTTGGGTGGTGTCTGGGAATTTGCATCTTACTAAGCAAACCTTATTACTCTGATGATGTCAGGGACTACATCTTAAAACATATTTTTTAAATAAATGATTATTGAAATGTGGTCTCCAGACCAGTATCACCACAATCATTACCTGGAAACTTTTTAGAAATGAACATTCTCAGCACAGTCTCAGACTTGCAGAAACTCGAGGTGAGGCTGGGTTGTTTGTGTTTAACAAGCAGATTATAATGCATGATGAGCTTGGAGAATCATTGCTTTAAATTGTACAAATATTTTAGATCTTCATTGGCTAGGAAATCTCATCTTTTAACCAGTTTCCAGAAGTGAGCTAAACTTGATATTGCATACTTAATAGTAACTTTATGTGTGAAAACCTTTTGATGATAGGAGTAATATCCTATACTCCTATAGCAGGAATAAAACTCAGAGAGACCCATTGAGTTTAAACCATTAATTATTGCCGGTATCTCTTTGATGATCTGATTTTAGATTAAATACCTGACTTTATGGGATATAAATATGGACCAGGATCCAGTTTGAGTAATAGAAAAGATTGTCCCAAAATATATACTAAATTATAATTATCTGTCTGGAGACTTTGTGTGTTTTACGAATATTTTAGCAAATTCAATTAGACGGATTTTTGGATTATAGTGGAGTTTGTTGCAATGTTTCTCTTTTTTAAAAACCTTTTAGGTTCGCAGGTACTTGTGAAGGTTTGTTACATAGGTAAACTTGTGTCACGGGAGCTTGTTGTATAGCTTATTGCATCACGCAGGTATTAAGCCCAGTACCCAATAATTATCTTTTCTGCTCCTCTCCCTCTTCCCACCTTCCACCCTCAAGTAGACCCCAGTGTCTGTTGTTTCTTTCTTTGTGTTCATGAGTTCTCATTATTCAGCTCCACTTATAAGTGGGAACGTGCAGTATTTGGTTTTCTCTGTTGTATTAGTTTGCTAAGGATAATAGTCTCCAGCTCCATCCATGTTCTCACAAAAGATATAATCTCATTGTTTTTTATGACTGCAAAGTATTCCATGGTGTATATGTATGTACCACAGTTTCTTCATTCAATCTGTCATCGATGGGCATTCAGGTTGATACCATGTCTTTGCTACTGTGAATAATGCTGTAATGAACGTTAGCACGCATGTGTCTTTATGGTAGAAAATTTTATATTCCTCTGGATATATACCTAGTAATGTCATTGCTGGGTTGAGTGCTAGTTCTGCTTTTAACTCTTTAAGGAATTGCCACACTGCTTTTGACAAGGACTGCACTTATTTGCATTCCTACGAACAGCGTATAAGGGTTCCCGTTTCTCTGCAACCTCACTAACATCTATTATTTTTTGACGTTTTAATAATAGCCATTCTGACTGTGGTTTTGATTTGCGTTTCTCTAATGATCAGTGATACTGAATTTTTTCACATGATTATTGGCCACGTGTATATTTTCTTTAAAAGTATCTGTTCATGTTCTTTACCCACTTTTTATGAGTTTTTTTTTTCTTGTAAATTTGTTTCAGTTTCTCATAGATGCTGAATATTAGACCTTTGTCAGATGCATTGTTCAATGATGGAAAAGCAGCTACTATGCATTCAGAGATAGATGGAGGTTAAAAAAAATAAAGCAAGTTTCCTATAATCTGTAGCTCATAATATTCTGGGAGAAATAGCTGCATGCCAAAGAAGCATTTTTTAAAAAAAGCCAAAGAAGAGTATAATTATTTGAATTATAATCCCTGTATGTTAAATTTCAAACTACATTTTTGATAACCTCTGGGGTCAGTACATGCATAATCTTCTGTTCATATTTTACAATGTAAGTCCATGGTATTGACTAACATTAATCAAAAGGAAAACGTAATTTGTTTTGTTTTTGTATAAAACTGATATTTTTAATGTTATTTCTACCCAAAATAAACATAGAATCCTGTTAGTCTATGTCTTGGAAATTATTATTGAAACTTCAGGTATGACCTTTTAGAGACAGGGCGATTTTCTTGGAGACAGAAGAAACATTGGATCTAGGCAGATGTGGATTCCCTGACTTGCGGCAGTTTTTTTCACCTTTCTGGAGCTCTGTTGCCTCTTCTGTGTACCTGTGAACTGTTGGTAATAAATCCTACGATATGTCGTTATGAAATAATTAAGCAAGACGGAGCTTTTGAAGAGCCTGATATTTGGTTGGTGCTCAATAAATTTTAGTTTTATTTGACATACATTCTCTTCTATGGCTTATAATTTCCACATATTGGGCATTAACTGTTTGCTGCTCCATTTCACCTAATATCTCTTTGGAGTTTAAGGACTCAACCTTAAAAAATAAAATTGTTACAGTAGACTGTTTCCTTATTGTCCACGCAGAACATGAATACTCGGTGTAGATCTACTGTGTACCATGCATTCATGCTAGTTCCAACAGACAGTTGGACTGAATGGTAAAATGTAGGATTCCAGACTACAGAATTAAAGCAAGAGAGATGGTTTGGATTGGCTGACATTTAAGGCAAGAATGGCTGGGATGAGTAATAGAAGGAATACAAAGAAAGTGAAAAGATATAAGCCAAATGCTACTTAGGTTTCAGTGCTAGCATTGGCTGGCTCTCTGAAGGTTTCTTAATATGTACAAAATTCCTTCTTTGTTATTAATATTTTTGTTCTACTTTGACTTTTTCATCATTACTTATAAAAAGTAAATTTTTGTGTACTTTTTAAGCATGAAGGCAATAGGGAAAAAATTAAGAATCTGCTTCATATTTCATAGAAATTCTAGAAAACAACCTACCAGACAGAAGTGTTTTCAGTTAGTGTCTATTTATCAAAGCTGAGAACTAATGTGAAGAAGTGTCTCTCTATTGGCTTTGAGGACAACAGTAGTTTTTGCATATTCATTAAATACAGAAATAGTTTGTTGCGGAGTTTGTTGCATTGGGCTAACCACTGCTTTAGGTGCCGGTGTTGCGGAGATGAATAAAACAAAGTCAATATTACCAAGTAGCTCAGGATCTCAGAAAAAAAAAAGACATCTGGCTCCCACTAACTAAGAGCCTGTACATAGCAGAATAGTTTCCACTTGAACAGAATACTTCATCACTTAACAGAGAGTGACTAAAGATACAATGGAAGGGTAGGTTGGGAAGAGGTTTAATTTTCTCCTTTCTAGGATCTATTATCTAACATCATAACTGGATTCCATAAAATAATTTAATTTATTGGAAAGTAAGAACACTAAGATAGGAGCAGAACAATATGTATTCCTTCTTCCTTCTGAATGCTTCATGGATTTATAAAGGCATGTTAGCAATGAAATCTCTAAAAGAGTTATATTATAATGTTTTATGCATCATGTTACAAATAGATGGCATAAAATATCATATTGCTTTATAAGATGCCATGATTAGTGGGATTATTTTAGTGTTTGTGATAAGAAAACACTAATACAAAACACTATTTTTATGTTTATGTATATTTTTTCTTTTAAGAATTTTTCTAAAATATGTTTCTAGTAAATGTCTGAGAAGAGAGCATGTCATGTGAAGTGAAGCATTTATTTGAGGCTGGACTTCTTTTCACATTTATAGTTGTGGCTACTGATCTTGAAAGGAAATAAATGCTTCTTAGGAATTTAAAAATCTGATCCATATTCCAGCAATTATTCCGATAATTAATATAATTTGTATCCCCCCAAGATATGTCTACAGCCAAAGCACATATTTTAAAAGATGAGATGACCATAAAAAGTGACTTTCAGATTTGTATAGTTTTATTGTCTTTGTTAACAATACATGTTGAATATAAGTTTTTCATATCACAATATTTATAGGACATTATTTGATCCTTTTGCTCTAAGCTTAATGATATGAATATTTTTCTATCTTTTATCCTGAGATGATTTTGTATAATTTAAAGAATGGAGTAATTCTAAAATGAAAAAAATAATAATTGCTCATGCTTTTTAAGAATGTTGAAGAATGTTGCAATGTGCTTATACTTATTCTAGCCTTTTTGCATGCATTCATTCAGATAAGTCTATTATTTTCATTTTCATCTTACAAATAAGGAAACTGAAGCTCAGAGACAGGTATAAATTATTTGCTAAAAGCTGCACGGCTACAGATTTGACCTTGGTAGGTCAGAAGCAGTAGAGTACAGAACCAGTGGCTATACCCTTAAACTCTCAGTTCTGTTGATTCTCTCATTTCATCCTTGTAACACGAAGAATGACAAACTAATTTGTTTAAACATCCTAATTGGTGACTATTTCTAGAACTGAATGTAAAATTATATCCTTTCTCCCTTAGATTTCTGTATCATACCTAGTAATCCAGAGAAGTTTGAAAGTAGTACTGAAATTTGCCCGCACACTGTTTAGTGTATTTTATAGCCTAGCATTGAAATGAATTACTTTTAGTGCACATAGAACAATGAAAATGAGTAAAAAAACAATGTCTGCCATATTTACTTTTAGAAGATTATAATGATTTGAATAGAAAAAAAAAAAAACCAGAACAAGATTTTCTTCCTTCTTTACCTTCTATGTCCCTCTGCTCCTCCTCCTCTTTCTCCTTCTTCTTCAAATAATTACTTGCTGAATCTCATCCCTCTGGAAAAAACAGATATTGTTCTTGTGAAATGGCAATACAAATAAAAAATTGGCCAGCTGTTGCACACCATCTTTGTTTCCTGTCCACTTAGACCTTAATGCTATGAAATTCTCCAAATAATTGTGAATGTTTGTTCTCGGTAATTTTGTATATTTTTTTAGAACTAAGCAAAATAATGTAAGTCATGAATCAAGATGTGAGAAATAGGAATAAATACATAAAAACAGAGAGTGTTCAGAGAAAACAGGATTTTAAAAGAGCCATTTTATTATTTTCTGTTCACTGCGATCCAGTGCTACGGTGAAAACTCAAGGCAAACTTTCTTCTGGACTCAACAGCTTGTGGTTCCTGCTTAGTTGTTAATTATATATTGCATTTCATTTACTGTATAGATCTAATATTTAATGTAAAATTATCCATAGCCTCACAAATAAAAGTTTCTTTTCCAACTGCACACCAAAAGCCTCTATCTCAAAAGGACTATCATAAAGCTTATTTGTTCAATCACATGGAATTTCTGAGATAACTTTATCTTCCTTTATCTCTAAGGTTCAGGAAAATTAGAAAATAAAGGTGAAAAAAATTAAAGTTTTCTTAATATCACTATGTCAGTCAATTTGTCCTGCTATAACAAAATACTTGAGACTGGGTAATTTATGAACAACAGAAATGTATTTCTGAAGGCTAATAAATCCAAGATCAAGTTTTGGTGACTGGTGAAGGCCTGGACTCTTTTTCCAAGATAGTGGCCTGCTCTTCCTCCTTGCACGTGGCGAGGTGGAATGGCGAAAGGGACAAATGCTGTGTTGGCACATAGTAGAAGAGCAGAAGAGAGGGAACTCACTCACTCAAATGCCTTAAAAAGGGTCCTAGTCCCATGTATAGGGGTTTCATTACTTAATCACGTCCTAAAGACCCTACCTCTTAACACTATCACATTGGTGATTCAGTTTCAACATATAAGCATTGGGGAACATATTCAGATCATAACATTCTGCCCCTTGCCTCTAAAATTCAAGTGCTGTAACTTAATTGTCAATATGATGGTATTAAGAAATGGGATCTTTAGGAGGGGATTAAGTCATGAAAGCAGACCCCTCATGTATGCAATTAAGGCCCTTATAAAGGGGCTTGAGAAAGTGAGCTCATTCTCTTCTGCTCTTTCACTATGTGGGGACACAGCCTTTGGCCCTTTTGCCCTTTTACCTTCAGCCATGTGAGGATCAGGACAAGATACCATTTTGGCAGCAAACGCAGGGCCATCACCAAACATTGAACCTGATTGCTCCTTGATTGTGAGATCCTCAGCCTCCAGAACTGTGAGGAAATAAATTTCTGTTGCTTATAAATTACCTATTCTCAGCAGCATAAACCCATTATGGTAGCACAAACAGACTAAGATCAAAATGTGTACCAGAAACATGGGGAGCTGCTGTAAAAATTACCTAAAAAAATGTAAGTGGCTTTGGAACTGGGTAATGGGTAGAAGCTGGAAGTGTTTGACCGTGCATGCTAGGAAAAGCCTAGACTATCATCAAGGAGCATTAAGGGAAATTCTGGTGAGAACTCAGAAGAGGAGAGCTGTAAAGAGAGCATATACCTTCTTATTGATAATCTAAGTTACTGTGACCATAATGCTAGTAGAAATATGGACAGTAAAGCCCAGTCTGATGGAGCATTAGAGAGGAATGAAAAGTATCTTATTGGAGACTGAAGGAAAAGTTATCCTTGTTATAAAATGACAAAGAATTTGGCTAACTCCAATCTGTGTCCTAGTACCTTGTGGAAGGCAGAATTTAAGAGAAATGAACTAGGATATCTGACAGAAAAAAAAAAAAAAATCTGTAAACGAAGTTTTCAGGGTGCTGCATGGCTTCTCTTAAATGCTTATAAAAATATTAGAAAAGAAATAAATGAAAGGAGACATTTATAATCAAAAAGGAAGAAGAATTTAAATATTTGGAAAGTTTTCATCCTGGTCAGGTTGTAAAAGTATATTTGAGATAAAACTCCAAGGGTGTGGCCAAGTGAGCATTTGATAAGGGAATTAATATGGATAGAAGGAAGCCAGATGATAATCCAGACAAAGAAAGAATGATTTTGAAGGCATTTTAAAGATTATTAGTACCGCTCCTCCCATCACAGGCCCAGAGTGCCATTGTCAAAGAAAGGGCCCAGAACACTCCTGGGGCCCCAAAATTTGCTGTCCAGAGCAGCCTCAAGTCTTTGCTTTCAACTTTCCAATGTAGCATTCCTCCACTGCCCCAGCTGTGACTCATGTGGGCCTAGTTGCAGCTCAGACTCCTTTCAGTAATTCACAAGTGGTCAATCTTGGTGGCATCCTTAGAGTGTTACCTCTATAGGAATGCAGAGTGTGAGAGCCGTGGAGGAATGGCTATCTTTACCTTTATTTCAAAGGATGCTCCAAAGAGCCCAGGCAGACAACTGTCACAGAGGTGGGACTGCCACAGAGAACCCGCACTAAGGTAATGCTTAGTGGAGCCATAATTGCTGGAGACACCAAAGAGTGCACCCACTAGGGTGATGTCTAGTGGAGCTGTGGGGTCAGAGCCGCCACTGAGACTCCAGTGTTGTAAAGCCACCAGCATGCAACTCAAACCTGGAAAAGCCACAGGAACTAGGCTCCAATCTGTGAAAGCTGCAGCATGGACTGCTCCTGGCAAAGTCACTGGGGTGTGGTCCTCTAGAGTTTGGGGGTCCACCTTCCACTCCAGTGTTTCTGGAAGGCAGTACATGAAGTTCAAAGATGATTCTCAAGCTGCAAGGTTTAGTGTTGTTTGCCTTGTTGGGTTTTGGCTTTCTTTAAGACCTCTTCCACCTTTCATCTTTCACATTTTTCCGTTTTGAAATGAGAGTGTCTGTCCTATTTCTGTCCCACAGTAGTATTCAGTAAGCACATAGCTTGTTTGATTTTACACATTCACTACTGGAAAATAAGTTGCCTTATATCTAATTTATATGAGGCTCTGGACTTTAGAATTTTGATTCGCTGCTGAGATGAGTTAAGATTGTGGGGGCTGTTAGAATTAAATGAGTGTGTTTGGCGTGTGAGAAAGATGAGTTTGGAGGGCCAAAGATGAAATGCTGTGGTCTGAATGCCACCCAGAATTTAGGTGTTGAAACTTAATTCAGGTGATATTAAGAGTTGGGCCCTTTTGGGATATGATGAAGTCATGAGAACTCTGCTTTGATGAGTGGATGAATATCTTATGAAAGGGCTGCAGGGAAACAGCTTAGTCTCTTTCTATTCATCTGTTCTTCAATCGTATGACACAGCATTTGTCCCCTGTGCTCTTTCCATTCTTTCCACCAGGTGAGGACACCTAGACGGTGCCATTTATGAGAAAGGAGCCTTCATCTGACACTGATGAACCTGCCGGTGCCTTGATCTTGGACTTCTTAGCCTCTCAAACTCTGAAACAAATTTCTGTTGTTTATACATTAAATAGCCTCAGATATTTTGTTATAGCAGCACAAACAGACTATGGCAACAACCATCTAAAAATAACTACTATTAATATTTATGCATGGCTTTCCAATGTCATTCTGTATCCATTTTATAGAATCTACCATTATTAGATGGACAAGCTACCTAATTTGTGGAAATCAGTACAGGAAAAAAGACATGATTCCTTCTTCAGAAGTTATTAAGATTTTCAAGATGGAAAAAATGGAGCATTAATCCTGGCTCTTCTAAGCAATTGCACAGGTCACATACCCATGAAAGCAGCCCTGGATTGTTTAAGGAATGAGTGTGTGACTGTTGTGGAATTGTTTAAAGAAACCAAAGATCTTTTAAATGTATTGTGGAAAATGCAGGATGACATAAGTAAGGAAATACTGCAAGTGCTTACTATTTCTGCATATCCCAATTATAAGGAGAATGACATTCAAATGGAGTTAAGAATCGATATGCACTTTATTGTTAAGAGAAAGAAAAGAAAAGTGGAGCTATCCCAGAAATGCATGTGGTGAAAAATAGATTTGGGAAATAAATAAAATGCTACTTGAATGAAATAGCCAAATAGTAGGTCAGAGATAGTTTGACCTATATCATGTTTCCTGATATAACCTGACTAGAGGATATATCAGGAAATGTTTATTCTACTTTATTAAAATTAATTCCTTTAAAAGGGTTGCAGCATGAAAGTTTCTAGGCAAATCGGTGATTGAATGTTTGCTAATACTTTACTAAAGTATATCCTTTGACTATCATTTTAAACTTGTAATTTACTCTTTAATAAAAGAGTACAGTACTGATAAATTTTGTACTTCTTTTGCAAATTGGAGAAAAATGGGCTGATTTGAGATTACCGGTAATGCAGTTTTGCTTCTGCCCTTGAGAAACTTGGGATTTATGTTTCCTAAGATTTCTGTCACCTTCCTTGTAAGTAATCATCAAACCTTGAACCATAAATAAAGACATATATTTGCAAGTGGTAGAAACAAAAGTATAGGCATATTTATTCCTTGCATATTTCTGACAAGAACATAAATCTCCACTAGCAATTACTTTGTGAATTTTGTTGGCTAATTGATATATAGTCAATTTCAGATTATTTGCAATAATGGAAAGAAGCAATAATGTGAAGAATTCAGTGAAGTAGATGATACAAAAAGAATATTTTGTGTAAGTGTTGCATCAAAATGTATTTGGTTGAATTTATTATTAACATGTTATTAATATTATCATTAATATTATTTCTATAATATTGGTATAACTAAGATAGTATAATATTGTTAGCAATAGTTAATATTAACCACATGTAATTTATGTTTAATATTAACTAATTATTAGATAACACTGTAATATTCACATTATGTACTTTAGGACACATACCACCCTATGGTAAACTTGATCATATTTATCACACTTCTCTGAGTTTCTCTCTAGCCTGTGAGCTTCTTAAGCCACGGGGGTAATTAATTATCTTTTTTTAACCAAGATTAATAGTGCATTGATCTGAGCACAGCTACACCTCAATAAATATTTGTTACAGGAAAGAAAGGAAGAAAAAGGGAAGAAAGAAAAGAAGAAAGAGATGATGGAAGGAAAGGCAGAAAGAGGAAAGGGATAACCCTATATTTAAAGATCATATGGGCAGGGCATGGTGGTTCACACCTGTAATCCCAGCACTTTGGGAGGCTGAGGCAGGTGGATCATCTGAGGTCAGGAGTTTGAGACCAGCCAGACCAACATGGAGAAACCCCGCCTCTACTAAAAATACAAAATTAGTGGGGCACAGTGGCACATGCCTGTAATCCCAGCTACTCAGGAAGCTGAGAGTATCGCTTGAACCTGGAAGGCGGAGATTGCGGTGAGCCGAGATCGTGCCATTGCACTCCAGCCTGAGCAACAAGAGCAAAACTCCGCCTCAAAAATAAATAAATTAATTAATTAAATTAAAGATCATATGGAACTATTGGGAGAACACATGCAAAGAAAAACTAGAGAAACACAGGTAATGATATATAATCAAATGCTACAATATATTTTAATATGAAGTGTCTTACATTATGTCACAAAAAGATATTAGAACTGTCCGGGTAAGTTTCCTGGAAGAGATTGGGTATGGATAGTGACTTGGATTGGTCTTAGGCTTTGTGTCAAATGTCCATGGACAAAGTCGAGGTTGTAGAATTATATTTCAAAGAGAGGAAGTCGGCTGAATAAAGGTTGGAAGTGAGAAGGGTGAGGTTTATGCAAAAGATAGTAAGTCTGAAGCAAAGGGTTCTGATGTTTTATTTTTTAAATTCTTTCTTTATTTTTATTATCATTAACACAGAAATAGTTATATTAAACACACTCCTTAATTTAGGGCATACTATGTTTTTTCTTATTTTTATCTCAATTCCCAGTCCACTCTATAGAGTGTTGCTTTTATATGTTTTAAATGTAAATAATGTTTTCTTTTCAATGAATCCCATTCTGTTCCCTACTCTTCTCACTCAGCATCACTTTCCAAGATGCATTCATGTTGCGGTAAAGATCTTTCTATTTCCTCACTTCTAAAGATCTCATATGTCATTTACATATGCCCAGCTTTACATATGTCACACCCTGAGGCCCAAGCAAGGGTCTCTATCATGCTTCACTATGGCTTTCCTCTGGTTGTGCCTCCCCACATTGTAAGAGGCCTAGTGGGGCTGCTACTGTCTGAATGTTTCCCCCAGAACTAATATGTGGAAACTTAATCTCCAGTGTGATAGCAGTAAGGGCTGGGGGCTTTGGGAGATGACTAAGTTATGAGTGGAGTGCTCATGGATAGAATAAGTCATGTTATATGAAAGGTTAAGGTGAGTGCCTCAGCCTCTTTTCCCTTACGGCTCTTACGGCCTGTGGGGACACTGCTTTCCTCTCCTCTGGAGGACACAGCACAAGGTGTCATCTTGGAAGCAGAGAGCAAGCCTTTACCAGACACCAAATCTGCCCTCACCTTGATCAAATCTGCCCTCACCTTGATCTTATACTTCTTAGTTTCCATAACTGTAAGGAAAAAAAAAAAAAGCAACTATATATATATATATTTGCAAATTATCCAGTTTGTAGTATTTTATTACAGCAGCAGGAATGGAGTAAGACAGAGCCAAAAGGACTTGCTTATCAAGAAAATACAAAAGTGCACACCGCTACTCCCCTGGGGATGTTTAGAATATATTTCTGTTACCCAGGACCTTAAAGCTTTCTACCCAGATGTCCCCAGACCATTTGTCTTCCAGAGCTACACTGGATTCATTCTCCAAAATCAAACTGTGTCTCTGCTATGCCCCTAGGCTGGATGGGTGTGCAGTGAACACAGAGATTGAGAGTGGAGTGTTAATGTGTGGGCTTAAGTTCCCACACACCTGCAGATTGAACTCTCTTCCAGTGTAGGATAGAGCAGGATCGGAATGCTGGAGGAGAAGGAGGAGATGAGAGTGACAGGGAACAGAGGGACAGTGGTAGAAATAGGCTCAAGTACTTGCCTCATTGGAGAAGGGCATTTGTATAGAAAATGTATATATATGTGTGTATGTGTGTGTATATACATACACACACACAGAAGCATGAGTTTAATAAATTTACATGATCCCCAGAAAGTTCAACTCCTGGGGGTATATCCAGAAAAAAACTCTCATCTAAGTTACCAAGCAAATAATCATCTTGTAATTATCTATGGTAGAAATGAATTGGAGACAATCTATTATCTCTCATTACAGTCAAATAAAGTCATTAAGTTAGGATTAGGTTTATTTGATCTCGTTAACTCACTATCTATTTATACTTATTGATCTATCTGTCAATCAATCCATTGATCTATCTATCATCTATCTTAGATACTTGTTATATAAATTTTATAACTTTTGCTTTGAAAGCTTTATATATTTATTTTTATTATATTGCCTTTAAAACATATAGTCACAATAATGTAGTTCTAAATATTTACTATTTAAAAATTTTCTCTTTTTATTTTTAGGATTATTTTTATAAATGAATAGACTTCATTTTTAGAACAGTTTTTGGCTTACAGAAAAATTGAGCAGAAATTACAGAGTTCCCATATATTCCCTCTTTCTCTGCCCTCAGTTTCCCCTATTATTAACACTTGCATTGGTTTAACACATTTATTAAAGTTGGTGAACTTATATTGATTAATTATCATTTGCTAAAGTCTATTATTTGCATTAGGGTTTACTCTTTGTTTGTGTAGTTCTATTGGTTTTGCCAAATGCATAATATTATATATCCACCATTACAGTTTCATCCACAGTGGTGTCTCAGTCCTAAAAATCCCTTCTGATTCTCCTATTTATCTTTATCCCTTCCATTCTCCAAAGCCCTAGCAACCATTGATGGTTTTACTGTCTCTATAGGTTTTTTATTTTCCAGATGTCATATCATTGCAATTATATAGTATGTAGCTATTTCAGACTGGGGCTTCTTTCACCTAGCAACATGCATTTAAGGCCCCTCCATATATTTGTGTGGCTTGATAACTCATTTCTTCTTATTGCTGAATAGTATTCCATTGTATGGTCATAACAATGTGTATTACAGTTCTCCAGAGTAAGAAAACGGATATGATGTGTATATATATAGAAAGAGATTTATTATAAAGAATTTACCCACACAATTGTTAATGCCAACAATTTGAAAATCGTCAGTGTGGGCTAACAGGCTTAAGACACAGGAGAGCAGAATCATGCAGTTTCAGTCCAAACGTCAGCGTGCTAGGGACTCAGGAGAGCTGATGGTACATTTGAAGATCAAAGGCTTTCCTCTTGCTTGTGGAGGCCGGCTGATTGGATCTTCGGCTGACTGGATGAGGCCCACCCACAGCATGAAGGCAAATCTGCTTTATTCAGAGTTCACCAGTTTAAATATTACTTTCATCAAAAAAATGCCCTCCAAATTGACACATAAGATTAATCATCACAGAGAGATTTTCATTCATTCACTTACTGAAAGACTTCTTGGTTGCTTCCAAGTTTTGGCATATGAATAATTATGGAATAAACCTTTGCCGACAGGTGTTGTGTAGACATAAGTTTTCAACTCATTTGGGTAAATACCTAGAAGTATAATTTCTGGATCAAGTGATAAAGCAGTGTTTATCTTTATAAGAAATTGGCAAACTGTCTTCCAAAGTGGCTGTAGCATATTCCATTTCCACCAACATTAACAAGAAACCCTATTGCTTCACATCCTTGCCAGCAGCATTTGTTGTTGTCGGTGTTTTAGATTTTAGACATTTTAATAGGTGTACTGGTATCTCATTGCTTTAATTTGTAATTCCTTAATGACATATACTGTTAAACATTTTTTTCATATGTTTACTTGTCATCTGTGCATCTTATTTGATGACGTGTTAGTTGATTTGGTGAAATTTGTATTTTGCATTGTTGACCTTTGATACTTCTGTGTATAGTCCAGATGAAAATTCTTAAATATATATATGTTTTGCAAATATTTTCTCCTAGTCTGTAGATTGTCTTTTCATTCTCCTAGCTTTGCCTTTCACTGAGCAGTTTTTAATTGTAATAAAATCTAACTTAACAATTTTGTCTTGTGCAAATTATGCTTTATGTGTTGTTTATAAAATGTCATCACCAGACTCCAGGTCACCTAAATTTTCTCCTATAATTTTCTAAATCATTTATAGTTCTATGTTTTAGGTTTAGGTCTAAAATTGTAGTCTAATGTTTTTTTCTTGTAATTTCTAAATATGACAACACTTTAATTTCTCTATTTACTTTTGATCCCTAATTTCAATGAATTAAGGTAAAAACATAATGTTTGGTATGCTTCATTTGTTTGTGAAAATTAATTTTTATTTTGCATTCATTGGTTATGCAATTCTCTATATATAAAATATACACACATGTGCACACTTATACACATATAGATGTTCTAATAGTATGTACTTACACTGTTACACATGATCATATGTATATGTACATACAAATAGTATTCTATGACTTTGTGTTTATTAATGAAATAATAAAGCATTGCGATATATGTGTTCACATCTCTCTGTTTGGATCTAAAAACTTATGAGAATAATGTAAATGCAAACAAGGGAGAAGGCCATGAATTGTCGGTGGTGGAGGGGGTGCAGGATGGCAGTGGTAAGTAGAAGAGGGATGGGGGGCGGTCTGCACACTCAGAGCCAGCCCTCCTTGTGCTACCACAATCTTGTAAGAAACTAAGAGAGTCACACGTGTCTAAATTTAAAATCAGCACCACTCCTTATATGAACAGGAGTGGGGCAAGATTTTAGAGGCTATAAATCAAGGTAGTAAACAAGTAAATCAATGTATTCTACCTGTCTACTTTGATTAAAAAATTTATAAAACCTTGAAGACCACATTTAATTGTGTGATTTGTTAAGTGATACTCCCGAGTATGTTTGCTTCATATAGCTGTACCGATGAATAGATTTATCTGTTTATTAGTGGACATTAGGTTATTGTAATCTCTATTATGGTAAGACTATTGTAGCCTTTTTCTAAAAATATGCAAAGGTAGCCAAGGCTTCTGTTTTAGAATATAAGCTATTGTTATTTGTATACTCACTGCAAAACTACAGATGCTCTCATGTGTCCTAGTAGGCCTTATACTTCACATGCATTGTTCTTGGAGCAGTGATGAGTAGACATTCAATGTCACTGTAGAATGACAATGATTCTGGCAGTGACATTTTAACTGGGTCATATATATCAGTCTATGAGGCAGTTGAGTTTTTTGGAAGGGAGGTCTTATTCAGATATTCCAACTTTTCTCTGCTGTCAACAGTTACATTAATTATAGATGCTCATGGGAATATCTCCCTTTTAACATCTTTTTTTTGGTCACATAATCACCATAATCAGACTACATCATGGTAATGAGAGTGCTTGGCCTTTTCATGAGCCTTTCAGCTAAAAATCCTCAAGAGATATTGATTAATTAATCCTTTCCATCCTTCTTGTTTGACAGCATTATCCATACCAAAAAGTGGCCTTGGCAGAAGGCAGAGATATGAGCTATCTGAATATAAAACACATCAGGAAAGCCTTTCCTCTGTCTTGAGAATTTACCTCTACACCTTTGTCTTTCAGTAATACAGTACAAAATGTATGCTTATGTGAAAAATAAGAGACCTCTATGCTACTGGGAGTACATTAGATATGAATGTATTCAGGGGAAGATTTAGTTATGATAGTTTTGATACTTCTGGCCAGGTTCAATCTTACAACATTTTAGATTATGTCCATCTGTTTACTTTCCCTCTGTGGTTTCCTCAGAAGCTCCATCAACACAGAATGGCGCTTCTCCAGGCAAGTGTGTAATTCAGGCCAATGCCTACTACCCAGGATTTTGACTGCAATTTCTTATGTAATTTTCTTATCTGATTTGAGCTGAACCAATTAAGTGCTATTAGCACTCATTTTTTCCCCTCAGAATTAAGTCCTTGATAAGAGTCAAGATAAAGTGACTTTCTCTTCAAATCACATCTTTATGACCTTTTCTCTTAATACAATTATATATTTGTTGGTTGGTTGGTTTGATTTGTTTTGTTTTGTTTCTTTGCTCCAAAAATATTCTTAAATGTAGAGGTTGTAATAATTCAAGCATGAAAAATTCTCAATTCATCTTTCTATAACTGCTATATTGAATTCTGGGATAAGAAGAGCTATCCAAAGTCAGTGAACAGTGGGAAAGAAGATCCCCAAAAGTGAAAAGGACCCCTAATGTGGAAAATAATTTTTAATATCTTTGTTTATTTTTGGTTCAAAATGGTATATCTTTAATAGCCCCCAGATTTGAATTGTCACATTGAAAACAAACTCATAATAGTAACACAATAAAACAAAAACTCCTAACACCAAAACACAACCTAGTATCAGTAACTACAAAAAAAAATTAATTAAAATTTAGGTAGATAAATAGAAAGTAAGAATCACTGGTGCCTAGCACATGACATAAACTTGTTTTGCTTCTGAAAAAAACATTAGTAAGACAGAAATAACAAAACGATAATGTGTGCATTCTCTACCACACACTGGGCTCCAATATAAAAGTATGTACTGCATAGAAAAATTAAAGAAATATTGATTTATATATATTAAGTTCCTTTCAGTGAGACTGGAAGAGTGTAATGCCCAGTACTCATATTTAACTAACTTATGTGCATCTAGTCAGAAACCTCAAATTACAGAAGACACCTGGAAAGACAAATGATTGCAAGGTGATACTAGGAAAAACTACTAGAAATGAGATTTGGAGTAGAAATGCTATATATTCAATCTACACATATACCTTAGCAAAACAAAATAAACACACACACATTAAAAAAGGACAAAGAATCTGTTGACTCACTCTTAATTTACTGAATCACAGTCTAGACAGATGCTATAGTCTGAATGTTTGTACCCACGTCCACACCATCCTTATTGTGATGCGAAAATTCTAAGCCCCAAAGTGATAGTATTAGGAGGTATGGCTTTGGGAGGTAATTAGGTCATAAAGGTAGAGGCTTCCTGAATGGGAATAGTGTCCACATTAAAAAGTGCCCGGAGAGTTTCTTAATGTCCCTTCTACCATGTGAGTTTACTTAAGAAAGTAGCCTCTCACCAGATGGTGAAACTGCCAGTGCCTTGATCCTGGACTCCCCACTTACTTTCTGGATTAAAGCATCCAGAAGTAAGTTTCTGTTCTTTATAAGCCACTGAGGTTTTTGTCTGTTTGTTTTGTGGTGATAACAACATGAATACACTAAGACAAAAGAATTGTATATTTATAACATAAGCAAATGTAAACATGTCAACGTAGAACCTATGAATGACATCTGAAATGCATAAAGAAACACACACATATATATATACACCTCCACTCATAATAAAATTAAAAATTCAGACTGAAAATTACCTTGAATATTTTAATTTTTAAAAAAATTTTACTTTAAATTTAAAAATTAAAATAAACACTATTAAGATATAAAATAAGCTAATATGATTTCTAAAACATCTCAGAGGGGGATGGCCAAGATAGCCAACTGGAAGCAGCTAATGTGTGTGGCTTTCACTGAGTGGAATGGAAGGAGCAAGTGAATGCAGCACCTTCAGCTGAAACACCCAAGTACTCACATTGGGACTAATCAAGGAAACAATTGAACCCACAGAGAATGAAGAAAAGCAAGGCAGGACAATGGCCCACCTGTGAGCAAAAGAGAGCCAAGCGAAGCTCCCCAACCCAGAGAGGCAGTGAGAGAACGCGCTAGCCCGGGAACCCACGCTTCTCCCATGGATCTTTTCAATCCTCATAGCTCTTTGTGTCATACTGAAGCCCCTGGGGTAGTGGCTCAGGAGATCCCCTCATGCACCCACACCTCCAGGGCCTTCAGGATGACACAGAGAACTACATGGAGTCTCACCAAAACAGCTGCCCAGGCACATGTGGAGACCCAGGAGCTTTGATTACTCCAGCTTCCCAGGCATACCAACAAAAGTAGTTGCAACTCCAGCAAAGCAGGAGCCTGTACATACCCGTGGGAAAGAGGCTGAATCCAGGGGGCCAACAAAAGATGATCTGTAGGCTGCACTTCCATGGTGCCTCACAGGATAGGATCCACTGGCATGGAATTTCAGGCAGCAACAAACAGCAGTGCTGCACCTTCCTGGGATGGAGCTCCCAGAGGGAGGGGTGGGTCACCATCTCTCCTGTTTGGGCAGTTTAGCCATTTAGGCCTTCAGGTTCTGGAGAATCCACACCAACCAAGGGTGAAAGGGATCCCCCAGCACAGCACAGCTCCTCTAACAAAATGTGCCCAGAGTGCTGCTTTGAGTGGATCCCAAATTCCATTCCTCCTCACTGGGTGGGACCTAACCAAGGCTTCCAGTCACCCCTGCCAGTGTTCTCAATCTGACAGAGATTTGACAATTCCCTGGAATAGAAGTGCTAGGGGGAGGGTCCGGCTGCTATCTTTGTCGTTTTAGTAACTTGGTCTTTCTAGCCTTTAGGCTTTGGAGAGCCCAAGTCCACTGGGGGTTGGGGCAGTATCTCAGAACAGCACAGCTACCCTTCAAAAATGTGGCCAGACTGCTTCTGTAAGCAGGTCCCTGATCCTATTCCTCATTACCAGGGGTAGTCTCCCAACTGGGGTCTCTGGCTACCCCTACTGGTGTTCTCTGGCTGACAGAGGTTTCAGGACTCCTTGGGACAGAGCTCCCAGGTAGAGGGGCAGGCCGCCATCTTTGCTGTTTGGACAACTTAGCTGTTCCAAACTTTGGGCTTCAGAATGTCCAAGGGGACCAAGGACAGAAGCAGACCCCAGCACAGCACAGTTGCTCTACAAACACTTGACCCATTTACTTTTGTAAGTGGGTCCCCAACTCTGTTTCTCCTGACTGGGTAAGACCTCCAACCGGGTTCTTCGGTCACCTCATACAGGTGCATTCAGACTGACAACAGGTCCCTCCTCCCTGAAGCTACCAGAGAAAGGGGCAGGCTGCCATCTTTGCTGCTTCACAGCCTTCACTGTTGATACCTCTAAGTACTGCATCTTATTGGAGGTGACTAGTGACTGGGATGGGCCCCAAGCTTACCACAGCAGCCCTGTGGAAAAGTGGCCAGAGTGTTATGTGGATGCCCATTCCCATATATCCTCAACAAGCAGATCCTCCAGGCCTGAGCTTCTAGCCACCCCCTGCCAGAGCTATCAAGCCAGTACCAACTCAGGAAGTACCTGGACAGAGTCTGCAGGAACAACTGAAAGCCTCTCTGCCACTATCTCTGCAGTAGAACCATCCTTACTCCCTCAGACTAACAAGAGTAAAGACCCTAAGTGCCTTATCTACACCTCCAATAAGATGCAATCAACCCAAGGAGAGGAGGCCAGTGTGTTTCCCAAGGGTCTCACACATTCTCCCCTGTTCATCACTAGATGGGAAACCCCTAGATTGGGCCCACAGCACAGACCCTCCATACTGGACTGATTGCACTGAGTGACTGTTTACCCACATCTGTCTGGGGTGGAGTCCCCAGGAGACAAGCAAAGTGGTGGAACAGCAAGCCAGCTGGTACGAAGCCCAGAAGGTTTGGTGCAGAAGCATCTGCAGTGGAGCATGGCCAGAGAGGACCAGTGCTCCAGGCTCAACTTGCTCCTATAAGAGTCTATAAGAGACTTTACCTTGGTCGCCCCAGTGCAGTAGACTCCAAACTTCAGGGAACCAGAGAACAAAGTCAAGGACCAATAAAAGTCCCCAGAGTTAGAAAATACAGTCCAGGAGTTCGGAGCTGAACGTTAGACCCATAAAATCTTCCAGAAGTGAAGCCAGTGGCTGAATCCACCTTACAACACAATCAAACCTTCAAGGTAATTAAATAGGAATAAAAACAAAACAAAACAACAACAATAAAAAAAATCCAAAGGTTAGCAACCTCAAAGATTGAAAGTAGATAAACCCACAAAGATGAGAAAAAAAAATGTATGTGCAAGAATGCTGAAAACTCAAAAGCCAGAGTTCCTTCTTTCCCCTAAATGACTGCATCACCTCCCTTGCGGGGGTTTGGAAAGGAGCTGAAGCTGAGATGGCTGAAATGACAGAAGTAGTCATCATTCCTATGGATAATAACAAAGTTCATTGAGTTACAGGAGTACATTGTAACCTAATGCAAGGAAGCTAAAGCCCATGATAAAACACTGCAGAAACTGACAGACAAAATAGCCAGTGTAGAGAAGAATGTAACCAACCTGATAGAACTGAAAAACACAGAAGTATTTCATAATGCAATCACAAGTATTAATAGCAGAATAGACCAGAGGAAATAATCTCAGAACTTGAAGGCTGCCTTTCTGACATAAGACAGGCAGACAAGGAAAGAGAAAAAAAAGAATGAAAGGAATGAATAAACCATACCTCTGAGAAATATGAGATCATATTAAAAGACTGAATCTATGATTGATTTGTGTACCTGCAACAGATGGGGGAAATGGAACCAACTCAGAAAACATATTTCAGGATATCATTCATGAGAATTTCCCCAAACTAGCTACAGAGGTCAACATTCAAATTTAGGAAATGCAGAGACCCCCAGTAGGATATTCCATGAGAAGACCATCCCAAAGATACACAGTCATCAGGTTTTCCAAGGTTGACTTGAAAGAAAAAATGTTAAATGCTGCTAGAAAGGCCAGGTCACCTACAAAAGGAAGCCCATCAGACTAACAGCAGACTTCTCAGCTGAAACCCTGCAAGCCAGAAGAGATTTGGGACCAATATTCAACATCCTTGAAGAAAAGAAATTCCAAAGCAGAATCTCATATCTTGCCACACAAAGCTTCATAAGCAAAGAAGAAATAAGAGTTTTTTAGACAAGCAAATGCTGAGAGAATTTGTTACCACCAAATGTGCCTTAGAAGAGCTCCTGAATGAAGGACTAAATATGGAATTGAAAGACTGTTACCAATGACTACAAAAACAGACTGAAGTACACAGATTGGTGATACTATAAAGCAACAACATAAACAAGTCTGCCAAATAACCAGCTAACATCATGATAATAGGATCAAATCCACAATAATAACCTTAAATGTATATGGGCTAAATGCCAAATTAAAAGACATAGAGTGGCAAACTGGCTAAAGAACCAACACTCATTGGTATGCTTCTTCAAAAGAGCCATATCACATGTAATGACACACATAGACTCACAATAAAGGAATGGAGAAAAAAAATGGAAATGGAAAACAAAAGTAAACAAGGGCTACAACTCTAACTTCTGACAAAATAGACATTAAACCAGTAAAGATCAAAAAAGACAAAGAAGAGCATTACATATTGTTAAACAGTTCACTTCAATAAGAAAATCTAACTATATTAAATATATATTCACTGAAACACAGGAGCACCCAGATTCTTACAGTAAGTCCTTAGACACCTTCAGAGAGACTTAGACTCCCACACAATAATAGTGGGAGGCTTTAACACCCCACTGACAATATTAAACAAATCATTGAGACAAAATTAACATTTAGGATCTGAACTCAGTACCGAATCAAATGGACTTGATATATATACACAGAACTCTCCACACAAATACAACAGAATATACATTCGACTCATTGCCACCTGACATACACTCTAAAACCAACCACATAATCGGAAGTAACACACTTTGATTTAAGGCAGAAATCAAGAAGTTCTTTGAAATTATGAGCATGAAGATACAACATACCAAAATATCTGAGACACAGCTAAGACAGTGTTAAGAGGGAAATTTATAGCACTACATGCCTACATCAGAAAAGGTAGAAAGATCTCAAGTTAAGAACCTAAGATCATGACTTAAAGAACTAGAGAACAAAGTGCAAACAATTTCCAAAGCTAGCAGAAGACAGGAAATAACTAAAATCAGAGCCAAACTGATAGTGATAGAGATACGAAAAACCACCAAAAGGTCAACAAATCAAGGAGCTGTTTTCTGAAAAAAAAATTAATAACTGTTAGCTAGACTAATAAGGAGGAAAAGAGCAAATATTCAAATAAACACAATCAGAAATAAGGAGGATATTACCACTCATCCCTCAAAAATTAAAACAACCATCAGAGAATATTATGAATACCTCTAAGCACGTTAACTAGAAAATCTGGAAGAAATGATCAAATTCCTGGACACATACACATTGCCAAGGCTGAACCAGGAAGAAACTGGATCACTGAACAGACCAATAATGAGCTCTGAAATTGAGGCAGTGATAAATAGCCTATCAACAAAAAGTTCAGGACCAGATGAATTCATAGCTGAATTCTACTAGTTGTAAGAAGAAGAGCTGGTACCATTTCTAGTAAAACTATTCCAAAAATTTGAGGAGTAGGGACTCCTCCCTAACTCATTCTATGAGGCCTGCATCATCCTAATATCAAAACGTTGCAGAGATACAACAAAAAAAAGAAAACTTCAGGCCAATATCCTTGATGAACCTTGAAGCAAAAATCCTCAGTGAAATACTGGCAAACCAAATCCAGCATCACATTAAAAAGCTTATTCACCACAATCAAGTAGACTGTATCCCTGAGATGCAAGGTTGATTCAACTTACACAAATTAATCAACGTGATTCATCACATAAACAGAACTAAAAACAAAAACCACATGCTTATCTTAGAGATACAGAAAAAGCTTTTGATAAAATTTAACATCTACTTAGACGTTAAAAACTCTCAGTAAACTAGGTATTGAAAAAAATACCTCAAAATAATAACAGCCATATATGACATACTCATAGCCAACATTATACTGAATGGGCACAAGCTGGAAGCATTCCTCTTGGAAACCAGCACAAAAGACACCACTCCAATTCAGTTTAATATTGGAAATTCTTGCCAGGGAAATCAGGCAAGGGAAAGAAATAAAGGGCATCCAAATAGGAAGAGGGGAAGTCAAACTATTCCTGTCTGCAGATGACAAGATCCTTTATCTAGAAAACCCATAGTCTCAGCCCAAAACCTCAAGCTGATAAACAACTTCAGGAAAGTCCCAGGATACAAAATCAATGTGCAAAAATCACTAGCATTCCTATACACCAAGAAGAGTCAAGCCAAGACCCAAAACAGGAATGAACTCTCATTCACAATTGCCACAACAATGAAAAAATACCTAGGAATATATTGTTAAATAGGGAAGTGAAAGGTCTCTACAAGGAGAAGTACAAACCATTGCTCAGTGAAATCACAGAAGACACAAATAAATAGAAAAAACATTCCATGCTCGAGGATAGGAAGAATCAATATCATTGAAATGATGATACTGCCCAAAACAATTTCAACGCTATTTCTATTAACTCTCATTGAGATTCTTCACAGAACTTAAAAAAAAACAAAACAAAACAAAACAAAAAAAACAGCTATTTTAAAATTCATATGCAGTCAAAAAACAGCCCAAATAACCAAGGCAATCCTAAGGAAAAAGGACAAATTTGGAGGAATCACGTTACCTGATTTTAAATTATACTATAAGGCTACAGTCACCAAAATAACATGGTACTAGTAGTAAAACAGACACATAGACCAATGAAACAGAATAGAGAACCCAGAAATAAGACCACACACCTACAAGATCTGATCCTTGACAAACCTGACAAAAACAAGCAATGGGGAAAGGATTCCCCATTCAATAAATGGTGCTGGGATAACTGGCTAGCCATAAGCAGAAGATGAAAACCGGATTTAATTAAATTAAATTACACCATATATGATAATTAACTCAAGATAAATTAAAGACTTAAATGTAGAACCCAAAACTATAAAAACCCTGGAAAACAAGCTCGGCAATACCATTCAGTACATAGGCATGGGCAAAAACTGCAGGACAAATATACCAAAAGCAATTGCAACAAAAGCAAAAATTGACATATGGGCTCTAATTAAAGAAAAGATCTTCTGCACAGCAAAGAAAATTATCAACAGAGTAAAGAGACAACCTACAGAATGGGAGAAAATTTTTTCAAACTATGCATCCAGCAAAAGTCTAATATCCAGCATGTATAAGTAATTTAAACAAATATACAAGCAAAAAACAAACAACTCCATTAAAAAGTAAGCAAAGGAATGGGCACAGTGGCTCATGCTGGTAATTCCAGCAGTTTGGGAGGCTAAGGCCTGTGAATCACTAGAGGTCATGAGTTTGAAACCAGCCTGGCCAACAGTGTGAAACCCTGTCTCTACTAAATATACAAAAATTAGCCAGGTGTGGTGGCGGGTGCCCGTAATCCCAGCCACTTGGGAGGTTGAGCCAGGAGAATTGCTTGAGCCCAGGAGGCGGAGGTTGCAGTGAGCCCATATCACACCACCACACTCCAGCCTAGGTAGCAGAGGGAGACTCCATCTTTAAAAAAAAGTGGGCAAAGGACACGAATGGACACGTCTCAAAAGAAGACATACATACAGCCAAAAATCGTAAGAGAAAAAGTCTCAATCAACTGATTATTAGAGAAATGCAAATCAAAACCACAGTGAGATACCATCTCACACCAGTCAGAATGGCTACTATTAAAAAGTCAAAAAATAACAATGTTGCCAAGGTTGTGGACAGAAAAGAATGCTTATACACTGTCGGTGAAAGTGTAAAATAGTTCAACCATTGTGGAAGATAGTGTAGTGATTCCACAAAGACCTAAAGACAGAACCACTATGTTACCCAGCAATCCCATTACTGGTTATATACCCAAAGTAATACAAATTGTTCTATTATAAAGACACATGCATGCATATAATACATTCAATACAGCACTATTCACAATAGTGTAGACATGGAATCAACTCAAATGCTCATCAATGATAAATTGGATAAAGAAGGCCGGGCGCGGTGGCTCAAGCCTGTAATCCCAGCACTTTGGGAGGCCGAGACGGGCGGATCATGAGGTCAGGAGATCGAGACCATCCTGGCTAACACAGTGAAACCCTGTCTCTACTAAAAAGAAATACAAAAAACTAGCCGGGCGAGGTGGCGGGCGCCTGTAGTCCCAGCTACTCAGGAGGCTGAGGCAGGAGTATGGCGTAAATCCGGGAGGCGGAGCTTGCAGTGAGGCGAGATCCGACCACTGCACTCCGGCCTGGGCGACAGAGCGAGACTCTGCCTCAAAAAAAAATAAATAAATAAATAAATAAATAAAAATAAAAATAAAAAAAGAAAATGTGGCACATATACACTATGAAATACTATGTAGCCATCAAAAAGAACGTATTCATGTCTTTTACAGGGAAATGGATGGAGCTGGATGCCATTATCCTTAGCAAACTATCACAGAAACAGAAAACCAAACACAGCATATTCTCACTTGTAAGTGGGAACTAAGTGACCAGAACCCATGGATACATACAGAGGAACAACAGATAGTGGGACCTACTAGGGGGTGAAGAGGGTGGGAGGAGGTAGAGGATCAGAAAAGGTAACCAATGGATACTAGGTTTAAGACCAGGATCAAAAAGTAATCTGTGCAACAAATCCCCATGACATATGTTTATCTGTGTAGCAAATCTGCACATCCTACACATGTATCCCTGAACTTAAAATAAAAGTTAAAAAGGGAAAACATCTCAGAAAATAAAAAGTTTGAAAATAGAACCCACACAAAAATAGGGAGAAAATAAAATAAAATAATGTGTTAAAAAGGAAAAAAAAAAAGATGATTTTTGTAATAACAATCAACATGCATTTGCCTATTTAAAATCAATATGCGGCTGGCACAGTGGCTCCCATCTGTAATCCCAGCACTTTGGAGGGCCGAGGCTGACAGATAACCTGAGGTCAGGAGTTCAAACCAGTCTGGTCAACATGGTGAAACCCTGTCTCTACTAAGAATACAAAATATTAGCCAGTCTAGGTGGCGCACCTATATTTTCAACTACTCGAGCTGAGACAAGCATATGGCTTGAGCCTGGGAGGCGGAGGTTGCAGTGAGCCGAGATTGTGACACTGCACTCCAGCCTGTGTGACATAGCAAGACTCTGTCTCAAAAATAAAATAAAGTAAAATAAAATAAAATAAAAATAAAATAGGTAAAAAATCAAATCAATATAAATTTGCCTATAAAAAGCAAAGCTTTGAAGATTATGATGAAAGCTAAAATAAACTTAAGAAGTCAAGTAATATAAATTGGTTATATAATTCTTATACATAAAACATATTTAGATGCAAGAACTAAAAGGATAAATGTAAAATAAAAAGTTAATGCTCTTGGATTTCAGAAGTCTATGAAAAAACTACAAAAGCTTTTACAGGAAGGTAAGTTTCTTACTTTCCTTTTGCAAATGTTTGCAGATCTTCACTTTATTGGGCAAGAATTAATATTTTACAATTTTCATCATTTCTGTATGTTAATTAATATTTTCATGAAAAAGAATTTATTAGCAGTTAATCCTATGGATATCTTTCTGTGTGTGGGGTGGGGTCAAATTTTATCCCATGTATCCAATTATCTATGCCAGGGAATTTGGGAAAGTAATGAGATTCTACTAACCTGTATTGTAGATAAGACATCTGATATCATCTTTTGTATATGATTGATACATAAAGCAAACGACACAAAAGTTCAAAAGAAAAAGCAGGTAACAGTATATCAAACAAATACATATGTGAGATGCAGTAGTCAAAACAAAAACATGGCTAAGAATTTAAGACAAAAATATTAGTATTATAATTATCATTATTTGTAAAATCCATTACTAAACATCAAGCAGGACTTACTGAATAAGTAGTATTAATATTTGGAAACCACCAAGACAAATACCTTCTATTCTTGTAATAAATATACACATATATTTATAAGAGAAGAACAAATTGACCAATCAACTGACATAGGAATACGTTTATATTAATGGGAAAAATACTACACATACTATATAATGTTTACGGTACTAATTTTGGTTCAGGGATGAATATTATTTTTCTTAGAAAATACACATTACTCGAATTATAAACAAAACAAAACTGTTAAAGAACTAACTCCTACATATGCTTGTTTCTAAAAATTATATCTGACACCACAAGACCAGTGGCCGTGAGCAGGTTCTAAGAAACTTTTCTGACTACTCATTAGTTCACATGTATTCACCAGCATCTGAATTACAAGTTATTTTTTAAAAGTACTTTAGCTTTTTACACTTTCTTAGCTCATACAGTTGTCATAAGGAAACATCCAAATTTTACTTAAAAGATATGATTTTGCTACAGGGCATGAATATCAGTGAATCAATTCTCCTTATTAAAGACGATTTTTATAACTAATATATTTCTGTAACATTATTTTTTCCATAATATAATGAACAATAATTTATGTGCATATATTTTCTAGATGTCTTGTAGCTAAATCAGAAACTTATAAATCTTATCCTTGGAGACACTATGTTGACATATAATTCTCAAAGAGATTCTCTTCCATATGTCTCCTTTCTTCAACTGTGAAACTATGTCATATGGGCTATTTTCTTCACTTGAAAATTTAAAAAAAAAATTGATATATTTCAATATTTTTAGTTTCAGGAAAAAAACACACAAAGTAGTAAAAGAAATTTTTCTTAAACAAAGATCTCAGCATTCCATGGCGGTTAGTCTCTAAGTGAATCTAAAAACATCTGGTACCCACATTTTTAACTTTTAGCTAGAAAAAACTATGACGATTTGGCAGATGACAACTGGAAAACAACTCTCCAGGTAATTTCTACACCTTTATATGAAAATCATCTTCATGATTTCAAAAACTGGATACAAAGTTCCATCTCTAGAAAACTACTAGTAAATTATATTTCACTGTTACTGCTTGAAAATGTGATGATAATGTTAGAAATGCAAGCTTTGCAATGATAATAATGCTAGCTTTGCAGCTATAGAGCAAAACTCCTCTGTACCTTAAAGCACTTTACAATGGTTCCGTAAGGACACATTATCTTTAAAGCTACAAAAGCTTTTAAAGGAAGGTAAGAAACTTTGGATGTCATTAAATATCTTAGTCTAATTCTAAAGTTGCATCATGTGTATGAGGGTGTTTAGTAAAAAAAAAACCAGTTCTTTAAAAATTTATTAAGTAAAAATATTTAAAAATAAGCAGGGTTCTAAATTATCTCCCTCAGTGAATTATCAGCTGGGTTCTGAATATCATAAAAGAAAGTGATTTTTCAATATTCTCCTATTTAATATCAAATATTAAAGGAAAGAATAATAATTCATCATAGAAAAAATACGTTTCTATAACATAATAAATAAAAATGTACATTTCTATGTACATAATATAATTCTATGGAAGATAATTTTTTGATGTTTATATTAATTTTATTAAAATGCAAACTTACTTTTATATATATGTACACACACATGCACACACTCACTTTTTAAATTTCCATATAAAAGTTCTTAGACAACAGGATTAGGTGGAGAGAAAGGATGTGAAAAAAAAGGGTTTCTAACTACCTCAGATTCACATTTAACATATTGAATATAGGATATAATTTGTTATATACATACGAATAGTGTACACACACAATATAGTCAAATGTAATCATTTTTGCCCTCAATGAAAAGGGATTGGCATCTTTGAGGGTATAGCTGGTAAGATAGTAAATCTATCTTCAATTTTAGCTGTGGCAATATTATTTTATTATTGAAGTTCATACAGTGTGTGTTTTCAAATATGACTTTTAATAGCATTCAGTGGTGGAAATAATTTTGATTATAAATAAATTATTTCAAATATCTACTCATAGAAATTTGTTTTAAAGGCCCAAATCTGATGATTAAGCCATCATTAGGACCATGGTTTCTACCCAGAAAAGAGGTGCAGAAACATAACAAGAAAGCATAATGTGTTCTAATGCAGTTAAGAGGGGGAAAAAAAGATTAATGAAGCCCATGGATTAGAGCAAAATTTAAGAAAGGGGAATTTTGCACCCATTTGGACCCTTAACCAAGAGTCATCTTGCTAGTTCAAACTTTATCTTTTAAACTCGTTCTCTAAAGAAGAAAAGAGTAAAAAGAATTCTGATTTTCCCTTTTTAATACTGTGACCCAAACCTAACCAGGAACTTTCAAGCTTTTGCTTTTTCTATGTGGTTTATTTAAATCGCTAGGATTTATTTTTCTGCCTTGCAAGTACATTCGCCTCAACTCCTTTGCATTCCATCATTGTCAAGCTGATCCATTTTTTTCTTTGTAGTCAAAACAAAAAAAACAACTTACAAATGTTTGTCGATTCTAATGACTGCTTTCTAACACAACCAGCTTCAAACAACACCCAGTTTTTTCGGGGATTGGTAGAAACCCTTTGCATTAGTAATATGAAACTTCAAACATAAACGGCATCTTTCACTTGGTTTTCCAATTCTCCATTACAGTCATGCTGTGTACAAGCCACTGTATGATATTCAAAATGGTCTTACTTCTAAAGAACAGCCTTGAAGACATATATCTTGAATGATATGCATATTAACATAAGACTAAAAGACTGTATGCTGGTGACTGTGGATTAACCGTTTATTGTGCTACTCACACTGTGACTGTCTATTACTGATCAAAATTCTGTGAATACAGTTAAAAGTAATGTCAAAGCCAGAATTGAGTCGGTAAGAGTGTTTGAAATATAAACAAACACTTTCAGAGAGAATTAAAAGAATGATGTTGATATTTATTTTAGAGACAGTGTTCAAAATGGAGGAACAATATATTCAAATCAACATAACTATGTATCTGAATTTATGGATGAGCAAAGTTTTTTTTCTTTATTTTAAGGCAAAGCTGATAATCTCGTTAGGTCCATAGGGTCAGTGTAGTTTATGGAACAAGTTATTGTCTTGGAAATTTAATGGCATACAAGACCTTTCATGTGACTGCCTTTTCAAAAGTCTGAATGGTGAATTGCAGCCCAACATTTAAAGGACTTTGAGATACATTTTTATTCAATCATTATTCTGGTTGGGATAAGTTAATACCATGCTCAGAGGTATAGTCGCATAAAAGTAGTTTGTTTATGTGAGTATATCAACAAAATATAGTTGTTTGTTTATATATAGTTGTTGAATCAGGCTTTTAGCATTTATTGTGTAACTACTGTGCCCAGAGTGCTTTTAGGTGTGTGTGATGGGGTGGGGGAGACAGGAGGTAGGATGGCATGATAGAGCATTTACACTGAAGAATTTAACATCTGATTGAGTACATAATATGTAAATATTTGAAGTGATTTCAGGACATTCACCAAGAAAAAAGTCTATACAGTATGTTTAAAATAAAACAAAATTTGTTAGAAAAGAGCAAAAAGTGAAGGAATGATTAGAAATTTTAAATGGACTGATTATTGTGATGACTATGCATATTCAATTGGGCAGATTCATAAAAGGAAAACTTTTACTATCTGTTTAACTGATTAAGTGGCAAGTGGCACTGTGAAGAAGGTCTCAAACTACACAAATGTCAATGAATGTTCAGGTTATCACACAGAACAGCACTTACACTATAGTTGATATTAAATATATTATTTTTAAAGTTATATTATCTTTTTCTCTCTTCTTTGTAGATGAGTCATGTCTTTTTTTTTTTTTTCCGCTCTTAGCATAGACTAAGTAGGTAAATGTTAAACAAGTTTATTTTTGTGATTGCTGTTCGTAACTGATCCTTAAATGCATTAGCCTTGCTAGGTCAGGGAAGTACTACAATCTAAGGGAACAATTGACTGTGTTTTTTATAATTATTTTTAGTAGATAAATTCATTGTGAATTTCAGAACAAATGAATGATTTATTCTGTTAAATATGCTTCATAAAGAAATAAAGTGTTTCCTTGAGTCTCCATCTACTCCCAAGTATCATTCAGTAGGAAGCACCTGCTCATTCTTGCTGCCTGATCTTCCTATATTTATGTTTTTGGTCTATACACACAAACTTTTGGTCTCACACAACCTCTTGAAAGCCAAAAGATAATTAATGACTTAGGTGTCAAATATCTTCATGAAAGTGGAGATTTAAAACAGGAATCTATGACTTTTTTTTTTTTTTTTGCCTCTTTCAGATTCTGCTTGACTATTCATTCATTTCCTGCAGAAAGAGTCAATTTTTGACTGTGTGGAAAAGTGTCATTCTCCAAGCACCATCATAAAAGGAATGGGGATAAGAAGTCAAAGCAAACATCATGATTAGTGTTTAGGAAGTATTAGTCAGAAAATGTGACTAGAATGTTAATAATGACACTCTCTATATTAGCCATGAATAGAAACTACTCAAATGTCCATCAACAATAAAATTGATACATGTGGAAGTTTCCTCAAATGCAGCATTATACAGAACAACACACACAAGATACATGAATTCAAAAAACAATATTTCACCAAAAAACAGGTAGAAAGCATGATATATTGTATAATAGACTTACATGGAAAGAAAGAGCAACAGTAATCATCCCTAGGATTTTACATGGACCAGAAGAAAGAAAGGAATATTCCATAGTGCGGGTTATACTCTGCTTCTTGAACTGGGTTCTAGTTACATGGATGTTTTCCACTTGTAAAAACATATTGAGCTATATTTAGGATGTGTGTATTTCTGTATGCATATTATTCCTCAATTAGACAAATAAAGAGAGAAATGAATATGTCAACACAAAAAGTGAAAGTACAGCAAGGTGCTTCCTCCTATTGCAAGTGAATTATTTTCTGTTCAAAAAAATATAAGCGAAATTCACTGGATGCTTCCCTTTACAGATCAAATGATAAGTAATTCATCAAACCAAATGCTCTATTTCAGATAGATATTACTTTACTTGTAAATATTTTTTCTTTTAGTTTTTATGGTATTTTATATTTGATACTTGCCACTGAAAGTACACACACACACATACACACACACAAACATAAAATAGGTCTTTAATTCTTTTTGTAATAGTTTCTAGCTACTATTATTTAAAAGATAAAACACGTCTTTAATTTACAGTACTAGTCAATTGATATCAGTTTATCAATTGCTTATTTCTCACCAAAAGAAAAATAGAATAAGGTTCCTGTCTGTATGAAAAAATTAATATGCACAAAAATATCATATTATGTGCTGTTTTAAAACTTGATCTTTATCTGTAGATGTTGAGTAATGGACAAAATGTGCACACTGGACCATATGCAGCTGGACCAGTAAGTGTCTGGACCTTGTAGGCTAAGTAGAAATTTGTAGGTGAAAATTGTAAAGATAGCTGTAGATTTGCATTCAGTTTTAAGACACAATATTATGGAGAGGCTCTGTACACTTCTCCTCATTTCCATAAAGGTAAAATTTTACAAAATTATAGACTAATAATACAGGATATAGATATTGAGACTATATGCTGATTCATATTTTCTAGTTCTACTTATGTGTGTGTATGTTTGTGAAGTTCTATGCAATTTTATCACCTATATAGGCTCTTTTATTCCCTACTACAGCCAAAATATTGTGCAGTTCCAACATCACAAGGGTGCATACCTTGTTTTCCCTCTTTGTAAGTACACTTAACTCCTTCCCTTGGCTCTTCCTACTCCTTCACTTGATCTCTAACCCCTGTCAGCCGCTAATCTGTCTTTCATTTCTAAAATTTTGTCACAAGAAAAATGTTGTGTAATTGGATCTAACAGTGTGAAACCTTGTGACTTTTTTCACTCAGTGTAACGCCCTGATAATTCATCCAATCATTACATGTATCAATAGTTTGCTCCTTTTAATTGCTGAGTAGTATTACATAGTGTGGATGTAGCACAGTTTGACCACTCTTCTGCTGAAGGATATTTGGGCTCATTTCAGTGTTTCAATCAGCCCAGATTCAACATATGAGTAAAACTGCTAAGAATATTCGTATTCATAGATCTGGTTCAAAGAGAGCAAATGTAGAAAATACAGGTGAAAATAAGGTTAGGTCCTTTAAAACGCAGGTGGAGTTACTCATGTCTGAGACTTCCCCAAACAAAGAACCACTGTTGGTCTCTTAGCAAGCCAGAGTCCTGATTCAATAATATTCTACTGGCAATACCAACGAAAGACTAGGTGCAGTTGTTCTCAACTGTGGCTGACTATTCAACTCATGTGGGGAGATCTTTTTTTTTTTCTTTCTTTCTTTTCTTTTCTTTTTTCTTTTTTCTTTTTTTTTTTCTGAGATGGAGTTTCGCTCTTGTTGCCCAGGCTGGAGTGCAATGGCTCCATCTCCGCTCTCCGCAACCTCTGCTTCCCGTGTTCAAATGATTATCCTGCCTCAGTCTCCCGAGTAGCTGGGATTACAGGCATGCTCCACCATGCCCGGCTAATTTTTTTTTTTTTTTTTTTTGTATTTTTTTTCGTAGAGGCGGGGTTTCTGCATGTTAGCCAGGCGAGTCTTGAACTGTGGGGAGATCTTAAAAACCCTCAGTATAGGCTGCTCCACAGATCAATGAAATCAGAATCTTTTAAAATAAAATTCAGGTATTGGGATTTTTAAATTTTCCTAGGCTAAACCAAGGTGGGGAACCACTGGACTATAGAAAACTAATCCAATCACAAGCTTGCAGTTGTAATACAAAGGTGAAGTGAAAATGAAGTGAGTCACAGAAAATGAAACAAATTCGACATTTTGAAGGCAGAAATGTCGGTGTTTAATCATAGATTGAGGAGGAAGACAAAGAATGGATTAAAAGGTTCCCAAAGTGCTAGAGTAAATTGTGGATTCCTGGAAAAATGGAATATTTACACGGGGGTTTTCAGGGAGGTCATTGAGGGTGGCGATTTATTTGATTTGATGGGAATGCAGTCAGGTAGAGATTTTTTAGAGGCAGCCAGAAACTTTCATATTCAAAGTTATTCATTTATTTAAAGAATTTAATAATAGAATTTAAAGTTAAATTTTTACATTTAACATATACTTTTTATATCTTAGCAGACACCAGTGTTTTGTCAGATCCTTCAGTTTGCAGTATATTGGGTTGCTAACATTGCACGTCTTTTGTAATTAACAAGTTTCAAACCTGGATACTTACTGCTATAAAGTGAAATGAAAATGCATCTTCCTAATATATTAAATTAGTTATAGCTCTGCTGTGGGTCTGGCAATCATTCATTCAAAAGTTGGCAACAGCAAAGGAGAGCCAAGTGGCTTTTATAATGTATTTTTAAGTGAAAGTCATAAAAAAACTCCATTTCATTAAGTGCTTAAAATGAGCTTCTTGAAAATATATTCAGTTCGAGAAGCCCAGGTCCCAAGTGAGTCCTGTCACTCCACAGTAGGTGAGTTTATTTTCCACGGTGGCTGAGTTTGGTGCTATTGAGTTGTTTTCCTTGTCACCTTAGGCAAGCTTGATGGTTAATGGCATCACTAATAGGATATAGAGTCAGTTATGGAGTTCTAAACTAGCTTGGATTAGCTATGACTAAAATCAATTACCACAGTCCACTGGTCCACAGAAATCAGGGGGTGCTTTCATTTCTATTCCTAGTGAACATCTGTACTTAGTCCCAAGAGAAGAAAAATATTACCAGCAAAATTGATGCTAATTAGCACCCATGTTGGCAGTCAGAATAGAGACACGGAGAAGAAAATCTGTAAAATGAGCCTGGTTAAAGGCAATAAACATTTTGACACTAAAATTAGCCAAGTATAATAAATGACTTTCCATTGATTTTCTGAAAACCCATATTCTTCACTTAATCAACACATTACAGAAAAACTTTGTGATTGATGTGATATAGGTTGTGCATTTCATTATTTACCCAATGATGATTTTTACTTCAAAATATTCATATCAGCTAACCTGTGCCATCACGAAATGTTACTGGCTTGCTGTATATATTTGGCATAATAAATAGTCCCTCTAGAAGATTAAAATTGGCAAGCTTCAGTTAGTCGACAAGGACAGTAGATAATAATTCTACTAGTTGTGCCTTAAAAGTTGAACTGTAGATATTAATTTCTTTATCTATATACTTTGAGCTTAATGCAATTCAATAAGAACAATGAATGTAGGTTTTCGATTACTTACAACTTATTATGAATAAATTCTAGATCATTCTCTGAGTGGAAACTGAGGGGAAAAAGGTTCAAAGATTCTAAGAATTATAAAAGAAAAGGCTTAAAAATAGGAAAGGATTGCAGAAAAAAATTTCCATGCTTACTGCATAAATTCTCAGGTGAGTTTAATTAGCACTTTTGTCTTATATATCATATGGCATCTTCTTCCAGACCGAAATAGTACTTGTGGTTAAAAACACCTTGTATTCCAACTAAATACTGAGGCAGACAGCTTCATTGAAAACTGACTTTCTTGTGGAAAAGTCATACAATTAGCCTTCTTCAATTTATAACTGACATGGAGAAAAGACTGATGTCTAAATTCAATCAAATATTTATGGTATCATTTTTCTTCAAAGATGAATTTGTCAATGAAGTAATACTTGATTATACAAATGGAGTGACAGCAAGCATTTCATGGGACTCATGATTGTGGAGTTGTCCTTTATTGACATGCCTGTGCTTTCCTATAAAACAGTCTTGTAAAGGATAAGAAGTTTGCTGAAATTAATAAATAGTTTAAACTGGTTGATTAAACTCTCCTGGTAACTCCAAAACCACATATTCAAACACAATGAACTTTTAAACAGAAGGCAATATTTTACTCCCACTCTGACCTACAAGACACTGTTATTTGTTCTGTCTGCAGGAATGAGCTCTGTGCCTTTCATAACATTCCTCACACTTATGCAGAAAAGCAAAGAGAAAACTGCTTACTGACAACATTACACCTATGGCAAAAGAGCAAGATAATACTTGTGCAGTTTAGAGCACTTTGAAATTTGTAAGATGTTTCCACAAAAGTCATGTGAAGCAATAAAATTAGATATTATCATCTTGAAACCACAGTTAAACAAATTCAAACATCTAACAAAGTTTGTGTTTTTGATTGTCCAATATTTCTATTTTTTCATAAGTGCCCAAAGATGGACTATTAGAGTACAGTACATCATGTGTGCATTTAATGTAGGCATATTTTATTTGGCTTTTGGTGAAAAAATTACTAAACATATGCAAAAAAGTTGTAATGATTTATACAATGCAGGTGATTCTACCTGTTATTTTATTTAATGAGCTATAGCCAAATATATATAAAAGGCAAGGCATAAATCTGCCCTTCCTTTAATGAGTCTCAGTTCTCAGGTGCTTCTTATCACATGTGCATCTCACCAGACTGACTTTAGTTCAAATAATAAAGGCACACATTTTAAAAACCATTAAGCTCTCAAATTTAGGCTGTTCTTGTGTCCACGTAAAGAAGCAGTTAATAATTAAAGTAAAAAACTCTTTGTATAGACTTGTTATATACTTCATATCCACCTGTAAAATGATGCTGACTATAAATTGTTGGGTTTTTCTGTTCATTGGTTTTGACCTGAGATGAGGAGTTTAGAATGTAAATGCGAGTAAGTCCAATTTCAAGGTGACTTTTTAATTTCTTGACTTTCATCAGTTAAAATATTTTCGGTTTGGTAATCTTGAAGCATGTGATTTTATCTGTGCATTTCCACTACATGGCCTAGAGTGGGTGCTACATTAATTACTGCTTAAAATAAATGTTAAGTGTTCACATATAGGATGGTGAGTAAGGTAGCTGAGTCTTACTGGTGATAAAAAAGGAAGAAAAAGGGGCAGTGCCAGCACATAAAGAAATTGTGTCCCACTAGTTCCAAAAGTTGTAGCAGAAAATCTGAGGTATGGAAAAATTTATATCCAAGGAAGACATCCTCAATGAAACTGATAAACTGAAATTAAAAGACTGGCAACAAATAAACTAGGAAATACCAAGGTATTACAAAGCAAATATTACCAAAAAAAAAAAAAAGTAAAATAGGAAAGAAAGGGAGAATCAGGATTTTCAAATTGGAAAGGTGTTTATCATAGGGGGTGTAAATAAAGTTCTTAAGAGATTTCTGTAAATATGAACAACATATTCCTCAGATAATTCAGTAGTAACACTTGAAACTGTAAATGATTAACTACTGTTGAATTGAAGGAAATACATCTCCACAAAACAGGCAAGATATTTATAGGATTCAGAAACTAAAATATTACTTTAGTATAAAGAAGTTCTAGGTAGCGTTAGACTAATTAAATCACGGGAACCAGATCCTTGATGAGTTTCTGAAAGAAGCTATTTATAGAATGTGATTGTATTATTTGATAAATATTTGGGAAGTGAGAGACTGTGTGACTGCCTGAACTTGGATCTTGTCCCCATGCCTTGCAAACTTGAGCTTTAGGTAAATTACTGAAACCCTCTAAATACCAGTTTTCTCATATACGAATAAACATTAATTTTTATTTGGTGAGGTTGCTGTGAAAATTATATGAAGCAAAATTAGAAAGTGCAGCCTAGGACTTGGTGCATCCTCAGCGTTCTAAAAGGACAGAAATGGAGACAGTGATGGCACCACCAATACCCTAACACAGTTTCCAAGCACATCCCAAATTCTAATTGTTCCCTTTCTTTTTCTAACATTTCTCCTTAATTAAGGGGATTTCTGCCGTATGACACCAGTACTCCACCTGCTCTATAAAAAATGTCTGTTGGAGAGCTTCTGCCTACATAAAGACCATATATGTTGCAGCTCTTCCTTTAATTCTATTACCATTAATGTCAATTATGTTCTTAATTCTGCCTGGAAATAATAGTAAGTATCTCTTATCCAACTATTCTTCTACACGACTATTACATACCTTCTCCTCTCTCAAACTTCAACATTCGTCCCTCATTTACACTCTCAGCTGGTGAACTTACTTCTTGCTTGACTAAAGAATTGAAAGCAATACAAAAAGAATGTCCAGGATTTCTACATTTACATTTATTTATTTATTATCATCTGTATCCATTAACTTAGGTATTTCTCATAGCAGTAATGAAGGAACTGTCTTTGCTCCAGTCCTGAGTGAATATTTCCATTGGTGTGCTTGCTCTGATCCACTCTAGTCATCCCAAGGTCAATCCTCCAGGAATTACTCCTTCTCTTCAGCAGCATAATTTCTTTCCTCTCTTCAGGATCAATCCTGTTAGTGGATACACAGGTTTTAATTTTTTTTTCTATTAAAAATCTTAATTCTCATTTTTCTTCTAGTTATTTCTTCACATTTGTGCTGATGTTTACAGCAAAACTATTTTTGGAAGAGTTGCCTGTACTTATGATCATAAATCCCTCTTATTCTAAACTCCTTTAAACCTACTGAAGTTAGTTATCTGCCCTCTTTTTAAACAAGTCTTGTCCGTTTTACCAGTGACCTTCATGTTGATAAATACAAAGATATTTTTTGGTCCTCATCTTAAGAGAAAACAGTGGCATATGACCTACTGGCTAATCACTCTCCCTTCTCTTCTTCCCCTAAATTTTAGGTTATCTAATTGCCCCACAGATTGCTCTTTCAGTCTTCTCTTCTGGTTTTCCCACTCTCACCCACCAATGTTAGAGTCGTCCAGGGCTCTCTCCCCGGTCTCTCTCTCCTGTTTATTTGTATTCTGATTTACATTCACTTGGTAATCTTATCCACTCTAATGCTATGCACACTGTGTATTTGTTCTCAAATGTTTGTCTCCAGGGTACACCACTCTCCTGAAATCCCGACATATATTCATTCACCTACTCTATCTCCACTCGAACGTCTAGTAGACATCTCAAACTCAATATGGCCAAAACTGAACTAATTTATTCCTCTAACCCTCAGTACTCTGCTTCTCCAAGAACTTAAAAAAATCACTGTGGATGAGAGTAATATCTTTCCAAATGTTCAGACCAATAGTTTTCCTAGGTGTCTCTTTTCTCGTTTATTAAGAGTTGAAGTTCCTATGTTTTAGAAGGCCCTATGTGGTCTGTCCTCCCTTATATCCTCTTCTGTCACTCTTTCTTACTGACTCTGCTCTTACCACACTGAACTTATTACTATTTCTCAAACTTCTTACATAGAATTCTTTTTATCTCTTCCAGGAATTTCTTTCCATCCATCTTTCTCATCTCCTTCAAAATCTTTGCTCACATGTCACTGTTTACGTGAGGCCTGTTTTGACCATTCTATTTAAAGTTTGCCACACTCTCCCCAATGTGTACCTACCCTCTCATTCAGTACCATTTTCTTTTATGTTATAGAACCCATCTCTTTTAAACATACCATAGAATTTTCTTACTCATTACATTTATTGATTTTTGTCTCCTTCAATAAAACATATGCTTTATAAACAGGGACTTTTTTCTCTTTTGTTCTCAAACACCTAGAAGAATGCTTGAAACATGACACATATACAATAAAAGTTTGTACATAGCATATAATTTTCTTATTCATGACATTTATTGATTTTTATCTCCTTTAACAAAAAATATGCTTTATAAGAAAGGGATTTTTGTCTTTTTTGTTTTCAAATGCCTAGAAGAATGATTGAACCATGGTAGGTGTACAATAAAATTTTGTTGAACAAATGAATGAGTTACTGGATCAGGAAAACCATTCTTAACATTGTTAAAAAGTAAATAATGGTTGAGCAGAAAACAATAGTACATTGACTATGAATGTAAACATTGAAGAGCTGAAGGTTGTTTGGAGATTTGTGGTGAAGAAAACAATATAAACTTAAATTTTATCAAACCATCTAACATTCGTAAGATGCAACTTTTGGAAATGGCTTTTTTTTTTTTTTTTTTTTGAAGTGGAGTCTCTCTCTGTTGCCCAGGCTGGAGTGCAATGGCACCATCTCGGCTCACTGCAACCTCCACCTCCTGGGTTCAAGCGATTCTCCTGCTTCAGCCTCCTGAGTAGCTGGGATTACAATCGCATGCCTTCATGCCTGGCTAACTTTTGTATTTTTAGTAGAGATGGGGTTTCACCATGTTAGTTAGACTGGTCTCAAACTCCTGACCTCATGATCCACCCGTCTTGGCCTCCCAATGTGCTGGGATTACAGGTGTAAGCCACCGCACCTGGCCGGAAACAGCAATTTTATTAACATGTTAATCAGCCTTAAAATACTTTTTATCATGTTTTAAATATGTCAAAAGTGTGTATTACTGAATCCTCTTTTTTGATCATGGAACTTTGAAAACTTCATTTGGATTAAGACTTTTAGCTTTCAAAGCTGTATGCTCTCAAAAGAACAGATTCTAATTTGTTATTCTATATACAAATCTGAGACTGGACATCAATATACTGGAAACTAGTCCTAAAGACATGTAAAATACTACTAGTCATAAAATTCAGATTCTATAATATTTATTTTAAATTTTAAAAATACTGCCCATATTTAATATCTTATTAAAGTATGTGATTAAGATAGATCTGTTAATTTGTTTTTAAGGTGAATAAACAGAAAATCCCACAACACTCTTTCAAGATTAAAAAAAAAAAAAAAAACTAGAAGTAGGGTAACTAAAGGTAAAAAGGACCATGTTCTAGCATGCCACTAATAAAGCATGGAGATTGTCATTGGCAGAGGCAAATTTGGGGTTTCAGCTAGCAGTATTAATACCCATTATTGAATAGAGAAAAGAAAAATAACTACAGATTTTAGATTCTGAGGTTTTATTTACTTGTCAATTTTCTTTCTACAATAGGGGTCATTGAATCATTTTTCCTAATAATTTTTAACATATCAAATGGATGTGTTGATCCTTCCTTTTACCATTGGCCCTTTTATCAGATACCCCAGATTCCCCTTTTATTCCTGTGCAAAATCAATCAATCAATCAATCATTATCTGTATGATTGTGAATTGTCCCTTTTCAGGCTACATATTTTACTTTAATCTATTTCTGTGTTCTTTTCTTTTATATTTGTTTCTTCTTCAATTTTTCCCCTTTCTGGTGTTTCCCTTCATGATTAGGGATTTTGAATACTTTAATATTCTTGCACTTTCTTTCTCTATTTGCTTTGCTCCATAAGAAACCAACGATTTATATAGCTGCTAAATTGAGAAAGAAAGTCCAGGTCATACACCGCTTGGTTTCCTCTTCCTTCCTCTTGGCAAGCATGAGTTTCCTTCTATTCCACAGGAGGCAGACTTTGTTTTCTGCCCTCATCCATGGTTATATTTTATTACTTCAGTGAGTTTGCCTATTAACAATGGCATATCAAGACTGGGAAGCTAGGAGTGGTCTACCCAGGGACCAGAGGAATTCGATACCACTGACATTGTTTAGAATTGCTGGTGAATGGTTATCGTAAGAAGCAGATCAATGTTTAGTCAATATTATTATTTTTTTAAATCACTAAAGATGTTCCACTCCCTTATTACCACCACTTGGGATGGGATGTTCTTCCTAGCTACACTTCATAGTGAACAAAACCATTGCTCAGAGAAGCACACTTTCTTGCCTGCCCCAGGTGGTCATCCACAGAATACTTTTATTTAGACTAAGGAAGCAGCACTGTGAATGTGGAACTGAGTTATTTGTCTCATGTTGATATTATGCTATGAATAAATAGTTATTACGTATCTTCTATACACAAGGAGTATAAATCTAATAGCAAAAGGACATTTCAATAAATATTAAAAACGGTCAAATTTGTAAGAGTGAATTAGGATCATAATGCTTGAACATAACAGAACTCTGAGTGTTTTGTTGTTTGAGAGAAACCTTGGCTAGCATTTTGTAGACTGCATATAAATTTTCATGAATTTATGGAGGAAAAATTAATCTTCAAGGCTTTTAAAAAATAGAACGTCCTTTAAATAATAAATAATCCCTCTATTGTTTTGACTGTTTTATATTTTTCAGGATAAACTAATAGAACTAATCATACTGTAAAAACTCATAGATTACATAGATTTACAAATTAGTGGAATGACATGTGGATGAAAATGATTTGTTACATTTTTATCCAATACAAATACTTTTATTCAGGATATACAACAGCTATAAGAGACTATTTTATCTAAGAAATCACTTCTGAAACCTTTAATAGATAAAAATAATTCTTTTAATATCAACTGATTGTTCTCTGCTATCCAGGTATCCAATAAGCATAAACTAATTAAATAATGATATGCATTATAATATTATCATTATCTACCCTTTATTGAACATATGCTGTGTACTGCACACTTTGCTGAGAGCTCACAGTAGAACTCATCTATTGGAAAAAAACTATCCTCAGTCTTAATTTTGTTCTTGCCTCTCTTACTGAACTTTATGTTGCCTTATAGTCATGAACTTATGTGTCTTTTTCTCACCATACTATAACTTCCTCATGTGGAGGTTCAATTTGTAAATCACTGTTGCATCCATGTAGCTTTACAGATAATAAACAATCAGCCAGTATATTATGTACCATAACCAACCTCTTGACTTCTAACACTTAATTAGAAATGAGATTGGGAGAGGGTTGGATGATCTATGGCATTTTCTGAAAAGATCTAGAAATCTACTTGAGGAAATGTCTAGGTACCAGAGCAATGTAGAAGCCAGCTAGATATGAATTAACGACCCTATAATTATTGCAATTACTTCTTGCACCACATTTTTACTGTCCCTCAAACCACAAGGAAGATTTAGTGTGAAATCTGGTTGTTTGAAAGCTACTACAACTTGACAACTAAATACATTATGTGGACCAGAGTATCACCTATATAAGGTGAATCAGTAAAGTTCAAATAAAGTCATTGACAATGCTGATCCATCTACTAATTATATGGCATTGTGCTACACTTCCCTGACAGGCTTATGCTTTTATATCCTATTAAAGCATTGGAAATAAGTCTAAGAGTACTTCCAAATAAACTACAAAACAAAGTACCCTGGATATATTGAGTGCTTTTTTACAGAGCATCAGTTTAATAGTCCATTTTCTACTTTTGACTATGAGAGTATTAGTGACCCCACAAATCAGTAAATATGTTTTTGCAGAGTTTTTAAACTTGTATATTTACTGTGGCATCTCTTGTCTTATTTTAATTCTCAATTTACTGGCCTTAAAAATTTACAAAGAACCCCTTTACACTTTGCATGCAAAAAAGAACACTGAATAAAATGCAGCTGTCAATTTTGTGCTTCAGTTTTCTTTGGGAAACAAAAGGAGAAGGTGACTTTTCTTGGCTAAGAAATCATCTCGAACCATTCTGAAAAATAAGATAAAAGTGAATAAATTTAAAAATAACTTTACATGTATAAAAATACATTTTATGTTTATGTATATTATTTTGTGAATGTCCAGATGTTTTTAAAATTTTAAAAATAATTCTAGTATGCTACAAATGTTTTGGAGTTACCCTAAAATACAAGAGCAAGATAAATACTTTGGTTATAGCTTGCCAACAAGGTATATGTTTTTGGAGAAATATCTAGCATTTCCTTGGAAGTGCTTAATCCAATCCCTGGTGGGTTGTCAGATGTCTCAAAGCAATAGGTGGCACCATCCTATACTTTGAATGTGTCGTGACATCAAATCATCAGCCCGCTGAATTCTCTGTTGGTTTTGTTATTTTTAGATGCACTGCGTATCTCTTCCAGTAATACAAATCACAGTCCTACAGGTGTCAGGTTTTGAAAATTTGTGACCTGCAACACTAGACCTGTCATAGCAATTCCTTAAATAAAGAAAATACCTCACACTCTACTCCTCAAATATTCCAAATATTACAGTCCTGGAGTCATAGTTGGCTGCTGCAGCCTGTCTGCCTTGGTTGACTTGCAGGTGTAGAGGAAGCGCTTGCTATGCTATCTCACTTCAAGTATGAAAAGAAAAAATAACCCACCTGGTTTTCATCAAAGAGCCTTTGAATATTGTTCCTCCTGAGAAGGCTGCTAGCTACTGTGCTTTCATGCTTACCCTTTCTACTGCACCTGTCTCAAAAGCCTTTAAAATTCATTGATGATACGATGTGTTGCTCAGTCACTGTACTTTCTGTAGCAGGCATCCCAGCTTGAGACCAAGTTACACTCACCCTAAGATTTATGTGAGGGAACAAGGTGCCTCATGGGAAAGAACTTGTTCTAAGGATATTATGATACAGAGTTTTGTTTCAAGGATGGTGGGTCAGCATCAGAGATAAAGGGTCATATATCTCCCTTGGTTAATTCCTCAACCCAACTGACATGGCCATATACTTCAGTCCGCAGGCAAGTCCATGAGAAATAAAAGATGAGTCTCAAATAAAAGCTGTCTTTGTTCTTTCTGGTATTACCTACTCGAGACATTATCTACTTGAGCACATACGTTTCAGGTATGTAATTGCCAGTAGTTTTTACAACACTGGGAAGGAAAACCATTGATTTTTGCAATAACAAAAGACAAACAATAATACCCTCAATATTGAGCATTGGTAGCTCCACTGTGATAATTAGAAAAAACAACCCTTTGGCAGAAACTTTGGGGATTGATGTTTTTGCAGTCACCACAGGCATCAGGGGCATAGTTTTTGATGAGGTCCAATAAGGGGACATTGTCTCCTTTGGTAGGCTCTAGCAAGGTTAGTGGCCTCATCGATGGACATCAGGGCACGACTTTTACTTTTGTCATTGAACGTAACTAGCAACAACAATATCACAGTGGACTGCAGTTAGGAGGGACAGGTTAGAAAAAGATTCCTTAAAGTGGTTACAAGAAGGAATGGCCCATGAAATACATGGGCAACACACCCCTGGAAGTTTAGAAAATTACTCGGTAGGAAATTAAAGCTATTTTATTTTTTATAGTACGTCAGGGAGAAATACAATGAATGTTTCAATGATTTTGCTTTTATTCTGACTCTTCTACTGAGAAGGACGGAATATGTGAATAACATTTATATGGTTGTTTAAGACAATTTATTTTATTATAATTAATTAATTTATTTATTTTTTGAGACAGAGTATCCCTCTGTCACCTAGGTTGGAGTGCAGTGGAGCGATCTCGGCTCACAGCAATCTCCACCTCCCAGGTTCAAGTGATTCTCCTGCCTCAGTCTCATTAGTAGCCGGGATTACAGCTGCCGCCATCATGCCCAGATAATTTTTGTATTTTTAGTGGAGAAAGGGTTTTGCCATGTTGCCCAGACTGGTCTCGAACTCCTGACCTCAGGTGATCCACCCGCCTTGGTCTCCCAAAGTGCTGGGATTACAGGAGTGAGCCACCTTGCTTGGCTGATTTAAAGTCATTTAAAGTAATTTAAAGTAAAAACTAAGTGAGGTGCACAGTTAGTGAATCCTTAGGAGTATGAATTGTGTTTAGAATATAGGATTGTGATGTGTCCTCAAACAGTAAAAAAAAAGTTAAAATACCCTCAGAAGTCACTGATACTCATTCAGTTAGATAAAAATAGATGTATTTAGTGTTATAAGTTGGGCATGGACACAACAGGGAACAATAAAAATATTTACATTATCAGAAAGTTTACAATCTAAAGGATGAGAAACATGAAAGACAGAAAAACAACTTAGAATATGAATTCAAGATTGTGTAGTGGTAAATATTATGAAAAATAATAAGGATAATATACCAAAAAGTAGCAAGTAATGTTATGTTAGATATGGTATCAGGGAAGGCCTGTGTGAGCAAGGGATCTTGCTAAGAATTAGTATGTGTGATGTAATAATTCTTGTTCTTCATAAAGACTGTAATTTTGCTGCATTTTATGTACCTCTTCTTAATTTCCAAGGCATATGCAAATTTTGAAAATCATTTGTGTACTGTTTCACAATGGAACACAAAACTACTGTATGATTTTCCTCTTCAATATATATAGTCATTGCCCTCAGTTATTTGGATGAATGAGTATTATTGTTTAAAATAAACATAGGTCTACATTCTTCAAAACTATGCTTATATGTTCTGTCTTAATCTCATTTTATAATCTTATGTTCTATAATTATTTACGTACTCAGTAAAAACAAAATCTATACTGATTCTATCTAGATATATATTTCTACAAATATACTGATAGTCTATATAAGTAGTTATGGAAACAAAGGTGTACTGTTTTAGATACAAATAAAGGATACATATAGATCTATCACACATACACATAGAGACCAATTATTATATATTTTCTATTAAGATATTTGACCTCAGGTGTGGTCTGACATTATAGAAATGTCTTATGCTTGGAGACCTCTCAATCTATAGTTTCCCCTCTACAGAGTTCAGCAAGGGCTGTTTCTGAGGAGATGTGCTGATCATGCTGTCATTTCAAGTCCACTTGTTTGTTTTGTGATTAGCATCAAGGAAAGTGAGTCGGCTTTACTTCGAGTCCTTTGTATTTTAGGTCTACGGTCACAGATTTTAAAGTTTTTTAAAGACAGCATCATCCTTTAATATTTTTTCACTATAATAAAATCAGAGTATGTTATTTAATTAAGTATTCATACTTTTGAAAAATAAGTATTTAAAGTGAGCAGAATTCAGAGTAATTGGTATATATGTTAAAGTAGCAAATGATATGGTGACATTGTTCCAGTTCTTTAGAAGAGTAACATTTGTTTTAGGGCAAAAGACATACAACAGGTAAATAATGACAATAGAAGTACTAAATGAAACTGCAAGAACAATGATGTACAAGATAGAACAAGACAGGGTAAGTGATAAGGAAATATCACTGGTATGTGCTATGCCTACCATATCACAGGTGTAGCTATGAAAGCTTTGGTGAAGAAATGAGAACTTGATCTATAATCTTAACAGAGTTTATTGTGGGAGAAATAGAAAGCCATGGATGGGTGTTGATCAGAGGAAATCAGACAACAGAAATGTTGTAGTAAGTAATATTATGCAGTAGCATGGAGAACAGATTGGAAGAGGGAGAGATGCTCTGATAAACCTTATGTTTAAGCATTATATTGAGATAGAAATTAATTTGGTGAGAAATTGTACATTTAGGTTTAACCCAGCAGAAATTGGGATTTATAATAATACACTTATTTTCTAACAACACTATTATATTACCATAATTCTTTTCAGTTATTTTATTTACCAAGAGGATTCTTAGTTTCATAAATTAAATGCATTAATTAATTCCTTTCAGAAAGGAGGAGAGTGCTTCAGAAATTAGATATATGATGCCAATGGGGAATAAAAGCAAATGTACAGAAGTCCACGGGGAAAAAAAATAGTCAGATAATGGAGTGAGGACAAGGTTGGCAATCTTAGCAAAAATGAAACGACAGATGGGCATAATTTTTGTGAGTTCTCACACAGATGGTTCACCAGATGGATTCTGCCGGGTTCATACAGCTTATGTGTATTTTTCAGCAGCTTATCATGATAGGCAAGACCACTTCTGTGAGGGCAAAAATCTTTCCTTGGTTTAGGTTATTGAATATAATACTGCCATAAATTGGTAGTTGGTGACACAATACCAAGTATTTTTATTAACTGTTATTTATACCTAGGGGCATGCAGATAATGTTATGGTGAAGACACTAGACTTCAGAAAGAATTTATAGGTCATAATTTAGAAAATATTGTACTTCAGGAACTTCAGGTAGGTTAGACAATTTAGAGACTTCAATTTTAATTTCAACTATTAATTGAGAGTATCATCATTTGAAATTTTATTTTTAAAAATAACTTTCACTTAACACAACAAGATGTAGTATTTAATAAGGTTATAACTAAAAAATGATTTAAATAAATGAGGAAAATGTCTCTGTAAATTTAATCTAACTTATAATTGGCATTCAACATAAAATATTGCGTTTTAGTTGACATTTATACTAGTAAATACTTCAGAACTGTTTTCATTGATTAATGGAACTTCTGAGGAAGAATATCCTTAAGAAAAAAGGGAAAGTCAACAGCAAAACATTTGAACATTATATGTTCTCAATTAATAACCCTTCATTAAGACATAGTTATACAAATTTATGTCACAAACAAATGCTCTACTTCATTTGGAGGCTGACCTTTTTGCTGTCACAAGATAAAATCTTAATTTATGGGATTTTTAAATTCTGGCAGGAGAGATTTTCCTTATTGAAGCTATCCTAAGGTATTGATTTGTAACATCAAAGGAATTTGATCTGTCTTGAAACACTAAAGAAGGCTGGAAACTAGTAACTTGGGGATATTTGAGATAGAGTCCTCGTTCTCTTTAAAGACAAATCTATCAACAGCAGCGTGCTTACATAAAACCTATAGAGAGTTATATTATTTTCTAAATATATGTATATACATTATTTCATTTGAATTGTTCAATGGTCATTTGAGTTCAGCATGACAAATGTAATCATCTCAATTTTACAAATGAGGAAACTGAGACTTGAAAATGCTGAATAACTAACTACATTTTTTTGCACACTTAGACAGAAGAGTCCAGACTCTGGTTTACTACAATATGATCAGTAGAGGCTTTCTGAATACCTATCATGTGCTGCAGAAATACAAGTTTGTGCTACTCAGCTGAGTCCTGACATGAAGTATATAATGATAATAATCCTAGAGATTGTGTCTACACATAGATGAATCAAAACATGTTTAAGGTTTTATTTATTCATTCAATGATAAATTTTGTGACTTAAATTATATACTAGAATATTTTTTCTTACATTGAGATTTGAGGCTTCACAGGACAGGGATAAGGCATTTACTATCAAGAAATATTTAAATGCAAGATATATATATTGCAGCATAATATAATCAGAGTTAGTGACTAGGTGCTTTGAAAGCAAAACAAAACAAAAAGAGTACCTTCCCCTGTCAAAGGGAGTGAGAGTGTAGGAAAGCTGAAGTGACATCTCTGATGATTCTGAAGAAGTTGAAACAATGTAGTCAGAAGGGAGACAGGTCCTTCCTGAGAGAAAGTAGCTCATGTAAAGTCAATGCACATGAAAGTACTGATACGGTTTGGCTGTGTGTCCCAACCAAATCTCACCTTGAATTGTAATAATCACCATCTGTCATGGGAGGGACCCAGTGGGACAACTGAATCATGCAGGTGGGTTTTTCCTATGCTGTTCTTATGATAATAAATAAATGTCATGAGATCTGATGGTTTTATAAACGGAATTCCCTGCACATGCTCTCTTGCTTGCTGCCATGTAAGACATGCCTTTTCTCCTCCTTTGCTTTCTGCTTGTGAGGCCTCCTCAGAAATGTGAAACTCTGAGCCTACTAAACCTCTTTGTCTTTATAAAGTAGTTAGTCTTGGGTATGTCTTTATTAGCAGTATGAGAACAGACTAATACAAGTACACAAAAATTTCAATATTGCTTAAGTACAAAATCTAAACCATGGAGTGGCAGAAGATGAGAATGGGCACAGATGTAGCAGACAAATCGGGACTACGGTACTGAGCCTGTGAGCAGATTAAGTTTTCTAGTTTGTGAGCAATGCAAAGCTTGGGAAATTTGAAAAGAGGTCAACCTGGTAAAGTTTGGTCATTTAAAATAATAATTTAAGACTACTTCCAGAGGATAGATTTGGACTTTCTACAAAAATACAACGTAAGGAAATAATAAAAAATTAGGATAAAAGAAGTGAGAGTGAAAAATACCAATAGAAATATTGAGGTGTTTGGATTGCCAGGACGTAGTAATTGACTGCAGTTGGAAGGGCAAAAATAAAGGTTTAAGAAAAGATAAATTGGACTCTCATGTTTCTAACTTGAACCATTGAAAGTATAATGGTATATTTAGTTCAATGAATTGAGAAGAATGACTGAATTTGATTATTGGTTATGGATTAAGATGAAGAGGGGGATAGAAATGCAGTAAGATAGAGATTTAATGTTATTTTAACAGGTTAAATTAGAATTTGCTGAGGAATATCCCAGCAGAAATATTTAGTAGGTGGTTAGTTATGCTGCTATAGTGGTTTAGGTACAGATTTATTAGAAAGCATCATAATTCAGCTATTTAGGATTTTGAAGCCTTGGTCTTGAATAACATTCCCCAGGAAGAAGTGTACAAAGTAAGAATTAAAGACAATGAAAGCAAGATGCAAGAAAAAAATGAGAAGTCTCCAAAGTAGTTATGTTTCCAGCTATTATATGTTCCTTTGTAGTAATTATTTTCCCTTCTTCTTTGCCATAAGGAAAAAAAGGGTATGAATTCCAAGTTTATCATTTTATAGTTTCTTTATTCTTGTATGTTTAGTGCCTATTACAGGGTGTGAAACATAGAAATTAGTAAATATCATTTTGTTGCATGAAAGAATGAATGATATTTGAACAATATTCAGGAAAGTCTGTAGAGGGAGAAAAAAAGAAGATTAAAGACATTGCAAAGTCTGGGGAATAATAAACTAAAATATATTCTCAGCCTCAAATGATAACCTTAAAAAATATGAACAATTGAATTGACGCATTCTGGTTAATATCCGTTTATTCACTCTGGAAACTAAAATTTTATACTTTTGTAAGAATAGAATAGAAAAAATATAAAAATATAAATCTAGCTGGAAAAATATGTTCTTTGAAATTCATTCATCATTCAGTAATCTTAATTTTCTGTATAAACATTTATATACCTAATATCAAATGTAAACCATAACTCAAGCACAGATTTTGTGGCTTGTTCAACATGCTGGCTGTGTAACAAATTTATTTGTATCACAAAAATTGATTCATTAAGTAAATAGAAATATATTAAAGGTAGCAGTTTTACAATTTTTTCTCTATTACATGTAGGTGCTGTTTCCATTTTCTTATGTTGTAAATGAGCAATCACTGTATAATCAATCCGTTTGACTTTAAGGTATTTATGTTTCTGAATAACATTATTTTGATCATATTAGCCAGGGTTTCATTACATTGATATAACCTAACTCATAAATCCATCTGCCATTGTGACCAATTGTTTGATGGTTTAAGTTCTCACTCTGAAATAAGTTTACAAATATTTTTATCAACTGAAAACGTAGCATTGAGGGTATTATTACAAGTTTCTCTATTTTATTTCTTGGGAATACCATGCCTTAGTGTAAAAATTGCATGTATGTAAATATATATTTATATATCCTATGTAATAAACAGATTGCTTGAATTATGCACCAATACCTGCTGCCTTGAATTTGTTTACAAAGAGAATTATCCTTCCAGACTGTAATCTCTTTAGGAAAAAAATGTTTTGTTCTGCACTTCACTGTGACTCTTACCCAATTCTGTCTGCATACTGCTTGCTGCCAAAGAGTTTTTTTATAAATGTAATTCAGAGTTTTTGAATTCCCTACTTGAAACTTCACTGGTTCTATAAATGACTAAAGGATAAACCTAAACTCTTAGTGTAACCTATAAGTTTCTCCATAATTGGGCTCCTGCCTAAGCTCTGGATTTATCTCTTGTTTTCTTCCTGGCTGTTTCTTGCCTCAGTGCTTTTGATCATGTTGATTCCATGGCTTGCAGTGTTCTCTCATCAGTCCATACTCCCCTTCCTCCTGCAGGTCGGCTTGCTTTAAAAATTAATCTCATGTCTTTTCCTAAGGAAAATGCATTCTGTCTTGCCTCATCCATGTGAAAACAACTTCAGTGTCTGAGTTTTTGCCCTCACCATACTGGATTCAAATCTTTACCCCACTACCCTTCATGTTTGGTATTGCATGTTCTCCCCCACTACTTTCATCCTTGTCTATACCTACACGTATACCTATAACTATACCTGTATCTACATATCGGTCTGTATCTTAGGTGGTCATTTAAAACCTAGAACTGATTTTATTATTTCAGAGACTAATGGCATATTTGATTCACAACATGGATTTAATAAATACTTCTACTTAAATGAGTGAATTAATGAATATAAACACCATCATGTCAATGTGAAAATAACAGAAGAGACTAATAGCCAGGCAGATATCAAATCAGTAGTATTTAGAAAATAAAAACAGGGGCGCTGGGGTCACGACATCTTGTTAGTTCTAGCTTTGAAATATATTTGAAATCTGATCACTTTTGAGCATTCACCTCCACAATTACAGCCTTCGTCAGAGCTACCATGCTCTCTTGCTTGCTTCTTGCAAGTCTCCAAACTGGCTCCCTCCACTTTGACTCTTGACTCCCACATTCTACTTTAACATAATAGCCCCCCTCAGAAATTTAAATGTAAATCAGATAAGTTTACTCATTTATCCTGCTCTGGTTTGAATGTGGCACCCCAAATTCATTTGTTGGTAATGTGATCCTTAATGGAACAGTGTGGGGAAGTGAGGCCTTTTTGGAAGCTGTTTAGGTCATCAGGACTCCATCCTCAGGAAGGAATTAATGCTGATAATAATTAATGCTGATATAAAAAGGGATTAGAGAGTGGGTTCTCTCTCCTTTGCTTTTCTGCCACATGAGGACACAAGATTTCCTCCCCTCTGGAGAACACAGCATTCAAAGTGCTATCTTGGAAGCAAGACTGGACATTTACTAGACAACAAACCTGCAGATGCCTGAATCTAGGACTACACATCCTCCAGAATCGTAAGAAATACATTTCTGTTCTTTATAAATTATCCAGTCTCAGATATTTTGCTATAGCAGAACAAACTGTTTTGTGTAGACATGTTGTAACCCCTTGCCCTGCTCATGCTGAGTAAACACTGAAATCCTTGCTATGGCCCACAAAGTCTTTTATAATCTGAAATAACACATTTCAGCTCTCTCTCTCTCTCATTAACTTTGCTCCAGTCACACTGGAATTCTTGTTGCTTCTGCATCTTGCTAGGCACATTTATTTTTATAATGGTCTTTTAATCTAAGAATTTCTTTACCATAATATGCTTTTTCATCAAGGGTCTGCTTGAAAAAACTCATACCTTCTTCAAATCTTTGCTCACACTTCAGCTTTTTAAATTCAGTCTTGTCTTTATTTGGGTGGCTATAACACAAACACCATAGATTAGATTGATTAAAAATGAACATTGACTTATCACTGTTCTGGAGGCTGGGGAGTCTAAGATCAAGGTGTTCACAGATTCCTTCTCTGGTGAGGGCCTGATTCCTAGTTCATAGATGGATGTCTTCTCACTGTGTCCTCACATGGCAGAAGGGGCCAGAGAGCTCTCTTGGGTCATTTAAAAAATTAAGGTACTAATCCTATTCCCATGAGATCCAGAATGTAACCTAATCACCTCTTAAAAGCCTACTCCTAATACCATCAACTTGGGGGTTAAAATTTCAATATATGAACTTTGGGGGAACACAACAGCATTCAGTCCGTAAAAAGCCATTTTGATGAAACTTTTTAATGATGTGATATCCCACTCATACTTACCCTACCTCCCAGGCTACTTCTACCTCTCCATGCAGTGGTCACAATGAAAACGTACTGCTCATATCTCCTGTGGTTAGCATGTAATTGACTAATGGTTCAGTTATTTCGCTTCTGGATCAACTCCTAAAAATACCTCCATCCTCTTGTTTTCTATGTGATGTGATTTGGCTCTATGCCCCCATCAAAATCTCATCTGTATCTCCCATAATTTCCATGTGTTGAGGGACAGGCTCATTAGGAGATGATGGAATCATGGGAGTGGGCCTTTCCTGTACTGCTTTCATGATAGTGATTGGGTTTCGTGATATATGATGGTTTTAAAAAACATCTGCACAAGCTCTCACTTTGTCTGCCAACATTCATGTAAGATGTAACTTGCTCCTCCTTGTCTTTCACCATGACTGCGAGACCTCCCCAGCCATGTGGATCTGTGAGTCCCGTTAAACATCTTTCTTTTGCAAATATCTCAGTCTTGGGTTTGTCTTCATCAGCAGCATGAAAAAAGACTAGTATACCAATTTGGTACCAGTAGAGTGGGGCACTGCTGAAAAGATACGTGAAAATGTGGAAGTGACTTTGGAACTGAGTAACAGGCAGAGGTTGGAACAGTTTGAAAGGTTCAGAAAAAGACAGGAAAATGTGGGAAAGTTTGAAACTTCCTAAAGACTTGTTGAATGGATTTGCCAAAAATCCTGATAGTGATATGGAAAATAAAGTCCAGGCTGAGGGGGTCTCAGGTGGAAATGAGGAACTCATTGGGAACTGGATCAAATGTGACTCTTCTTATGTTTTAGCAAAGAGACTGGCAGCATTTTGCTTCTGCCCTAGAGATTTGTGGGACTTTGAATTTGAGAGAGATGATTGAGGGTACCTGCTGGAAGAAATTTCTAAGCAGCAAAACATTCAAGAGGTAACCTGGGTGCTATTAAAAGCATTTTGTTTTCAAAGGGAAACAGCATAACATTTCAGAAAATTTGCAGCCTGATGATACAGTAGAAAACAAACAAACAAAGAAAACACTTTCTAAGTAGAAATTTAAGCTGGCTGCAGAAATTTGCAGAAGTAACAATGAGCTGAATGTTAATCCCCAAGACAATGGAGAAAATGTCTCCAGGGAATGGCAGAGACCTTTGTGGCAGCTTCTCCTATCACAGGCCTGGAGGCCTAGGAGGAAAAATTGGTTTCATGGGCCAGGCCCAGGTTCTCTGTACTGTGTGAAGCCTAAAGACTTGGTGCCTTGTGTCCCACCTACTCCAGCCATGACTGAATGGGGCCAACATAGAGCTCAGGCTGTGACTTCAGAGGGTGAAAGTCTCAATCCTTGGCAGCTTCCATGTGGTATTAAGCCTGAGAGTGCAAAGAAGTCAAGAATTGAGGTTTGGGAACCCCTGCCCAGATTTCAAAAGATGTGTAGAAATGCCTGAGTGCCCAGGCAGAAATTTGCTGTAGGGGTGGGTCCCTCATGGAGAACCTCTGCTATGGCAGTACAGAAGGGAAATGTGGGGTCAGAACGCCCACACAGAGTCCTACTGGGGCACTGCCTAGTGGAGCTGTGAGAAGAGGGCCACCTGGAATGGTAGATCCACTAACAGCTTGCACCATGTGCCTGGAAAAGCTGCCAACACTCAGTGCCAGCCCATGAAGCAGCTGGGAGGGAGGCTGTACAGTGCAGAGCCACAGGGGTGTAGCTGTTCTAGACTTTGGGAACACAATTCTTGCATCAGTGTTACCTGGATGTGAGACATGGAGTAAAAAGGGATCATTTTGGAGCTTTCAGAATTGACTGCCCTGCTGGATTTTGGACTTGCATGGGAGCTGTAGCCCCTTTGTTTTGGCCCATTTATCCCATGTGGAAAGGCAGTATTTACCAAATGCCTGTACCCCCATTGTATCTAGGATGTAACTAACTTGCTTTTGATTTTACAAGCTCATAGGTGTAAGAGATTCTCCTTGTCTTGGATGAGACTTTGGACTGTGGACTTTTGAATTAATGCTGAAATGAGTTGAGACTTTGAGGGACTGTTGGGAAGGCACAGTTGATTTTGAAGCATGAAAATATGATATTTGGGAGGGGCCAGAGGTATAATAATATGGTTTGGCTGTGTCCTCACCCAAATCTCATCTTGTAGCTCCCATAACACCCACATGTTGTGGAGGGACCTGGTAGGAGATGATTGAATTATGGGAGCTGGTCTTTCCCATGATGTCCTCCTGATAGTGAATGGGTCTCACAAGACCTGATAGTTTTAAAAATGGGAATTGCCCTGCACAAGCTCTCTATTATTCCTGCTGCCTTCCATGTAAGATGTGACTTGCTCCTCTTTGCTTTCTGCCATGACTGTGAGGCCTCCTCAGCCATGTGGAATTGTGAGTCCAATTAAACCTCTTTCTTTTGTAAATTGCCCAGTCTTAGGTATGTCTTATCAGCAGCATGAAAATAAACTAATATAGCAACAGACTGAATACGGAAGCAAATATAAAATTTTTCCAGCTGTATTCTATTAAATCAAACTTTAGTGATTTTCAAAAATGTAAAGCAATACCACTCTTCTCATAATTTTATATTTTAAAAAAGTTGTTTTTATGAAAATATACTTTTCTTTTTCTCTTAAATGAATTTAAATATTTTCTTTTTTTAGATGTCCTATTTGGCATATATATTGGTATATAGTACTAACATAAGCAAAAGTGCTGCAGAGTTCTCAAAATTTATTTAAGTGTGAAGGGTCCTGCAACCAAAATTTTGAGAACCTTTGCAATAGATACTTGGAGAAAGAATTTGAACAGGCATTTATCAAAAGTGGATACACAAAGAAATAAATATTTGAGAAGATTTTCAACCTTCCTATTAGCAGTAATCAGAAAAAGCAGTATAAAATCTATATCTGACACTACATGCAACCTAAATCTTAATTAGAGTTAATATCTAATAAAATATATTCTAATTCTAAAAACCAAACTAAATTTAAACTTCATATAAATAAAAACCTAAATCAAATCTAAAACAGAATAATAATATATGAGAATTTGTTAGATAACACAAACAGAGGTATTTTAAGGGTGAATAATTAACCAGATGTCTGCCACAAATTATTCTACATCTCTGTATATGAAAGAGAATTAGCCTGGATTCTGTGATAACAAAGTGTATTTTAATAATCCATGAAAAAGACAATGATGTATGGACTAGAATAGTAGCAATGGAGAGGGAGAGAAGTAGACAGCTTAAAAAAGTATTCATATAAAATGACTCAATAGTACTTTATGATTCATTGTCAGTAGTAACAGAGTAAGAAAGAGTTATCTAAGATGACTTCCAAATTGCTTGCCTTAAAAACGAGAGGTAGCTGGACACGGTGGCTCATGCCTGTAATCCCAGCACTTTGGGAGGCCGAGGAGGGTAGATCACGATGTCAGGAGATCAAGACAATCCTGGCTAACACGGTGAAATCCCGTCTCTACTAAAAAAATAAAAAAAATAAAAAAAATAAAAAAATAGCCGGGCGTGGCGGCGGGTGCCTGTAGTCTCAGCTACTCGGGAGACTGAGGCAGGAGAATGGCGTGAACCCGGGAGGCAGAGCGTGCAGTGAGCCGAGATTGCGCCACTGAACTCCAGCCTGGGCGACAGAGCGAGACTCCGTCACACACACACACACACACACACACACACACACACACACACACACACAAAGAGGTAAATCATGTCATTTACAAAGACAAAAATATAGGAAAATTAAGAAACTTCCTTGAGTGAAAACATTATCTCAATTTAGAAAGGTTCAGTTTCAAGTGCAAATACTCGTCTATTTCTACATGAATATTTAAATAAGTGCTTGGAGCTCAGAAAATAGATATCAAATGGAACAAGAGATTTTGAAAGTTATCAGAACATGAATGTTGACTGAAGTCACAGGAACACACCAAAAGGGGAAGGTTTAAAACAAGAAGAAAGAGGGTGTGTAGGACCCTGTGAGGTGAACAGAGAGAGGATAGCACTTACGAAGAATGAGAACCAGTGTCCAGGGAAATAAGACTGAAACAGAGGTTATGATTTCAAATGCAAAGGTAAAAATGGTAGGCCGGGGGTGGTGGCTCACGCCTGTAATCCTAGCACTTTGGGAGGCCAAGGCTGGTGAATCATGAGGTCAGGAGTTCAAGACCAGCCTGGCCAATGTTGTGAAACCCCTTCTGTACTAAAAATACAAATTTAGCCAGGTGTGGTGGCAGGTGCCTGTAATCCCAGCTACTTGGGAGGCTGAGGCAGGAGAATCGCTTGAACCCGGGAGGCAAAGATTGCAGTGAGCTGATCGTGCCATTGCACTCCAGACTGGGTGAAAGAGTGAGACTCCATCTCAAAAATAAAAAAATAAAAATTGGTAATGGTTATCCATTTTACATGCTTCTGAGAGATGAAGTAAAGTATGAATTAAGAAGTATCATTCAACACGGGGTCCAGAATGTAATTAGTGAATTTGACAAATACAATATCAGAAGGATGGCTGAAGTGCAAGTGATGGAAAATGTAGTGACAAGGAATAAAATGAACAAGAAGAGAAAGAAACTGTGCTAATGCGAACACAAACACCAGACATACAATTTTAGCTTCCTAAGACTTTTGCAGGTATTGTGGGGGAAAAAAAATGCCCTTTTCCCAAATCTGCTTAAACTGAGTTGTTTTATCTTTAGAAGATCTATTATATATCTGCTAATGGAGACTGAAACTTCCAGAAAGATGAATAGAAGCCTAGCTTCTACAACTGACGGCTTTTTAAAAAAATTCAGATATCATTGTAAATTTATAAATCGCTCAATTGCTTCACCAAATATGCCAAATTCAATTATTCTTGTATCTTATAACACCTTACATATGAACAGTAAAACACAAAGAAATTGTTATCTTGTTACTTGATTGATTTTTATTTGAATTTAAAAGAATAAAAATTATCTCCATTCATATTGCATTTTTTATCCTACAACTTTTTGTTCTCTTATAAGTATAATCTCATCTGTCTTTTCAATACCCAGTAGGAAAGATAAAAAATATTATTAACGCTGCTTTAGATAAATCCTATAATTTTTTTTTTAAAACAAATCACTAGTGTACACACATGGATTAACACTTAGTAAGCTGAGTTTTTTTTTTTTTAATCACTAGACAGGTAAATGAAACTTAGTACTTTCTCCTATGTAATAAATAGCTAACATTTATTCAATGCTCACCGCATACATGAATGCATTACCTTTTTTTTCATATCATTCATTTCCTAAACTGACTGTATGTGCAAAGCCCTATTATAATATGAGAAAACTTACATTTGTAATGGCTAGGAGAGTTATTCACAGAACATAATTGCTATATAAAGAGTTCACATCTAATTTTTTAATTTCATTCATTCACCAATAAATATTGATTCCATTCCTATTAGTTGTCAAGGACTGGTATGGATTTCTGACATGTATTAGTGAAAAAAAACAAAACAATATATCTGTCATACAGCAGCAGAGTTTACATTTCGTTGGGGAAAATCAGACAACAAACAATGAACATTAAATAAGTAAATGATACGATAGGCTAGGACAGGTGTTAGCAATTTTTGCTGAATGACAGGTAAGAAATATTTTAGGTTCTTTAGGCCATGAAGTCTCTGCCGAATCTACTAAACTCTGCCATTGTAGTGAAAGTAGCCATAGACAATTCATGAACAGATAAGCACGGCTGTGTTCCAGCGAAACCTCATTTGCAAAACAGATGAACAGCTGAACTTGATCCATGGACTGTAGCTTGTCAACCTAGGATAAAATGTAGCATGTGCTTATTCTGTGTTCTTAAAGATTCTGTATTTGTTTATTTGGCATCCATTAATCATGGGGCCAAAATAACACTCAAAGATGTTTACATCTCCCCTGCGATTCAGCCTTTTTGGGAACACAAAAATCATATTACAAGTCCTCCAACAATCCTGAGAGTCTATATTCATAAACACGTATTTATGTAATTTTCACCCACCAAGCCAATATTTCCCTCACCCTAAATCATTCTGTGCCAGGTACCAGATGACTACCGATCACCCCATATCCCAGAGCCCACTGACATTATTCAAACCAGCTAATCCTAAGCTGTTTCTCCTGCCCTGCCTTACCTTTTTTGCTGAAAACACAATAAAGCTCTTGGCAAAGCTTTTCACTGACTCCTCTTGCCTCCTGACTGAGCATTGTATTTCATCTCCGTAACACTGCATAGTGTAGCTTACTCCCACCTCTAGGAAACTGTATGTAATAAAAATCATTTTTTTTAATGGTAATGATCACTCCATGTCTTCCCTCAGTCACCTTTATAAATTAATACTTGGGCACAAATTAGTGCCATAGGGAAAAGAAACAGTATAGCAAGATATGTGTTGGGGTCCTCCAAGAAGCAGATGCCAAGTCAGGAATACAGGTGCAAGAAATTTGTTGGAGATATATTCTAAGAAGGAGAATGAGAAGGAAGCTGGAGAAAGCAGGAAGAGGCTTCAAACTGTGATGAAGTTATGACTCTAGCAAAGGAAAAGGGGAAGGAAGGAGAATTGGGTAGGAAGAGTCTTGACTGCCACATAGTTCTAAGAAATGTTTGGATAGTCTGGTGGAAAATCTTTGAGGCAAAATTTCCCATTAAAGAGCCCCATGCATTGGAGGAATGGGACTCCATTAAACCCCCAATTATGCTTACCCAATGTCTTGGTGCAGTTTACGGGAAACGCATTCCATTAGTCTGTTCTCATGCTGCTGATAAAGATATACCTGAGACTGGGTAATTTATACAGAAAAAGAGGTTTAATGGACTTACAATTCCACGTGGCTGAGGAGATCTCACAATCATGGTGGAAGACAAAGAGAAGCAACTTGCGTCTTACATGGATGGCAGCAGGAAAAGAGAGAGCTTGTGCAGAGAAACTCCTGTTTTAAAAACCATCAGATCTTGTTAGACCCATTCACTATTACCAGAGCAGTACAGGAAATACCTGTTCCCATGATTCAGTCATCTTCCACTAAGTCCCTCCCACAATGCATGTGAATTATGGGAGGTACAAGATGAGATTTGGATGGGGACAAAGAGCCAAACCATATCATTCTGTCCCTGGTCCCTCCAAAGTCTCACATCTTCACATTTTAAAACTAATCATGCCTTCCCAACAGTCCCCCAAAAGTCTCAACTCATTTCAGCATTAACTCAAAAGTCCACAGTCCAATGTCTCTTCTATGACAAGGCAAGCCTCTTCCATCCAGGCATTTCTTCTGAAGTCTAAGCAGAGTTTCCCAAACCTCGAATCTTGAATTCTGTGCACTCTCAGTCTCAACAGCACATGGAAACTGCCAAGGCTTGAGGCTTGCACCCTGTGAAGCCATGGCTCAGGGTCTACATTGGCCCCTTTCAGACATGGCTGGAGCAACTGGGATGCAGGACACCAAGTCTCTAGGTTGCACACAGCATGGAGAACCTTGGCCTGGCCCATGAAACCACTTTTTTCTCCTACACCTCCAGGCTTGTGATGGGAGGGACTGCCACAAAAGTCTCTGACATTCTCTGGAGACATTTTCTTTATTGTCTTAGGGATTAGCACTTGGCTCATCATTACTTATGCAAATTTCTGTAGCTACCTCGAGTTTGTTTTCAGAAAATGAGGTTTTCTTTCTATTGTACCATCATGCTACAAATTTTCTGAACTTTTATGCTATGATTTCCTTTTAAAACAGAATGCCTTTAACAGCACCAAGTCACCTCTTGAATGCTTTGCTGCTTAGAAATTTCTTCCACCAGATACCCTCAACCATCTCTCTCAAGTTCAAAGTTCCACAAGTCTCTAGGGCAGAAGCAAAATGTTGCCAGTCTTTTTGCTGAAACATAAAAAGAGTCACCTTTGATCTAGTTCCCAGTGAGTTCCTCCTTTACACCTGAGACCACCTCAGCCTGGACTTTATTGTCCATATCACTATCAGCATTTTGGGCAAAGCCATTCAAAAAGTTCCTAGGAAGTTCTAAACTTTCTCACATTTTCCTGTCTTCTTCTGAGACCTCCAGACTGTTCGAATTTCTACCTGTTACCCAGTTCCAAAGTAGCTTCCACATTTTTGGGTATCTTTTCAGCAGTGCCCCACTCTACTGGTACCCACTTACTATGTTAGTCCATTTTCATGCTGTTGATAAATACATACCCAAGACTGGGTAATTTATAAGAGAAAGGGGTTTAATTGAACTCAAAATTCCATGTGGCTGAGGAAGCCTTGTAATCATCCTGGAAGGCAAGGAAGAGCAAGTCACATCTTACATGGATAGCAGCAGGCAAAAAAGAGTTTATGCAGGGCAACTCCCGTTTTAAAAACTATCAGATCTCATGAGACTCATTCACTATCAGGAGAAAAGCACAGGAAAAAGACACCCCCAAAATTCAATCATCTCTCACCAGGTCCCTCCCACAACATATGGGAACTATGGAAGCCATAAGATGAGATTTGGGTGGGGACACATAGCCAAATCATATTAGTTGCTATATGCTGTTTGGTTGCAATATTTGAACAAAATCTGTTCCCATACAGATTTATACTTGTTAAATAAATGGAGAGTATTTTAATTGACTTTCAGGTCATTATAGATGGATACTTTTCTTCGATATTGCTCCAAAACTTGACTATTGGGGGTTTTGTAAAGATCACTTGCAGTGTGAAGTCTAAACCAGATAAATGAAGATATTCAGTTTCAACAGAATGCACTGATCTGTTCTTTATTATGAATAAATCTTTAACTCATGTGTAGTTTTGTAACATATTAGTGATTTGTCATTTGTTAAACAATGGCTTACTCAATTATTCATATCTTCAAAAATGGACACGTTATATAACATGAAATAATCATATCTATTTATATTAGAAATGACCTAATGGAAGAAGTTGAGGAAGAAAATATAATTTTAAAGTGTTTACATGAATCAACATGAGAACAGCTGCCCAGAAAGGACACATTTCTAAGTTGCCTGGGGGAGTGCTCCATTCAGCCTTTGTTACAAGCTCATTTTTACAGGTGAAAGGAAACCAGGAGTGGGCTGATACAAACTTGTTTGACAGGAATTCTCATTGATTTGTAGAGATAACATTGAGTAGTGATTGGTTATGTATTTCTAAACTGTAGGATATTAGTTATGATGTCCAGCATACATGGCATTTTATGGTTACTTGGCATCTGTTAATCTAATAGACACTCGTATAGCAAGTGTCTTCAAGAAGTAATTAGCTCAAGGTGGGAGTGATACATGAGTGCTGTCACATTTTACATGCCTCCATGGATCTGATATTTAAAGGAATTTGCATACTTCAAATTAAAACCTACTTTTTCTCATGACCAATCATATCAGGAAACTCTTTATATGTTGAAAAAGTATGAAGCATATGGTGTGTGATGTTTAACATTAGGTGTCAATTTGATTGGGTTGAATGCTGTCTAGGTGACTGGCAACATATTGTTTCGGGGAGTGCCTATGAGGGTATTGCCAGAGAAGACTGACATTTGAGTCAGTGGACTGGGAAAGGAAGATCCACCTTCAATGAGGGTGGGCACCATCCATGCCAGCATGCCCAGAACAAAGCAGGTGGAAGACAGAGGGATAACCTTGCTTGTTGGGCGTTCTGACTTTCTCCTTTTTCTGTGCTGGATGTTTCCTTCTTATTTTGCTCCTGGACATCAGACTTCAGATTCTTCAGCCTTTGGGTCTTGAGACTTACACCAGTGGTTTGTCAGGGACTCTTGGGCCTTTAACCACAGACTGAAGGCTGCACTGTTGGCTTCCCTGGTTTTCAACCTTTCAGACTCAGACTGAGACATAACTGGCTTCTCTTTTTCCCAGTTTGCAGATCAACTACTATGGGACTTCACCTAGTGATCATGTGAGCTGATTTTCCTTAATAAACTTCATATATATATATATATATACACACATACACACACACACACATACATACACACACACACACATATATTCTATTGGTTCTCTCTCTCTGGAGAACCCTGAATAATACATGAGGGGCAGATACAGGTTTTACAATATTATAATTTTTGCCTACACACTTGAATTTTTAATTGGCAATAATAATGTCAGCCATTTTTCTCATCATGAAAGGTTTTCCTTGTTTATTTTCAAAATGTCTGCCAAATAATCTAACTGTCAATGGCCAGTATTTATCTGTTAATCATTGTTTCATTAAATATGTTGTTACGTTGAAAAAGCTAATGTGACTCACAACTGAAGCATGTACTTAAGTGGTTTTCTGAGAGATAATCAGAGTAAAAATTATTGACTGGTAGGCAGTAGAAAAGTTGTGGGGTTTTTTGGTTGTCCTTTTTACCATTTTCTCACAGAGACTATTTTATAAAGTCATATACTCAGGGGTTGATATTTAATAATTTTTTTCTTCAAGAACACTTTTAAGTGAAAATGGCACTATGTTTTCTGTGCATTTGTGGCAGCAAAGACTAAAATAAATGCTTGTACAGTGGAGTGCTGCTGTAATAAAGCACCAGCAGTTTTACCCATCATTGCCTTTGTACCATCAGTGCAACTATCACCAAGTGAAAAATAAAATGAGTTTTAGTATAATTATGACAACAGTTTAGACCTTTTGGATCACACTCATGGACAACTATTGGACCATCTGTAATTTTGTTTTTAAAAATAAGCAAAAAAATAACTGCTTTTGCTTAAACTGACACCAACTAAAGAATAAAAACAAACTCTGTTTTTCTTATTAAACATCCAATACTTTCATGACACTTTTGTGAGTGTCATGGGTATCTCTCCACTGTATGGGTATCTTTCCCACAATTCAATTCTCCAGTTTTCCACAGATGTCACCTGACTGTCTTTTCGTTAAACTTAATTCAGATAATATTCATTTTTAGATAATGGCGGGTCCCTAGGCTAAGGACTCAGTTCCACAGAACCGCTGCTCCATCCCACTCCAAATACTATTCCCAAGTTCAGGTTGTCACCTGTGCTTAAGACTGAGCAACTACAAATTGGAGGTTTGGTTTTCACAAATACCAACTTGGGTTCGATTGTTTGCCAGAATAGCTCATAAAATTCAGGAAAAGTCTTTACTTACAAGATCACTAGTTTATTATAAACACATGAAACTGAGGGTCAGTCAGATGGAAGTAATGCATAGCACAAAAAAATGAAAGAAGAGGCAAAGAGCTTCCACACACCATCCAAGAACAATGCTCTCCCAGCACCTTCATATGTTCACCAACCCAGAATCACTCTGAACCCTGTCCTTTTGGTTTTTTATGGAGACTTTATTATATAGTGGTGATTGATTAAATTATTGGTCATTGGGGATTAACATAATCTCTAGCTCCTTGTCCTTCTCTCTTCCCTAGAGCTCAGAGGCTGAGCCTGAAATTCCAACCCTCTGATCACATGGTTTGTTCCCCTGGCAATGAATCCTCATCCTGAGGCAATTCAGAAACACGCACTCATTAGCATACAAAAAGATGCTTATCACTTGGGAGATTCCAAGAGTTTTAGGAGTTGTGTGCCAGGAAACTATACAAAGACCAAATATACTTTTTTTAAATGATTAATCACAACAGGACACTATCTCTTGAAATTAACTCTATTAATATACAAAATATTGAATGTTTAGAAATTAAAAAAACATTATGTTAGAAAATTTAAACAAGAGAATGATGACAATTGATGAAAGCCATAAAAGAACATCAGAAACAAGCTTCCTCAACCATCTACACTATCATTAATATATGTATTTATATACACTTCTATTTTCATATTTTAAGAAATCTTAAAGGATGATCTGCTTTTCTTTTTTTACTCCTATAGGTTCTCAATGTTTTGGTTTGTATTAATAGTATATTAATGGCAGCAAGTACTTAGTAAAAGAATGCTGAGTATTGTTGGAATTCTAGACCAAGAAACCTATAGTCAGTTCTAGTGAATAAACAAATAAATATATTTAAATATATAATACATTCCAGCCCTGGGTGTGTGTGTGGGAAGTGGAGAGCAGGTGTCGATATGAGTTAAACCGTAACATATTGTTAACAAACTTACAGAAATTAGTGCCAAGCACAGTAGGGGAGTTTGCCTGTTAAGAGAAATAATAAAAATAACTCTTTATCTGTACTAGATAAGTATAAATAAAAATGATGCAAATGAATGAAATAAACATATTTCACCCAAAATATACCTCTTTAACAAATTTTGAGATGAGTGCTCAGAGAGCCAGCAAACAGAAGTACCCCTGCAAAACTGTCTTTTGTGGGGGAGATTTGCATCTGTAGAGAGAGTCTGCATTGATGCAGTCAGGCTTTCTCTGAGAACTTTTCTTGTCTTCATCTAAGAAAGATTGGCTGAGACAACTTTAAAGGTCTAAGATAAATGCTTACCATCTATTATCTCTGAGAGCTGCTACCTGTGAGATTTTATCTACACAACAGACCACCTTTCCTAGTCAAGCCTATTCATTTCCCCCTCCTGTTTTGTCACTGCAAAACAAAAAGTATCTGAGACAGCTCTCTGTCAATTTACAGGTTTATTTTGCCAAAGTTAAGAATCATGGCCTGTGTCACAGGCTCAGAAGATCCTAAGACTGTGAGCCTAAGATAGTTGGGTTGCAGTTTGATTTTATACATTTTAGAGATAAAGAAGTTATAGGCAAAAATATAAATTAGTACATGTAAGGTACACATTGGTTAGGACCAGAAAATAGAGTATCCTGAAACAGGGAGCTTCCTGGTTATAGGTGCATTCAAATATTTGCTGATTGGCAATTGGTTGAAAGAGTTAAGCTCTACACAAAGAGTTAAAGTCAGTTTGAGTTAATATAAGAGGGACTATGGAAGCCAAGTCTCTTGTCATGTAGATGGAGCCTTCAGGTAGCGAGTTTCAGAGAGAATAGATGCTAAATGTCTGTTATTGGACCCTAAAAGTGTCAGTCTCTCCAGAAAAGACCTAGTAGGTGAGAATGTCAGAGGAAGTCAAATGCCTAGGCAGATAGGGGTGGGTCCCTGGTGAAATTCCACCTTCAAGCCGAAAACAGCTTGGAGACTAAAAGTCCAGACTACTGGTACCTGATGAAATACACTACCCACAGTGAAAACTTCTGTTTCTGTTTGCCTGCCTTTTCTTAAGTGATTCTTTCTCAATAATGCCTTTTAACCAATCAAATGTTGCCTTTTTCAATACTGTGTATGGCCTGCCCCTCTGCTATTCTGAGCCCATATAAAGTCCTGGACCCAGCTACATGAGAAGCAGAGAACCACCCAACTGCAGGGGCCCACACCGTGCATCGCCTCTCCACTGAGATCTTATTGTCTGCTCTCCTCACTCTTCGATGTCCAGTGCATTCTTATCCTTCTTGGCCATAATACAAGACCTCAGGAACTGCTGAACATCGGTACAAGATATAACACAGGCAAGCGGGGGCATGCCAGTGTGGCTGAGTGAGGCCTCAGCAGGGCATCACCAGCTGGAGACCCCCAGCTTGCAAACTTACTGAAAAGAAAACCTTGCATCAATTTGCCAACTCATATGGGACACCTGAAGGGTGAGCAAATGCAGACATAGACTCTTCACTTATTTCTAAGTCTTCTTGTCCTCAGGCATTTTTCTGAAGGCAAATGAAACACCAGACCTCTAATTAGCTAGTTAAGAGTAATAGCAAAACTAGAGTCCTTTGGACCCCACCTTCCCATCACTCTCGGGGGTTGGGAATGTCGACCTCCTTCCAATCCAGTTTTTTCTATGGCATTTTTTCTTCCTTTTTTGTCGGGGCTGTCACGGCCTCTATCTCTTCTTTTACAATGTTAGGAGTGTTGTTGCCAACTACAGAGATATTACTGGGTGAAATGAACATTCGTCTCAGCCATCAGATATGCAATTCAGAACAATGTGGTTTCTGTCTATTCTAAGAGGCAAACAGGAAGCAGAGATTAAAAGTTTCTCTCTCTGTTGGAGGAACCCAGTTACATAGAGCAAGAGGCTTGTCCTTCCAGGCACCTTCACCACCCTGCACTTAAGCTGGCTTTTTATTGTCTTTTCTCCACCATATCAGGACTTAACACAGCCAGGTGAATATAGGGAGCTTTTCTATGCAAAAGGTGTTTTTTTTGTTTGTTTGTTTGTTTTTAAATTTTTATTTATTTCTATTTACTTTATTTATTTATTTATTTATTTTACCTTTTGAAAGGCATATTACTAGACCAAGACCCCAATTCTCCCTTCCCCTTGTTTGAGGAGGATCCAGTTCCACAGCTTTACCTTAGCACTGGTCTTATGATAAGGAAGAAGTGAAGGAGCAGCCCTGCCAGCTGCTGGCCTCAGTCTGGTGAGGGACACCTGATAGTTAGTTTAATGAGTCCATAAACCCTCGTGAAGCACCTCCTTGCCCCAAACTTAAGTCCAAGCTTCAGGTTGAAGTCCTAGAAAGGGAAACTAGATCCGAGGGATCCAAAGGCAGGCACAATGGAAGTCAAAGGACACTGCACAGGTGAGCATGACTAATTTCTGCTCATTAGCCCTCTGCCCTGCCATTTTATGCATGGAGATCATGCTAGCATCCATGGATAGATGAGGTTACTGAGAGCAGGAAGCATAGGCCTGCACATAGGTATGTGGGAATATTTCCTACCCTCTATTTTTCCCCATGAACATGGGTGAAACCCAAGCCAGATTGTCACCCATGGGCTGCACCTTGCTAAGGTTGCAGGGACAAGAGGCCACAAAGACAGAAAAAAGAAAGGGAATGCCTTTTCTTTTTCTTCCTTCTGTACCTTGGGTATTAACTGGGAGGAATAAAGAACTAGGAGATGGCTTTTTCTCCTCTTTCCAGATGGGTAATTGGTCATCTTCTCTCTGTAGTGCTCTTGCGTATGTCGTGAATCACTAGAACCCTTTGGCAAACAAAACAAAACAAAAGCACCTACTTCTTTCTTTTTCCTCCTATGTCTTATCTTCATAGATGGATAATTGTGTCCCAATACCACAGGACACTCCACTCAGAAGCATTCCTCAAACCGGGAAAGTTAATTTTCCCACACCTTAAACTCTTTGGCTTAAAAATGAACTGGGAAGAAATTACAGATCTAACTGAGCAAATTTCTTGAGGAGGGATGACTTTTACAGTATGAATATAACCTCTTTCTCTGCTTCCTCTTCACAGGACTCCAGGGTCGATAGGGCTCCGTACCTCCGGACAAGGGAACCCAGTAGCCTGACATGCTGGCAAAGGGTAAACGGTTTTTTTGTTGTTGTTTTGTTTGGTTTTGGTTTTGGTTTTAGCAGACTTCTGACCTCTCTCTCTCCCTATGCAAACTGGTAAAAGGAATGGTAACGATTACCATTTATATCCTCTGCAAATTTTTGATTAACGGAACAAAAGATTTGTGATACCAGTCTTAAGCTGTAGTGAATCTGATGTACTTTTTGCTAATATTTGTCTTTCTGTATCTTTCTATCAAAAAGATCATTACCTCAGAATAGAATAATCATTGCAGGATTATTAGACTTAGAACTCCATAAGCCCACTGTTTAAGCCAGACTAGCAAACTGGTCAGTAACAAACTTTGCTAAAAATCTCTACCTTGTTTTACATTCTTGGGAGCTTGACCTTGTAACCATGTGGCAAAAATTTCTTTTGGTTTCTGCCATTTTACAATGATGGCCCAGGTTTAATCCTGGCTTAAAGAATGAGTTAATATCTGTGTGACTTTTGCCATTTGCTCATTCTCTTCCTCTCCATGAACAAATTCTAGCTTCCTTTGTTAAATCCTCCTTTCTCTAGGCTACCTTTAAATTTTCTAGATTTTGTAAAATCTGCTTACCACCTCTTTGAAAATACCTTGTACACTCACAGTTAAGTAATAACCTTAGGAGGTTTGTTGATTTCACCTGTGAGGTTACTTTTGGTGATTTTCAAAAGCCAGAAATATTGGCTGTTTGGTGTAGTTTAAGTTGGGTAATAAGGGATTTATGTGGATTTTGTTTTCTTTTAAAGAACACTATGGTTAAAAGTCAGCTTAATTAAAAGTGGATATCCAAACTATAGGTATATTTTTAAAACCCTTATGTTTTTTCTTCTCAGATCTTGTTTTTCTGGAAAAGAATATTTTCTCAGTTGACTGAATTATTTTTTTCCACTTTGTCTTGTCATTCTTTTTGCACACATGAGAGGCCCTAAGGTAACTTCTGATAGCCTGAGACTTCTTGGGAAAAACAGTACCAAGAAGACACCAGTTATCCCATTTTGGGCAAAAAAATGATTTCCTCATGGAACCCCAGGAATTGAAAGCAGATAGATTCCTCTCAAAATCTGTGTTTGTCTGCCAGCTATGTCTGTTGGGCCCTCAAAACTGCATGCTTTCCCAGTCTTGGTTTTTGAAGGACTCCACCCAAAGGCCAATAATCCAATTAGGAGGTTGGAAAATGAAAAATCTTATAACTACTGGATCTTCTTCTCTCTGTATATGTAATCATATATGTGTTATGTGTGTAATGTTTGCATAAAAAAGAGCTCTAATTAATTGGCTTAAAGAAAATAAATAAATACTTAGATCAAGTATTTTTGAAGGAAAAATAAAAGCTGTAGTGTCTTTCAGTTCATGTGACTTTAATCTTTGAAAGATAAAAACAGTTTTCAAATATCATTCATAAAACAAAATGTCATCAAAATGTAAATATGTGGTCTAAATTATGCAGGTCAGATACTGGGTTTGCTAAGTGTTTTAAGGTTTTAAACTGCTTCTTCAGCTTTTGAGAACTGTTTGACTCACCTGTTTTACAATTTGTAAGGCCTGGAAACATATGGAATTAACCACATCCCTAAATATGCTGGAAATAGTTGGGCTTTATGTGTGCTTAGTGTGTAATTAAGATAACTTACCAGTTTTACATTAAAATAAAAATTGCTAAGAGTTTTGAGACTACTGAAAATAGATTTACATGCAAGGTGTGTAAGAAAAGTAAAATGTGTTTTTACTAAAGGTTATAAGGAGATATGGAAATGGGAATGTAGATTTTTTCCTAGTTTAGAGGTTTTGAGGATTATTTTAAATTAGATAAGATAAAACTAAAGATTTAAACAAGTTGTGGAAGGTTTGTAAAAATTAATCTTCCAGAAGAAATTCTGTGTGTGAACATTTTGACTAAATTACAATGGGTATTACATAGTTTTTCCATAAATTGTGTGTTGAAATGAAAGAAAAACAAGGTTTCTTAAGACACTGATCTACTCTTTAACAGAAATTATAAAGGGTTATAAAAGGTTTATAAGAATCTCACCTCATAGTAAAACTAGTTTAGATAGAATTATCTATTAGGTTTTATTAAAAAAATTGAGGTTGACATTAATAGTAGACAAATGCAAGGGTGAAATTTTGCTTTCTCTCCATTGAGCAAGATTTTGATGTAATAGTAAAAAATAATGAAAGTTTTTGTTTGCCTTTTGAATAAACTGCGGAAAAAGGGAAGGGAGAAACAGGAGACAGATTGTTTGAACAGCTAAGTCCTCCTATTAATGAGTAAAAAGTTTTTGCCTTTTAAAACATTTTTGAGTCACCATTTTGGCTAAACAAATGACTTTATGGTAATTTGAAATTCCAATTCATAATATCAAGTGTTTTAAACCTCTTACATATTTAACAAGCTTCCTAAAATCAAACTTTAGTTTCAAGGTTGGTTTTTCTGACCCCTAACTTTTGAATGCTATAGAGGGCCCCTGGAGTATCCAAACAAGAGGTAAGCAGGATTATTTGGCTTGGGATTGTCAATATTTTTTTAAAAAAGTTTAATCTTCTTTAGGTTATATTTTGGCAAATAATATTAATACATGTTCCAATATTGTTACAGGATTTTAAAAATTCTTATGTCTGAGAATATGCTCTCAACTATAATTAAGGTTATTACGTTACGTTATTGTAAACCTCCAGAAATAATCAAATGTATTTGTCCACTTTGTTTTTAACTATAACTCCTCTGGACATTTTGACATTCACAGACAATTGTTGTCTTGTTTTGATCCTCTTCAAAAGATGGTTTATGGTCAGTTAAAGAACTTCGCCAGGTGCTCTTAAATGCAAGTTTCTGATAGCCTTGAAGATTGTGACATTGAACTAACAGAAAACTGAAGTAATCTTTTTAACCTTTTGCTTAAAATATTGCTGATCCTTGTTTTATTTTTCAGAGTCAAGGAAACTTTTCTTTTTAGTTATCTACAGCTTGTAACAATTCAGCCAGGTATCCTTTTCTGAATAAAATTTGTAGCTTATTTGTTTCTCTCTGCACAGTTTCTCCAGAATTTGGAAACTACTGTTGACTATTCTTAACTTCTGGTGATACAGTCATTTGCATAAGTGCAGTAAGAATCCATTTTCTTTAGCAACAGGACACCATTGGAGAAACTGGTTGTTTTTACCAAGGCTTTCACTGGAAGGGAAAGGCCTTTCCCTTTAAGGAATCAAGGTTGACTTGCAGAGCCAATAAAAGCCCCTTGAGAGTATTCACCTCATACCTTGTCTACACATTTTCCTTATAGGATTCCTAACTTGTGGTTAGTAAAATATATCCATTTCTAACAGCCCTAGGAGTCTCATGTTATCTTGGGACCTCCAGAAGTGTGGAATTTACTCAACTCACAGATATTTGAGGGTAAAACCCATGACTGCATTTGCTTTTAAAAAGTCTTATCTGAGATTCCTTATAGAACAGAGTTCCATCAAAGCCAATTTAAAAAGCCTATGTGAAAAATAATTATTTATGCTGCACTTTATGGAAATAATCAGGCCAAGTGTAAAACTAAAGTTTATTATGCAAACAACTCAGTCCTATCATAATTCATATTTACAAAAATGAACACTGGAGAGAGAAAAATTATATTTCAAAACTTATCATACACTTGTTTTTAATCTCATTAGTTGTTTTTCAGTTTTTGCCTACATTTTAAACTAACCATGCTTATTTCTGTGAACCAAACAGTAATCTCTGGCTGGAGCTCAGAAAAATCAAAAGGTATGGGCCATCAAAATCCAAACAGTCATGCAACCAGAGCTTCGGACAATGGATCTTTTTTACTGAGGACCTTTACACAGGCCTCTGAGGAAGATCTGACTGACATTTTCCCAAAACAGTGCCCCCTGTTGGCAAGAAGCAGTTAAGATTTATCTTTGTCCTTGTTCTAATGGCAATTATATGTACCTATTCAGAAGGGGGAAATGAGAGTGGCAGGAGGCAGCCAAATGCCTATGCAGATAGGGGCAAGTCACCGGAGAAGTCTCACCTTCAAGCCAAAACAGGCGAAATGCTGAAAGATAGGACTGCTGGTCCAGGATCAAACCTATGACCAGAGTGAGAACTTCTGTTTCTGTTTGCCTGCCTTTTCCCAATTGATTATTTCTGAATAATGTATTTTAACTAATGAAATATTGCCTTTTCCAGCACTCCCTATGGCCTGCCCCTCCCCTATTCCGAGCCTATTAAAAGCCCTGCACCCAGCCATGCTGGGAGGAGAGAATCAACGAACTGTGAGGGTGGAGGACCATGCCCCCGTGTCCCTTCTCTGCTGAGATCTGTTCTGTCACTCAAAAAAATTCTTCTCTGCCCTTTTCATATTCCTGTTTCCAGCTTATTCTCATTCTTCTTGGGTGTGGTACAAAAGTTCAGGAACTACCAAACGTGGATTCAAACTACAACACAGTTGAGTTGGGGTGTGCCAGCATGGCCAAGGGGATCCCAGGTGGGATTTTGCCAGCCAGAGGTCCCCAGCTTGCAAAGTGACCAGGAAGAAAATCCTTCATTGTAAGGGAAGAAGAATATAATGCAAATTTTCCCCACAAGAGACAGCTTTGCAGGTCTATTTCAAAACATGTCAAATAAATATATTTGGGGGTAAATTTCTTTGATTTACTTCAGGGCCTGCTGTCTGTCATGTGATGCTATACCAGAGTCAGGTTGGAATTTGGTGTCTTATTGTCACAAAGACTCTGTTTTGTCTGTCTTTAGATCTTTGTTTTCATGTTCATTTTGGTTAGAACTGTCTAAACTCCAAAGGGAAGAACGTATAATGAGTCGTATCTGACCCCTCCTTTCCCATCTTAGCCTAAACTACTTTTTCAGGTTTCTTTAGATTCTAGATGCTATACCTTTCAGCTGTGTCTGCTTTTCACATATTTAAATATTAAGCCCTAAAAACTGCAAATGCTTTACTGGTCCAGCTTCTTAATGGATTCAATCCTGAGCTCAGTAGTTCAGTTGGAAAATAAAAACTAAATTAAAAAGCCACTCGTGTAAATAAAATTGGTCTTCTATTAGAATTCTATGGCAAATTTTTATAATTTTTTGCTACTTTGACATCCATTTTTAATCTTCCCCTAACTATACACACAAACTCCTTCTTGAAAAGCTTAAATTCTTTCTCTCTCTGGGCTTCGAAATGTAAATTTGCTACCCTGTTTTCTCTAAAACTCAGTGAGTGATTCAGCCATGTGGGACAGATAAACCTTAACCTTTTCCATTTACAAAGGCACAGTGAAAATCTAATTGTCCTTCTAAACTTGTGAGTTTTAGAGGTCTCATGGCTAAAATTTTAAAATCAAGCTATAGTCTTTCTGTTTGTCTGCATTTTTATGTATATGTGCATACATGTCTCTGTAAATTCTCCTTATGGTACCAAATTGACTTATAAATAAAAGAGTTCTCATACATTAAGTAAATAAGCCCAAATGGTTTTCAAGTTAACATTGCTTTAGTAATCTCATGGTATAATAAGTTTAATCTTGTTGGTTTAATAAAAATAACTATGTCTTTTGAGTTATCAGCAATATATGCATGTGTTTAACTTTAAGGTCCTTGCTTTTATAATACTTGCTTAACATACCGTAACATAAAAGTAGTAAACAAAAAATTTAACTTGAGATGATGGCTGGATTTCGCTAATGTCTAATGAAATTTTTAAATTTTTTTAAATTTAAAATTTAAGCTAAAAATTGGTAACTTCCAAGGATTTTTTTTTACTGATATAAAGAGTTTCTAAGAGTTAGCATTGTAATTAGTATTTGTCAGAAAAACTACTCAATAGAAGGAAAATACATCAGTATGCAAACTCTAAAAAAAAGTGCTTTTGATAAAAAAGATTTTTTATTAAAGAAAAATTACTTTTTTCTAGTTAGGAAGTTACTTAAAGATTTCTTTAATATAAATAAAATAACAAATAAAATTCAATGGGTATAAAACATTGGGAAAAGAAAGAGAATGAAAATATTGTAAGAGGTTGTAAAAGGTTTATAAAAATCTTATCTTATGGCATCCAGTTAAGCCAGAACTGGGAATGCCTCTGGGTCATCCACATCAGGAGCAGAAGCAGTTGACTTGTCAGATCCCATAAGACAACCCTAGTTCCTTCATGATCCCTTCTGTTCAAAGCTTTTGCATGCTTAAAGATTCCAAATGACTAAGAAATTAAAAACAAAACAAAACAAAACCAAAAAAAAGACTGTCATTCATACCATTCACACCTAAAGATTGATTTTTATCTGTTTTAAAAATGAACTTCTCTCGCTACACAGAAGTAATAAATATGGTAGTCAGTTTTGTATTTAGAGATGTACTGGTAGCAGGGATGTTTTCATAATTTTCAGAGATTATGTATTCTTCATGAATACTTTTATATTGCTGCTTGCAAATATGCATTTCCTAACTTGAAATATAGGTGTGAACATTGTACCAGTTTAAAGAAAAAATTTATCTTTTATGGTCAAAGCTGATCGAGATTGGATAGACCTGTTTATAAGGTTTTCTTAAGATGTGCTTTAGCATCGATAATACACTGATGTAAAGGTATAATTTAATTTATTTTTTGAATATTCTTTTTATGTAGTGTTAATAAGAAATAACAAAAGATTTTGTTACCTTCTAAGTAAACTACAAACAATTAATGGGAGACATTTTGTCCCATGCTGTCTTCAGTAGGTGTTTTGATTATTTTGAAAATTGAGTCTCTTCTCTATTGAAGAGTAAAGGTTTTTGCTTTTTGAGCTCTTCAAATTCTCTCTTTGGCTAAATAAATATTTTACAGTGACCTGTAATTCTATTTAGATCAAGTGTTTTAAGTACTTGATATTTGACAAACTTTCCAAATCAGTTTTAAAATTCTAAATTAAGTTTTTGACCTCAAATTTAACTTTTGGACTCTGGTATATAAAAATCATATGGAAAGCTATGTTAAATAAGAAAGTAAGAAATGATGTTTGACTTTTTATAGTTATATTTGTATAAATGTGTTATTACTATGTCTTCCAAAATTGTATGAGATTCCCAAAATTCATATATATATTGGCATATGTTATCAGTCATAATTATAATTATTATGTGAAATTGTTGTATGCCAAACAAATAACTAAATTTCCTGGTCAATTGTGTCTTTTGCCAAGGTTATTCCAAGTCTTGTCGACATACAACTATTGCTTTACTTTGATTCTTCTCACAAAGTGGTTTATAATTATCCATGATCCAAAATTTGCATCTTCTTCAAGGAAATTAATGGAAACGACCCTGACAATTATTCCTGAGTACAGGTTTTTGATAACTTTAGAGACCATACTACTGGACTAGGTAGAAACTTTCAAAACTCTAATTAAAAAGCTGATGTGTTTATGAAAATTGCTAACTACATCAAGTAAAACTATAATTAATTACATGAAATTGAATTGATAGAGATCTAAAATGATTTTTCTGACTCCTTTTGCTTGAAACATTGATTGTTCTCTTTGTCTTTTGTTTTCCAAAGTCAAGAAACTTATTATATTTGAACTGTTAATAGTTACAGCAATTTGAACAAAGTATGCTCTTGTGAAAAAAACTGAAACATTTACTTTTCTCTCTCTACCTGAATTCTCAGGGAGTATCTTTCTTTTATGGCAATATAGTTATCTGTATAAGTTCTATAAGAATATATATTATTTTGTAATATAACGCAATTGAAAATGCTGTTATTTTACTGAGGTTTGACTGAATGGTATATTTTCAGGTATGAACAAATTGCTTTGAGAAACTGAATTTGACTTATAGAGCTGATAAAATCATCCTTTAAAAGACTGGCCTGGCACCTTGTCTACATGGTTTCCTTACAAGATTCCCGACATTGTGATATGTAAAGAATGTCACTTGTTAACACTCCCAGGATCTGCAAGATATTTTAGAAACTTAAGCTTTTTTTGTGACCTGTAGATAAATGCAATTCACCCAGTTTGAATAGGTATCACAGGCACAATCTAGTGGCAAATATTTGTCTTAGATTTTTAGCCTTGAGGGGCTTTTAAAGTCTAATCTTGTATTTCTTATGAAACCGTTCTAGAAAAGCCAGTTGAAAACAGCCTATATGTTCAATTACTATTTTGGATGCACTTTATTAAAAAGAATCAGACCAAGTATATTAAAACTAAAGCTTATTTCAAAAATAAATTGGTATTAATATGTGGTGGAAAAATGGGACTGGAAGAAGAAAGCATATGTTTTGGGAAAAAAACAACAACGAAATTACACCTATTATTAGATTCTAGTCCTAATCATTGTTTTTGAGTTGTATTCTTTGCCTATAATTTGGGCTAAATTCTTTCCTGGATACAAATGTCCAAATTAATGCGTTAAAAATTTCCTCCCAGATTTCTCACTTGAAATCACTAGAAATTAAAACTTTGCTTTTTCTGAAGCCCTGCAAACTAAAACTAGACAACTTAATATAATCTTAGCAGAAATCTCTACAGTGGCTTATATATAAACAGCCTTCATGCCTGTTGATGTATGGACTACCCAAGAAGTTTATTTGAACATCTGATTCAAACTACAGTTCAAGAAAAATCTTTCAAATTACCACTGCAATCTGAAGAGATTTCAGAAACTCTACAAAGTTTATAGACTAGTCCAAACATTAACTTTTGGTTTCCTTCTGTTTCCACAGAATTGCCTCTTATAAAACATCTGTTTGCCTGAATGATATATAAAGGGCTAGCCCATCTGCAATGTCACCTCCTGGATGGGACACAGCTGTTCAGCCAAACTGATGTATTCTCAGCACTAGGAGACTGATTCAAGCAGATATGAGATAATACACTTAAATTTGTTCTTGTCTTCTATCCCATTTTTTCCCTTCTTGTGTCTATGTTTTTCTTTCTTTTTTTTTTTTTTTGTCTAAGAACTTCTAATCCAAATCTTTCCACAGTAATGAATTAAACCTTTTATGTGTGAAACTTCTGGAAAATTTCAGACACGGCAAATAAAGCAGTGCAGGGAACTTTAGCCCCAAATATGGCTCCATGGTATAATGAGTATTTGAAATTAAAAGCACTTGGAGATCAACAGACTTTGGCAGAATCTTTTCCCCTATCTACATAAAGACCAGAGAAACTCACCAATGTAGACATTTATTTTTTCTTCCTTTCCCTTTTATTTCATTATCTATTGCACAAAAGAAGGCAGGAATAGAATGACACCTAGACAGATCTTTTCACAAGATAATGTCTATCTCAAACTCATTCAGTTTCTAAAGAGAACAATTTACAAGTTAATCTTTGTTTCCAGATCCTTTCATTCTCTCTGGTAATCATTTATTTCCTCTCCACAGAATTATCTATGTTCTGCATTCCTTCGCTCCCCTCTGAAATAAGAATATATAATTTGTGCCCCATTGGAATATTGACTAATTACTCTATGAATCTCTCTCATGTACATATTAATAAATTTGTATGCCATTGTTCATTTTTAACCTATCTCTGACAGTTGATTTTTCATGAACTTTATGAGGATAAAGGAATTTTTTCCCTTGGCCCCTACATAAGCAAAATGGATTTATCAAAGTAATTTAAAAAAAAAAGAATCAAAGAATATAACAGTTTGGTGATTATAGTAATTTTCACTTTAAGACAACTTCTATACACAATAGTATTTATAGTATTCATTCTGTTAACTTTATTATTTATCTTTTTAAAGCAATTCTTGATGTTAAAATTGGTGGGATGAAAATGACCTTTTATAACAATAAAATGTCTATTTTTTTTTTTTTTCCTGAAGCCCAAAGAGACCTGGTAATGAGAGGGAATGTCATATTTCTCAGGTTACTAAAAAAAATAAAATTGAGCCATATGCTTGTGTTTGTGTTATAAGTTATATTTATGAGATATTTGTAGTGATATTTTTCAAACTATTAGAAAACACTTGCTTATTAGCCTTTTAATGTTTTTTATCCTCCTGTCTCCCATTACAGAAAATTCAAAAATACATGAAAATATTAGCAGAGTTCAAATATATTTTATAGACAAAAATCTTCAAAAGGAAAAAAAAAATGTTGGGGGAAAACTCAATCCATGACAACCATTCCAAGATAATCACATTTCAAAAGCCATTATTAAAATACTTTATATCAGAATTATTTTTCTTTTTAACAATTGATTACATGGAGCCTAGCTTACAGGTTTACTTGAGTTTATTACACACAAGGTTTTTTATAACGATTGTTTCATTGTCAGATCATTGTTATTTCTGGATAGAATAAATTTTCTGCTATGGAAGTGCTTTGGTGGCCTACAATTATAAATCTGACTCAACTGATTTTGTCAGCAGTGGTACATTCACATGGGTCTGTTGCAACTTGATTCTTGCCTCCTTGGAAAAAACTTGGAAAAAAATTCAGCTGACGGATATAAGGCAGAGTGAGAGACCAAGGCAGATTTTGGAGCGGGAATGAAAGTTTATCAAAAATTTTACAGCAGGAACAAAAGGAAGTAAAGTACACTTGGAAGAGGGCCAAGAGGGCTACTTGAGAGATCCAGCTGCTCCATATGATCCTTGACTTAGAGTTTTATACATTGGTATGATCCCAGGGTTTGTGTTTCTCCTCCCTTGATTTTTGCTTGGGACAGGCTGTCCACATGCACAGTGGTCTGCCAGAACTGCATGTGCAGTGTGTTTACTAAAATTGTGTTCATGCTTATTTGAGGCATTTTCCCTTTACCAATCAGTTGTTCCTAGAGGAAGGTCAAACATCAGTTAAACTCCGCCATTTTGCCTCTTAATGCACATGCTTGAACCTGCTCTCCAAATTTCTAAGATCTTACTGGGAAGCTGCTGATCACCAGCTTAACATGTATTCTTTCTATTGGGAGATTGCCTTTTCCTGGCACCACCTGTGACCAGTGATTATCTTAGTTTAACAACCACCTACCACCTGGGGCAGGGGACATTCCTGGGGTAGGGGACCTTCTCCTGCCCTGCACATGTCTGTCTAGCTACCTGCTCTAATCATTTCACATTTCTAGTGAAGTATTTCAGAGTCATATCCTCTTCTTGTTGCTTCCAGAAAAAGAAATAACTTTAAATAATTTAGAAATCCCATCTTGAAATTATGCTTTTTTCAAGATTTGCTACCTTTATTTGCTTTATTTCAGCTTAGCAGTCATGCATTAATACAAGTTTACCAATCATCCTGTTTTTCTTGAGACTGAGGAAATTTCCAGGACAGAGTTCTTTCAGTGCTAAAATTAGGAAACTCCTAGGCAAAAGCAAGGATGACTGGTCACTCTATCCTTACCCTTTATCTAAATATAGCATGGTTATCAGCTACTTTCTATCTCTAATTTTGAATACATTAGTTAGCTTCTTTTAGCTTTTTTGAGATTTAGTTGTTATGTATAACATGAAAATTAATTATTTTACCCTCCTAAAGTTGTTAAAGGAAACAAAAATAATTTGGTAAAGACCCTAGCACAGGTCTTTACTCATAATAGATGGGCAGTAAGTGATATTTCTCTGGATATTCTGTTCTATTCTTGGGAAATGAAAAACATTGCTAAGTACATATAATACATGAGGAGTCTTGGAAATGTTTATGAAAAATGCGTAATATATGAAAACTATGCATGCATTTTATTTTTTTGTGCAGCAAAATAAATTCATGTAAACTTGTTATAACGTGTTTGAACATGATTTGCAAAACAGTATGGTTGGTAATCCTAGATAAGAACATGACTGATACATTGAAATGAAGCAAATCAAGGTGGTAAATCTTGAGAAAAGCATAATTTAATGATGAGATTTCTAAATTATTTGAAATTACTTTTTTTTTTTTTTTTTTTGCTAGAAGCAACACAGAGAATAAGACTTGATTCTGATATACTTTACTATTAGTAAAGTAAGTAAGGTGGGTTTATAATTATAGGTCACCGATTTTAAACCTCACATCCATTTGAGGTAACAAGAAAGATACATTTGGAAAAAACCCATCAGAGTAACATGAATTCTGCTAAAACTGAAGAAAGAACAAACATTAAATTTATAGTGAAGCTTGAGTGTAAGGAAAGTGAAATTATTGATGTTTTACAAAAATTTATGGAAATAATGCCCAAAAGAAATCAGCAGTTTAAAAATTGATAGCTTGTTTTACACGATAAAACAATGTTGAAAATGAAGTCAATAGCAGCAGACCATCCACACCAATTTGTGAGAAAAAAAAAAAAAAATCATCTTGTTCATGCCTTAATTGAAGAAGACCAATAATTAACGGCTCAAATGATAGTAAACAATGTAGACATCTTAATTGGTTCAGATTATACCACTTGACTAAAAAATTACAGTTGATCAAACTTCATACTTGATGGGTGCCAAAATCATTATGCCCAGTCAGCTGTAGATAACAGTGAAGCTTTCAGTGGAAAGTTTGAACAAGTGGGATAATGATTGTAAAACATTTTTTCAAATAATTGGAACAGGTGATAAAACATGGCTTTACCTGGACTATTCTGAAGGCAAAGCACAAGCAAAGAAATAGTTACCAAGAGTTGAAATTGGTCCAGGTAAAGCAAAAACAGACTAGTCAAGAACAAAGGTCATGGCAGCAGTTTTAAGGGATACACAATATATTTTGCTTGTTGATTTTCTGGAAGGTCAAAGAATGATAACATCTGTTTATTATGAGAATGTTTTCAGAAAGTCAGTCACATCTTTAGGAGAAAAGCATCCAGGAAAGCTTCACCAAAAGCCCTTCTCCACTACAACAATGTTGCTGCTCACGCCTCTCTTCACACAAGGTAAATTTTATGAGAATTGTCATAGGAAATCATTATACTTATACTTTAAAGTCCTGATTTGGCTCTTTCTGACTTCTCTTTGTTTCCTGATGTTAAAAACAATCTCTAAAGAAATCCCATTTTTCTTTAGTTAGTAACATAATGAACCATTGACATGGTTAAATTCCCAGGACCTTCAATTCTTTTGAGATGGATGAATGAAATTACTGGTACTATCACCTACAAAAGTGTCTTGAACTTGATGAAGCTTATAATGAGAAATAAATTTTACAGTTTTAATTTTTCTCTTTTAATTCAATTTTCCACAAATTTTTGAAGTTCTCCTGTGTAAATACCTTCCAAAATAAAAGAAAATAACATTAGAAAATTTGTGTAATAAAAGTTAAGTCAGTTCTCAGAAGAAATAATTTAAATTATAACATAAGCATATACAGAAGTAGAAAGACCCCAGAAATAAAAATAGATATGTTCTTGAAAATAGATTTTATTTTAAATTAAGTGACCAAGAAAACTATAGCAATAAAAATAATGTTCATGTGTGGTATTGGTGAGTGTTAGAAATCAATATTCACATACTCTTTGATAGAGATATAAATTTGCATCATCTTTGTAAAGGCTAATAGATACTATATCAAAGTTTACAATAAACACATCATTTGACCAATGATTTCATTACTAGTACTCTCTCCTACAGCAGTGCTTGCATAGATAGCCAAAAACATGTAATCAAAAATTTCCATTTCAGCACATCATTTAAAAAGAAAGAATTAGTGAGCAATCCAAGAGTTAAATATATTATGATGAGTGTAGCTGCCATACTATGAAATATTACAAAATCATTAAAAACAGTGATATAAATCCATGAGAAAAGTCTATAATGTAGTATTTTTTTTTAACAAAGGGAAGAAAAGACTAGGCACAGTGGCTCATGCCTGTAATCCTAGCACTTTGGGAGGCCTAGGCGAGTGGATCACCTGAGGTCAGGAATTCGACATCAGCCTGGTCAACATGGTGAAACCCTGTCTCTGCTAAAAATACAAAAATTAGCAAGAAGTGGTGGCAGGCACCTGTAATCCCAGCTACTCAGGAGGCTGAGGCAGGAGAATCGCTTGAACCCAAGAGACGGAGGTTGCAGTGAGACGAGATGGCGACAGTTCACTCCAGCCTGGGCAAAAGAGTGAAACTCCATCTCAAAAGAGTGAAACTCCATCTCGAATAAATAAATAAATAAATAGGAAGAAAAGTAGTATGCATAAGTAAGCATATAACGCGATTCACAAATTGGAAAATATTTCTTCTGAAAGATTATATGCATATGAAAGACACAGAAAGAAAGGAAGACAGCAACAGACTGACAGTTATATAGAAATACGCACCATAACATTTAAAGTTAATTTGCAGTGGAGAATGGCTCTGTGAAACAGGAAAAATATTTAGCATTGTACAGTCAGGCAGGTGGCACATAACAACATTTAGGTCAATGATAGACCATATATATGATGGTAGTCTCATATGATTATAGTAGAGCTGAAAAATTCCTATTGTCTATTGAC